>NC_051316.1:127446065-128069419 GCF_015220235.1 Choloepus didactylus | reverse complement strand
GCCCAACCCTTCTGGACCTCACCCTCCTTAACTGCAAACCCCCTAAGGCTCCCGCCTCGCTGAGTCAGGCCAAGTCCCGACAGCAGCCCTCGAGGCCCTGAGTTCTGTCCCCTCCAGACCCTGACCTGGTCCCCACTGCTCGCTGCCCCACTCGCTCCCACCCCCAGGACTCCTAGTCCCTGTGCCGTCACTAAACGTGCCAGCCTGGCCCCTGGCTCAGGGCCTTTGCACGCACTGCTCCTGCTGCCTGAAGTGCCCGCCCCTGACACCGGCCTCTCCTCCCTGGGGCTCCCAGGTCTCTGCTCAGTGCCCCCTCCAAGGGCCTGCCCTGATGCCCTCTTTAAAATTAGAATCCCTCCTCGCCCCCAGCAGGCCCGCCCCCTTTGCACCCTCCATGCCCATCAGGCTGCACTTGTGAGTGATTTTGCTCATTGCCCACCTGTCTGTTCTAGCACCTGAGCTCTGTCCCCAGTCCCTGGCTTAGAGCTGGGGCCCATTAACTATTTGTGGAATGAATGTTCCAGAACCCTGCAGCCAATCCCAAGTGGCCCCAGGAGGGCCGACTGCTCCACAGGCCCAAGTGAAGTGGACGGGATTCCCCTTCGGCCAGCTCAGAAGACCATCCCCATCACCGTTCTTCTTCTCAAAGAGCTCTTGGTGTGCCAGCTTGTTCCCGCAGCCACTGGCAGGAGAATTCATCCCTGAGACCCTTCTCCACCAGCAAGTGGCCTGAGGAAAGGCCAGGCCGGCCACCACGTGGTGCTGGCCGCACCGGGCGACTCCGCGTTTCCTGTTGTTGCTCCAGTGACAACGTGTCCAACCGAGAGTGGGGGCAGGAGGGAAAGAGCAGACCCTGCAGACTCGAGGGCCAGCTGGGGACTGCGAGCACGCGCTCAGGTTCCCGTGGTGGCTCAAAGCCTGGACCCGGGCAGTGGCAGAGCCCAGTCTTGGCCACAAGGCCACCCCACCTGGGACCTCAGCCCTGCTGCTGACCCCCCAAGAAAGCTCCTCACTCCTACTGCAAATGGTGACGATGGGATTCTGTCCAGACCACGGTAGGGAGGGGTGGAGGCAAATGGTGGAAGCAACGCGTCTGCCAGTACGCCCCGAGCCACGCTGGTCCCCAGCTTTGCTGTGGACATGCTACAGTCCCTCTCGGTCCTCTTTGCCTTGGGCCAGGCCCTGGGGTCAGACTTGACCGTCCCCTTCCTTCTCCAGGAGCCGGGAAGAGCCCGCGGAACGCGGTAGGGTGGGATGCCAGGCTCAGAGGCCACTTGCGGGGACGTTTCTCAGCCTGAAGCCCCGGGCTCGGCTGCCAGGGCCACTCCGCGGACAGGTGGGGGCAGGGAGGGCCCGGGGGGCATTTCCCTCCCTGGTCTCTGCACACAAATCAGCCTGTTAGACGCTGTTGCCCCAAAGGGCACAGGGTTTCCACACCATCGCAGTCGTGACCCGGTCTCCTTCGTGCAGGGCGGAGATGGGGGGCCCTGTGCCTACCCCCCACCACCACCGCCCTTCCTCCCCGTGGCCGTCAGTATTGCCCTGCGGCTTCTCACGGCCTGGCACGGTGATGCTGGGGAGCAGGGGTGGGGTCTGCAGTGGCGACTTTCCGGCCCCTCCACAGTGTGTGTGCTGAGCCTCAGGCCCTCACTGTCCTCACTGACCATCTGGTGGTCGCCTCTCGCCCATCCCGGGGCCCTGTGTGGCCAGTGGCCAGAGGGCATCTTCACTTCACTTCCAGTGAAGCCTTCCCTGGAGTGGAGTCTGAAATCAGACCCTGCTTAGGTCCCTCTGCCTCCGGAATAACCGAGCCGTGGAAGGAATCAGGAACAGCCAAGAATGGAAGATTCTCAGGAGAGGGAGCCAAGAACAGGATTCAAGTCACACCGCTAGAGTGGGTGACATCCGGCAAGCCCCCTCCTCCATGAAATGGCCACGGGAGGCGGCCTGTGGATCCATTGCCGACGGGGGGTTGGTGGCATCAGGGCTTCCCAGCACATGCTCAGCTGAGCCTGACCTCAAAAGTTCCCCCAGGAGGGCCCAGGACGCCAAGGGATATGGGGAATCCTCTTCTTAGGCACTAACCCGGCTTGTGCAGGCTCTGGGAAACCCCTTGCCCCTGTTTGACTTTGTTTAACCCAATGTTTCCCAAGATGCTTTGACCAGAACCATCCGAGGCACTACACGTATCAGTCAGGCTAGGCCAGGTTGCGCTGCAGTAACAAACAATTCCAAAATCCCCGTGGCTCGGCAAACAGAAGTGCATCCCCACACCTGCCCCGTGCAATGTGGGGTGGCAGGAGAAGTCTGCTTTCTGGAGCCTGGCCTCAAAGTTTCCATCTAGAAGAGGTGCACTGGCAAAGCAAGGCCAACGTACATCCCCCCTAGGCAGTGGGACTGAACCACCTCACTTGCCCCCGGAGAGAGGACACCACCTCCACCGCGGTACCCACCTGAGACGGACCCACTGAACAGGCTTAGGGAAATGCTGTGTTTGCTTAGAAATAATCCCAACCAGGAGAAGAGTCCTAGTCCCAAATTTAAATCCAGCATTTCAGGGGGACGCAATCACCCAACATAAAAACACACGGTTTGCCTGTATATATTTCCTTGGTGCAGATTGCCGTGCTTTGCAGTTTTGTTTTTTGTTGGGTTTTTTTTTTTTTTTTTTTATTTGCCAGCACATATTCTTTCATATGGAAATGCTTCCCCAGCCAATTGTGACATTTGGATACTGAGTCACTGTTTCGGTTCATCCCCAACATTCCACAAAAGATGGAAAACATCAAAAATAATATTGTGGCCACTGAGTCTTGATTATATGTTTCCTGGAAGCAATTTTTTAATTAATGACTAACATGCAATAAAAGCAAACAGAACACAAGTGCCTCCCTGCTCTGCTGGGGAGCAGGTTGGGTTGCTCCCTCCAAACACGCAGTCTGAGGAATTTAGAGCTGCACAGCGTGGGGTGAGCGTGGGGGCAACACAGAGCTGCTGCCTCTGGTCACGTCCCCAGAGGGAAGTCCAGGGCCGTGACTGCTCCCTGATGTCCTTGACTGGACCTGCCTGCTGATCCTTCTGGGGGTCTCGTCAGAAGGTGCAGAATCACCAGACCCCAGGGTTTTTCTGCTGTACCCGGTGGTCTGGCTGTCAACGTACCTTTTCCTGCCTCAGTTTCCCCATCTGTGAATTGGGAATGACTTGCTTCTCCATGGAGAGCACACCGCCTGTTTCTTCTCCTTTCTCTCCACTTGTATAAATCTTTCCAACCCTCTGCAAGTGCCACCTTCCTAGGAAGGACAACAGGCCCAGGTGAGGGCCCTGGCTCTGCCACGGCCCCTCCCCGAGCCCCAGTTGGACCACCTGGAAACGAGGCTCCCCACAGCCCCTCCTTGTAGCAGGTGTGCCACTAAAGAGACGATGCTACTGCACGTGGGGCAGCATCCGGCCGCGGGACAGGCTGGTAGACGCCCAGGCCTGACCTTTCCAACCAAAAGCAAGCGCAACCCATCTTTCTGCTCAGCAAAGAAAACAGAACTACCTGCAGCCAAGTCTAGCCCCTTGCAGGTTCCCAGGGGCCATACGGGCTCATGCGTCTGCCAACCTCCTGGAAGGGTTCAATTCTTCCTTCCTTTCGTTAACTCCCCTTCACCCTCCAGAGTGACTTCCTGGACTCCACCTGGCTGACATCCAGGCTAATAGCCACACTGCGATGGAGGGAGTGGCACGGACAAACAAGGATGCCGGTGGGTTCAAGTCCCAGCCCCTGTCCTTGCAGAGGTGCCACCCAAGCAAGCTGCCTCACTGCTCTGAGCCTCAGTTTCTCCATCCATGAATAGGGAGAAGCAGGAGCCAACCTCATGGGCTGGCTCAGGCCTCACGTCCCAGTCCAGGCCTCCCCACCCTCCCACGAGGAACCTCCTTCCGAGCATCTGTCCAGGGCCCCGAGCCACTGGGTCACACGTGCATCTCCCAGGCACTCCCCGAGGGTGGAGATGGGATCTTGTGCAGCTCTGGACCCCAGGACGCCTCTCTGAGCCTAGCACCAGCAGAGGACGAATAGGTGGCCCTGCAGCCACAGCCCCACAGAGGACATAGCCTTTGACATAGGAACCCCAGAAATCCTGGGCTCCCAATACACCCTGCTCTGCACCCCAGGAAGTTCCCAGAGGAACCTGGAGGAGGGCCACCAGGGAGGGGAGCAAACAAGGGCTCGGCACGCTGCAGCCCATAACTCACCGGCCGCTAATTAATAACCGTGGCAGAAGGATGGAGAACAAAGCCCATTTCTTGGAAATCACCTCCAGTTTATACAGCCCTTGGATTTGTTAAAATATTGAACCTGTTAGGAGGAAAATGAAAAAAGCCAGACAAGACGCTCTCCAGTCTGGCCCCCGGGCACGTCGGGGGGTGGGGAGAGCAAATGCAATCTGCACTGCCTGTTTCCACGGAAGATTGATGACCCCGGGGTCTGCAGAGGGGCAGCTCTTCAATCGCTGGCCTGTAGCAACCCCAGTGAAATACGATATTTCCTAATCTGTGTACTTGTCATGTAAATTAGTGTCCTTAAAAGGCTCTTACATGTGTCTTGGCTTCCACGCGGGAAGCCAGGAGTCTCCTCGGACAGACGAAGGCATCCATCATCCGTGGATTTTCTCTGCTGCCAGAGCCGCCGTCACCTCCTTCAAGGGCGACCGTGGAGCTTTCTTCACCTTTAGCTGGCATGAGGCGGGGATTTACGGTGGGTGTGATGGCTGGCCTTGCAAGGCAGCAGCCGCGACCCTGGGAAGGGCTACCCTCCCACCTCCAGATCCATGGATTTTCCCCCAGTGGTGCTGGGAGCTGGAAAAAGAGGCTCGGCATGTCTGGGAGTTAGTGCAGAAGATTTCTGCTACTTAAATCCATCTTCTGGCATGTTCTGTTGACAAGGAGGCTGATTATTGTGAGCCATTGGGTATGGGCATAGGTTAGACATCAGTAAGGACTTCCAGTGGATTAGACTTGGGCGTCAAAGGCTAGACAGAGAGCCCAGTGCCTGCCCAGCCTCCTGGTTAGGCTGGTGGCGTCTGGAGTGGAGACGGAGGGGGTGGTGCACAAACCAAATTCGGCACTGCCCGACACTCTGGCCAGCGCTCCTCAGCCTGCACCTAGGACTGACATCACCAAGCCCCCCACCCCACTTCCCGCCAAGGCCAGCAGTCACCAGCCCCTAAAACAACCCCAACAAATGAAAACGGCTGGCAGGACATGGCAGCTAACAGCTTCCCAGGAAGCCGGGCTCAGAAAGGAACTCCAAGGATCTCCGGGGACCACCACCTCTCAGATTCTCCAGGGGAGGCATGGCTGCCCTTGCATCCTTCCAGCCCCTTCCAGTGTCTGCGTCTGTCGCTCCAGACCCAGGCTCTGGGGAGGAGAGGTGTCAGCGGAGCTCAGGTTGTGGGCACCCTGGGGAGGGCAGGACCTTGACCAGCAGTCCCTCCAGGACAGGATCCAGAGGGGGGAGAGAAGCTGGTGTTCCCCAGGAAAGGAAATGGGTGCCGAGCACACGGGGCAGCCGGCCTCTCTCTGGGGTCCTCCGTGCTGTCCCCACCTGTCCGTGGCACTTCAGGCAGGCGAGCTCTCAGGGTATGGACAGTGGGAGGTGAATGGGGCCATTTAATTGATCTGTACTGTTCTAGTTTGCTAATGCTGACTTTTTGCAAAACACCAGAAATGGATTGGCTTTTATAACGGGGGTTTATTTGGTTACAAAGTTACAGTCTTAAGGCCATAAAGTGTCCAAGGAAAGTCATCAACAATAGGGTATCTTCACTGGAGGATGGCCAATGGGGTCTGGAAAACCCATTAGCTAAGAAGGCACGTGGCTGGCGTCTGCTCCAGAGTTGTGGTTTCAAAATGGCTTTCTCCCAGGACGTTCCTCTCTAGGCTGCAGTTCCTCAAAAATGTCACTCTCAGTTGCTTTTGGGATGTTTTTCCTCTCTTAGCTTCTCTGGAGCAAGAGTCTGCTTTCAACAGCCGTCTTCAAACTTGTCTCTCATCTGCAGCTCCTCTCTCAGTTCCTGTGCATTCTTCAAAGTGTCCCTCTTGGCTGTAGCAAGCTCGCTCCTTCTGTCTGAGCTTATACAGTGCTCCAGTGAACTAACCAAGGCACACGCTGAATGGGCGGGGCCACACCTCCATGGAAATTATCCAATCAGAGTTATCACCCACAGTTGGGTGGGACACATTTCCATGGAAACAACCTAATCCAAATATTCCAACTTAATCCCCACTAATGTGTCTGCCCCCACAAGATTGTATCAAAGAACACGGCTTTTTTCTAGAGGACATAATATATACAAACCGGTACATGTACCCTTCCGGGTTCCAAAAGAACCGGTGTGCAGGCAGCCCATTGAGAAGCCCATTGGGCGGTGTGGGCGGCCCACTCCTGTTGGAGCGAAATCTGCAGGAACCCCTGCTTCTTGCCCACCCGGTTCTGCCTGGGGCTTTGGCCCTGCTCAGTGGGCACACCTCACCTCTCCACAGAGCCCCCGGGTGTTTGGGCAAGGCTGTGCCTCCGTGCCACCCCCACGTTCTTGCAGAACATGTCTCAACACTAGCCCTGGCTTCACGGCTGCTGCAGGACATTTGTATTATTAAATGTGATGCTCTGGGATTAAAACACCAATGTCCACACAGATGGTTAAAGTAAAGATAAAAATTGAGTTAGAACCTGTGGAAAGAAAGGGAAGGTGAAAACTGTCCCAGAATCTGAACTCCCTGACAGCCAAGGAAAAGCGAGAGAGAAAAAAGATGGGGCACATATCTTTCAGTGTCTGACGAGAGAGCGAAAGAATCTTTGGGAGCAGACATTTTTCTGACCCCCAATTCTAGCAGCACTGGGTACCCGAGTCTCCTTCGTCGTTCCAGCCCTGAATGGCACCTGCCCGCCCGCCTACCTGCCACCTTCTTTCAGGGGCCACCTGTATTGTCCCTTGATTAATTCAAGAATGGGGAGGGGCCCCACTCACATGGAGGAGTTAGTCACACCCCTGCATTTCTTGGTAATTCTACTACAGGTGATTGTAGCAATAAGCAATACAGAGATTTGTATGTTTAAAAATTTGGCACAAATTCTGTTGTTTTGTGTGTATTCTTCTGTGGGTTGACTTTTTCACTTAATATCTTTTGAGATTTCTATGTTGGGCATATTTCTGGTTCCTAGATATTAATTCTAATTAATAGACATTATATAATTCATATCTTAATTAGTTTAATTTGATTATGTAATTAATGATACAATCATATATATGAATTTTGAATTCATATATATTTGCTACTGCATAGTATTCCGATGTATAAGTGTAACAGATGCACACATCCATTCTCTTCTTAAGGGACAAAAAAGAAAAAGTGGTGAGGGGAGCCAGACGGCTTCAGCCATGGAGCTGGGGCAGGGGAGACCAAGCTTGTGTGTCTCTGTGTGCATCTGTGTATGTGTGTATAGCTGTGCATCTGTGTTTGTGTGTGTTGGTGCATGCATCTGTGTGTGTGTTTATGTGCATGCCTGTGCATCTCTGTGTACACGTGTGCCTGTGTATCTGTGTGTGCATGGGTCTGTGTGTGTGCATGTCTCTATGTGCCTCTATGCTTGTGCGTGTCCGTGTGTGTGTTCCGGTGTCTGTGTGCATCTCAGTGTGTGTTTGCACGTGCATCCTCCCGAGTCATGATCCTGGGGAGTGGACCAGACCGATACTGTAGATTCTCTTCAAGGCCAGACAAGCACCCTCGGTGGGGGCACCACGCATCTGTGCTGGTTCTGTGACTCTAACATCGTCAATATCAAAAGGCCAGTGGGTTTTTTGTTTTTTGTTTTAACCTGAAATGTACTTACAAAACATGAGGCCGCGTCAGACCAGAGCACCCCGCTCCTGCAATCCCACGGTAGCACCTGCAATCAGCTCCAGAAGCCAGACCCCCGAGGGAGCCTCTTCCTGTAGACCCCGAGCCCCTGCTGCTGGAGGGAGCTCAGAGGTCCTAGAAACTGGCGCCCAAAACCAGGACAAGCCCAGTGGCAGGAATGGGCCCTTGGCTCGGGGCTGGTCCCTCCTGCTGGGCAGGGTGCTATGGAGCCCCCAAGTGCCTTTTACAGGGGGCTCGAGTCACTGGCCCAAGGTCAGTGCCGTTGGGAGTTGGGCCCACTGCTGACTCAGAACGCACGCTCTGGCCGGGCAGGACAGGCATCCGGCGCCGAGTTTAGGGGTTGCTCACCGCAGGGGCTTAAAGCTGCACCCCTGCCCCCACCTCCTCCAGCCCAGGGGAGGGTCAGCCTGGGGAAGCCTGAGGGCTCAGGAGGCCAGTCCAGGGGGCCCAGGGGACAGCCCCTTGCTGCAGGACCCTGGAGTTTCCCGCCAGCTCCGCCTCCCACCTGTCTCTCCACCTGCACCTGGCCAGGGCCACACCCAGTACCTGGCCTTCCCAGCCCAGTCTCCAGGCTCCGCCCCACTTCCCAGGGGCAAGTCTGCCTGCATTTAAGGCACCCGAAATGGAACTCTGGGGAAGCCCAGCCCTCTCAGCCCCTCTCCTGCACTACCTGATTTCACAGCAGGGAAGGGGTAAGGTGCTATTCCCCCTGGGGAGCCCCCAAGGCCCAGCACTGGGTCTAGCCCCCAGTGTGTGCTCCGTAAGGGCTGCATTTTGAGGAGCCAGGACCCTAGCGGGTGGGTCGTCCTCTTTCCCTGCAGTTCTGGAATCCCACAGTGGGTGTGGTCAAGTCCTGGGGTTCCCACCACCCCTGCTTGCAGGAGGGGTCTACCTTCTGGGATCAGGTGGCCTAGGGCTGGTGCCCTGCAGGCGAGTCTCCGGGCTGGGACCTCCCCGAGCACTTGACAGATGGGGATGTGGTTAGCCCAGGGCAGGGGCTTGGGGGTGTCTCCACCTCACCCTCTCAGTGATCCCCTGGACCTGCAGCCCCTGGTCCTCCTTTCACGGCAAGCACCTTGGGGGCGCTTTGCTGTGTGCACATCTCTGGGGTCTTGTAAAGAGGGGATCCTGAGGCAGGAGGCCTGGGGTGCCACGGAGGGCCCCTCTGAGGAGGGGACGCTGAGGCCGGGACCATGGACTCAGACCACTCTCAGGAGCAAGGGGCCAGGGACCTCCTTCTGCCATCGGACCCCTCATAGCAAGTCCCCTTCACTGCAGGAATATTGTGAATATTGCATGCCATTCTGCACCCCAGGACTGAGGTGGAAGCTCTGCAGGGATGGGGGGAGGAAAGGACCAGGTCTAGGGGTGTGGGGGAGGGGCCACAGGACTAGGGGTGTGAGGGAGGGGCCACAGGACTAGGGTGGGGGGAGGGGCCACAGGACTAGGGTGTGGGGGAGGGGCCACAGGACTAGCGGTGGGGGAGGGGCCACAGGACTAGAGGTGCAGGGGTGGGGAGAGGGGCAAAGGTCTAGCTGTCAGTGTGTGGGGTGGGGGCCACATGTGAGGAGCAGGGACGGGAGCCTGCAGGTAGAAGCAAGAACGGGACTTTGGATCAGGTGCCCCAGGCTGATTGACCGCCAGTTGGTCACAGTTCTCAGAGCCTCCGGGGGCTCACCTGTGACCCCCACCTGGCGGGGCAGCCTCGGGAGGACATGGGTGAGGGGCTCAGGGGCTGAAGTCCAGGATGTGCTCACAAGCAGGAGAAGCCTGTGGCTGGGGGGCCTTGATGAGGCGGCCCCTCCTCCCCTCCCGCGCCCTCCCTCCCAGCACTTCTCCCTGCGTGGGAGGCTCCAGGACACAAGGTGGGCAGTGTCCATCCTTCCCCAGGGCCCTGGTCCTTGGATGTTGGCTGGGGGGTGGGGAGTGGATAACCCAGCATCCCCCCCACCCCAGCTGTGCTTTCCCCTTCCTGTTTGGATTTCCCCCTCCCTCTCCCTCCATCTCCCCACCAGCTCCCCCCACAGCCCATCTCCTCCTTCCAAATTAGGTCTCCCAGGAAGGAAGACTGTCAGCAGGTATCCCTTGCTCAAACTCTCTGGATGGACTTGGGGGCGCACAGCCCCCCGTATTAATGAGGAAGGCTCAGCCAGAGAGAGCAGCGTATGCAAGCAGAGGAATATTCCGCTAGGGTTGCTTTTTTATGTGAAATTACATATGCATCAGCTTAATGCACGAATGTCAGAGCAAATAAATATACATGGCAATAGCCGCCCCTCTTCTGTCTGGCTGTGCCCAGTGGTTGCACTTCCTGGGCTCCCGCATCTTTAATCTTACTGATTCATTTTCCTGCTTTCAAGGTGGCATATTAATGTTAGGTCAAAAAGGATTTCATCAGTTATTCCGAAGGTCTTATTTCATTTTTATTCAAGAATGTGTAATCCTGAGAAAAAATAATTACATATGAGATCAACAGTGTGGCTTTGACCTGAATTCACAGAATCATGAAATCTCAAAACCAGAGCAGGCAGGAGGGAAGTTAGAGCCAACCCTTTGCTTGTTTCACAGATGGGGTTACTGAGCCCCAGGAGAGGGCCATGGGCAGCCCAGTGTGTGAGGACCCCCTGCCAGAGCCAGGCCTGGCACCTGGGTCACCACGCAGGACAGCAAGCTTCCTGGGCCTCGGCCCTGACCACCTCCCACAGAAGCCGTAGCAACTGTGACCGCTACGTCCAGGCCACGGCCAAGCACTTCACACGCATCACCTCGCTGAATCCTCCACTGCCGTGATGGCTTCCACTTCACAGCTGAGGAGACTGAGGTACAGAACATAACTGGAAAGTCACCAAGGCCGCACAACAAGTGGAGAGTCGGGATCTGTGCCCAAGTTTATGTGGCTCCAAAGCTGGTGATCGTGGCCGGTGGGTGGCACTGCCACGGGACGGTGGGGGCTGTCTACACTGGGGCCGCATCAGCCTGGCCTCCAAGACCCTGCCCTGCTCTCAGAGCCCATGAAGTCCCTGGTCATATTGCCAGGGTGCCTAGGGGCAGCCGTGAAGGAGAGCTGTGTCAGCCCTCTATTGCTGCCATAACCAATTTCCACCGTTTCAACTGCTTAAAAGAACAGACCCTTAGGATTTTACAGTTCCCTAGGTCAGAAGTCCAGCAGGCTTGCTGGCTTCCCTCCTCCGAGGCTCACCAGGCCAAAACCAGCGTGTGGGCAGGGCTGTGTTCCTTTCTTGGGGTTCTGAGGGGAGGCTCCATTTCCGTGCTTATCGAGGCTGTTGGTTGAACTCACTTCCTTGTGGTTATGGGACAGAGATCCCTGGATTTTCGCTCTGGGTCAGCTGAGGGTCGCCCCCTGCTTCTGGAGGCCCCCACAGTCCTTGGCCATGGTCCCCTCCTCCATCCTCAGAGCCAGCAAGTGCACGCTGCATCCCTCTCCGGCTCCCAACCCTCCCCTCGTCTTCCATCGCATCTCTCTCACCAGTTCTGCCTCCCTCTTCCCCTTTCGAGGGCTCCAGTGACTGCACTGGGCACACCCAGCCATCCGGGATAATCTCCCCATCTGGAGGCTCACAACCTTGCTCACACCTGGTGATGTAACTCGTGCAGGTCGCGGGGTGAGGGCGGGGCCGCCTCGGGGGTCACTGGGCCGTCTCGGGGGTCATTGGGCCGTCTCGGGGGTCATTGGGCCATCTTGGGGGTCTTTATTCTGCCTTCCACAGTGAAGGTGGGAACCCCTGCTGGGCAGAACTCCAGGTGATCCTTCCCTAGGCTGGCGAGGAGGCCCACAGGAGGGGGCTGCACTGAGGATGGTGGGCATCACTCCTGGCCTGGGGAAAGGGGCAGTGGCTCACGGTACGAGACTTGGGATAATCCCGTTGGGGAGGGCTGGGGGGTTTGCATTAGGTTTGGTGAGAGCATTTTTGTAAAAGTGTAAATATGAGGAGAAGGGTGTCAGGCAGCCATGAAAGAGAACTTGGTCATTTTTTTCAGCAGTTACATTTGCCAGTCGCAAAAAACTGAATCTACCCTAGGCTTTAAAATATGAAAGAATTTGTTGTGGGGCATGAAGTGGCTTAGATAACCACAGGATGCAGAAGGTGGGTTTACCTAAGAAATACATTGCAGGCTGAGCTTTCAGGAACCCCTGCCCACATCTCTCCACAGACGTGGCCATTCAAGGAGCTGAGCTGCTGCCTCGTCCAGGGCCATGGAACCTCCAGCTCCAGAATCACGTCACCATCTTGCTGGGAAGTCCGTGCAGAAAGCCAGCTCTGCCAGCTCCCACACTTTTCCTTGTCTTCTGTGATCAACACTAACAGAAGGGATACCCCCAACTGTCCTGCCACATGGAGAGTGACAAGACCCTGAGACCTGTCCTCTGGCTGCTGCCACCAGGAAACTACGTGCTGCCTGCAGCAGAAACCCAAGCAGCAGCAGGAGTAGCTTCTTTCCAAACCCACGGTGAGGGTACCCAATCAGACACACCTTGATCTTGTGAGAATGAGATTAAGTTTAGCTTTCACACAGGATAGGTGTGCCTGGCGGGGTGGGGCAGTTCAGGAATTGGCAGAAGGTTAAAAAGACAAACTGTAGTCCACAGTCAGTCCCCCTGTTTATCTGGCCACTATCTACTATCCTTGCAAGGTGGAGACTTGGGGTAGAGGTTCCCAAAATAGCCTCATAACTTGTTACCAAACTAGCCCAGACTGGCTCCAAAGAGGCCTGGGCATAACCATTATAGTCAGGGGTGGAGATTTGTTCCAACCTCCAAATGTTGCAAATTCACACAGGAGACTTTTTTCAAATGTTTCCAATTTGGACAGGCTGCATGTTTCAAATTTGCGCGGGCTAGTTAGGCTTGTGGAATAGAATGTAACCTCTGGAGTATCAGCCACTGGAGAAACAGGGGAAGGACCTGCGGTCAGGCATAGGGAATAAATACTGCTGGGTCTATTGTTCTGTGCGCCAAACCCCCACATTTTGGTTGGGCGCCCGTTCTTGCAAGACCATGAAAAAATTCTTTTCTTCTTCACAATCAGGTGAGCGTTTATTCCTTTTTAGGAATAGTGCTTGTTTCTCACAATCCCACCAGGTTCCTAGCTGTGAGCCAGTCTGGGAAATGCAGCTGTGTCCTCCCGGCCTTTGCAGTACAGGATGGAGCCAAGGAGGAAGGGGCTGGGGCACCAGGCACCTGCAGATGCTGACGGCTAACCCACCAGGTGGGCCGCCCAGCCCCTGAATCCTTTCCAGGCTGGGGACTTTTCTGCCTTGAGAAGCAGACAGAGCCTTCTTCCCATCACAGGAACTGAAACTGGCACTTTCCCACCGATCAGGAACCCCACCCCAGAATTTGAATTGAGAGCCAATGACAGTGTAGAATCCTTTTTTTAATATTTATTATTATTATTATTATTATTATTATTATTATTATTATTTTTAACAGCAGCAGCAGTTCCAGTGAAAATGTCCACAGCAATGTCAGCTGTGCCAGACTGGCCTTCCAGGGCTGGTGGTCCTGGGGGTGCCGCCAGCCTGTGTCTCTGGACTCCCCTCATGGTCTAGGAGTCATGCAGCATCCTTTCGAGCCCGTCGCCTTCCGTGTGCTTCCAGCCCGGAGTCCGGCCGGAGTCAAGGACCTTCCCGAAGCCGCGAGCAGAACTGTCCCTGGGCTGTTGGGGGAGGGGCAACCCCAAGTACCAAAGGTTTTAGAAGATGTGTCCATCGGTCCAGGCAACACCTACTCCGCAGTGCCGAGGGGAGCCCCGTGGAGTGGCCTTGGAGACCCCAGGGTGGGTTCCTGGAGGACATGCAGCTCGAGCACTCTGGAACCCTGAAGATGGCTGACTGGAGTGCCCGGGCACAGGAGCACACACGGTTTTCTGCACATCTTGGGCATGTTGAACCGTAGATGTGTCTCCTGCAGAAACCAGCTTAGAAGCAAGGAGGGCAGCAGGCGGCAGACGCGGTTCTCGTCGAAGAGAGCGACTGCCTGGTCTCCCGCGCCCGCCGTATGGAGGGAACGGCTCCTTCTGGGGGAGAACGGGCCACCGCTCTATGGAGAGGCCTCAGAGACACAGAGGGGCAGCGACGGGGACTGAGCCCCTCACAGTTCCCTCCGGGCGCCCTCTCCGTCCTCCTGGACCCCTGCCCGGCCCAGGGGGCTGGTGTGTAGGAACCACCTCCGGCTTCTAGAAGCCAGGCTGGAGGCTGCAGGGAGTGAGGGGCGGCCCTCACGGTCACCGGCTCTGCCTTCTCTCTCCTGCCTCTGGTCCCAGAGAGAGGGGCAGCTGGGCTGTGGCTTGCCCCGGGACCCACCTTGTAGCCTCCTCCCACACCCAGGCCTGTGTAAGGGTCCCTCCCCAAAGCCCCCTCGCCTGCCCAAATTGGGCAGGTCATCTGTCCCCTGACAGGAGGCTGATGGATAGGGACGAGGAGCTGAAGAGGCGTCCCAGGGGCGGAGACCACAAGGAGGAGAGCCTGGGGCAGGGGAGGGCGGCGGGAGGGCCAGCTGCCCTCAGCACCAAGTGTGGGCAGGGGGGCCAGGTGAGGTGAGGACAAGACGGCGAGTAAACGTCAGGCAGTGGAGATAGAGGCAAATCCAGTTTAGACTTCATTCTGCGAGGATCGCAAAACCACCACGGCACATCAAGGGCAGAGGCACAGATCAGTGCTTGCTGGCATGGGTGGCCTCTTGTCTAAGGAGACGAAGCACCCCTCACATCCACCACTGAGCCCCAGGAATCCATCCATGTGTTTACAGCACTGAGCTGAGACCTGTCCTCAGAATCCTTCTTAACCCGGCACTCCAAGTGACCACTGCAAATCCATCCAGGAGAACCTCCCAAGTCAAAGCTCTCTGCCAGCCCTGCTGACATCTCTTACAGTAAACTGCTCTGGGTGAGGGGGGGTTGCACGATTTTTGGCACAAAATAGGGGCTCCCTAAACGTTTGTGGAATATATAACGAGTCAGCGTGCCTGGGACAGTTTCCCATCCAAGTGGAAGATGGTGGCCAAGATGGGGCAAGACTCATGTCATCCTTCTTGGAGGGGGTCCTGGGCTCAACCCCCAAGACTGCACAGGAAACCTCGACAGGCTTTGACCCCAGCAGGGTCTGTCCTGCCCCCGGGCACCACCTTCCCTGGAAAACAAAGGAGCCTCTGCCTGCCCTGGCGTGGGGTAAGGGCAGGTCTGGGGCTTACAGGAGCCTCAGATCCCCTATCCCCACCCCAAATACTCACCCACCTGCTAATATACACGCTGATCTCCCTGCATCTGCCCCACGACAAACCCTATTCTTCATTCATTCATTCACTCACTCATTCAATTTCATTTGCTCAAACATCAGATTCTGTGCCACTCCATGAACACAGAGACCCATGATACCGCCTTCGTGGCACTTAAGAAGTCAGACATTGACCATGCGCAGACCCCTGCGCCCCCTCCCACCCTCTGTAACATTACACACCATGGATGGAGTGCCCTTCACGGGCCACTGGCTCTGCTGGGAGATTCCTCTTGTCCCCAGCATCCTAGCAACTGCGTGCCATTTCCCCTGTTTTACAGAAGTGGAAACTGAGGCACCGCAGGGTAAGGTGGCCAGTGGGGAGCACGTGGCCCTCAGGATGGCCACACCCTCACCCCCAGACCCTGTCCAGGGCTGCATGGCAGCAGGGAATTGACACTGTGAGTGGAATTCAGGTTGCTAATCACCTGGCCTTAAAATTGGGAGATTCACCTGGATTATGCAGGCGGGCCCGATGTGGTCACAGGGGTCCTTAAATGTGGGGGTGGGGGCAGAGGAAGCAGAGTGAGATGACGTGACAGGGACTCAATCAGCCACAGCACCAGCCAAGGAACACGGGCAGCCTCTGGAAGCTCCTTGCTCTTTCCAGCCTCAGTTTCCCCATCTGGAATGGAAGTCCTGGGCCTGCCCCTCTCTAGGGCCCCTAGACTCCAGCCTGCTGTAGACCATCGGCCCTTGCAGGCTCACGGTGGAGCCCCAAGCAGGGAACGTCTCCCACCACTTCAATGCCCGAGGATGACATTGGGCTTCAGGGATTAGGATTCTGGGTGCGTTTGTCCATTGACAGCTCCTGGGAAGTTGGCCAAGGAAGCCGGGGCCTTGGGCGGTGGCCTGCCCGTCCGCTCCCCAGCCCGCTCATGCCGTCTCTGCAGGCTCACCTCTCATCAGTTCCACTCTTCCCTCAGGCCCCTGGGAAGCCCTATTTGGAGACTCGGGGGGACGGGGTGCTGCAGCTAGTGAGTAACCAGAAAGAGCCAGTTGTCGTGATATTATCACGGACGGTGTGGGTGGGTGTGGGCTGGCAGCGGGGCTCCCGGGTAAATTCCAGGATGCCCTGTTAACCTTAGATTTTGGATAAACTACCCATCATTTTGTTAGTGTCCCAGGTCCCAAATATGGCACGGGACATACTTGGACCAAGAAATGACCCTGTTGTGTTTTTTCCTTTGTTTAGATTTTGCTCAATCTGGTCACCTCCGGGGAGGACGAGCGCATGTGTCAGGGGCTGGGGGAGCCTCTACACCCGAAGTCTATCCAAACCTGGGCCTGGTTTTCCAGGGACGTCTCTCAACAACGATGAAAAACCTCGAAACATTGGACGCATTTAAATCTACATGGAAATAAACAGCCAGAAGACGCTGCAAGGAGCTTCACTCCCACGACCCGACTTGCTGCATCGGAAGGGGCAAAGCGTAATTCCGGGCTGCCTGTTCTTGGCAGAACCTCGTGTTTTTAGGGAAACACACTTAACTGCTACTACTGGTTCTCATGAGACGTAAACAGGCCCCAAATTCCCGGGCTGGTAAAGCATCATCCAGAGGTGCTGTCAGCTGCCAACAGAAGCTACGCCCTCCTTGTGCAGGCTGCCAAAGTCTGGGCGTGCCATCCTCGGCACCCTTGGAAACCCGTCAGTGTCTAAAAAGCAGATTCAAAGACGCGGCAGCAAACCCAGGATGTTTCCTTTCCACTGAAACACTCTCTAGCCCCCGGCAATCCCAGCCCAGACACCGCCAGATGTTAAATACCCCCCAGCCCGCAGGCAGGGCTGTGCCACCCCAGTGAGGTCGGAAAATGCTTTCTCCTCGGCCAGAAAGAGCCTGTCAAGGAAGTTTTCATGTTTTGATTTTTTAATGACCAAAAAAATAATTTAATTTTTAAAATGGTGAGAATTGGCCTCACCATCACTCATCGTCTGCAGGTAAAGGATGGCTCTCACCTGCCCTGGGGGAAGTTAAAGGATGGCTCAGCTCTGGGAGATAGTTGTCCCCCCACATCTGGCTCTCAGCCTTTTCTCCAGGATGACCCGCTGCGGAGAACCCACAGCAACCAGGGCTCTGCTCCCCGGGGCTCTGCTCCCAGCCCCCAGGCCAGGGAAGCCCCTAGTCTTGGGCAGGTCCCTTCATCTGGGGTTCCCAGAGGGGACATGCCTTGCAGCAGACTTGAAGTCAGGCCATCCTCCAGGTGACTGTGATGGGGTCCAGCCCCCAAGGCCAGGCCTCCAGGAAGGGGCCCCCAGCCCAGGGGAGCAGGGCCTTGTGAGGCTCATTCCTTTTGGAGCAGTGGCTGCAGGACAGAGCTGGACTTGCATTTGGACTCCCCACTGACTCGCCGTGCGACCCCAGGCAAGTCCTCACCCTCTCTGTGCTGCGGTTTCTTCCTCTATGCAGTGGGGCTGAGGGGGGCTATCATCACAGCCCAGCAGTGGTTCCGAGCCTCTGAGCACCGCTGGGTCTTAGCACCTGGCCCGACACCCTCTGAGGTTAGCAGGCAACGATTCAACTCCTCTGCTGCTGGGGAGGCCCTGCTCTCAGTGGCCCACGGGGTCCCCGCAGCTCAGCCTGGCCTCCCCATACCCCACAGCTCCCCTTCTGAGCAGCTGCATCTGAGATCTCAGAGGAAGGTCTGGCGGAAGTCAGGGACCCCAAAACACAGCCGGGAGCTGCCCAGGCCGCCTCCCCCAAGAAGAGCAAGACACTGCGGTGCCTGCAACGCGGCCACCCTGGGCTTCCCTCGTCTTGACAGGGAGGAGGCATTTTTTTTTAGATTTGATAACCACACAGCGAAATTACATTTTTTTTTTTTTGGAAAAAAAAATAATCTAAGGTAGTAAATATTCATTGATGCTCGTGGGAGATTGCTGGTGTCACGTCTTGGAAACAGATTAGAAGTCCCGTGCGCACGCGCGTGCTCCCTGCTCTGGAAGGCTGGCTTCCCTGGGCTGTTGATTGGAAATGGGAGGAGGCTTCTCTCTCTACCCGGAGCCACGAAGTAGGATGGCACTTTGCTCCCTGACACTAATTCCTCCTTGCTAAATCACATTAGGATGGTCCATGCAAGGCCCCTGGAGGCAGGCACTCCTGGCGCCAGTGTGGGGCCCCGAATGGGACCCGGCTCTCAAGCCGCCCGCTGTGAGGTCAGTACAGGCTGTGTCCCTCGGCGCCGGCTTCCAGCGGGAGGCTCCAGCTCCAGCTCCCCGGGGCAACCGTCCCCCCTCGACTCCTGCCTGCAGAGGCCTTGACTTCTCACTTCCCAGGGAAATGCGGGGTGCTCGCGGTTTGCATTTTTATCTGGGTGGGGCAGAGGCCGCCACTGCGACTGTGACTGGCTGCTAGAGCAGGGGCAGCTGCGGGCAGCCTGGTGGAGCGGCAGAGCTGGGGAGGTGAGCAGGACGGTGTAGCCCCGGGATCGGACAGAAGGGAGGGGAAGGGCCTGCTGCAGAAGGAGCTGCCTATTCAGACTCGCCTGGAAAACAATGGGGAGACGACAGAGCTGAGGGAACAGGGGGATGACAGGGTTGGATCTGCATCTCCTCCAACACCGAGGAGAGGAATGGGGGCCGCAGGAGTGGGGGGCAGCAGCGGGGCCGACTGCACCAGTCTGCCCAGCGAGGGGAGGGCCCTGATGGGTGGGCGAGGTTTGCCTGGAGAGGGCTGGCTCCCAGGCTGGGGGGAGGCACTGGTCCTTGGTCCTTCTGGGGGCCCCCGAGGTCAGATGGAACCCCGCCCCACAGGGAGCTGTGACCTGAGGGGTCAGTTATGTTCCTCCTTGTGGAGCCAGGAACTCAGCATAACTCCGCAATGCAGCAGGACCTTCCTGGAAAATGGGCCCCTGGTGTGGAGGTATTTAAGAGGGGAGGATGACCACCAGCAGGGATCCTGGACAGGATCCCCCCCGCAGATAGCTGGACCAGCCGACACTGACGGCTGCTCAGCCTGGGTGCTCACCCCCCAACCCGGACCAGACTCCAGCATCACCCCACCCTCCCTCCTGCTTCCCCCTGAGACCCCATGGGAAGGCCTCCTTGGGGTCTGCCCAGGCAGGGCCAGGCTGCGGCTTGGGGACCCCTCTCCGCGCTTCCCTCGGTGCTCTGCCCTCCCCCAGAATCCCGCTGTAACCCCCCTCCAAGCCCGGGAGTGGCTGTCACCTCACCCAGACAACTCTGCGCTCTCCAGCCCCCACCCTGAGGAGTGGGTCTACCAGGGGCCCCAGACACAGGGAGGCTGCCCTGACTCGCAGGCCCAGTGGTGCTGGATCCACGCAGTTAAACGTGGGCGCTCTGCTCGCTTGGACGGCAAGGGGAGGGCGGCACGGGGACCAGGGCTCTGCCAGGGGCGCGGGCCGCGGGACCCCTGAGGTTCGGCCAGGAGGCGGCCTCGCTCTGCGCCTGCGCGCATCTTACCGGCGGCAGTGCTGGGGGGGGGGGGATCTTTTTCTACCCAGCTTGCAGATAAGAAAGTGGGGGCCCAGCCCGCGAGGGACCCGCAAATCCAGGACGCACACCCACCGAGGCTGCTCCCAAGAGGGGGCATCTGCCTCATTAAGGGCCCAGCAGCAGCGCCGCGGCTCAGGCTGGCGGCTGCATTGCTGTTCCCACACCAGCCCGCGCCCGTGTCTCCCGCACGCACTGAATAAATTTCCCTTTATTAGGCGCAGACACTCCCGTTACCGACTTTCCCCTCATTATTCCTCCATAGCTCGGGCCTAATGGGCCTCCAGGACCCCTTTTGTAGTCAGAATCGGGTCCCCGAAGGAGCTGGCGCTGCGTGGGCGCTGGGCCTCCGAGAAACGCCCCCTGCCCCGTCCCGCACGGCAAGGGGCGTGCTCCCCATCTCCACCCCTGCCATAAGGGGTGCGTGGACCCTCCCCACCCGGCCACCACAAATGGTGCGACCCTCCCCACCCCCACCTTGAGGGGTGCGCCCTCCCCACCGCCCCACCGCACGGGGCGCGCCCCTCCCCACCTCGGCCGGACTGTGGGGGAGGAAAGGTGCGATTTGTGTCCTGGAAGCAGGAAGGAGAAGAGTCAGTTCCTTCGTCATCTGACAAGTATGCTCACAACACACTCACAAAACATGCACAGCACAGCACACAGTCATACGCATTACACACATACACACACACATGCACACACCAACACGCACACACCACCTCACCAAACACCCCCCAACTCCCAACTCCCAACACCTGGCCTAAGCCTGCTTTCCCCTGCAGGGTCCAACCTTGATAACAGGGACCCCCCAGCCTCCTCCCAAGGCCACAGCAGAGCCCCCACTGAGAAGACAATGTCATCTCTGCTCTCAGAGAGCTTCCAGTCTGTGATTTCAAGCATGCTGTCGTCGAGGTTAAAGCGCATTTTTTGTGCCTTTATTTGCAGGTTTTGAGAAGCCATCCGCAATCCAACAGCGGGCTATTGAGCAGATAATCAAAGGGAGAGACATCAGTGCACAGTAAGTCGGCGTCGGCAGGCAGAATGGAGACTCGCAGTGCGTTAGCAAAACAGACTGTAGTTAGAGGCTTTGAGGAGACAGCTCCATTTCAGACCCTTTTACCAACCTTTTCCTTGACCACGGGGTGGGGGGGGATGGGGGGGTCTACCTCCCCCCACATCTGCCCCTTTGGCCTCCAGGGCCCTGAGTAGCCCCCCAGGCCTTTGCACATGGGCCCTCCCGCTTCTGTCTACTCCACACACGTGCACACACATACACTTATACACATACACTTACACACACACTTACACACCTCTACTGAGAACTCAGACACATAGACACGCTCACACATACACGCATGCATGCTCAGCTGTAGACGGTGGGCGGTTTGCTGGGAGGACCCTGTGAGCTTCCACCCGGGGCCTCCCCTGGGTGAGGCTGGGGGGCCGTGGAGAGGCCTTGTGGGGTCCCTGATCTGGGGCAATGGGAGGGGAAGATACCTGGTAACGTGGGCTGCAGCCCCAGGGGCAGGTGAGAAGCCCCGGGTTCAGGACAGAGCAGGTCTGGAGTCAAGTCACACCAGGACTGGGGCACCCACTGCCCTTCCACTCAGCCCCCAGGGCACCTCACATCCCCTGGCAATGATCCTGCAGAACTAGGCTGGCCAGCATGGAGGCGATGGGGAATTTTAGCTTTTGTGCCCCCTTTTGCTCTCTTTGCAGCTCCCCAGTTTTAGGCGTGGTTCCAGGGAAGGGGCCCAGGGCCAAATTGTCTTCCTGGCAGTTCTGCCCCAGCCAGTGGTGACTGAAGAGGTTGCAGGGCCAGAGGACAGAGGATAGAGGATGTGAGAAACAAGCGCTATTCCGAAAAAGGAATAAATGCTCACCCGATTGTGGAGAAGAAAAGAATTTATTCACGGTCTTGCAAGAACGGGCACCCAACCAAAATGTGGGGGCTTGGCGCCCAGAACAATAGACCCAGCAATATTTATTCCCTATACCTAACCACAAGTCCCTCCCCTGTTTCTCCAGTGGCTGATACTCCAGAGGTTACATTCTATTCCACAAGCCTAACTAGCCTGTGCAAATTTGAAGCATGCAGCCCACCCAAATTGGAAACATTTGAAATACATTCCCAACCAAATTTTCAACATTAGGAACTGTTGGAACAAATCCCCACTCCTGACTATAATGGTTATGCCCAGGCCTCTTTAGAGCCAGTCTGGGCTAGTTTGGTAACAAGTTATGAGGCTATTTTGGGAACCTCTACCCCGAGTCTTCACCTTGCAAGGATAGTTGATAGTGGGCAGATAAGCAGGGGGACTGACTGTGGATACTGGGTGGATAAGCAGGGGGACTGACAGTGGATTACAGTTTGTCTTTTTAACCTTCTGCCAATTTCTTAACTGCTCCACCCTGCAGGGCACACCTGTCCTGTGTGAAAGCTGAACTTAATTTCATTCTCACAAGGACTTCCCAGCTTCTAGCCAGCTTAAGCCCCTCCCCCCCCCCGCCCCCAAGTGGCCTACTCACACGCCCCTCTGGTCCAGCAGGAGGGCAAGTGGTAGCCACAACAGGCAACGAAACCTCACTCACCTGCCTGCCCTCTCTGCAAAGGCCGAGGCCAGAAGCCAGCTCCCCAGGCCTGTAGAGCCATCTTGTCTCCAGGCAGGACTCTCACAAGCTCCTCTGAGCCTGTCCCCCACCTCTCCAGGTCCCCTGGGACAGACCTGCTCTGCCCCTACAGCCTTTGCCTGAGTGTCCCCACACGCACCTGACCTCCCTGGCCGGGGATGGCCAGGTGCCCAACGAGCTCCCAGGGGAATGTGCAATGAGAGGCGGGGCGTTGCACACAAGCTCCCAGGGAAATGTGCAATGAGAGGCATGGCATTGCTCATAGCTCCCAGGGGAACATGTACTAAGAGGCGTGGCATTGCAAACAAGCTCCCAGGGAAACGTGCAATGAGAGGTGTGGCGTTGCACACGCAGCAGGGCTCCCTGACCGTCACAGTAATGCAGGGAGGGCCACGCTGGCTCTAGAGGAGCCCCTGGGCAGCACACTGGAACACAGGTCCTACCCAGACAGCATCTATTGGAGAGACACACGCCATGAGAGGCAAAGGAAACTTCCTGCTGGCTAGCCTAATGGTGCCTGGGCCTTTCAAGCCACCGATGTCTTCCTGGAAATGAAAGCATATAGGGAAGGCCTTAGGGTGCGACCAGGAGAGGCCCACACCCACCAGCCCTGCTCCCTGAGTCTGCAGCAGCCCACGTCGGTAACGCCCCGGGTAGACGTGCTTATTTAACTCCAGACTCTCACCTGGTATCAGTGCTTCACATTATAGCGAAAATTAGTTCATTGATATATTTCTAACCAGATGCTTGGCTTGGAGAAGGGTGAGTCATCAGTCAAGGACACTAAAATTATAAGGGCCCTGGAAACCAGGGAGCAAGGGCAAGATTGGGGGTGGGAGTGAAAGAGCCGGCGGGAAGGGAAGTCTGTGCGCTCATGGGGCTTGCATCCTGGACGGGGGGTGTGGGGGGAGTGGTGGTGACCAGACGAGATGGTAAGTTCTCCGAAGGGGAATGAAGCAGAGGAAGAGAGCAGAGAAGGGAAGGCTGGGGCAGGCCTCTCTGAGAAGGGCCTTGACGCACAGACCCCGTGGAGGACTCTTGGGGGACGGCAGGTCTGCGAAGGACACAGCCCGTGCAAAGGCCCTGGGGCAGGGTGGGCTGGGGTGTCGGGTGAGGAAGGCAGAGTGGCGGGGGCGCAAAGGGCCAGGGGAGCAGGATGGGAGGGCGGTGAGCAGCCAGCGCCGTCTCATTTGACCTTTCACAGTCCTCCTAATAGAGAGGGCACAGAAGCCGCCACAGCTTCACAGGCCTTTTCTCTCTCCCCACGGAGGGGGGTGGGCTGGGGGAGGAAGGGGAGCCTCCACCGGAAGCAGCCAGGCTGGATCAGAAGAGGCGTTGGGAGAGCTGAAAAAAGGGTTTGCTGGTTTGTTTCCTTTTCTTTTCTGGGGGAAAAAAAAAAAGTTTATCTCTCATCTTGTTCTGTAATGGGTGATTAGCAACCCTGGTGCTTGGGACAACGCAACTAGTTATGGGATGGAGGGGAGGGGGTGAGGAGGTGCAGGTGGAGGGAGGGGGTGGAGGGGAGGGGGTGCAGAGAGGAGGGGAGGGATGGGAAGGCGCCGGGTGGCTGCAGAACAGTGGCTGTGAGCGGGGCCGGCGGGCGGGACGGGCAACGTTGCGCTGGGCCCAGGCTGGGGCTGCCCAGGCGCACCCAGGGGTTGGACACCAGCTTCAGAGCTGCGGGGCCACGTCCAGGCCTGCGTCAAATGGGCTGAGAGTAGAGCCCAGTCCCCTGCTGGCCCCATGTCTCCACCCTCCACCGGCCGGTTTGGGGCCGTCTCCAACAAAAAGCGGGAGGGACAACAGAAGGAGGTTCAGGCCTTTGGCCCATCCACCTGCCCAGTGGGGACCTGAGCAGCCTCCCGAGACGTGAGAGCAAGGCCTGAGGTCGCATCAGGCCAGAAGAGGGATGGTCCCAAGGCCAGTCATGGGGTAGGTGGGCGGGGGGGGAAGGACTCTGTGTGCCTCGGTTTCCCCGTGGTCCCTGGCAGGAGTGGAGGCTGGCTATGACCGCAGGCTCTTTGTCAATGGAGGGGTCACAGTGTGCTGCTGTCGAGACCAGCGGCGGGTTATACCCAGAGGGACGTGGAGGTGTGAGGGGTACCCGGGGTGGACGACCTGTTCCCCCCACCCCCAGAGCTCGGGGCCGATGGGGTCGAGAGCGGCTGCAAATGAGCTCACGCCGCGTGCAGGTGCTCAGCCGTGTCTCCTCCCCTCGCGACCCCGCCCCTGGGGTGGGCACACGGGGTGGGGCAGGCGGGCAGCGTTGACCCACGGGGAGTCCATGTCCTTTGGACCCCGTGCCCCTCCACCCGTGCTTCCCCCCGTGGTTGAGCCGGGCCAGGTAAGTCAACGTGGCATTTCCAAACCCCTCTTTCCCCAGTTTCGGCCCCTTTCCCAGGGCAGCGTCTAATCTCCGTTTTTTTGTTCCCTGTCTGCCCTCGGATATGAGGTTCAATTTCAGTGTTTTCCCTCCTTTCAGCCAGGAACAGGAGACAGAAGCTGTTTTCCAGGGTCTCCTGGCCAGTGTGGGGGAGGCTCCTGGGGACCCTGGGGGAGCCCGTCACTGGCCCCTCGCAGCTCTGGGTGCTTCCAGGGGCGGCCCCCGCAGTGCAGCCTTCCAGGCTTTCGAAGGCCCGGGGTGACCCCGATGCAGCAGATCACCCCCAAACCGAGGCCGCAGTGACCGAGGGGCGGTATCCCAGCCAGGGGCTTGGTCCTCTCTGAGGGAGGGAACGTCTAAGTGTGCACGTCAGTCACCAAAAACCATGGGGGATCTGCCCCGCAGCGCCACAGAGTCAATGCTTGAAAAATGAGGCGTGCCGAGCAGAGACTGCTCTTCCTGAATGCACCATAATGGAGGAGGTCTGGTGGGAGTGGGGGAGGCTGGAGTCACGCAGCACTTGTGAAGGAACAGAGGCGGCCTGGAGAGTCCAGCAACATCTTTCCGTTCCGCCAGTTCACTGAGCAGGTGTGCACTGGGGTTTCCGGGCCGGGTGCTGCACTGGGTGGGGAGGGTGCAAACGAGTGGAGACCCGGCCCTGTCCCCAGGGAGATGGCCATCCAGGGAGGGGTGGGGTGCAAAAGGGAAGCAGCTGCACTGGGCCTCAGGCCAGGGTGCGGGACTCCCCCCTCCAGGCAGCTCGAATACCGCCCTCTCCCCCACCGGGGCCTGGCTCCCCTCAGGGCACCCACCTCTAACACTGGGCGGGAATCACCCCTTCCTCAACCACACCCCGAGGCCCTGCAGACAACAGGTAACTGAGAGAGAGGCCATCAGAGGGGTAATGGAACTCCTCTCTACCTTTTGCAATCAAAGGTCAAAAATTTTAATTGGGATGATGGTTGGAGCAAATGAATTTACTTGCCCTCTCCCATCCTCCAAATTCCATTAGAAAGAAACTTGTTTAGAAAGAATAAATTGTGACTTTGTGCGCTTCTAGCTGTGATGGGATTCCAGAGACTGGCTTTACCCTCTTGCCTTAAACAACTGGAATAAGGGGGGAAATACATGAAACATGGTTTTCAGACATCACACAAGTGACCCTGTGAGAAACAAGCACTCTTCCTAAAAGGAATAAATGCTCACCTGATTGTGGAGAAGAAAAGAATTTACTCATGATCTTGCGAGAACGGGCGCCCAACCAAAATGTGGGGGTTGGCGCCCAGAACAATAGACCCAGCAGGATTTATTCCTTATGCCTAACCGCAAGTCCCTCCCCTGTTTCTCCAGTGGCTGATACTCCAGAGGTTACACTCTATTCGACAAGCCTAACTAGCCCAGCAAATTTGAAACATTTGAAAAAAAAGTCTCCTGTGCAAACTTGGAGCATTTGAAACAAGTCTCCACCCCTCTTTCCTTTGTTCTTGAACTGCAGAGCCAGTCTGAGCTAGTTTGGTAACAACTTATGAAGCTGTTTAAGGAAACTCAACCCACCCCCCACCCCCAGTCTCCACCTTGCAAGGACAGTGGGTGGATAAACAGGAGGACCGGCCACCAATTATAGCTTGGCTTCTTGACCCTCTGCCATTCCCCTGAGCTGCCCTCACCCTGTGTGAAAGCTAAACTTAATCTAATTCTCACAACCCCAAAGAGAAGGGAAGCAAACAAGGGGAGCCCTTCCAGAGCCCAGCCCCCTGGGAGCGTGCCCAGGCCACAGCGCAGGGAGCGACCCAGACAGGGCCTGTGGTCTTGTGGAGTCGAGCAGATCAAGTGTGGGGCTCAGGGAGGCATTTGCAGGGCTGGTGCTGAGGGGAGGAAGGTTCCCAGAGAGTGTGGGCCCAGAGAACTGCAGAGAAAGAGGCGCCTCGGATCGGAGCTGTGCACGCACCTGGGCAAGCTCTGGAGGCCAGGGTCAGTCCACCACAAAGAGCAGGCAGAGCAGCCCCAGAGCCCTGGTTTGTCTCCCCACTGTGGAAGATAATATTCCATAAAACACGAGTTATGGGAGTTTGTTTGAGCCGTTTACAATTCATGTATTGGGCAAGCATCCAAAATGGACGTGGAAAAGAGCTCCGTTGGGGAGGTGGAAAGGGTGAGCTCTTATAGGGCAAACAGAGAAGAATGTTCTGATTGGCTGATGTTGTTTCCATTTTCCATGGGGGGGTCTTAGAAAGTGGGGAGCAGAAACACATTGATGAGTGTGGCCTGCTTGTCCATTCTGAAATGGTCTCTCTCCTGGGCCACTGGTTTTTCACCAGGGTGGCTCGTCCGCAGTCCTGTAGGCTGTGTTCCTTTGCTCCGTTTTCTCAGAAATGGAAAATCCTGCCTCCGAATGGCAATGCCCAGTGCAGGTGGCCATTTTATTTTACTTGACGGTGTCCACTTTTGGTCATTTTCCCAGTGACCTCATTGGAAACCTGACCCAAACCCCCGGTCACCACCACCAATTTCTTTACTTGTAGCTGATCGAGTAGACCCAGTCAGTCTATTTTGCGCCTTTTTCCCTTTTCATTTTTCATGTCTGTTTCCTTTCTCAGCTGCGCTGAGGGTTGATGGGTGGCTGTTCAACTACATTTAAGACCCTTGGAGTGGGTTTCCTTATTCCATCAAGTAACTGTGGGGATGCATTCTCTCCGAATCAGGGTGTCTATTACTTTTCATTTTATTTTTAGCTTCAGCCCACTAGAGAGAATCCCACTTCTATCTCATTTTCCTTTTGATTAGCTACCTGAAGAGCAACCATCTGTCTTGAGAGTGACAAGGAATTTGAACACAATCTCGAAACATGATTTGTATAATGAGAAATAAAAACACATGGACTGATAATCACAATTCAAAGCATAGATCCAAAGTGTCCTAGTTGTCCCCATATCCCATGACAGCTGTTTTATAACTGTGATGGTTTGAAGCTGTACGCACCCCAGAAAAGATCATGCTCTTCTAATCCATTCCTGTGGCTGTGCACCTCTTGCAGGTGGAACTTTTGATGAGGTTATTTCAGTTGAGAAGTGCCCCAGGTGGGTCTTAATCCTTTACTGGAGTCCTTGATAAGAGGATAAAAGACAGAAAGAAGATGCAGAAAAAAGGCCTCATAGAAATGAAGAGAGACAGAAGCTAAAAGACAGGACACACAGAAAACAGAGAGGGAGCCACAGAAGCCAGAAGCTGGAAGCAACGAAACCCAGGTGAGAAGGCCCAGCAGACGTGGCCACGTCCTTCCCACGTGACAGAGGAGCCCAGAACCGCTGGCAGCTGGTCATGGGGAGGAGGTACCGTCCTGTTGATGCTTTATTTAGACATTTCCACTGCCTTGGAACTGTAGACTAATAAATCCCCATTGCTAAAAGCCAGTCCATTGCTGGTGTATTGCATTTCGTCGGCTTTAACGAACCGAAACAATAGATATATTTATGTATATAGATATGTTTATATATATAGATGTATTTATAACTGCTTATAAATTAGATATATTTATAACTGCTCGGTCTATGTTGTCTGTTCCTAGGGAACACACGATGGTGCCCAGGAAAGAGTGGAACTTTGTATCACAACAAACTCGTTTTGTCTGATTGAGGACGTTTGTATGAAAGATCCTAGGTTGGTTGTCTGACTGGCATTTCGGGTAGATAATATATGCAAGATCAGAATATCCAGTCCAATTTACAGGTAGGTAACAGACTCATGCAGTTACCTGCGCTTTACAAAGGGGGTGCAAAATAGCTCAGACAATGACCAGAAGCAATCTGATAACCCACAGGAGTGTGCTACAGTTTCTATTGAAACACAGAATTTCTCTTATGGGTCACCCTCCTTTTGATCAAAGATAACCCTAAGAAAGAGTATTCTTGATCATAAAATAAGATTGTTTTCTTTAGATTTGGCCTGCTTATTTACGTAGGTACAGAAGGAATTGGAAAATTACCACACAGGCCTTTTTAAGTTTGCTTTGCTGGTAATTTTCATAAAAAACCTCAGATTGGACTTTTAAAAGCCTCTTGAGGCTAGAAAGCCAAGCCAAGAAGCCAACACCAGATTTCACCTGCAGAACCTATAGATTTGGATGAATTCCTCCTTCTTGAGGTCCCCAAAGTATCATACAGTTGCTCTGTCTGCCAGGAAGTGGGCTTCCCTGCTGACCTGAAAGGCTGGGAACCCTGGAGCCAGGTGCCAGACTAGTTTTTCCAAGCAAGCTGTATAATCCTTGGCCCCATAAAGTCAACCCCGATTCCCTAAAATTCTCAGGCCACATCTGATTGAATGAGTATCCGTCTCAAACATGACGTTCCATTCAAAGCTTTGGTTATACAACCAGTGTCTCCAATTCCAGCCTGTTAACAAGGAGGACAGATTCCTACTGAAACAATGCAAATAATTATTTTGCCATAAAAATAAGAATATTCCATAAGAATTCCCAAATTCTGGAGAGGCCAGGCAGGGAGAAAATGATGAATGTTTTATGAGTTATAGACAGCTTAAGGGAAAAGAGTAAAGGATCCCTTGTATCTAGAAAACAGAATATTAAAACATCAGTAATAAGCCAAAGGAAAACTATGATCATTCTTTATCAGCTCATCCAATCCTAGGTGGTCAGTCCTTGTTCTGCTGCCTCTTGTGTCAGCAACCCATTGGCTTCTCCACTAGAGTTCTAGAATCTTGACTCGATACAGCACGATGGTCTCAAAGTTTTTTAAGCAACATCATTAGAAGCCTGTGCCCCAGAGAACCTGGCACATCCTTTCCCTGAGTCTCTGAGACAGTCCTTTGTGCTGAAGACAAGCACACCTGTCTGTAGCTGACTCAGATGTTTTCAGGGAAGCATCAGAATAAAAGTTATCTGTGGCTGACGAAATTCTTAAAATGATTGTGGTTAACTTACAGCTGTTTTACAAAAGTGAAATTGAGAGATTATTACAAAACTAATGCAAAGGAGATGGAAATTTGATTGTTGCCGTGACATGTAACATTTTACAAGAATAATTGATATTATGAACAATAATGTTACTTGTCTAATTCAGGCAGATCAGTGCTAGGACATCTCATGGACAATGAAGACATTGACAACACTCTAGGAACGTCATACAATTTCTGAAATGTTGATATTAATTACACTTTACCCATACACATTTAACCAGCTGAAGGTTAGAAAATCCTTTTTAATTTGGCAACACTTCCCATGCAAACTCATAACATATCACATAAACCTTACTATTTCTAGCACCCCTATTTTTACAGGGTGAAAGAACAAATCCTTTGTGGTTTTCCAGGGACCTTCTGGAAAACCCAAAGGACAATTTGAGATCAAGAAGTTGTCATTTGGGGCTTGATTTGGGGAAGGCAAAATATCAAAAGTTGTCAGGTTTGAACATTTTGTTAAACAGGATGGTAGGCCACTGTAAAACAATCTCTGCTTCCCCATTTAACCAAAGTGAAAATAAAGGATTTTAAAAGTAAATAGAGGACCAGACCCAGATCAAGGAGGCAGAATGAGGCATTTCAGGTTCTGTCCCCCACAGAAGCCTTGAACTGGCAGAAACATACTTTTCAAAGCTCCGGAATACAGTTAAAGGACTGATGTCACGGCAAGCACCAGATCAAGAAAAATGCCACTAAAAGGCAGTAGGACCTGGTGGTGCCCTGGCCCCTTCCCCAGCCCTCACTGGCTCGGCTTGGAGCCCCCCGCTCTCCAGGTCCAGTTCCAGAGGGAGCAAAGTGGCCTTGTGTGCACGTGCTGGGAGTGTGTGTGTCTGGGGGTGGCCTGAGAGACTCGCCATCCCAGACCTTCCCTGCGTGTAGAAGGTGGCTCACCGAGCCCTCCTACAGGACACCGTGGCAGAGCCTGGGACAAGGCATTGCAGGCTGAAGGGCACACAGTGCAGTGCCCAGCCGTGGAGAGGACTCATTGGGGACGGTGTAAACAAGGGAGCTCCCAGGGCCACTGGGATGTAGACTTAGGCACAGAAAGCATCAGGGAGGCCCCTGAGCTCTGGCTGTTCTCCAGCCTCACCGTGTGGCCAAGCCCTGAAGGAGAGCGTGCACACAGGCCCATCTTCCAAGACTGGGGAAGGTGTTTTCTCTCCCCACCCCACCCTCTTCTTCTTTAACTCCTGGCATTCGAGGAAAACTCTGTCATAACACTAGCTGGGTACAAGCTTAAGGAACAGACACTTCAGAGTCTAAATTCCAGCAATAGCACATTAGAATATCAGAATGTCCAGGTTTCATAAAAAGGTTACAAAACATACAAAGACTGAGGGAATGATGGCCCAGGCAAGGGAGAAGATTAAAACATTAGAAGGTTTCAACAAAGAGAAACAGACCTGGAACATGGCAGATGAAGACTTTTAAAACAGGAAAAAAAGTCCTGAATTGCTCAAATAGCTAAAGGAAACTATGAACAAAGCACTGAAGGAAATCAGGAAAATGACAGATGAATACAAAGAGAATATCAATAGAGACATGGAAGTTATGAAAAGGAACCGAACAGAACTGAAGACTGCGGTAACAGAAATGAAAAATTCCCTGGAGGGATGCAACAGCAGATTGGAGCCAGCAGAAGAGAGAATCCAAGAACTTGAGACAGGACGACTGAAATCATTTAATCTGTGGAGCAGAGAGAAAAAAGAATGAAGAAAAGTGAACAGAGCCTGAGGAACCTGTGGGACACCATCAAACACACCAATGTAGATACTGTGGGACTCCCAGGAGAAGAAAGAGACAGAGAGAATATTAAAAAAATAATGGCTGAAAACTTCCCAAATTTAATGAAAGACATGAATGTACCCATCTGTGCCAGTTTGGATGTACTATGTCCCCCAAACACCGTTATCTTTGATGCAATCTTGTGGGGACAGATGTATTAGTGTTGCTTAGGTTGGACCCTGTTGATCAAGTGTTTCCATGGGGACGTGACTTAGTCAACTGTGAGTGAAACATCTGATTGGATAATTTCCATGGAGGTGTTACCCCACCCATTCAGGGTGGGTGTTAATTGGATCACTGGAGTCATATAAATGAGCTCACAAACAGAGGGACCTCAGAGCAGCTGAGTGTGACATTTTGAAGAAAAGCTGCAGCTAAGAGAGGACAGAACGCCCCAAGAGCAACATTTTGGAGAACGCCATTTTGAAATGCAATCTGGGAGCAAGCAGATGCCAGCCACGTGCCTTCCGAGCTAACAGACGTTTTCTGGATGCCAATGGTAATCTTTCAGTGAAGGTACCTGTTCTAGTCTGCTAATGCTGCCAGAATGCAAAACACCAGAAATGGATTGGCTTTTATAAAATGGGGTTTATTTGGTTACACAGTTATAGTCTTAAGGCCATAAAGTGTCCAAGGTAACACATCAGCAATTGGGTACCTTCACTGGAGGATGGCCAATGGTGTCCGGAAAACCTCTGTTAGCTGGGAAGGCACATGGCTGGCATCTGCTCCAAAGTTCTGGTTTCAAAATGGTTTTCTCCCAAGACATTCCTCTCTAGGCTGCAGTTCCTCAAAAATGTCACTCTCAGTTGCACTTGGGATATTTGTCCTCTCTCAGCTTCTCCAGAGCAAGAGTCTGCTTTCAACAGCCATCTTCGAAATGTCTCTCATCCGTAGCTCCTGTGCTTTCTTCAAAGTGTCCCTCTTGGATGTAGCAGCTTGCTCCTTCTGTCTGATCTTATATAGTGCTCCAGTAATTTAATTCAGACCCACCCAATGGGTGGGCCAACACCTCTATGGAAATTATCCAATCAGAGTCATCACCCACAGTTGGGTGGGTCACATCTCCATGGAAACACTCAAAGAATCACAATCTAATTAACACTGATAGGTCTGCCCACACAAGATTACATCAAAGATAATGGCATTTGGGGGGACATAATACATTCAAACTGTCACAGTACCCCCTTACCCTGGACACTTTATGGCCTTAAGACTGTAAGTTTGTAACCAAATAAACCCCCTTTTATAAAAGCCAATCCATCTCTGGTATTTTGCATTCCAGCAGCATTAGCAAACCGGAACACCATCCAAGATGCTCAACAAATTCCAAACATATCCAATCCAGATAGACCCATGCTGTGGCATATTATAATCCAATTGTCAAAGGCCAAAGATTGAGAGAATCCTGAAAGCCACAAGAGAGAAGCAACGAGCCACGTACAAGGGACTCAGCAAGGTTAAGGACCAGTTTCTCATCAGAAACCATGGAGGGAAGAAAGCAGTGAGATCACATATTTAAAGTGCTGAAAGCAAAAAGCTGCTAACCAAGAATTCTATATCTGGCAAAACTGCCTTTCAAAAGCGAGGGAGATATTTAAGACATTCCTGATAAACAAAAGCTGAGAGTTTGTCACCACTTGATCAGCCTACAAGAGATGCTAAAGAGAGTTCTGCAGGTTGAAAGGAAGGGACAATAGACAATAGATGAAAGCCACATGAAGAAAGAAGGATCTCCAGTGCGGGTAATGACATGGGTAAACATAAATGCCAGTGCTCTTGTATTTTAACTCCACTTTTTACTTCCTAAAGGCTCTAAAAGGCAAATGCATAAAATGTAATGATAAATCAGTGGTTTGAGACTCATAATGTATAAATATGTAATTTGTGACAAGAACTAAATAAAGGTGGGGAGAGGGAGGAGTATAGGAATATAGTTTGTGTATACTATTGAAGTTAAGTTGATATTAAAGCATAAAGTATTGTTATAAATTTAGGATGTTAAATTTAAGCCCGGTGACAACTACAAAGAAAATATTGGAGAATATGCAAACTCATGAAGACAGAAATTAGAGTACAGGTTGCCAGGGGCAGGTGACAGGGTGAAAGGGGAGTGTGCCAGTTTGGATGTATTATGTCCCCCAAAATGCCATTATCTTTGATACAATCTTGTGTGGGCAGACATATTAGTGTTGAGTAAATTGGAACCTTTGGATTAGGTTGTTTCCATGGAGATGCGCCCCACCCAAGTGTAGGTGATAACTCTGATTGGATAATTTCCATGGAGGTGTGGCCCTGCACATTCAGCATGGGCCTTGATTGGTTCACTGGAGCACTATATAAGCTCAGACAGAAGGAGCTTGCTACAGCCAAGAGGGACACTTTGAAGAACGCACAGGAGCTGAGAGAGGAGCTGCAGATGAGAGAGAGTTTGAAGATGGCCGTTGAAAGCAGACTCTTGCTCCAGAGAAGGTAAGAGAGGATTAATGCCCCAAGAGCAACTAAGAGTGACATTTTTGAGGAACTGCAGCCTAGAGAGGAACGTCCTGGGAGAAAGCCATTTTAAAACCAGAACTTTGGAGCAGACGCCAGCCACGTGCCTTCCCAGCTAACAGAGGTTTTCCGGACACCATTGGCCATCCTCCAGTGAAGGTACCCGATTGTTGATGACTTACCTTGGACACTTTACGGCCTTAAGACTGTAACTCTGTAACCAGATAAACCCCCTTTATAAAAGCCAGTCCATTTCTGGTGTTTTGCAAAAAGGCAGCATTAGCAAACGGGAACAGGGAGTGATGGCCTGATGGGTAGGGTTTCTGTTTGAGAAGAAGGGAAAATCTGGGTAATAGATGGTGACAGGCATACTTCAATATTATGAATGTCATTAATCCCACTGAATGGTTTGCTTGGGCATGGTTGAAATGGGAAAGTTTGTGTTGTATATATGTTCCCACAGTTAAAAAAAAATGAATGAACAAAAAGAGACAATGACAATTAAATGTAATACATGATTTTGATACACCTATCAGATATCAGCCAACCTTGACCATGACAAATAAAACGTCTTTTCCGCAAGCCTTTCACAACTTTCCATATCCACTCGGGTTTTGTCCCACACATTCCCATCTCTCATCGTGCAACAACCAGTCACCTTACTTAAGGACAAAACTACTCTCTTTTTCCTTAACAAAACACACCCTTCTTACCTTACATATTTAAGTTTCCAAAAAGATCTTGGAAACTGTCTTCAAGCTGGCATCCTACAAAACACAATCACTCTTGGAAAAAGTTTGTCAAATAACTCAGTGTGGTTAAACACAAGTTTAAATTTTCATCATCTTATACATCTAGTAAATAATGCTAACTTATTTTATCAGTAGACTTTGTATAAATTTAGGAAGAACATACCCAACAGAATAAAATCGTATGCTTGTATTTTACATTGATAACTAAGAAGACATAGTTGTTTTTATTTAACTAACAATATTAAACTAGTCCTATTTGCCCAAGGTTTACCTAAATTATGTGAACTTGAATTTTTAAAAATACATTTGAGTTTAGTTCTACAAGTTTAGTTTTTACAAGTCTTAGAAGTTCAGTTTCCTTAATTTCCAGGATTTTAGGAGTATTTAATTTACATATAAGTTCTTATTAATCTTTGAGCCAATTTGAACAGAGATCTTTTAAGGAGTTTTATAAGTTAATTTGGTATAGCATCCAGAAGTAGGAAAATATCATACGTCAAACATACAGACAGACAAATAGAGAACTTACAGCTTCAATATAAAATTTTTCATATTAAAAAAAACATAGAAATGCAAAACTCACTAGTTTATATGAAAGAGCTGGCTTTCTGTCCTTGCCCCATTCTTATATTTTTATTGGAATTTTATTCTTGGCTGATGGAACAAATTGAGGTTAATTGCTTAATACAAGGGTGACGCTTTCCCATCAGGATTTGTGGAGGAGACTTAAGAGTTTCTTTGCCCTGACATATGATCTTGTAGAAGCTTTGCCCTGTTCCTCGGGCCTATTTGACCCTTAGATTTGTAGTGGAAAGAGGGATCCTGTGGGTTCCTCTCTGGATCAGTCCATTCAGGACTTAACATGTGGGGTTCAGACCAAAATGTGTGAACGTTGATACAGATCAGGTAACCCTGGATCACACGCACCCAAAAGAAATCTAAATTCTTCAGTGAATAATTATTCCTCTGAGTTCCATCTTACCAGAGGTTAAAGGTGGCAGTGGCTGGGACGCCAGGGTCTGTGCAGGGTCTAGCTTCAAAGAACATCTGTTTAATCTAATTTCCTTTTCTTCCTCATCTTCCAAGTAAAAAGGCTAATGAGAAAGAGGGTGAGTAGATTCGGAGTAACAAGGCCACGGAGGATAAAGGGAAGGGGCTGGAGTCAAGTTGGTTTGTCTACAGTTCTCGTTGGTTGTCTCGGCTTCTCGTTTCTTAATTTTTTATTGGCTTTTGCAAGGAGTCTTTTAATGAGGCTATTCTGGAATCACTAATTCTTTCTGAAGCCTCTGAATACCAATCAAAATATCCATCCCATTGCTTCTGAGACATGCAGGATCCCTTATTCCCCAAAGGAATGTCCTCTGAGAAGAATCACTTATCTAAACAAAAACTACCCCATTGTGACCACTGCAATTCTCAGTTATCCTTAGTAAAGTCTGATCTTTTTTGTAAAAGCAGACGAGTTCAGGTCCACAGTTTGTTAAACATATTCGCAGCCAGTGTGCCAGCTGGGAGAGCCCAGATTCTGAATTTTTTGATAAAGAACCCATGCTGCTTACTCAAGATCTGAAGTCTCTACGGTCTGATCCCCAGACCTGTTTTACCTGGACTCTAACCAGACCTTTTGTCCAATCCTCAGATCTTAGCCCTGCTCAAAGCTGGAGCTCAGTGCAATTTACGGAGCTGGATCCCAGAAGCACTTACCCTCCGGAGAGCACAAAGAGCTCAGCGGTGTCTTCTCGCTGCCTCTGGGGGCCTTTAGGGGAGTCTCCTTCCAATCCCACTACTGTCCCAAAACTGTTAAAAATATCAAACAGTATATGAATTATAGGAATTGATTTGAGCAGTTCACGATTCATGAATCACGCAGCATCCAAAATGCGCGTGGAAAGGAGCTCTGCTGGGGAGGCTGGTGGTAGGAAAGGGGCCTATGAAGGGAAAATGCAGAAGCCAACAAGGGTATGTGCCGATTGGCTGATGTTAAGTTTCCATTTTACGTAGGGGTCTCACAACGTGGAGAGCAGATGCACACTGATTAGTGTGGTGCGTGTGCACGTCCATTCTTAAAAGCTGTCTTTCCTGACCCAAAACTGGTTTATGGCCAAGTGTTGCTTATCTGCGATTCTGTGGAGCGCATCCCATTGTTCTACATTCTTAGAATGCCCCTGCAGGCTAATTGTTTCTGTCTTCTGGAAAATCTTTTCTTGGAAAGGGGTCCCTCTGGGCCTCGCCCAAGGTACCAGTGGAAGACTTCCTAACACCTGGAGTGGTGGCTAATGGAGTCAAAAGGTATTCGCTCAATTGCACAGTCAAATTAGCCGCACATTAAAGATTGCTCTGCTCAAAGCTTAAAAGCAAGCTTCAAGAAAAAATGATCTGATTCCAAGTAATTTGTGTCCCAGAACAAACTCCAAAACTGTTGAAAGAAATACAAAAGAAAAAACAAAAACCCAGCCTCCCCCCCCAACAATGTAAAATTCACAACCTCTCGAGTCTAATAAAAATTACCAGGCCTGCAAAGAAGCAGAAAAATACAATCATAATCAGAGAAAAATAAGTCAATAGAAACAGACCCAGAAATTATACAGAATTATCAGATAAGGGTGTTAAAATGAGAAATTATGTATATACTCCCTATGTTCAAAGATTAGAGGAAAACACGAGCATGATCAGAAGAGAAATTGAAAATATAAAAAAGACAAATATAAAGTGGAACTTGTAGAGATTTAAAAATAACATCTGAAATGAAGGAAAAAAACACTAGGTGGGATCAAAGGGAGATTTGACATTGTAGAAAAAAAATTAGTGAAGTTGAAAATAAAGCACTAAAAATTATCCAAAATAAAACACACAGAGTAAAACATTGGGGGAAAAACTGAACAGAGTTTCAGGGATTTGTGGGACAGTAAGTCTAAACAAATGCATAATTGGAATTCCAAAATAAGGTGTGTACAGAAAAATAATTGAAAGAAACCATGACCAAATTTTTTCAAATTTGATGAAGACTATAAACACAAATCCAAGAAGCTCATTAAAGCCCAAATATAAGAAACACGAGAAAACCACACCAAAGCACTGAAAATCAGTGAAAAGCTAAAAGTATGCTAAGAGAAAATCTTAAAAGCAGCCAGAGGAGGGAAACAGGACATTACGTACAGAAAAGCAAAGATAAATATCAAATCCAATTTCTTGTAATAAACAATGCAGGCTGGGAGACAATGGAGTGATATCTTTAAAGTATTGGAATTAAAAACAAACAAACAAAAAACTGTCATCCTGGAATTAGGTGCCAAGTAAGAATAAATTTCATTAAGGAAGGTGAAATAAAAATGTTTTCAAACACACAAAAGTTGAGAGACCTTGTCATCAGCAAACCAGCACTGGATGATATTTTAAAGATCTTTTAGCAGATGGGAAGTAATACCAGATAGAAATTTAGATCTTCACAAAGGAAGAAAGAGCCCAGAAATAGTAAATATGTGGGTAAATAAAAAGAGGGTTTTTCCCTCATTTAAAAAAGTTCTTCAAGAGATAGATGCTTATCTAAAGCAAAATAATAACGAGGTATTGTGGGGTTTGTACCACCACATGTAGAAGTAAAATACATGATGATAATGGCACAGAGGGACACAGAGGACCTGAAGTCTGCAGTCGAGAATTTCTTACACTAAAATTGGGACAATATAATTTAGGGTAGACTGTGATAAGTTAAAGATGCATATTGTAAACTTGAAAGCAACCACCAAAAGAAAAACAATAATTGAGATAAAATGCAATCAAAAAAATTCTCAATCTAAAGAAAGGCAGGAAAAGAAGAAAAATATACAGATGAGGCAAATAGAAAAAAGTACAAGGACATATTTAAACTCAACAATATTTATTCATATTCACATTAAAATGTGTGAGAAACAAGCACTATTCCTAAAAAGGAATAAACGCTCAGCCAATTGTGGAGAAGAAAATAATTTATTCACCATCTTGCAAGAACAGGCGCCCAAACAAAATGTGAGGAGTTGGTGCACAGAACAATAGACCCAGCAGTATTTATTCCCTACGCCTAACTGCAAGTCCCTCCCCTGTTTCTCCATTGGCTGATCCTCCAGAGGTTACATTCTATTCGACAAGCCTAACTAGCCCGCGCAAATTTGAAACATGCAGCCTGTGCAACTTGGAAACATTTGAAACAAGTCTCCACCCCTCTTTCCTTTGTTCTTTAACTGCAGAGCCAGTCTGAGCTAGTTTGGTAACAAGTTTTGAAGCTGTTTAAGGAACCTCAATCCCCCTCCTCACCCAGTCTCCACCTTGCAAGGACAGTGGGCGGATAAACAGGAGGACCGGCCACTGATTATAGCTTGGCTTCTTGACCCTCTGCCATTCCCCTGAGCTGCCCCCACCCTGTGTGAAAGCTAAACTTAATCTAATTCTCACAAATGTGAATGATTCAAACACAATTAGAAGCTGTAGACAGATGGCTAAAATAAACAAGACCTATCTATATACTGTCTACAGAAACCCACTTTAAATTTCAAACTAAAGGAAAAAATAAAAGGATGGAAAATGATATTTTGTGCAAACTCTAATTTTAAAAAACTGGAATGTCTATATTAAAATCAGGCACAATAGATTTCACAGAAAAGAGTATTACCAGGGGTAAAGAGGGTTATTTTATAATGATAAAGGGGTCACTTCATCAGGAGAACAAAAAATCCTAAATGTGTTGCACTTAATAATAGAGATTTAAGATATATGAAGCAAAAACCAATAGAACCAAAAGTAGAGAAAGACAACACAGGTGGAGATTTCAACGCCCTTTCCTCAATATTTGATAGAACAAGTAGGCAGAAAATCAGTGAGAATACAGAAGACTTGAACAACAAAATCAACCAATTCAACCTAATTGACATTCATAAAACACTCAACCCAATAATAGCAGAATGCACATTCTTTACAAGTGCACATGGAACATCCACTGAAATAATTTATATTCTGCTCCACTAAACAAGTCTTGATGATTTAGAAAAGATCAACATCATAAAAAATATGTTCTGACCACCAGAATTAAATTAGAAATCAATAATAGAAAACTACTTGGAAAATTCTTAAAAGTGCAGTTAGTAAACACTTCTGAATGGGAAAAAGAAAAAAAATCAAAAGGAAAGTTAGAAAATACTTTGAATTAAATGAAAATGAAAACATAACACATTAAAAATCTTGGAAAGTCACAAACTGCCAAAATTCACTCAAGAACTAGATAGCATGAATTGCTCTGTCTCTATTAAATAAATTGAATTTGTAATTAAAGTCCTTTCCACAAGCCCAGATGGCATCACAAGTGAAATCTACCAAATATTTTAAAAAGAATTAACACCAATTCTACACAAACTCATCTGGAAAATAAAAGAGGAGAAAGCACTTCCCAACTCATTCTATAAGGCCAGAATCACATTAGCCGCAAAACCAAAGACATTGCAAAAAAAGAAAACTGCAGACCAATATCCCCTTGCAAACAGGGACCCAAAAATCCTCAACAAAACATTAGCAAACTCACAATATATAAAAAGGATAAATATGCAATGACCAGAAGTGTTTTATCCTGGAAATTCAAGGTTGGTTTAATATTTGCAAATCGACTGATGTAACTGACTACGTAATAGACTAAAAAAGAAAAACCAACATGATCAGCTCAATAGATGGAGAGAAAGCATTTGCTAAAATCATACATCAATGCAGGATAAAAATTCTCATCAAATTAGGACTAGAAACTTCCTCAACCCAAGAAAGGGCATCTGTGAGAAACCCTATTGCTGACATCCTGGTAAGTGGTGAACTGGTGCCCTAAATTGGGAATGAGGAGGATGTCGCCTCCACCGTCGCTTCTACCCAAGCTGTACTTGAGTCCTAACTGGTACAAGAAGGCAGGGACAGGTCAGGAAATGCACACAGATTGGAAAGGACAGAAGCAAAATACTCTGTTCACAGACAACATGATTGTCTAGGTAGACAATTCTAAGGAATATACAAAAGTTTCTAGATGTGATAAGTGAGTTTACAGAGCTCACAAGACACAAGTCAATACACAAAAAGCAATTATGTTTCTATGCATCAGCAACAAGCAGAAATTGGGAAAAAATTAAATGGCATTTAAAATAGCATCAATGAAATACTTAGGGCTAAATTTAACAAAATATGCATAAGACCTTACATTGAAAACTTCAAAATAATATCCAAAGAGATGAAAGAAATCCTGATAGAGATACATACCATGCTCATGAATTGGAAGACTCAATATTTTTAAGAATAGATTTCTCTAAAATTAATCAATGGATTCAGTGCAATCTAAATCAAAATCCCAACAGTCTTTTTCATAGAAATTGACAAGCTGATTCTAATATTTATACGGAAAAGCAAAGACCTAGAATAGCCAAAACAATTTTGAGAAACAAAATTCAAAGATAGAGGATTTACATAACCTGGCATCAAGATTTATTAAGTTAGAGTAAGGCTAGACTTAGAGAATAATGGGGTAGAATAGAAATTCCAGGCATAGACCAAAACATATATTATTGTAGATTTTAGACAAAGATGCAGTAAACCCAATGGGGAAAGGACCATTTTTTCAACAATGGCATTGAGACAACCAGCTATCCTTATGAAGAAATTAGATTTCTCACACCAAAAAATTTTTAGATGATTAAAAAACTAAATACTTTAATAGACCATAAGAGTTGCAGAAGGAAATAGGGAAGTACATTTTTATATTCTTTGGAAAACGAAAACGTGCAAAGTAAAACATGAATCTTGGACTCTGTGCCATTTTGAATGTATTGTGTCTCCCAAACGCCATTATCTTTGATGTAGTCTTGTGGGGCAGATGTTTTGGTGCTGATTAGATTTGCTTGGAATGTGCCCCACCCAGCTGTGGGTGATGACTCTGATGAGATATTCCCATAGAGGCACGGCCCCACCCATTGAGGGTGGGCCTTGATCAGTGGAGCCATATAAATGAGCTGACTCAAAGAGAAGGAACCAAGTGGGCTGTGAGTGACGTTTTGAAGAGGAGCAAGCTTGCTAGAGAGGAACATCCTGGGAGAAAGCCATTTTGAAACCAGAACTTTGGAGCAGACGCCAGCCACATGCCTTTCCAGCTAACAGAGGTTTTCCGGACGCCATTGGCCATCCTCCAGTGAAGGTACCCGATTGCTCATGTGTTACCTTGGACACTTTATGGCCTTAAGACTGTAACTGTGTAGCCAAATAAACCCCCTTTCTATAAAAGCCAATCCATCTCTGGTGTTTTGCATTCTGCAGCATTAGCAAACTAGAACAGACTCTATGAAGAAAATGACTGACAGATTTTACTCAGGGAACTTTTTGCATCTTATTTTTGACCAAGATACCATTTTCAAAAATTAAAAAGACAATAACCAAATGGGAGAAAATATTTGCAATCCTTAAAATAAGTAAAGGATTATTATTTAGAAAATATGAAAAATACAAGTAAATAGGAGAACTATCATAAGCCCCATAGGTAAATGAGCAAAGCTCATAAACAGGCAACTCAGGACAAAATGAAGTTAGCATCATTTAGAGAAATTTAAATTGAAGTAGTCAGATAATATTTTGTCTCCAAACAGACAAAAATTTAAAATATTGAAAACAGTGCTGGGAATAACCAGAGTCTTCCCACATATATTGATAAGTTTAGTTGTTTATAAGAAAAGTTATAAATGTGCATACCTTTTGATTGTGCAAATTCACTACTAAGACTCTTTCCTACAGAAGCAGTCTCATCTGTTTACGAAGATGGATGTAATAGGTTGGTTATTGCTGCTGAAACAAATAACCACCTACTGAGTGACTTAAACCATCAGAAATTTATTCTCTTACAGTTCTGAAGGTGCTGTCAGGGCTGCGTTCCTTCTGGAGTCTCTGGGAGAGCATCTGCTCCCCTGCCTGTTCAGCTCTGGGAGCCACCTGCACCCCTTGGCTCGTGGCCCCTTCTCCAGCTGCAGGCAGGTCTCCACCTCTGGTTCCATCAATGATCATCCTTCCTGGCCCTGACCTCCTGCCTCCCTCTTTTAAGGACCCTTAGGTTTACACTGAGCCCACCCAGGCACCCAGGCAATCCAGGATGAGATCCCCATTTTGAGGCCCTTAATTTAATCACACCCGGAAGGAAATGGACCTGTAAAGAGACACACGCTGCTTCAATACCATGGAATACTATGCAGCCACTAAGAAGAATTAAATGTACCTACTGCTGCTGACATAGTAAGGTGCCAGAGACACATTATGCATCGTACAATCCCATTCATGTGAAAATTCGTGACAGTGATAACTACAGTCAGGCAGACGCCCTGTATAAATGCACAGAGAAAGGGAACTGGCAGGGACAGCCACACCAAAGGGTTAACCAAAGGCAGCTCTCGGGTGGCCAAGAAAAGGGACTTTCAAATGTTCCTCTCTGCATTTATTTGCTCTTCCAGTTTTCAAAATAACAATGTGTCTGCTCACTGCTTGGGTGATGAAGACACCAAAGGAACGTAGAGCACTTTGTTTGTCCCCACCCTCTGCAGAGCAGCTGTTTTCCCAGGCTCCGAGCAGGCTGGAACCGCTGTCCCTGTGCCACACATGAGGGGCCTGAGGTGGGCGAGCAGGACACTGGGCAGGTGGGTAGACAGCCGGTTCCAGCCCAGGCTCCTGCATCTCCGCGGCTGCATTGGCAGCCATCGGGCCCCTTGAATGGGCCCCTGCTAGAGACCCCCGTTCAGGAAACTGACTCCAGCCCAGGTCCACGCAGAGCCTTCCACCGCCTTCGATGAACACAGTGGTCTCTCAGAAGATGGTTCTCGACCCTTTACTGGGGAGAGCGCAGCATCTTACACCGAAGGTCAGCTGGGGTTCCAGGCAACTAACCATGGCCAATTTTTCACACTGTAATTTTGTTCATCAAACCAGCTGCTCAGAACCTTCGGACTTCATAGGCCCTGTTCCTGTTTGCTTTGCTGATGCTGCCGTTATGCAAAATACCAGAAATGGATTGTTATAATGGAGGCTTATTTGGTTACAAAGTTGTAACCCTAAGGCCATAAAAGTGTCCAAACAAAGGCATCAACAATCGGGTACCTTCAGTGAAGAAAGGCTTGATGGCCTGCAGGAAACCTGTCAGCTGGGAAGGCAGAGGTACGGGGCTGGCATCTGCTCCCGGGTTCTGGTTTCAAGACAGCTTTCTCCTCTCTTAGCTGCAGCACTGAGCTCCTTCTGTCTGAACTCTTATAGTGCTCCAAAAAACTAACCAAGACCCTGGCTGAATGGGTGGGGCCACACCGTCATAGAAATAACCTAATCAAAGGTATTATCCACAGTTCGGGGGGGTCACAGCTCCATGGAAACAACCTAATCCCAATATCCCACACGATTGGATTAAAGATCATGGCTTTTTGTGGGGGATATAATATATCCAAACCAGCACAGTCCCCAATAACTGAGTCTAAATTTGTAAATTTTTTAATTAATGCTTTTATTCTACTTTGCTTTGAACATTTTTGCCCCCTAAGGACCTGAAACTTTTTGTTGTCCAAAAAAAAAGTTTATCAAAGGGTGGTGTGTAGAAATTCCAGCACGTAGCCTGGCAGGTGGCCGGCCAGTCCTCAAATCGGGTCTATTGAGCCCAGGGCTATGCAGAATTCACTGAAGCGTACCCGAAAAACCTACTGTGTGTTCCCCGTCCTTAAAATGTGCTCATATAGGGTAAAAATAAAAGTAAAATGCAGCAGATCAGCAAATTCCCTACCTGGCGCTGACTGTGCACTGGGTGCTGGGTCACCCCTGGCACCGTGCAGGGTGAGGGAAGCAAGTGGAGCCAGATCTACCCACCCCGCCCCAAGCTCACCAAGCTGATCCCATCACCTCTGCTCAAAGCCCCAATCATCCATCCAACCTGGAAGAGCACATCTCAGACTCTGATATGCAGATGATTCACCTGGGGTTCACCTGGGATCACCTGGGGATCTGGCACTGGGGCACTCGAGAGCTGCATCCCTAACAAGCACCAGGCATCAGATGCCGCACTACTGTGCATACCCCAACTTTGGGTAGGCAGTGTGGCTGGCTCCAGGACACCTCCCACCTCATCTCTCTGAATATCCCCTAGCTCTCTGGACCCCCTTAGCTTGCCTGGTTTTTGTTGTTGTAGCTGCTGTTGTTTAACATGGTGACTCTCTTCTGCTTCAAGGCATCACATTTGCTCTTCACTCTGTGAAACACTCTTCCCCACTCACTGACTAGTGAACTCCTGTTCACCCGCTAAGCCCCAGCTCAAATGTCCTTCTCTGAAGGGCCAAGCAGGAAGCTCTGTTATGTTCCTGGTGGTGCCCTGGGCTTTCTGTTTTGGCAGATGTCATGATGCACAGTTTATTTGTGAGCTGGCTGGTTCCTCGACAGCAATATCCTAAAAGTCAGGAAGTGTCCAATCTGCCCACCTGAGCATACCTGCATGTGGCTGAGGGCCCGGCTCAGGGCAGCACAAACGTGCACACCTGAAGAATCAGCTGCCTTTGGCTCCTGATGGTTCCCCAGGATGGCCCTTCCAGCCTGGAAATCCCAGGGCTCCCTTGCCCCTCGGAGCAGCACGGACTTAGCCCCAGGCCTGCACAGCTCAAAGGGGCAAGTTCGCTGTCCTCCTAACTGGGACAGACAGCTGTTCTTATCAGGGAGACTGCTGGCCCCGGGAGGCAGGTGGAGGAAGTATTTTGGGGTTTGTAAGGGACCCTCCCGAGCCTGTGAAATCGCACGGCGTAGGCAGCCACCTACTCCACCTAAATATAAGGCAGGGCCGCAGCTGCGGGCCACACCCCGACCAGCCGCGCCCGCCCCGGAGGGGAGACCAGGCTGTGCTCTGCAGGCACCTCCCGGCCTCCTCCTGCAGAAATGCCACGCCCTGCTCCCCATCCCAAGTCCGGACTACTTCCAAAAACTCCGTCCTCGCCGGGGCTCGGTGTGATTTTAAAATGTTCGTTTGTTGGAGAATTGGTGATGTATCCATGAGACATGAACATGCAAGCAAATAAAACATCGTCAGCCACGCCTCTCCCTGACGTTCGTTTTAAAGCCTCCCTCGACCTCGTGCGGTGCTCCTTTTCTGGTTGCTTACTCCACACTCGGGGGAATATTGAGGGTCGTGTCCTCCAAAGCCCTGTAATTGGGATGAAAGGAACGCAGCCTTTGGAGTCTAAAGGGCCTGGGTCCCGGATCAGGCCTTTGGTCCCCAACTGAGCAGCTGCAGATGAGCTTTCAGCCTCAGTGTGCTTCTTTCTAAAAGGGGAGCAGTAGTTTCTGTGCCCACATTCGGGGGCGCCCTAGAGGCCCTTGCAGGAAGGAATGCACTCTATGGGGTCTCCAGCACGCCGTCACTGCTGGGCAGCTGGACGTGGAAGCCTGACAGGTGGGCGTGGAGTCCCTGTCCCAGCCCCACCTGGAAGGGGCGCTCCACAGGTGTTGCGCCGTCCTGATACTCAGATGCTCCCTCTAAGGGGAGCCACCTGCCTGCAGGCAACAATCCCTCCACCTTGCTCAGAAGGAAAGGGTGGGCAGGCGTGGGAGGGGGAGGAGGGCAGGGAGAGGAAAGCCCCTGGACCCTCTAGATTTTTTCCACATACAGAAAAGCGACAGGCTGCAATTCTCTGGGAAATCAGGGGAACCACCCAAGCAAGAGATGTTTGCCCCAACCTGGTCGGTCTGCAGAACAGCACCTTGGGTATCGGCTGAGCCGGGACAGCCTGCGTGGGGCCATCCAGGGGCTGCAGATGGCCTGAAGTCTGGGCCCTCCGAGGATAGCCCATCTCCGGGGCTCTGGATGGGATGATTCTCAAGGGCAAATCTAGTTTCCTTGTTTCCCACAGAGCAAATAGCCTGCCACTCTCGGCCGGAAGTGGGATTGGTGTTGTCTGCTCCCCACCCAGGACGGGCTTTGCACACTGGGACTTTGTGCCAGGCCGGCCTCTGCTTCTCCCAGAGCTCCAGGGTTTGACGTAAGTCATCCTCGCACGTGCCAGGAAGCTATGCACCATCGAGACACCTGCCTGCCTCTCCGGGCGCCTGCTCCCCGTGGGCATGTGTGGGCCTGCCGGAGGTGGCACGGAGCAGGCGGAGGGAAGGAGAGGCTGGCAGGAGCAGCTGTGTTCTTTGCCAGAGAAGTCAGGTTCTTGGATAAGTTTGGAGACTAATGTGTGTGCTCACGGCAGGGACAGGGGGCTGTGAAACTCCCACGGTGGGGGGTGAATGTGATGTTGCCTCTCCCCAAGAGCCTGCCTTGAAGCCCCCATGTCCTGTTGGCCATCCTGGCCCAATCTGCGGCCCACCTCCCTAAGCTCCTGGGCTGCCTCAGCCACCCCCCGCAGCTGGCACCCTGGTCAGAGCCCTCAGTCGGCAAGGAAATAGGCAGGCAGCCCGCTGACACCCCCGTGGTTTGGCATTCACACAGCCTGCATCTGGCACGTGGGCAGAGTCTGGGTCCACTGTGCTTCTCGGCCCTTTAATGGCAGCCCAGGATGGACACATGGCCAGCACCTATCCCCCACTTCCTGCCCAGGGCATCTCAGGGTCCTCCCTGGGTTCGTCTTTGGGACCGACTCCAAGCCAGATACCATGTTCCAACTCTCGCTCATGGCCTTGCCTTGACTCAAATGAACTTTGGGGCAGCTGGGGAGTGGCTGCCCCTGCTCTGTCCACACCCCTTCCTGGATGGGCAGCCGGTGCTCACGCCTGCAGGCCACAGCCTCTCCATGTCCAGGGTGGGTACGAGCTCCCATTCCACAGTGCCTGGCTCCCCAACACCCCCGCGGGTGGGAGCTGCTATTTCGTGACATGGCTTTTCCCTCTGTGATCTGGGAAGCTACTGTAATTCAGCCAGGGGCTCTCCACGTTCTCATGAGCTGGAATGAAAGAAAAAACACTTTTTTTTTTGTTTCAGAGAGAATGACTAGCTTTTTAGAAAGCAGAGTCTCTTGATTCAAGGTTCTCTGTGCTGAAGCCATCGGTTTGAATGGGCTTCACAGTTTGCCTGCCAACCTTGTAGCCTGCAAACAGCTGTGGAGTGGGCTCTGGGTCTCCTGGGTGCGGGTGATGGACGGCTTGCTGGGAGCTGTGGTGAGAGACCAGGAGCTGACCAGAAGCACACTGCACCTATGTTCCTGTTTGCTAATGCTGCCGTTATGCAAAATACCAGAAATGGATTGGCTTTGTGAGAAACAAGCACTATACCTAAAAAAGAATAAACACTCACCCAATTGTGGAGAAGAAAAGCATTTATTCATGATCTGGCATGTACAGGCACCCAACCAAAATGTGGGGGGTTGATGCACAGAACAATAGACCCAGCAGTATTTATTCCCTACACCTAACCGCAAGTCCCTCCCCTGTTTCTCCAGTGGCTGATACTCCAGAGGTTACAGTCTATTCCACAGGCCTAACTAACCCGCTCAAATTTGAAACATTCAAAATAAGTCTCCTGTGCAAATTTGAAACATTTGAAACAAGGAACATTTGAAACAAGTCTCCACCCCTGGCTATAACTGTTATGCCCATATAAGGCACTGACACCACTTCTATGCTTATGTGGCCTCTTTCCTTTGTTCTTTAATTGCAGAGTCAGTCTGAGCTAGTTTGGTAACAAGTTATGAGGCTATTTTAGGAAACTTCACCCCCGAGTCTCCATTTGCAAGGACAGTGGGCGGATAAACAGGAGGACCGCCCATGGATTATAGCTTGGCTTCTTAACCCTCTGCCATTCCCCTGAGCTGCCCCCACCCTGTGTGAAAGCTAAACTTAATCTAGTTCTCACAGCTTTTATAAAGGGGGTTTATTAGGTTACAAAGTTATAGTCCTAAGGCCATAAAAGTGTCTGAACTAAGATGCCAGCAACAGGGCACCTTCCCTGAAGAAGGAACATCTGTCAGTGGGAAGGCACGTGGCTGGCGTCTGCTGGTCCTTTGCTTCTGGGTTGTATTTCAGGTCCTCTCTCAGCGCCTGTGTGTCCTTGGCTTAGCGTCTCCAAACGTCCTTCTCTCTACAACTCCCAGCAACTCTAAGCATCTCTATCAGCTCCAAAGCATCTCTCCAGAAGTTTCTCTCAGCTGCTCTTGGGGTGTTTTGTCCTCTCTTAGCTTCTCTGGTACAAACTCTGGGCCAGCATCTCAAAGTGTCACCAAGCATCTGGGCCTGTGTCAGCTCTTTTTAAAGGACTCCAGTGAACTACTCAAGACCCACCCTGAATGGGCGAGGCCACACCTCCATGGAGATAATCTAATCAGAAATATCACCTACAGTTAGGTGAGTCACATTTCCACGGAAACAACCTAATCCAAATATCCCACAAGATTGGATTAAAACATGGCTTTTGGGGGGCATAATATATCCAAACTGTCATACCCTGCTTGCCAGGGATCACTGTGGAGGGGACTTCTGCCTCTGGCAGCATTGAAATGAGAGGCTCCCCTCACAAGCCAGAGAGTGTGGGATGCCAGTGTGAGAAACAAGCACTATTCCTAAAAGGAATAAACGCTCACCCGATTGTGGAGAAGAAAAGAATTTATTCACGATCTTGCAAGAACGGGCGCCCAACCAAAATGTGGGGGGTTGGCGCACAGAACAATAGACCCAGCAGTATTTATTCCCTACACCTAACCACAAGTCCCTCCCCTGTTTCTCCATTGGCTGATACTCCAGAGGTTACATTCTATTCGACAAGCCTAACTAGCCCAGCAAATTTGAAACATGCAGCCTGTGCAAATTGGAAACATTTGAAATAAGTTTCCCATGTGAATTTGCAACATTTGAAGGTTGGAATAAATCTCCACCCCTGACTATAATGGTAATGCCCAGGCCTCTTTAGAGCCAGTCTGGGCTAGTTTGGTAACAAGTTATGAGGCTATTTTGGGAACCTCTACCCAAGAGTCTCTACCTTGCAAGGATAGTAGGTAATGGGCGGATAAACAGGGGGACTGACCATGGATAGTGGGCAGATAAACAGGGGGACTGACCATGGATAGTGAGTGGATAAACAGGGGGACTGACCATGGACTACAGTTTGTTTTTTTAACCTTCTGCCAATTTTTGAACTGCCCTATCCCCCCCGGTACACCTATCCTGTGTGAAAGCTAAACTTAATCTCATTCTCACACCAGGGGGTCACCATCTCAGCTGCTCTGGGAGCCAGGATGGTGTCAGGGAGGCAGCAGGGGCTTGGGGCCCCCCGCTCTGCCCTGCAGTCCCCACGGGTCATAGGCTCACCTTCCCTGAGCCTCGATGTCCTAATCTGCTAATGGGTGGTGCCTGGGGTGGTTGTGAGAACAAAATGAGATGCAGCACATTCATTATTAAAAGTAACAATACTAACAATTTACATCCATGCAAAACCTTGGCTGAGCTAAATTTCGGGCCCATTTTAGGAGTTTGCCATCATTGGCAGAGAGGCCTGGGCAGGATCTGGGTCCCGCAGCAGCAGCGAGGAGGCCATTGCTTTAACCCCGTTGACCCCGTCTCCTGGTCTCCTGGGCGGGGGGCTGCGGTGACGGGGTGAACCCGGGGAGGCCCTGGAAATAGCTGGCAGGACCCCCTCAGCGGACGCTCTGCTGGGCTTCCCCCGAAACCCCTCCCCTGGCTGTGGTCGTCACCTGCCCCGTCTCGCAGGCTGGGCACGGAGGCTCGGCAAGGAGGGGGCCTGTCTGCTGTCACCCCACCCGCAGCGGGGGGCTGTGACTTGGCCTCAGACCCTGCTCCAGTGGTGCCCACCCAGAGTCACAGGCCTGGGCTTCCCTGGAAACAAGGGGGGCCGGGCAGCGGGATCCCTGTCGGCTTTGCCTCCATCTGTCACTCCCCCGTTTTCCTAGCTCTGGAGACAACAGAACAACCCACCCCTCTGCCCCCCAGCCCTGCCACCACCAGCCTCCCCAACATCCCCAGATGGGGGCCTCCTTCCCGGGCAGGCTCAGAGCTTCCACACGGGATGCTGGTTTGAGGGGACCTGGCGGCAAGAATTATCCTCACCCCACTCCTTGCTGACTGCTGCTGGGCAGACGGTCAAAAAACATGTTCCAGTCCCTTCCGCCCTTCTCCCAGCACCCTGCACAACCTGTCTGGGGTCTCGGTGTCCTCCCCTGTAAAGTGCGCCTAGCAGTGCCATCCAGGCCCAGGACGTGGGGCAGAAGCCTCCTTGGGGGTCATGGAGCTGAGCAGAGCTGAGCAGAGCTGAGCAGGAGGAGGCAGAGGCCCCAGGCACCCGCCCTGCACCTGGAGGAGCCCACCTGTGCACCCCGGGGCCCGAGGATGCCAAAACCCCAGGGAAGGGGTTCCCTGGCCAGGAGCTCCCTGCCTGGAGCGAGGCACCCAGGTACCAGGCAGAGGTGAGAAGTCTCTGAGCCCGTTCCCTGCAGGGCCCCCGGGGGCAGGCCTGGGAGGAGGGTCCCTTTCTGCTCAAGTCCCAGCAGACCCTGAACCCGAAGCCGCCCACTCTGCCCCTCTCCCCATCCATTCCTTCTTCTGCTGCTGACGATTGGGCATCTGAAATTCCTCTCCCTCCCTCCACTCCCCCATCCCTCACCTGCCCAGATGGTCCCAGCCTCAGTCTGGCACGCAAGCTGTCCCCTGCACCGATGACACACACCTGGACAGAGGGCTGCGGCCCTGCCCAGAGCCCAGCACCAGCCCCACCCCTTCAGAATGAAGGGCCTGTCCTGCGTGGGTTCACCTCGTGGCCTCTCTCTCTCTCTGCCCTCCCCACCTGCTCCGTACTCTACAGCCTCTCACATGCTGCTCCGCAGCACCCCCATATTCTCCCCGCTCCCCAGGTGTGCCTACTCCTGGGCCTCCTGTTCTCAGTCTGTGCTCCCCCTCCTCAGCCTCAGACTCAACCCAGAAGGTTCCGGGGACCCTGCTGGACCACGCAGCCAAGGTAGATGCCTGCTCTGAGCCCTCTCTGTCCTGGGCTCACTCCTGTCATCTGTCCCCAGCCCATCTGAAGGGGTCACTTTTCCCTGTGGATTTGTTGCCCCCACCCTGCCTCTCAGCTCACCCCCCAGCCAACCCCCAGAGCAGGCCACAAGGGCAGGAACTGTGGCCCAGGAGTCAGTGCAGCCCAGCCACGGAGGGTCCCCTCCGAAGGTGTGCTGGATTAAGGGACAGGAGGGAGGAGGGAAGGGGGAGGAGGGAGGAGAGAGAGAGGAAGGAAGAGGGAGGAGGGAGGAGAGAGAGAGGAGGGAGGAGGGAGGAGGGAGGCCCCTGCACCCCACCCGGGTTCAGCATCTCTAGGACTTGTGGCCCTGCTCTTTGCACAGGTGATTCCAGGCCACTAACTAATCCTTCAGGGACGGGAATGTGTTCCACGGGCCCCCATCCCCAGCCACACATGCAGAGGTTCTGCCCGGGGAGGGGTGGCCCAGGGGACAGATTTTCAGGGAAATGAGCCAAGGCCGGAGCCAAGGTGCCGGCTGCGTGTGCCCCGGTGGGGGCGAGGCAAGGGGAGCCGGCAGTCTGGTTCAGCTAGACGACTGGTTTCCTCTGAACCCACCCAAGGGCAGCCCGCCAGGTGGGTGTTTGCTGCCGTTGGCTCTGTGCCGGCACAGATCTCCCTGCTGGCAGCCCACCACCCACTCGGCCCAGAGTGGACTCCGCCAAGGCTGGTCACAGCAAAGAAGGACAGCGCTCGGAAAGCAGCCGTGGGCTGGCATGGGTGGCACAGGGGTCACGGGCTTAGAGGCCACTGGCTCTGAGGTCCCCCAGGCGGCCCCTCATCTCCACCTCCCTGGGGGGCAAACCCCAGACAGTGTGTTTGTTGGGGAAAATGGGGATGCACAGACCTTGGGGGGTTTGTGTGTGGCGGTGACAAATAGGCTACCTCATGCCCACCCATTCCACAGCTGCCTCAGCCAATCCAACTCCCCGATGCCGCTCGTCCCAGGTGGGTGGGGGGTGCCATGACTCAGCTCACCCCATCCCTGCTCCCGCCAACCAGCAGCGACACTCAGCAACTCATGGAGTCTGGCCTGGTGGTGCCAACCTTGTGGCCCCCACCCACCGCTGGGTCCACACTTGGAATCCCCTGCGGTGCCTGGCACTGGGCAAATGCACACAGTTCTCAGAATCAGCATCGGGGTGGCGAGACCTGAGCAGTCCCTTAGCCCCACCCCTTCCACTTACTAAGGGGAAACTGAGGACCTGGTGGGGGTGGTGCTTGCCCAGGTCCCCGGCAAGCCTGTGAGCACAGCCCCATGTCAGCACCCCGAAAAGGAGCCAGGAAGTCCATTGGCAGCTGTGGTGAAAGCTGCAGATGGGACTGGGATTTATGTTAGAAAATAGTCTTCACGGAGAACAAATCCAGTGGTGCCATCTAGAGAAGAGGGCGGGCTGTATGGAGGGGGCTGGGCACCAGGGTGGGGAACAAACGGGGCGGTGGGGGAGGCTGGCATGGGTCCTGTCTGCGTGAGTGGGGCTCACAGCAGCCAGGGGGTGCCGGGGGCACAGGTGAGTACCCCCTGTCTGCTTAGACCTTTAAAGGCCTCCAGAGGGACGTGGGGGTGGGGGTGGCAGGCTGGCCAGACCCCCTTCCCTCTGTCCGCCCAGCCTTCCTCCTCCCTCCAAGAGCTGTCAGTGTGGCCCAGGGTGGACAGCAGAACCGAGAGGTCCTGGGGGACTGGGCTGGCCACACTCAGCTCCCCATTGAGAGGCTGGGTGTGCACTGGGCCTGGCAGGACGCTGGGGGGTGAGAGAGGAAGTGGGGGGAAGTCAGGAGGGAGCACACAGCTCCTGGAAGATGGAGCCACCCCCTCTGCTTCTGAGTGTCCGCTCCAGCCCCACAAACCTTCCTCACCTTAGTCAAGCCAGTGGGGTTGGGTTCCTTGCAACCATGCTGGACACGTATCACTGCCATGTGTCTCCTTTGCCCTTTGCCCTTTCTGTGTCTCTATGGAGCCCCTTACTTGGGACACCATCTTGGTGCCTCTTCCCCGGCCCCCAAGGAGGTTTCTGTGGTTGCCAAGAAAGTATGTGTGTGTGTGTGTGTGTGTGTGTGTGCGCGCGCGCGCATGCGCGTGCGTTTTCCCCTTTAGTGAAGCAGATTTAGCAGAAGGACAAGTGTGAAAAAGGACAAGAAACACAGGGCTAGGGGTGGCGGGAGGTTGGCTTGTCCTGTTTGAGTCCGAGGAGTCCTGGAGGAAGAGAGGGACACCTTCCTCTGTGCGGGAACTGGGGGGCGAGGGCAGGGGTCAACCAGGGGGACGGGCGCCACGTGCTCCTTTCCCAGTGCTCAGGAGAGCCGAGAGGAGAACCCGAGTTACTCTGAAATCTCCTCTGCTCGCTGACCAGGTATTCTCTGAGGCTTCTCGTGAGACAGGACCACAGGGTGACAATGTCCTGAGTGTAGCTGGTGGGGTGCAGGGGGTGCTCCGTGTTCTCAGGCTCCTCCTGGATGGCAGGGGCAGCTCGGTTCACTGTTGTGTTGTCCACCGTGCCCGGCCAGGAGCGAGCAGCAGAGCAAACTGCTGGGAGAGCCCCGGGGACAGCAGGGCCAGGCTCGGGGCCCTTGTCCCCAAGCCCGCAGGGCTGCACTGGCTCCAAGTGTCTGTGGCTCTCTGGACGAGCCTGGGTTCAGGGTGGACACCGACCCGAGGGAAGCCTCACTGGGTCAGGAGAGGGACTGGACCTCCATCCTCGACTCGGTCCCCCCTTCTGTACCCAAGAAGCCACCTCCCAGAGTCAGGTGATGGAGGGAGAAAAGGGCGTGAGGAGAAGAGAGGGGAAGTGACAGCCTTTCCAGTGCTTTCCATACTCGCAAGACTGTGGTGCAAATAAACAGAAAGAAATCAATCCGTTTGCCTCCTTTCAACCTTTCCTTTGCTCCGTGCAGGGCTGACGTCCTGGAAATTTATCAAACCAGGCTTTTAGGGATGCTTCTGATCTGCCTGTTTGGGAATTAACCCCCAGGAATCAGGCGCACACAGCCGCTCATTTGCACTACAGACGCCCCGGCGGCGCGGCCGGCCTCCCAGGCGCTGGCTTTCCAGAAGCCGCGCGTTTGATTTCGCTCCTGTAGGGTCTGTGTGCGGCATCAAAGCTGGGAACGCAGGCCTCGGAGGCTCCGGCAAAGCTGGGGGGCTGCGGGGGCAGGCGGCAGAGCCCAGAGCGCATCTGACCACGGAGCTTCCCCTGGCGAACCCCAGGCAGCCGGTGACTGCCACTGATCCAACCCCAGGGACTGGCGGGAGAGGGACGGACACAGCCAGACCCGGGCGGATAAACCGGGCAGGGGCCCCCCAGGGCCGCCGCTGCTTCCGGCAGGTGGCGACGGGGTGGTGCCAGCCTGTAGCTGCCCCTGCTTTCCGGGCAGCCAAGAGCTAGCAGCACGCCTGGGAGCGTGAGAGCAGTTGAAACTGATCTTGCTTTTTGGGGCGAAACCCTGCCATGTTCCAGCAGCTCGGGTGGTGGAAGGAGTGGTGGAAGCCAGCAGTCCAGCTTCGTGCAGAAGAATGGAGAAACTAAAAATGAAGCGAGTCCAGCCTCTGATGAAGCAGGAGAGAAAGAAGCCAAGTCTGATTGATCTCGTGTACCGTGACTTACCAGTGGTCCCTGTTTCTCCCTTCTTGTACAATCCAGAGGAATACTTTTTATCAACTATTTCGTAAATGCCAGTTTTTTAGTAGCTCTAGAAGAAACATTTTTAAGGAGATTGAAATTCTACCTCATCCCATTTTTTAAGTGTAAATGCTTTTTGTTTTTTAAGAGGAAAAATCATTTGCTGGTTGTTTATTTTTTGGTACAACCAGAAAATAGTGGGATATTGACTTACGGGAGGCTTTGACTGTCTTTCTTGTAAACTTTAACATTCCATAGGGTGGGGGGGTGGCAGATTTAATGCCCTATAATACAGCGTATACTAAGTGATGATTTGGAGTCACAGTCGTGCATTTAATATGTCTTGAACATTTTAAATTACTTCTGTTCCCATGTTTTTTTAGTAGAATATTTTCTTAAAACTGCTCCCTGATCTTGGCTTTCCCTGTCAGAACTGTGTGTGCTCTGTAACATCCTTGGTTGTGGTCATCCAGTTTTCCTAATAACTTTGTCACATGCTTTGAAAGATCGGAAATGTGAGTATGTAGTGTGTATATTAAATTGTGAATTAGTGGGACTTACGATGTAACAGCTTATCAACATTTGAAGTTATTGGTACTTGATGTCCTCTTAGGGAAAACTTGCCTCCAAATTTTAAGCTGGAAAATCACTAGAATAACTTTAGAAAAGAATTACAACTATATGGCTTTATAGATGTTTGCTATATACATTAATTGTGTACAAATTGTTTATAATGTCTGTGTGCTGATCTTCAGAACAACCAATAAAATCTCAGTTATGAAAGAATTTTTTGAAACCCATGGGTTAAATTCTGACTTAAGTTTTATTTAGAATATTTCCACATCTGGTCATCCAGAGTTACTTTTAAATTTGAAAGAGTGAAATGTTTAATTTGCTGTAATATTTGAACGTCTACTGTTACTTTGAAGAGGTTTGTATGATTGTATTGGTTTCATGATGGAAAAGAATCTGTTGTCTTCTGAAGTGAAGTAAATCACTTCTCTTTCATGTAAGGTAAGGTTACGATACAGAACAAGAGAGAACTACGTCTAGCGTGATTTGTATTTCATATGCTATTTTTGAGAATTGCTTACATGTATATTGTACATCCTTTTCCTTAGTAGGTCAGCTGCACTGATTGGGCAAACGTGAAATGGCCAATTTTCCATACAGATCCCAAGGCTATATCTCTGTATCACAATCCCCAGCTATTTCATGGGTTTGCAATAAAAATACTTGAAAGCCAAAAAAAAAAGACAAACCCTGTCCTGCTGAGCCAAGTTCCTGGCTGCCCAGGGCAGGAGGCGTCCCCCATCTCGGCCTGTACCCTTTCCACGCTGGAGGACACGATGCTTCCATGCGAGCCACACTGCGACAGCACCCGGCAGGGCTGTCCAGGCATCCGGCACCACGAGCCTCGCCACCCAGAGACCCGCGGGAACCCTGCCTGGGCCAAAGCACACAGCGTTATTGAGTGACGTTGGGCAGAGCGATAAAAAATCCTTGCCAAATGCTCCCCCTGCACCATGGCTATCAGCACCCCAACTGCGGGATACTGATTATGTGCTTCGACTTGGCGGGCCTGGGCTGGGGGACCCGATCAGCCCCTGGGGAGGGTGGTGGGCACGGGCGACAGCGCCCTCCGCAGCCCCCCGGGCCTGAGAAAGTGAGGCCGGAGGCAGGCCCCATTTCCTCACCCAAAATACCACCGTTAGGGGAGGCTTGCCGGAGGGAACCGCCTTTTCCCCACCCCCTTATCTTGCCCGTACACTCCCCGTTGCCAGTGCAACTCCCATCACCACCGGTGCGCATACACTGTTGCCAGACACCGTTGCCAGAGCAACTCCCACCCCTTTTCAAACAACCTCCGCGCCCTCTCAGAACCAATCCTAGCCTTTATCCCCTCAGCATTGGCTTGTAACAACCCCCGCCCTCTATGCCAGCCTATATAACCTGTGCTCACCCCTAATAAACGCTCTTGGCTTCTTCACCCTCAAAGAACCGTGTCCTGCCTGTTCCTTCTCGCCGCCCTCCACACCTTGCACGCCTCCGCCGGGGACCGGGCCCAGTCCCCCGCCTCGCCCTCGCCTCCGGGAAAGAGCCCCCGCCGCCGGTACCCTCCGAGCAACGCCGAGAGCCGAGGGTTCAGCAACCGGCCGCCCCCCCCCCCAGACAAATCAACTGCGACCGCACCCAACCTCCACCACAGCCCCCGGAGGAGGGGGTGGCAATGACCCCCATGCCAAAAATGTGGTCACCGAGGCACAGAGCGGTCCCAGCAACACCCAAGGTCGCATGTCACCAAGAGCAGAGCCAGCATCTGACTGCACGGCCAGGTCCTCATCCACTGGACAGTGGACCAGCCCTTGCAAAGCGTCCCCTGCTGAGCTGCAGCCTGCTCCTGGGGCCACCTGCAGCCAATCTCCTTCTCTAATGTGGTGCGTGTCATCACCCCCGATCCCCAAGGAAGCCCCACTCTTGCCATCCCTGCAGATACCCGGGTAGCTCTGTGCCCTGCCTCCGTCCACCGAGATGGGTGTTTCGTGGCCACAGTGGCCCTGGGGGCATCTTGGGGCCTGGAGAGCTCGGCTCCGGGGACAGACAGAAGCTCAGGATCACCGCGGAGACCTGGGGCACAGTCTGGGGGGCCGTCGTTTCCATGCCGCTGTGACAAATGCCACACCACGGGCCAGCGTACGCAAGTTGTCGATTGTCTCCCGTTTGTGGGGGCTGGCAGGCTGGCTTCCTCCCGGGCTCGGTCATGATCTTGGGGTGGCTTGCCGCGACCCTCGGGGTCCCCTGGCTTGCATCTCTGCCTTCTGTCTCCTGAGGACGTCCTCGCCTTTTTTTCCTGGGTCCCCGCTGACGTCCTGCTTCTCCCTGTGGCCTTCGCTTTATAAAGCTCCTGTTTACAGCAGGGTCACACCCACTAGGACGCGGACTCAGATTAGGAACGTGTCTAAACTGGGGAGCGTAATCCAACCTTGCACGGCTGCGGGGAGAGGAAAGAAGAGTCTCTGTGGGTGCTATAACCACCAAATCGGCCGCCAGGCCCTTGCCCTGAGGACCAGAGGCCCCGTTTCCTCTTCAACCTCCCGCAGGCCCCGAGTGTCCTGCAAGGTAGGCCGTGGGGCCGGGGACACTGTCTCGCTGCTTTGCTGACATGGGGCGTGGGAGTGGGTGGGCTGGGCAGGGAGAAGGCGGCTCCGCGTCAGGGAGCAGGAGCTCCCAGGGGGTGTGGCAAGGTTTGGGGGTCTCAGGGAATCCAGGACAGCCTTTCTTGCAGTTTCTGGATGTCCCAGAGGACCTCCGACCCCAGCTCCAGAACCTCTTCCCACGAAGCAGGGGTGGGGCGGAGAGAGGCGGCTCTGTCCCCAGGAAGGGCCCCTGGCCACATCCCACCCCCTCAGGGCACAGGAAGCGGAGCCCACAGCCGGGAACCCGGGGCCTGTACGGGGCTCAGCACCTGCTCCGAGCAACTGCAGCCCTGGAGGACGACCCCTGCTTCGGAGCAGACCGAGGACCCGTCGCCAGCAGCCTGAGGAGCGCAGTGGGAGGAGGGGCTCGGGAGGGCGCACCGAGGGCTCCTGCTGGTGCCCCCACCTGCTCGGACCCCAGGCCCAATGCACATCCAGCCAAGGGCAGCGCTGAGCTCCAGCGTAGAGTCTCAGACACAAGGACCAGGTGAGCCACCTGCATGCTCTCTGCAGCACCTGCAGCACCAGAAATCCATAGCACCTGCTCTCAGCCCCTGAGCCGGCTGCAGAGATGCTCCTGAGCCCCAGGGCCCTGGGGGAGAGGGGCAGAGAGGTGGCAGGCTGTCCAGCTGGGCACCCTGGGGGGCGTGGGTGGAAGCTGGCACCTGCACGGGAAGCCCGCCTCCCTTGGCCCCGTCCCAGGTACATCCTCTCTGGGGTGAAACCCGGGATGCCCGCAGCCCCCGGCTTCCTCGGGGCCAGTGTGGCTCCAGCCTTGCTGCCCCTCGGCATTGCCTGGGGGGCTTGAGAAACACCAGGGACCTGGCTCACCTGGGACTCTTGGAGCATCCCCTTGGGGATGAGCCAGGCCTCTCAATTTTAAAAATAGTCCCCAGTTGAGTCTGATAAGGAATAGTGGTTGCAAAGCATGGGCTGTACCCCTCTGCACGGCCCCCGGCCTGCTCTCTGTGGGGCCCCAGCCTCCGCCACATAGTTACAGGGACCGCGACTCTCTGGTCACCCTCTCCGGGCGGTAAACCGATGGGAAGTCGAGAACATCATTCCCACAATGACCAGCTCTGTGCTCATTGCTTGCAACAGAGAAGAAAAGGCGCATGAGCTTTGAAGCCAGAAAAGACCAGAGTTTGGACCTCGCTCTCAGCCTTACCAGCTGCTCTAAGCCTCGGTCTTCTCCTCTGTAAAGTGGGCAGAGGAAGGTTGGGTGATGAGAGACGGTGTTTGTGGCCCCTCCTCAGCAGTCACCACCTGGTCCCTCGTGGCTGTCTCAGGACACGCTGAGCTGGAATCTGTCCTTCCTTGGCCTCACATCTGTCCACCCATGCATAGGGACCGAGGAGGCCTCAGCATGGCACGTTCCAGAACCTCGGTCTCCTCCCCTGTAAGGGGACCCTGGTGCTGGCCTTCTCCCCCACAGGAGGCTGCTGAGGGCTTCCAAGAAGACAAGGGTCGTGAGCTCTTTCACCCTCAAGGAAAGTGCTGTTCATGAAGCCCGCCTTACAGGCTGACCACAGGGCTCGACCAAATTGGGAAGAAAGGTGGAGAAGCTGAGCATTTTTGCAGCTCATCATGCTCTCTCACCAGCCCGGCCTCGGTGGATTCCCAAAGAGCACCATGAATCAGTCGGGGTGAACAAGATCAGCCACTTGACAGGTGGGGAAACTGAGGCTCTGAGAGGCTAAGAGACAGCACACAGCTCTCAGAAAGGCTAGAATGCAAAATGGTGACAATGCCAAATGCTGGTGTGACTGCGGAGACGCCGGTGGGGTGGGAAAGGGGTGGCCACTCTGAAAAACCCTTCAGCACTTTCTTTAAAAATGAAACACACACCCACCGTAGGACCCAGCAGTGGCACTTCTGGGATGGAGGACTTAAGTTCACACATACTATAAGCGAGCGTCCCTGGCACTTTATTCACAACAGCTCCAAGCTGGCAACAACCCAGGTGTCCTTCCATGGGTGGACAGATGAGACAGCTGTGGTTCATCCGTGCCATGGAGCTCCACACAGCAAGGAAAGGGGTGAGCTGCTGATGCACACACTTGAAGAAAGCTGATTCCCCAAACTACAAACTGTATGACTCCATTTATAAAACATTCTTGAAATGATGAAATTATAGAGAACAGACCGGTGGTTTCCAGGTGGTTTGAAGCAGGAGGGAAGTGGGGTGGCATAAAAGGGTGTTTGTGCGGGGATGGACAGTTCTGGGTCCTCCCATCATCCGTGTCTCTCCTGGAGTGTCAGTGTCCTGTAGCTTTGCAAGGAGACTGGACGAAACCGGGAAAAGTGCACACGATGTTTCTGTATTATTTCCTACAATTTAGAGATCTCTACATAAGCCGTTTAATTTTAAAAAGAGAAGAACGAACCGCCAGCAGGAAGTCAAGGAACCAGAGTGACAGGCAAAGTCACGCTGCCCCAGCCAGGCTCTTTCTGCACTTGCAGGGAGGCGCACTCACCCCTGTGTGGCCGCCGGGGATGTGTCAGTCCGTGTCTGCATCTGTGTGTCTGTGTCTCTAAGACAAAGGGCCTGTGTGGCCTGAGCCCGCCTGGCCTGGGACCGCAGGTGGGTGTGGAGAGCGCAACCACGAAACGTTTAGATGGAGACAAATGTGACTTGGCCGCTGTGTCCTCCAATAACCTCTCGGCCGACAGCCAGCCCGCCTTTCTGAAAAGCATGGAGAAAATCATTCCTGCAATCAAGAGTCATTAATGAATCTGTCACAGGGAGACCCCTTGGGCCTGAATTAAATTTCTCCTTGGGTGATTGGATTATCCTGGGCTGCTGTGTGGGAGGACCCCCCAAGAGGGGCTTTTACCTGCTCAGCCCCAGTGGTCTGGCCTCACCTGGGCCAAGACAGAGCAGCATGGGGGAGAGCTCGAAAGGAGCCCCCTGAGCCTGTGCGCTGCCCCCAGGGACCGTCTAATGGTGACTGTGTTTCCAGCATGTTCCGGGCTCCCCGAAAAGCAGAAAGGCAGAGAGATGCTTTGTGGGGACTTGGCAAAGGGTCTCCCTCCTTGGGTCCTGGGCCCTGCTGCCCCTGAGTGCGGGTAGCTGAGCTTGTACCTCGGCTTGCCAGGCCTGGGCCAGGGGACCTGATATCACCCCCTGGGGAGGGTAGTAGGTACGGGCGTGAGTGCCCTCTGCAGCCCCCCCGAGCCTGAGGAGCGAGGTCAGGGCAGCTCCCTTTTCCTCACCCAAAATGTCACGGGCAGGGGAGGCTTGCCGGAGGAAACCGCCTTTCTCCCAACTGCCCTTTCCCCACTTCCTTATCTTACCCACACACTCCCTTGTGCCAAGGCCACTCCTGCCACCGCCAGCGCGCATGCACCGTGGCCAGAACAACCCCCGCCCGCTGCAACGGCTCCTGCGTCCTCTCAGAACCAATCCTAGCCCCTCTTCCTTCAGTATTGCCATTTAAGGCTGCTTCACCTCCTTTCCAGCCCTGCCCTTCTTACCAACCTATATAACCTGTAATCACCCCTGAATAAGGCCTCTTTGGCGCATACTCCTACTGGATGAAGAGTGTCTTGTCCTTATCGCCGCCCTCCACACCTTGCACGCCTCTCGCCGAGGACCCGGCCAAGTCCTCCGCCTCTCCCTCGCCTCCGGGAAAGAGCCCCCGCCGCCGGTACCCTTTAAGCAGCCCCGAGAGCTGAGGGCTCGGCTACCGGCCGCCCCTCCCCCCAGAAGCAGTAACCCCGACCGCAACTGGTGCCCCGTGTGAGGAACGTCTCCACACGACAGTTCGGCAGGTCGCCCGCTCGCCCGGACGCCTCTCCAGCTTCCCGTTTCCTCGCCTGCAAGGTAAGGGCCGCCTCTCCTTCGCCGCTTCCGGAGCCGTGGGAGGTTCACTGCTCCGAAGCCGCTCCTCCCTTCCCCCACGCACTCTTCATCCAGTAGGAACTCCTCCCTTCCCCCACGCTCTCTTCGTCCTCTTGTATGCGCACTTCTATGACCCCCGTTCCTCCTAACGCTCTCCCTCTTCCCCTCCATTACTTTGCTGTAGTTCTTTGTATCTTTGTTTCCTCATTTGGCACCGTGTGCCTCTTTGCAACCGCCCCCCCTGACTGCTCCCGTTGCCAAAGGGCACTGCTTTCCGCTCTCGCCGTCTCCTTCGGCCTTGCGGCCACAGTTTATCTCATTCTCTCTGCTCGGTAAACAACTCCCCCTCCTCTCCCCTCAGCTATGGGTAATCGTATATCTACATGCCAGGCACCTCAAGTTCGTGCTCTGGCGGGTCTCCTAGACACGCATCGCTGTAAAGTGTCTGTCCGGCAGCTGCAGATATACTGGCACCTCCTGCTGCCCTTTAACCCATGGCTCACCACTTGCCATCTTTGGGACCCTGTTACTTATGATCGCCTTATTGATCGAGTCACCAACGCCATGGAACATGAGAGCAAGCGTTTCCCTCCCGGCTTGCTCCCCACCTTAATAACCATCCGCTCCTGCCTTCAAGGCTCCCTCCCCCCTGATAGAGGCCCCGTTAAATCCAAAGAAGCCCTATCAACCCAGCCAACAGATTCAGATAGCGATACTAATTCAAATCATGACTCGGACACGGAGTCCTTAGTCGAGCAGATTAACAACGCGCTCGAGGTGACTCCCAAAAAGCAAAATAACACTGCGCCACGCCAAGATGGCGAACTTCCTCCTTCTTCTTCCATCGAGGGGAGGAAATGTTCCGGCGATGACATCAGCCCTAAGCTGGGCCGGAAACCGCATGCGCTTTACCCCGCCCTTTCACAGGGCGGAGCTGATCCACCATCTTGTGTCTTAGCCACTCCCACCGCGCCGCCATCTTGCGACGCTTGGGGCCTCCCACTCCCGCCTCTCCCTCCGGCGAGCTCCCCCTCGGAGCCGCTACCGGCAGCTGCCGCCGCTCCTTCCACCCTGCCGACTAACAACCCCTGGCTGCCTTCTGCACCTCAAGGCAACCCTTGGGGCAACGCTCCCCCTACCCCCACTCCCGCGCCAAGCCCTCTGCAAGCGCGTCCTCCTTTCTCTCGTGCTTTTCGCTGCTTTCCTCTTAACCTTGCCCCCACCCCACAGAAACCGTATGACTGGTATCCCATTGACTCAGATACTATCAAGCAGCTTCGCAGGGCCGTCAAGGAGGACGGGTTAGGTAGCCCATACGCTTCCCAAATACTGCAGGATCTCGCCATGAACTATTGCCTCCCCCAAGACTGGGCCTCGCTTGCCCGTTCAATTTTTAACCCCGGTCAGTTTGTTGACTGGCGTGCTCACTTCCAGGCAGAAGCAGCTAAGCAAAGTGAGCAAGACGCAGCCCTTGGAGTCTATCATCCCCCCGAAGCCTATTTGGGCACTGGAGCGTTTCTAAGTGCGTCTGCTTATATTAATGTACCTGCCACCTTTTGGCCTATCCTTTGGGGAATCGCCTTACGAGCATTTGCCAACTGCTCTGCCTGTCGGCCTAATAAATTCACCAAGCTCTTCCAGGAGCCGAGTAAGCCTTTCACCACCTTTGTCTCCAGAGTCGAAGAAACCTGCGCTCAAAAGGTAAGTGATCCCCAGGCCCAATATTACATGTGCCCATCCTCAAATCCTGGAAAATCGTACTGTAATTCCCCCAACGAGTACTACTGTGCATACTGGGGGTGTGAAACACTAATCACTAATTGGAAGCCTCCTGTTCCTGATCATTACCTTACCCTAAAGTGAGCCCCTACAGGGTGCAAACTCCCTACTATTAACTGGCTCGGCCAAGAAAGTAAGGGATCCTGCACACATCTTAATCTTACAGTGCAGCTCCCCACTGATCCCTCCTGGTTACTCGGTCAAACTTAAGGCTTCAGAATCTATAAGAAAGGAACCAACCGAGGATCACTTATATTCATAAGAAAGGAGGCTTTAAACCAACCAAAGAAATATACTGTTATAAAAAAGCCCTTTAACATTGGTCCCAATAAAGTCATTAACCCCCTTTTTCCACAGCTCTCCAGCCGCACCTTAGTTCCAACTAAACGCACTTCAACTACATCTCAAACCCCACCACCCCAGCTTCCTCTGCCCCCTTCTCGTTATTCCTCTCCCCTCCTCAGCCTCATCCAAGCCGCCTTTGCCTCAGTGAACTCCTCCAACCCCAATTTTACCTCCTCCTGCTGGCTCTGCCTCTCCACCTCTTCCTCACTATACGAGCCCGTTGCCTCCAACCTCTCCTTTTCAGAAAGCACAGAAGACAGCCCCTTGGAATGCAATTGGAATACCTCTGCCGTCCCCCTGACCTTTCATTCAGTCTCCTATACGGAAAAGTGCGTCCGCCCTCGCTCCAGTAACTCTCCCGACCTCACTGCCTGTGCCAGCTACTCATCTCCCAGCAGCTCGGCAAAGTTTCTCATTCCTCATAACTCCTCCCAATGGCTCTGCTCCTCTACAGGACTTACCCCCTGTCTCAGCACGAATATCATCAGCGAATATAAAGAAACTTGCCTCCTAATTGTCCTTATCCCTAGGGTCTTATACCACAGCGAAGAAGACTTCTTCCTCCGTCTGGAAAAAACTGCAGCTCCTGCCCTTCTGCAAAAGCGAGAGCCCATCACCGTCCTCACGATTGCCTCCCTCCTAGGTCTTGCCGGCACTGGCACCGGAATCGCTGCATTAGCCAGTCAAGGCTCCGCCCTAACTCACCTCAGGGCGGCTGTCGACGAGGACATTCGTCACTTACAAAACGCTATTTACCATCTGAAAAATTCTGTCAATTCCCTCTCTGAGGTAGTGCTCCAAAACCGCCGAGGTCTTGACCTTCTCCTCCTCAAAGAAGGAGGCCTCTGCGCCGCCCTAGGAGAAGAGTGCTGTGTATATGCCAATTCCACAGGTCTCGTCGAGGACAGCCTGAAAAGAGTCCGAGAGGGACTGGAAAAGCGTAAAAGAGATCGTGAAGCCACCAGTTATTGGTCCAGTTTTTTCACTCCCATCCTCCCATACATCCTTCCTTTTCTTAGCCCCCTATTAATAATTATTCTAGCTCTCATCTTAGGACCCTGCCTCATCCGCAAAATTGTCCAGCTTGTAAGAAAACAAACGGATGCCATTTTTTCCTCGTTCGTGCAAATCCAGTATCAGCGACTCGCCACCTCTGACGCCCCCCACTCCAAGATGACAGCCAACCCTCCGCAACCTCAACGCCACCGGTCAACCTGCCGACCGCGAGGCCCTTCTCAATCACCTGAACATCGCTCTCGCCTCGAGTTCCAGCTTCTCTGAACCCCTGAACTTTAAACCCCTCACCTTCGCCCAGCCCGCTGCAGCGAAGCCATTGTCAAGCGCCCGGGCACCACACCAACACTGAGCTCCAGCCTCACCGAGCCACCGTCAACCCCTTTTTCCCTTCCCTGACCTCCCCCTTCCCTCACCCTTAGCGGGCCTCTCCGGTAAAGCCTCTTCCTCTAATTAGAAAAGAAAGGGGAATTGCGGGTAGCTGAGCTTGTACCTCGGCTTGCCAGGCCTGGGCCAGGGGACCTGATATCACCCCCTGGGGAGGGTAGTAGGTACGGGCGTGAGTGCCCTCTGCAGCCCCCCCGAGCCTGAGGAGCGAGGTCAGGGCAGCTCCCTTTTCCTCACCCAAAATGCCACTGGCAGGGGAGGCTTGCCGGAGGAAACCGCCTTTCTCCCAACCACCCTTTCCCCACTTCCTTATCTTACCCACTCACTCCCTGGTGCCAAGGCCACTCCTGCCACCGCCAGCGCGCATGCACCGTGGCCAGAACAACCCCCGCCCCGCTGCAACGGCTCCTGCGTTCTCTCAGAACCAATCCTAGCCCCTCTTCCTTCAGTATTGCCATTTAAGGCTGCTTCACCTCCTTTCCAGCCCTGCCCTTCTTACCAACCTATATAACCTGTAATCACCCCTGAATAAGGCCTCTTTGGCGCATACTCCTACTGGATGAAGAGTGTCTTGTCCTTATCGCCGCCCTCCACACCTTGCACGCGTCTCGCCGAGGACCCGGCCAAGTCCTCCGCCTCTCCCTCGCCTCCGGGAAAGAGCCCCCGCCGCCGGTACCCTTTAAGCAGCCCCGAGAGCTGAGGGCTCAGCTACCGGCCGCCCCTCCCCCCAGAAGCAGTAACCCCGACCGCACCTGAGGGACCCCCAAGCCCCCAGCGAGGCAGTTCCAGCATGCAGGGTGGCAGTCAGGTCCCCTTGCAGCCCTGACACGGGCGGGCACCCGGGAGGGACCCTGAGGCAGCCCTGCACCCAGCTGCCTGCCCACGGCTGGCTGCACAGACATTAGGAGAGCACCAGGTCCAAAAAGAGGAGAGTCAGGTGCAGGGGAGGCCAGAGGAGGCAGGAAAGCCTTCCCCAGGCCGGGTCGGAGCACCCAGAGGTCCCACCTCAGCCGGGCCTGGCTGGACGGGAGAGTGGGCTCACAGATCCCGGGCCTGCCTCTGGCTCCTGCCTGAATCCCTGCCCTGTGTCGGCTGAGGAACGGGCCCAGAAGACACCCACGTCCTGGTTCCTGGACGCTGTGACTGCTCCCTTAAATGGAAACGGACAGACAGACGGAGCATGAGGTCCTTTGCAGATGAAGCGGAGGACTCTCGACGGAGGTGATCCTGGGCTATGCCCACACCCGTCCCTAGTGTCCTTAGAAGAGGGAGGCGGGGAGATGGACAAGCACAGAGAAGGCCGTGGGAAGACGGACAGGCAGACACTGGGCGATGCTAGCCATGATGACCGGAGGGACAGGCCACAGGCCACTGAATGCCCACAGCCCCCGGAAGCTGAAAGAGGCAGAGAGTGTCCTCCCCTCGAGCCTCTGGGGGACACATCCCTGCCCACACCTTGGCCTCAGATGCTTCTAGAACAGATTTCTGTCACTTTACGCCACCAACTTGGTGGTCATTTGTTACAGCAGCCACGGGAAACCGTACACCCCACAGTGGCCACCTGACACCAAGTGCCCACCTTGCCAGACTCCAGCCGGGGAGAGCTGTGCTACATGGGCAGCAGGGCCGGCTGGTGTGGGGCAACCCGTGGCTGTGGCCTGGAGAACGACACTGTGGCGGCCACCACCGAGTCAGAGGCTCTGGGCCATTGCTGGAGCATGTGGCTTGGCTGCCCTTAGCAAGAACCCCCTCCCCGTAAGTGTGACCACCCTTTGGGCAGCAGCCACCCGGGGCCAGCGTAGCCCACTGCTCAGCCTGCCTTTGGGGGGCAGGACTAGGCAGCCCCCTCTGCCTCAGACCCACCCACCCCTGTGGCCCCCTCCTCACCGTCCCCCCATACGCCCTTCACAGCCTCCTCGTGGGCTGTACCTGCTTCATGCCAGGCTCTGAGGGCAGGGCCACGCCTGCCTGTTCTCTGCTAGGTCCTCGGCCAGTTCAGTTCACACTGACGGGGAGTGGGGGATGCATGTGAGAGAGGGATAGGCTCTAAGCCACCACCACTGGGCACAAGGTCAGGAGGGTCTTTACACTCCGGGCCAGCATTTTATCAGTAGGCAGAGACCAGCACAAGGCAATGGGAAAGTTAGCTTGCCCTCTGCCCTCTGCCCTCCGCCCTCCACCCTCCACCCTCCACCCTCTGCCCTCCGTGCCTGGGGAAATTCTTACCCCCCTCCAAGCATCTGAGATGAACAGCACCGCATCAAGGACCCTGGGCCAGGACGGGGGGCCCTGCAGTGAGATGCCTTCCTCCCCGGTCATTAGACCCTCACGGATGCATTGAGCTACCAGAGACGCACCTCATCAACCCATCCAGGACCCGGGTGTGACAGCAGACAGAGCAGACGCCGGGGATGACAGGGCTGTGGGCCCCAGCTTCTCCCACCCAGCTGCTCACCAGCCGGGAGCACCTGTCAAACCTCAGAAGGCATCTCCTTGCCACCCACTTGTCCCCCAAGTCCAGGAGACTACAGGTGAGGGGGGCTTGGGAATGAAAAGGTGACGCATGGCTTTAGCAGCGTTCCCAAGAATCTGGCTTCCCCTCGATCTACGTACACCTTCCTATTGGTGTGAGCTGCGCGATGGATGGCTCTGGAAAGGAGGCAGCTTTGGAGCAGTGAGGCCTTGACATGAAATGCAGGCTGGAGAGGAGTCCCTCCAGGTGGGAGCCAGGCCCTCTGCATGCCGGGCAGAGGTCGAGTGTGCTCAGAACCCAGTCGTCCACTTCCCATGTGCTACCAGACCACCTCCTCCAGGAAGCCTTCCCTGGCTGGAATTTTCTCTGCCTCTGCAGAGCTCACGGGGCATGTCCCCCACCCACTGTGGCCTGAGCTGCAGCTTGGCCTCAGATCTGCTGTCAGCACTGAGCACAGCCTCCCAGTCCCAGCACCCCCTACTCCCTGTCTGGACCCTGGCCTAGGGCCCTGTGTGCAATCGGGGCTTCCTAAGTGCTGGTTACACGGATGACTGAAGGATGAGCTCATCTCCTGAGCAGCTCACCATGTGTCTAAATGGCTTCTGCCTGCTGAGACTGTCACCGTCCTAAGAGGGGGGCTTTCACTGGCCCCCTCTGGCCCCCCAAAACTCTGCCTTTGCAGGAGGGGGTGTGGCATGGTCAGGGCTGGCAGGACATCCCTTTCCCCAGGAGCAAAGCCTTCAGGCTCCCCCTGGGCCTCGCCCCCACCCTCACCCCTGTCTGTCATCCCTCCATGCCTCCCGCTGCCCCCCTCCTCCCTGCTGTGTGCCCTGCCCCTGGGAGCTGCACGGACCCTGGAGACCTGATTAATGGACAAATCAGCAAAGTTCCTGCGCCTTGCATCCCGTGCTCACTGCAGCACATCAGGGGTCTCCTGAACCCCAGTTACCCTGGCATGGGCTGGGGCCTTCCCACCACACCCCCTGGGGTTCTGCTGTTGGAGAAAGAAGGAACTGACATTTTCCCTGCACACTAGAGTCTCCAGCTCAGCTCTGTGAAGGGGCATCTTCACTTAGAGGCATCAGCGGCTTGCCCAGAGAGGAGGGCACAGAGCCTCCCCGGACCAACCAAGCCTGAACCCGGGTTGAGGGGCTCCCCAGGGAGATGACTCCCTGGGGGTTGGCAAGTGAGTTATTCACTCCTGCAGCTGCGGCTCCACTTCCACCTGGGCCCAACACCACCCAGGCCCCTTCTCTCCCTCCTCCCCGCCATGGAACGAGGCTGCCTTCCTGGCTCGGCCGCCCGGTCCCCAGGGACGCCCGTAACACGGTTAATTTGCCGCAGTTGGCGAGTCGCTCGTGCGTCAGTGATGACAGTCGTGCAAGGAGACAGGACATGATCACGGCTCGGGTCCGATTCAGGAGAAAGGGATTTCACTTTGGGTGATGGCGGGCCAGTTCCGGGGGGTTGAGGGCAGCAGGGGGCTCTCCCATGGGGCCTCACAGCAGCTGCCGTCCTGCCTATTCCCATCTGGAGTTTTTTTAGCCAGGGTCAGAGCTGTGTGGCCAGGAAGGAGCTGAACTGGGCCCCAGGGGTGGGCGGGTTGGCTGGGGCTGGAGCCTCCCGGGGCTGCAGCTCACCCATGGGGCCCGGCTGGGGACTGTGAGGACAGACAGACAGAGTCAGGCATCGATGGATGATTTAATGAGAGCAGTACAGCCTGAGGCCCTTCCTAGGTCTGCCCCTCACCTCCTTCCATGTGTCTGGAGTCCCGTTGCTGCCCTCGACGGCCCAGGAGTAAACGCTTCACGTGAAGCCATCGTCCAGCCCCGTTCTGTCCCCTCACAGCCAGCCGGAGCCTCCACCACAGCCAGGGAGCACCAGATCCCTTCATATAAAGCCACGTTTGTTTGCAATTATTGAATTAACAACTGACGTGTCTGCCTGGCTCCCCCACGCTGTGGGGAGAATTAGCGCCAATGCCAGCCGCGAGCCCTCAGCGTCTGTGTCCCTCCGGGTGAGCCTCTTGCTTGGGGCCCCGGGTGGTGAGCCTCTTGCTCAGCTGCACCCCACAGGCCTCCCCACGAGACTGCAGCTGCCGGGGAGCCAGGGAGCCAGGCTTTTCTCTCCCCCAAAAGCCAAAGCCTCGGGGAGACAGAGTCGCCACAGCCTCCACTTTGGTTGCCACAGCTGGGAGGGGTGCAACTGGCAGCTTTGGGCAGAGGCCAGGACTGCTGCTGCCCATCCTGCCGTGCCCGGGCCGCCCCACCGCAGGGACCACCTGAGCCAAGTGCCAGCAGTGCCGAGGCCAACGCCCTGCACTAGACTGGAGGAAGGAAATGGTCTTATGCGCCAGGTGTGGCCCCTGCCCCCCAGGAGCGGCACCAGGAAAGGCCACCTGTGTCCTGGGACCTCTGTATAGACACGAGATTTCCTTCCCAGGGCGTCACCAGGCGTCTCCATGGGGAGGCCAGCCTCTCCCTCTGTTTGTACCCGAAGACGTGCTCACCTGCACACCGCTCACACTTGCTCACACACACACACACCACACAGCCACACGTGCACCCACACACTTTGATCTGAAGGGTTACTCTCCTCTAGCCTGTGGGAGAAAAGTGAGAGCGATTAAGATGTCCCGATGGAGGCTGGCGTGGCCTCTCCCAGCATGTGTCAGCGCAGCACCTGAGCTTCATCTGGCATTGCGCGCCCCGATCCTCGTGCGCCCCGCTCCCTCGCAGTCCAAACGGTTTCCTTCCTCCTACAATAATTGCTCACATCCCTGCTGAGCTCTGCAGCATCGGTGGCCTTCCGAGGCTGAGGTTTTACAGGAACGAATGCAGACGGCAGAAACGGGTATTTAAGGCCCGGATCTGAGGCAGCCGACAGCCCCGGCGGCTTTTATCACTTGGGGCCGGCTGCACACCACATGCTCCTAGAAAATCTCCCAGACTGATTTTGCTTGATCTCTTGGTAGCGATTCAGTTCAAAGCCTCCTTCCTTATTACATTCACTCTTTGGGGCATCCTTGCCCATGGTGATCGTTTTATAATCACGAGATTATGAGACCTGTTAGAATTCATGAAGCCCACCTCTCCAACATGAAGACAGCCTCGGGGTAGAGCTACCCCAGAGCCAGGGCTGAGCCCCATAATCAGAAATGACCAAGGCCTGACCTTCTTTCCAAGACCTGGAGGGACTTACGGTCAGTAAGTGCCTCCTGAAATCTAACTTCAGTTTCTCTTGCTTTAGGACTTAACATTTTCCTCATCTCTGTTGAGAACTGTTCTGCTTGGCAGGCCTTCCTTGTGTGCTCACGGGAGTCCAACCTGGGATAAGCGCTTAGAAATTCCAGGACAGTGCAGAGCAAGCCTCACCTCCAGTGGGGCATGGAAAGTCGGGGGCCCTCCCAGGTGCCCTCAGCTCTCCCAGGCAGCATAACCATCCTGCGGCCCCAAATACTACATCACCCAACCCCTGCTTTGGACATTCACAGGCAGCCTTAATATAGCCATGATTTTTCTCCTGGCTCGGAGCTTAGGAAAAAAAAATCTCCAAAATATGAATTATGTATTGAAAACCCAGGCAGAGCAATCACTGGCAATAAATAATTCCAGGCTACAGACACATTAGTTAGCTGTACATTTCGCTTACAGCACAACCCAACCATCTCATTAATAAAAGGAACTTCGCATGGAGGTGTCACACACTACACCAGCGTGGGCTCATCCAGCCCCACTTGCTGGGGCTGGGAGGGGGCTGGCCGGGTCCGTCACAGCCTCTAGACTCAGGACAGAAGGTGTTCAAAGAAAGGCTCTGAACCATATTGGCTTTTAAGAGCTCTTCTTGGTGGGTTGCAAAGGATCCCATGCAGCTTTAGAACTTTCTTAATTAACAGATAAGAATTTGATTGAGATTAGCACCCAGGTGCTTTGTGATTGAACAGGGCGTCCCCAAGTGCTTCCTGAGACATTTTGCCCTCTAAACTACTTTTTAGCCTTATCCCAGTAAAGTTGTTGCTATAATGAGCTTGCAATGCCTTGAAATAATTATTCGCTGAGCACAGGTCAACCTGGACCCAGAGCCTTCCTAAATAACCCCAATTAGCAGCCAGTCCTCACTGGTTGGAGAAGTTGGCTGTTGCAGGTGAACGTCATTGGACTCGTCCTCTGGTTCCAGAAAGGTTTGGAAAGTGGGGGTGAAAGAGGCACGACCTCATCATCGTCATTGTCGTCAGCGGCAGCTGCTGAAGCAGGGTTTCGGCTTTGGGATATCTGTGACTTCCCTGTGCCAACCACTGTGCTGCCGTATGTTTCCCGGCTCACTGACTGCTCAGTGATGTTACAAAGTAACCATTATCATCACCCAGAAACCAGCCAGCTGAGAGGCTCTAACCAGCCTGCCCAGGGGCCTGGGGCTGGGGAGAGGCGCAGAGCCAGGGCTCAGCCCCACGCCAGCCCCGGCTTTTCGCCTTGGAACTGCCTGACCCCTGGAGTATTATTTTTAAATCATACAGATTTGTGATTTTATATAATACATCATAGTTGGCAACATTTTGGGTAGAATATTCCTTTGATGCCCATCACACTGCAGTGCGGTCAGCCAAGCGGGCATCCTCACCCCCTTTTTACAGAGAAGGAAACTGAGTCACAGAGATGATGCCATTTGTCCTGAGCCTGCCCTTGGTGAGGGGCAGGGCTGGGGCGAGTCGGGGAGCTGTCCTTCTTCCCACAGGGTCCCCCACCAGCCCCCCTCACTGAAGATGGCGCAGGAGGGACTGATTGCAGAGCCAAGCTGTCTCCTGCAGAAAGCTCCATCTTCTGCTCCAAAATGCAGGCCCCAGGGCAGAACCATCAAGGGGTTTGTAGACTTCGCTGGACTCTCTGCTCTAGCCTCTCCTCGATGAGAGAGTAAATGAAGGGCCCTGGATGGTCAGGGACCCAGGGCTCTGGACCCCCCCCTCCCCACACAGCCCGGCTCCTGCACACTCTCTCTTTCCTCCAATTTAGGGATCCATTTGGCTCAAGTCAGCCCTGATTTATCATTGCCCTGAAATTGCCTGCCCCCTAATGCTCCTGCCTGCAAAAGAGCAGTGCCAATCCCTCCCGACTGCTCCATGGCCGTGCCCGGGTCGGGCTGGAAGTCTCGCCGAGCTGACGTTATTTTCCCCTTAAGTGAAATTCACGCTGGGGCCATCCCAGCTCCTCTCAGCATTTTAATGGCTTAAAAGCTTCGGCTTTCTCTCCAGGTCAATTTTCTTCCAACAAAATATTAAAATTAAGCTTTGAAAGCTTGCTGCTGTGGTCTGAGCACCAGACCAGACCCTCAGAGCTGGAGCATTGCATCACCCCGGCCTAAATATTTAAAGAGGTTCCAGGGAGCAGAGAGCTGTTGGGAAGTGTGGGGCTGGGGAAGGGCCGTGGGGTGCCCAGAAGGGAAGCAGGGGATCGATGAGGATGAACTTCCGGCAGGGCATCGTCCCAGTGGGGAGCCCCGAGGGTGACAGTGGCCAGGTCGTCTCTGCTGCTGGCCGTGCCTCCAGGACCAATGTCTCCTCCTTCTGTCTTCTCAGCACCAGAGCGGTGGGCGCTCAGAGGGTCCCAGCTTTCAAGATGAGGAAACTGAGGCCTGGAGAGGTTGAGTGAGCTGCCCACAGCAAAATCCAAAGGCAGCCTAGAGCACCGTGGTTCTTGCTTCCGCCTCGGGATGCTGTGCCATCCCAGGTCAGCCCTGCCGGAGGGAATGCAGAGCTCATTACCCAGACCCTTCATTTCCCAGAAGGGGAACTGAGGCCCAGATGTGCCCAAGGCCACCCAGCCAGGTGTGGGCAGGAAGGAAAATAGGGTCAAGTTTTGTCACTCATGCATTCATGCATTCGATTGCCCATTCCGTGGATGCCTGCAACAGTGCATGGGACACACTGCACCCTCGAAAGATCTGATGGACAAATGAATGAATGAATGAATGAATGAATATGAGAACCCTAAGTGGGAAGAGCCATGGGTCCCAATCCCAAAGAGTGCTGTGGGAAGACAGACAAGGCGTGACCCCAGCCGGGAGCAGATGCTGGGACAGAGGGACTCAGAGCTGGGACAACAGGGTTTCTGGTCAACCGAAGCTCATATTGGATTCATCTCTGAGCCTGTACTTCCCGGAAAAAGGGTCACATGGGGAGAAGCCAGCAAGGGTTGTGAGAAACAAGTACTATTCCTAGAAAGGAATAAACGCTCACCTGATTGTGGAGAAGAAAAGAATTTATTCACAATCTTGCAAGAACGGGCACCCAACCGAAATGTAGGGGGTTGGCGCACAGAACAATAGATCCAGCAGTATTTATCCCCTACACCTAACCACAAGTCCCTCCCCTGTTTCTCCATTGGCTGATACTCCAGAGGTTACATTCTATTCCACAAGCCTAACTAGCCCGCGCAAATTTGAAACATGCAGCCCACCCAGATTGGAAACATTTGAAAAAAAAAGTCTCCTGTGCAAACTTGGAACATTTGAAACAAGTCTCCACCCCTCTTTCTTTTGTTTTTGAACTACAGAACCAGTCTGAGCTAGTTTGGTAACAACTTATGAAGGTGTTTAAGGAACCTCTCCCCACTCTCCAGTCTCCACGTTGTAAGGACAGTGGGCAGATAAACAGGAGGACTGGCCACTGATTATAGCTTGGCTTCTTGACCCTCTGCCATTCCCCTGAGCTGCCCCCACCCTGTGTGAAAGCTAAACTTAATCTAATTCTCACAGGGTGGGAGATCCCTCCAAGCAGCCAGCAAGTGAAGACCCCAGACCTGAGCAAGCAAACGGGGCCGGTCCATATAAATGTGTCCAAACATGCGTGGGCTTCCTGTGGAAGCCGAATCTTCTGAGTGGCCCGTATTTCGTGAGCGTCCACTATGGACCAGGTGCTGGCACATGGCGTTCTTTGCTCTTTGGTCTGAGTCTGGCAGCTGCATCTCTGCTCTGCCATTGCTCGCACCCGCACCACCACAAACCCTCCCCTGCATGGGGGAGCCACATGGGGCCACGGACCAGCCTCCCAGAGCAGCTGCTCAGAGGAATATGGGTCTCATCAGGCCAAACCCCTCGGAGCACAGAAGGGAAACCGAGGCCCAGATGTGTCCAAGCCACTCTGACTGGCAGGGGTCTGAGGAAAATAGGCAGGTTTTGTCACTCAAGCCGTCATTCGTCCATCCACCCATTCCGTCAGTGTTCATTGCTCGGGCAGGACAGCCCTGGGCCTGCGCCCCCCTTGGCCCCTCCGAGCTGTGTGGTCTCGGCAGAGTCACTTCCTTTCTCTGATTTCCACTTCTGTGTCTGCAAAGCGGGGCTGACCACTGGGTGCTGGTCAGTCACCAGGCTGTCGGGAGGACTAACTGGGTGTTTGTTGGGGACTGGTGGCCAGTGTCCAGCACACAGTGAGGGTCAGAAAAATGGCATTGCATTTGCCTGTGTGTGTATGTGGCAAAAGTCCCTGCCCTTGAGACCCCCATAGTCGAACGAAGGAAAACAGCCAGGAAAACAGAAGATCTCCCACCATGGAGAGAAGAACCAGCCTCGTTCAACAGGAGCCATCACACGCCCTCCCGGGTCCTTACCCGATGTTCACGGACTGATTAAGGGGGACAACTGGGCGACTGTGCTGGGCGAGAGGTGGGGCCCACATGTCAGGCCAGGGTGGGGAGGCCAGGCCCAGTTCCTCTATCTCTGTGAGGACTCGGATCCCTTTGTTGCCAGAACACACACTTCCAGCACTTTTTGGAGAGCCAAGAATTGCAGGGTTGGCAGGTCCAGCGTCCTCTTCCAGGGTGATGCACAGCTGGCCAAACACCCTGGTGCAAGAAACAAGCACTATTCCTAAAAAGGAATAAATGCTCACCCGATTGTGGAGAAGAAAAGAATTTATTCACGATCTTGCAAGAACGGGCGCCCAACCAAATGTGGGGGTTGACGCCCAGAACAATAGACCCAGCAGTATTTATTCCCTACACTTAACCTCAAGTCCCTCCCCTGTTTCTCCATTGGCTGATACTCCAGAGGTTACATTCTATTCGACAAGCCTAACTAGCCTGCACAGATTTGAAACATGCGGCCTGCCCAAATTGGAAACATTTGAAAAAAAAGTCTCCAGTACAAACTTGGAACATTTGAAACAGGTCTCCACCCCTCTTTCCTTTGTTCTTTAACTTCAGAGCCAGTCTGAGCTAGTTTGGTAACAACTTATGAAGCTATTTTAGGAATCTCTACCCCACCCGCCCAGTCTCCACCTTGCAAGGACAGTGGGCGGATAAACAGGAGGACTGGCCACCGATTCAGCTTGGCTGCTTGACCCTCTGCCATTCCCCTGAACTGCCCCCACCCTGTGTGAAAGCTAAACTTAATCTAATTCTCACAAGGGCATCTATTGTCATCTGTCAGTGTTTTCTATATTTACTGGTTGGCTGGTTTTGTTCTTCCTCACTAGAGTGTCAACCCCAATGGGCCAGGAACATTGTCTTGTTCAGACTGGTGTCCCCTGTGCTAGCCTACAGTAGACAATTGATAATGAGTGAATGAATGAATGAATGAATGGCCACAGGGGTCTGGAAGGCAGAGGTCACATATTGGATGGAGAGGGAGGTGGGCGCAGAGCCGAAAGGCCTTGTCTCGGCTGGATGGGTGGACCCTGGCTGAGCTTTGGGCAGGGGTGGGGGCAGTGGCGTGTGAAGGTGTGTTGGTTTATTGGTGAGGACTTGACCCAAAACCGAGGGTCAGAGTCACAGCCAATGGAAAGAATCTTCCAAACTGTGTTTGGAGGAAGCATTAAGCACAAGACCTTCCCCCTCACACAAGCTCTTGGGGGAAGAGTGTGTGTGCAAGGGGTACTGAGCCTGCAAACGCCTGGCGGGGGGCGGGGGGTCATGGCTTACAGGAGGCTGCTGGGGAGTTAATGCCAGATTCAAAATCATTTTCACAGTCCCAGGCCCAGTGTGGGGCCTCTGGGTGGCCAGGCAGCCTCGAAGTTCCTGCAGACTCGCATTGACTTGTTGAGAATCTCCTACGAGAGTCTGAACCGTGGCCCCAGGGGCCTCGCCCAGCCTCTCCTCTGGGGGATGGAACAGGGCCGCTCTGCCCAGCCAGCTTGACCTCTCAGCAGGGCAAACACCCCAGTGTGGCCACCCGCTGTCCTTACCTAAGCCTGTCCCAGAAATCCCTTATCAGAGAGTTCCCAGGCTCCATCCTCCCTGCATTTCCCAGGATGTCCCGGCCCCTCAGATGGGGCCCCCAGGCCACTGTCACTCTGCCCACCAGGGCCACCCTGCACTGCTCCTGTCCATCCTGAAGACAAGCCTTCCTTTCGGCCTTTGGTCAGCTACATTTGCCTTCTGAAGGTGCCACAACTTTTCCCTTGTCCTGTGCCCCTTGGACACCCACCGGGGGGCTCTCCTGCCCTCCGCCCCAGGGAGCTGAGCCCCCTCCTCATCTTGCTCAGACTCAACCTTCCAACTGCCCAGGCCACATCCCCCCCCTTCCCCACACCCACTTGCTCCCATCGCTCCCCTCCTCCACTTTGCCCAACCTCCTGCTGGATGGGGTGGGGGGTCTCATCACACCCGAATACTTCCCTGTGATGCCAGAGATGGGGACTGTCCCCCGGCAGCCCACAGTCCGACGAGGGAGGCTGTGGTCCAAACAGAAGGCCCTACCACATTCAGGAAGCACAGCCAGGTTCCCACCAGGAGGGTCAGTCCCTCTTGGACAAGGACGGGCAGCTGAGTGGCCGGGATGCTGAGGCCAGTTGAGAACCTGCTGTGGGGTGACAGCTGGGAGGCAGGAGTTGCTGCTCCCATTTTCTGCAGCTGGTTTAGAGGTGGGGAACTTGGGGCCAAGGAGAAGACGGGGTGGCATTGTCAGCCCATTCTCTGCTCTCCTTTGTTTCTTCAAAGATGAGGAGGAAGAAAGAGTATTGGGTCTGGGGGAGCTATTTGTAATTTTAGATCAGAGACTGGATCTTGAAGAGTTATGGGAGAGAGAAATAGGAGGGTCGCTGCTACTTTGTGTCAGATCAGACAGATCAGACAAGCACATGGGAAAACCTTGACTTCAGGCTTTCAATCCTGTTTTTGCTGTAACAAGTTACCACAAGCTCGGTGACTTAAAACAAAACTAATGTATCCTCTTCCGGTTCTGCAGATCTGAAGTCCAAAGTGGCTTTCGCTGAGCGGAAGTCAAGGTGCAGGCAGGGTGGTTGCTCCCGCTGGAGAGAAGCCGCTTCCTGCTTCTCCAGCTTCCAGAGGCTGCCCGCACCCCTTGGCTCGTGGCCACTCCCTCCATGGTCAAAGCTGGCAGCCAAGTGCCTCCAGGTCCCCTGTGCTCACGTCGGCCTCTCCACCACCTCCCAGCCAGCAGAGAGAGCCCCTTCATCAGAGCCGCAGCGGCATGGACACAGCTAGAAAAACACCAGCAAAGGGTCCCTGCAGGGATGTGCTATAACCAGGTTGGTGGGAATAACCATCAGAGTTTGGAAACCACTTCTGCTTGCAGGCAAGCCGTCGTCATTGCGGGATCTGTCCCACATGGAGCAAGCAAAAAAAAAAAAAAAAAAAATGCTCTGGGGGACAAGATACAACCTCTTCGGATGCCCACACCCCCCACCCCACCTAGACCTTCCCAGCCCAACACCACTGCCCAACCCCACATGGGGCACCAGAGGCAGCCCTGTCCCTGAGGTCAGCGGTGAGCGCCCCCAGTGAGCCCATGCTCAGGCCCAGAGGCCACTGAGCAGCTGTCCAAGGGTTTGAGCCATTTGACGTCACAGTAACACAAACAGCCCTAGTGATGCCAACTCTGCTGAGTGGCAGGCAGAACAGCGGCCCCAGGGGTGCCTGCCCACTCAGACCCAGGAGAGGGGGAGACAACTGCAGACGGAAGAGCAGCCGTTGGCCCCTTTGGCTGCAGAAGTCCCCTGCCTGGCCAGAGTCCCCTTCCAAGGAAGCATGGAGGTGCATCTGCATTCCAGGATGATGCCAGAGCTGCCCCGCTGGCCCTGGGTTCTCTCCCCTCCTGGGCTGCCAACGCTGGCGTGTGTGCGGGAAACCTCTCAAGGCACGAGAGTCAAAATGACAAAACCTCTCCTACCACTCTCGGTTACATCGGAGCGAGTTTTCCGATTGTGCTGTTGCCTTAAAAATTGTTTCCCACGCCTGGGGGTGAAAGGCTCCTCCATCGCCACGTTATCCAGTGCAAAGTATTGTCAAAAATCAATGCTTAAAACCCGCTGAGCTTCTTGGATGGGGTTCATGGAAAAGCACATTGCAAGATGGTAAGAAACTGATTTCATCACAAGACAAATAATTCTTACGCATACCTCCACAGCTGTCATGACTTTTCTGCGTAACTTCACAGTGGACGGGCTATCCCCCTGGTGACGCATCTGCCATGTGCCAGCACGGAGCCGGGCCAGGGCCCCCAGGGGACGGACCATACCTGGTGGGATGTCCAGGGCGGCCTGCTGGAGAGACGGACGGCAAACAACCCTAGCAGGGGAGGAAGGGCTGGGCCTGGTGGCCAGGCAGCCCCCACTGAGGGCACGACAAGCAGCTCTCTGCAGAAGGGGCATCTAAGCAGAGACTTGCAGAATTTGGAGAAGTCGGCTGGGTGAGGGGTGAGGTCGGGAAGGGGTTCATGGTCCTCAGAGCCAGCAGGTTTCACAGCTCAGATAAACCCAAGGCAGGGAGCCAGGCTGCCCCAAACCCCAGGGCGATTTTGCTCTTTGGAACAGCAGCAGCGCACCTCAACTCCACTCTCCAAACTCCCCGCTCCTTAGCTGGACCTGCCGGCTGCAAACACTCACTTGGTAACCACGGATGCCCCCCCCAACCCCCCACCCCCGTCTTTTTTTATTTTTTTATTTATTTCTTTTGCCATAAAATCAAATCTGTGCGCCTGCTTTGTAGAACAGTTTCTAGAGAAACAACCTGGAAACAACGGTGCCCCATGTCACAAATAATGCAGCTGTCCCCCATTTTGGGGTTAGCAAAAATAACACAACTGGCCCAGTTATTGCATGGCATGCTAAGTTTTCTGCCTGATGAAGAATCTTCATGATCAACCCAAGAATTTCTGGAAATAAGCCAAAGGTCTGGAACCCTCTTGAAGGTGGGGGTGGCCTTGGACTGGTCAGCCCCCATCACACAGCCAGGGGACGTCACCAAGGTCACTGCCCAGCCTGCTTCGCAGGCGCCCAGTACAGAAAAAGCCGTGGTTTCCATACCCTGTATGTGTGACCTGAGGCCCTGGGGCCCACCCAGGCTGTCCTGAGGGATCCAAAATGATGAGGGGTGAGAGGCTCCGAGCAGTCTCCCTGAGCCCACTGGCCTGTCCATGGAGGTGACTCATCTTGAGTGACAAGTGCCACTTTCTGTCCCTTGTCTGAACCACGAAACTCCCAGGCTCTTGCTTGTTCCAAGACTTTGGGGGCTCTGTCTCCTGGCAGATCACCATCTCAGTGGGGAGAATAGCATTTCCAGGACCCCAAACCTCTTAGTATCGTCAGCATCTCTCACTTCCCCCCAAAACCTGATTTAATGGCTTAAAAGCTGAACCACTGCCTCCAAGACACGAACACCAGAATCCCTATTGAGGACGTGTAGTGCGGCTCCCATGAAATCCCCTGGGGCACCCTGTGACTCCCCTGGGGTCTGGTCTGGGTGAAGCCATCCTTGGTCTCAGTCGGTGCTGGAGCAACTGGAACCGTCTCGGCGCTGACACCCAGAGGCCACTGGGAGCAGGGTGTGAAGCTCAAGCTTCGGGGGTCTGGGCCGTGTGCTTTGATGGGGGGTTGGGGGCTGACTGCAGAGACAGACGCTCCTGTTTACCCAACAGACGCAAGGAAGGTAGAGACCTGCCATCTTCGGGGCTCACGAAGGCCTGTTACAGGAAGACTGGGAGGTAGGGAACGGGGGTGGCCTGCAGCAAGCCCTGGATGCAGACAGCATAGCACACACATCTGCTGGTCGACCACCCGCTGTGTGCCCGGGGCAGGGCCCTTGACCTCTCTGAGCCTGTTTCCTCAACTCATAAGGGAGTGGATAATAGTGATCTCCTGATGGCCACGCAGACTGGGCAGTCCTGTCCCTTCCCCACCCCACGGTGCCTGAGAAACAATGACCAAGGTGAGGGCCATGGCTAGTGACCCAAGGACTGTCCCTGGGCACAGAAGACTTCAAGAAACCCTCACAACGTGTGAGGGAGATACTGCTGTTCTCCCCATTTTACAGATGAGGAAACCAGGGCTCAGAGAGGTTGAGTGACTCGCTGAGGAGGCACAGCTAATCTGGGGGGAGTCAGCCATGGAAGGGAGGGGAGCCTGAGCCACCCCAAAATCTAATTGCAGCCTCCTGGACTTGGGTCTCTTGGTGAATACATTGAAGACTGTCTGACAGAACTTTCTAGACTAAAACTTGTAGACCATGGTGGTCTGGTAGAACTTTCTGCAATGATAGAAATGTCCTACATATCTGCTGTCCAATATGGTCCGTCACCACCAGGCCCCATAGCTGCCGTGCCCTCGGAATGTGGCTGGCAGGGCTGAAGACCTGAAGTTTTAACTTTAGTGAATTTTGACTAATTTAAATGTGGCTTGTTGTGGCTGTAGAAGACAGTGCAGCTCTCAAAGTTCATTGCAAGTGAATCAAGCATCACTCCAATGCTTTAACACAACCCCCTCACCCCATCCTAGACCAGCCGGAGTAAGGCTTCTAGAAGGAGAGCTGCCGCCTGGGAGTTGGAGCCAGCCACGCCCATGGAGCCTCTAACTGCCTGAGCAGGTCACGGGTGCATGGGTGCATGGGTGCATGTTCACCCGCTGCCGTGGGGTCCGTCTCGGGTCAGCAGGGAGATGCTGATGAGTGTGGGAAGGGCTGTCGGGGCCAGTGCCACCCTGGTGATGTCCCAGCCCCCATCGCGGCTTGGATGCCGAGCTTCTCCCGCACTGGCCCCTGGAAGCCCCCAGCCGGGGCAGCTCGGGGGCAGCAGATCACAGTGTGACGTAAGGGTGGCCCACAGCCCAGGACGGTCGTCGGAGCTCAGGCCTGGCCTTGCCTCTTGCTAACCCCGAGCCCCTGGACGTGCTGCCTCGGTCTCCAAGTCTGCTTTGTCCATACACAAAGCAGACACGATGGACACGCCCCCTCCTCCGTGGGGCTGTGAGCATCGACTCGGACTCCGTGCCAAGTGAGGAGCCGATCCTGGCACATTCTGCAGCCTCAAGAGGGCGCGTTCGCCGTCCGCACTCTGGAGGCAGCTGCTCATGCCAGGAAGCAAAACCACAGCCACAGCAAGAACGACTTTTTAAAGCCCGGAACATGAACGTGGCAGCGGGCAGGCCCGGGCAGGCCGCTTCTCGCTTCCCCAGCACCCACCCCCTCCGAAACGGCCGCCCTGGTGCCGCCGGGAGGCTTCCAGGAAGATTAAGCTGAAAACTCGCTTTTGCAGCATCTGCTGCTAGAGGAGAGAGGTTGCCATGGAAACAGCATCTGGCCTCGTCACTTGAGTTTTAGAGGCGAGGAAACAGATAACAAAAATGTAGCAAAGCCCCAAACGCGACGGCTGCTTTCCTTTGGCTGATGAGCCGTGCGCTGAGGTCGAGGAGCTGAGGAGTTCGTGTTTTAAACTCACAGAGACAACCCGTTTAGGATTTGTTTATGGCTGTTTAATATCCAGCACTTCGAGGCTGGGTTTGACTGTTTTGCTGCCAAAAGGCCACATCAGACGTCTGGCAACGGATGAGCCCACAAAGGCCGGGGAGGCGACGCGTCCCCGGGCCCTGCACACTCCCGGGCGACCCCAGGCGAGGGTGGGAGGGGGGCCTTGGTCCTTGAGAAGGAGGGGCCCCCACCCCAGGCTGCCATCTCTTGGGGTGAGGGGCTTACTGTGAGTTTCTACCATCTGCCTCGGTCTCCCACAGCCGCCGTTACCGAGCATCCCACACTGGGGGGCCTGAAACAACAGTGATTTATTCTCTCCTGCTCCCGGAGGCCGGAAGTCCCAAATCCAGGAGTCGGCAGGCCGTGCTCTGTCCAGAAGCTCCAGGGCAGGTTCCTTCCCACCTCCTCTGGCTCCGGTGGCCCCAGGCCTTGGCATCCCTGGGCTTGTGGCCACCTCGCTGCAGCCACAGCCTCCGTCCCCGGGTGGCCTTCTCCCTGTGTCCGGGGCGCTTCTCTTCACCCCATCACAGGGGTGAAACGCTCCCCCAATCCAGGATGACCTCACGGTGATCTGACACCGGAGGCAAAGAGGATCCTTCCAGGCAAGGGCAGGGGCACAGGTCCCGGGTGGGGTTAGAACTCACACAGGTCTTGATGGGGGACACGTTCGGCCCACAGCACCACCCTGGGGCTGGACATCACGTGTGCGGGTTACTGAGCATATACCTCGACTTACCAGGTCTGGGCTAGGGGACCTGCGCAACCCCTAGGGAGGGTAGTGGGTACGGGCGGTCAGTGTCCTCCACAGCCCCCCGGACCTAAGGAAGCGAGGTCGAAGGCAGGCCCCATTTCCTCACCCAAAATACCACCGGTAGGGGAGGCTTGCCGGAGGAAACCGCCCTTCCCCCAACCGCCCTTTCCCCCACTTCCTTATCTTGCCCGTACACTCCCCGTTGCCAATGCAACTCCCATCACCACCAGTGCGCATACATTGTTGCCAGACACCGTTGCCAGAGCAACTCCTGCACCTTTTAGAACAACCTCCGTGCCCTCTTAGAACCAATCCTAACCTCCGCACCCTCTCAGAACCAATCCTAGCCTTTATCCCCTCAGCATTGGCTTGTAACAACCCCCGCCCTCTATGCCAGCCCATATAACCTGTGCTCACCCCGGAATAAAGGTCCTTTTTGTTCTACCCTTACTGGAGGAAGAGTGTCTTATCTTTCCCTTCTCGCCGCCCTCCACACCTTGCACGCCTCTCGCCGGGGACCTGGCCAAGTCCCCCGCCTCGCCCTCGCCTCCGGGAAAGAGCCCCCGCCGCCGGTACCCTCCAAGCAACGCCGATAGCCGAGGGTTCAGCAACCGGCCGCCCCCCCCCCACCTCAGACGAATCAACTGCGACCGCACACGTGTGCATGTAGGATTAATTCAAAATAGAAATATTGATATATTCAGTAAGTGTGGATATCCACATACACGAAACATTTATTCGAATCAGTCAGAGAAGCCCTCTACGTGGCAAGGGTGGGGACCAAGATGCAGGTATCCTCATGGAGCTGCCATCAGTGGGGGACAGAGGAGCCCCCAGAGGTTCTTGCAGCTCGGGGCACGTACTGCAGCAGGGGAGATGCGGGGCTGGGAGGGCACAGCGGACACCTCGTCTTGGGGGTGGGAGGGAGGAGACCCAGGGAGGCTTCCTGGAGAAGGTGGCCTCCAAGTTGAACTCCGACGACCAAGTCAGCACGTGAAGAAGGGGCAGATGGAGGACCCTGCAGCACGGCCCTGGCCAAAGCAGGGTGCCCAAGGACTGCACGTCTTGGGGGGAGGGTAGGGGCTCATTGGCAGGAAGGAAGTGGGGCCCAATCTCAAGAGTAAACGGGGCCCTGGGAGGGCTTGGCAGTGGCATCACGGGCATGCTGCATTTGGGAATGACCCCTGGCTGCCCGGGAGGCCCAGGGCTGTCCAAGGGCTGGGAGAGTGGGACGCCAGGCAGGTGGCTGTGGCCAAGCCCTAGGGGGAGGTGGAAGCAGGCGCGCAGATGGCCTCTGAGGGGGGCGGCAAGTGGGTTTAGGACACTGGCCTTGGCCAACGGAGAGCCGGGAGAGCCAGAGGGCGGGATTAGCCCTCGAGGAGTTCAGCAGGGACAGGACACAATTTGTTTTAGTTTCTTGGCTGTGAAAACAAATACCCTGCAATGGGTCAGCTTAAACAATGGGAATTTATTGGCTCACGGTTTTGAGGCCCAGAGAAGTCCAAGATCGAGGTGTCATCAAGGCGATGCTTTCTCCCAGAAGACCGTGGCGTTCGGGGCCGGCTGCCGGTGATCCTCGGTCCTTGGCTTTTCGCACGTGGCGGCCTCTCCTGGCATCTCGGTTGCCTTCCAGCTTTGGCTGCTCCGCGTGGTTTCTTTCTCTGTGGCCTTCTTATAAAGCCTCCAGGAATCTGATTAAGACCCATCCCGAAGTCACCTCATCAAAAGGCCCTACTACCGTGGGCTCACACCCACAGGAAGGATTAAGACAAAAAACGTGTTTTTCTGGGGGACCCAGCTCCCAGCCTCCAGGCAGTTGGAAACACTGGAAACACCTCTTCCGCCTGGGCCTACGGGGACAGGCGCCGGTGGGGTCTGGGGCGAGTGTGCTGGGCCTCCCCTCCCAGGTTCAGGCTGGGGCCCCGGAAGGGGCTGGGCAGGCCAGGTGAGGCCCGGGACGAGGCCCTGCAGAGTCTTGGAGAAACATCAGAGCACTCAGAAGGCACTTCGAATTAATATGCACATGGAGACTCTTTCACAGCAATTATTTTTACATCGAATTTTGTAAGTGAGATGTGTTCATCATAGAGCATCAGGAACACACCGGAAAGCCCGAAGAGGACAATGCGTAGGCCCCCATCCCACCACCCAGAGAAGCCACAGGTGAGGTCCGTGCGTGTGTCTTTCCACCGTTTCCTGCACAGACGTGCCTTCCTTCTCATGCCCGTGGCACGGATGTTTACACGGTGTGGGAGGCTGTTCCTGCCACTAAACACAGTCTGTCTCCCGGCACAGGGCCTGGCACGCACAGGTCATCAAGAAACATTTGTTGAGTAAATTGATGAAGAAAAGAACATTTCCCCTCATTCGTACCCTTCTGCAGTATTATTTTTATATTTTTGATAGCCACCTGAAGTTCTGCGGTGCGAACGCACCAACATTCTTTAACAGCTCTGCTCTCCAGGTTTTCCACTATCCCAGATGGACGTCCTGGTGGTTACATCTTTGACCCCATATCAGGGGTCAAAGGTGAAAGGGCAGCCACTCCTTTATCGCTCTTGACGCAAAGTTTTGAAATTACTTGCTGGAAAGGACACGGCAGAACGGGGAGGGCCTCGCCCGTTGGCCCTGTTCCTGCCAACACTCAGTTCAATAATTGCTCCCAAACTGTTTCTTTTTTAAACATAGACATTTATCCTTTAGTTTAAATCCGTGCTTCTCTACTCCTCTGTGATAAAGAGTAGATGCTGTTGTCGTTTTTACCAAACCACCATGGCCAACCAGAGAAATGAAGTAGGAAAAAGAAAATACAAAGGACACGCTCCAACATTTTATTATTAGATTTAATGAGCAAAACTGTTCTGTCACACGGCGAAGGGAGCCTGACCAGCTTGTTCCCAGCGTGTGCAGTTGTTGCGTGGTGAGCGCCGGGCGCAGACCCCTTGGGGCAGGGCCGAGGGGATGCTTCAGCCTCTGAAATCCTGTTAGCACGTGCAGCCGGGCACAACAGGGACTGCACCTGCGTGTGGCTGCCTGCGTCATGGCGAGGGGAGATGTGTGACCAGCGTCCAGCCCTTGGACTCCTGTCTGGGATCTGCTGTCTCCACACTGCCAGCGCAGCCCTCAGCCTTCCCACCCGGGAGGCTCCGGGGGACCAGGGACATCAGGGCAGTGCTCCAGCCCGGACTAGGATGGGGAAGTCATCCTCCTTCCTGGCGCGTGCTGTCTGAGCTGTAGGCACTGTGCTGAGGGTTTGTCCTGGGTCCAGGGTGCCCCTCCCGGCCCCAGCCACCTCTCCCACTAGCCACGTATGCCTCTTGTGGGGGCCGAACCCCAGGCCCCAGAACAGCCCCCACTGGAATAGCCCTTTTAGGAAATAAAAACATGCAATGAAAATTGAGATGCAGGTGGTGTGGGAATAGCAGGTGGCTTCCCACCTGTCATAACCAGGTCCCCAGGTGTCCAAGTGCATGCATGCAGGTACACATACATGCACGTGTGTGCACACAACACACATGGACACACAACAATGCTCATCTACACATATGCACACATATGTGCATGCATGGATGCATGTGTATGCAGATGCACATTTGTGCACACAACACATTCACATGTGTGCATTGCACAGGCAAGCATGCATGCACAAACACCTGCATGCACCCCATGCACCTGCACACACACATACACATGCACAGGCAAGTGCACACATGACATGCATGCACACACATGCACGCACACACACTCACACCCGGCCCGTGGCTGCTCTACCATCAGCTTCTAGCTCCTGAGCCATAACTGTGCCAAGAGCTCCATGTTTTGGAGCTTTCACCCCGAGGTGTGTATTTTTATTCCCCCCTTTTATTTGAGGAGGAAACAGGCTTGGGAAGCCACTGAACTGCCTGGAGCGCGTGGATTCAGGCATGGCCGGGCCTTCCGGGCTGCACACTCACACCTCCCAGCTTCAGAAGAGGGGATCCTCACCCCAAAAGACCAATGAAGTCCCCCAAAGCCCCTCAGGCTGCCCTCTTGCCCTCTTTTACTGCCTCTTCTCTAAGACTGCTGTTTGTTGATCTGCATGTTTGTGTTCGCTTATTTGCACCAAAATCAACACACCAGCAGCAAGGGAAGCACAAGAGGGGAACGAGGTGAGGGAGGAAGCCCGGCGAGGCTCAGAGGTCCCAGCTCTTTAAGCCGGCCCCAGCCTGTGGGCAGAGCTCCAGGAGCAGGACGCAGGCGGCTGCCACCCCAGAGACCTCGCGCTCACTCACCTCCCCCCGCCCCACCTCCTGAGGACTCTGCCCCGTCACCCAGCTGTCCTGCCCTCGGTTTCTCCTCCATGAACAGAGTGGGTTTAACCAGCTGCCCACAAAGGCCTCGTCTGGCCCTGCCATCTTGTGATTTGAGGGCACCAGCGTGGTTAATTAAGGCCTTGGTGTCCAGAGGGGCCAGGGAGGGCACAGTGAGGTGGGGAGAGGATGGGGGGATGAGACCTGCAGCACGAGCCCGGTGAACCCCAGTGGGGGCCAGTGGGGGAAGGAGGACCTCCTGCTGCCCAAAGGTCAATTATTCTGAGCAGCTCTCCATCTGTAGGTGGAGTTCTGGGGAGCAAATGCTGCAGTTTCTCTCTTTCTCTCTCTCCATCAGGCTGTTTGAGATGCCACCCACCAAGAGAGATGGCCTGCGAAAGGGGCCCCACCATTTCCACAAGTGTGTCCTGCTGGGTCACCACAATCTGTCAGTCTGAAGATGGGGACACTAAAGCCCGGAACTCCACAGAGCCACCCTGAGGAGTCCCACAGGTGAGTCCTTCCCAAAAGACAGAGTCAAGGCCAATGCACCCAGAGGCCCCGTAACCAATGAACGCTGGAGTTGGGAATAGATGTGCCTTCCACTTCCCGAGATCCCGTGGTGCCTGGCGCCTGCTTGTGCCAAAGTCCATCCTACCATCCATCCTCACGAGAGCCCAGGAGCCACAGGCCAGGAGGGGCAGACCCAAAGCCCAGGACTGACCATGGGCTGGGTCCAGAACTTGTAAATAATGCCTGCAATTCAGTAACAGAGAAGCAAACGACCCAACAAGAAATGGGCAAAAGGCTTGAACAGACGCTCTACAAAGGAAGACATGAGAATGGTTGACACACTTGAAAATGCTCAGCATCATCAGGGAACTCCAAAGAGAACCTCCATGAGCTGCCACAACATCCTGCTGGGCATGGCTGGAGTGCAAGCTTGACCCCATCGAGTGTGTGCTTGGAGCAACCGGAACTCTCCAGCATTGCAGGTGGAGTGCAAAATGGTATAGCCACTTGGAACTCAGTTTGGAGATTTCTAATCAAGTTAAGCATATACTTCACACATGACCCAGCAATTCCACTCCCAGGTATTCACCCAAGAGGAAAGAATGTATGTTCATGGAAAGGCTGGTGTGTGAGAGTTCATCACAGGCATATTCATTATAGCTAAACACTCGATGGATGGGGTGGTTCCCTAACCAGAGATGGCTGTGCAGCCCGAGACTGTGCACGGATGTCCTAGGGAAGGCTGGGGACCCGAGGCAGGCCCTGGCGTTGCGTCGTTCCCTCCTTCAACATCCGAACAGCGATGGAAGTGAAGTGTGGCAGCCCCTGGCTCAGCATGGGGACAGCCCTCCGACAGGCCTGCCCGATGTGAGAAACAAGCACTATTCCTAAAAAGGAATAAACGCTCAGCCGATTGTGGAGAAGAAAAGAATTTATTCACGGTCTTGCAAGAACGGGTGCCCAACCAAAATGTGGGGGTTGGCGCCCAGAACAATAGACCCAGCAGTATCTATTCCCTACACCTAACTGCAAGTCCCTCCCCTGTTTCTCCATTGGCTGGATACTCCAGAGGTTACATTCTATTGGACAAGCCTAACTAGCCCGCGTAAATTTGAAACATGCAGCCCGCCCAAATTGGAAACATTTGGAAAAAAAAAGCCTCCTGTGCAAACTTGGGACATTTGAAACAAGTCTCTGCCCCTCTTTCCTTTGTTCTTGAACTGCAGAGCCAGTCTGAGCTAGTTTGGTAACAACTTATGAAGCTGTTTAAGGAAACTCTACCCCCTCCCCGCCAGTCTTCACCTTGCAAAGACAGTGGGCGGATAAACAGGAGGACTGGCCACCGATTATAGCTTGGCTTCTTGACCCTCTGCCATTCCCCTGAGCTGCCCCCACCCTGTGTGAAAGCTAAACTTAATCTAATTCTCACACCCAGCAGCTGCCTGGACTCTGTGGGGGGAGCTACCCAGTGCTGAGGCCTGGCTGGGACCACCAAGGGACCCACAGCATCATTTCTAGCCCCGAGCTCCTGGAGGCCCTGCTGAAGAGTGAAAGTCAAATGTCCTAGACAAGTACACAACAACATTTTCGCCACTGCTTTGTTCTGTGACTTGGAACAAACACCCACGATCCATTTCATAATCACAGAATCCCACCATAATGCCCTGGGTGAAGTTGGCTGGGGGTGCCACCTTCCTGGGCCTGGTTTCCCACCCATAATATGGGCAGCTTGAGCCAAGAGTCTCCACGGCCCTCCCTTCCAGCCCTGCCATGCAGGACTCCCCCTCCCCAGAATGGTGCTGGTCCCAGCCCAGTGATCCCAGCCAGATGCTCCCAGCCAGCCCCATCTCAGAGAGAAAGGTGCAGTGGGGCCCTAACCAGGTGATCACAAACAAGCTGCCACCACCCATCCTCCAACCAAACTCAGCCGTGGAGGTTGGCACAAGCACCTCCACCAGAGATGCCTGCTCCCCTCAGGTTAGCACTAATCTAACATGCTCTGTAGCTGCTCAGGAATGACTTTGGTTTTAATTGAACCATCTCATCAAAACCTTGTTGCTGTTTTTAATCTGGAATTAAACTGTTTGCAGCTCGAGGTCTGGTGTGAGCACTTCCTGAAAGATTGATTCTTGTCCTTTATGAGGACACGACAATTGTTCCAATTGTTGTTTTCTATGTGATGGAGGAGGAGAAACCTCTTAAGGAAATAACCCAATCCTGCTCACACCCTGGCCTGACTGTTGAGGAGCCCAAACAGATATACGGTGGAAGAGGGTGGAGTCAGAAGCTGTGGCTATGAATTCCTAAAACTAGAAACCAGACTCACACTCACAACCCAACTCGAAACAACTTGGGTGAGAAAATGATGTCAATATCAGGTTCCTGCTGTGAGAAACAAGCACTATTCCTAAAAGGAATAAATGCTCACCCGATTGTGGAGAAGAAAAGAATTTATTCACGGTCTTGCAAGAACAGGCACCCAACCAAAATGTGGGGGTTGGCACCCAGAACAATAGACCCAGCAGTATTTATTCCCTACACCTAACTGCAAGTCCCTTCCGTTTCTGCAGTGGCTGATACTCCAGAGGTTACATTCTCCTCCACAAGCCTAATTAACCCAGGCAAATTTGAAACATGCAGCCAGCCCAAATTGGAAACATTTGAAATAAGTTTCCTGGGGGAATTTGCAACATTTGAAATGGTTGGAACAAATCTCCACCCCTGACTATAATGGTTATGCCCAGGCCTCTTTAGAGCCAGTCTAGGATAGTTTGGTAACAAGTTATGAGGCTATTTTGGGAAACTCTACCCCAGAGTCTCCACCTTGCAAGGACAGTAGATAGTGGGCAGATAACCAGGGGGACCCACCATGGACTACGGTTTGTCATTTTTAACCTTCTGCCAATTCCTGAACTGCCCTACCCTGCCAGGCACACCTCTCCTGTGTGAAAGCTAAACTTAATCTCAGTCTCACACTGCCACTCAGCTCCAAATGATGAAGGATGGGGATCCTTGAAGCTTTTCTCCCACAGGAGACGGCACGTGTGGGTGGAAGGAGCTCGCCTCTGCTTCTGGGCACTGGCTGGGGTGGATGGGTGGGTGTGAGGCCACGTGCCCAGAACACAGTCCGTGTGTGACCTCGCAGCCTTGGCCTGGCCCTAAACCTCCCGGCCCCCTTGACCTGGAAACCAGAGCCCCCTCATCGCTCGTGCGTTCTAAAGGCCTCCTGCCTGCACCAGCCCCCAGACTTCCCCTGCACCCCACACCACGGGCTGCGGGCTGCCGGCTTCTGCCAGGCCTCTGCAGGGCAGCTCTGGACCTGCTGTGGTCCGGCCAAACCAGTGCCTTCTCTCCCATCTGGTGGGAGGAACCACAGCTTATCCAAGGGGGTCCTGGCCCCTCCTCACTTGTCCTTCCTCGGCTACATCCTCAGCTCTGGGCTGCTGTCTTTGTTTGCCGGCTGCTTTGACATACGGTGGGTTGGTTTAACAACAGGAATTTGTTGGCTCACAGATTTGGAGGCTGGGAGGCTTGGTTCCTCCTGGGGTCGTGAGCCTGCCGGCTGTCTGACAGTCCTTGTGTTCCTTGGCTTTCCTGTCGCATGGTGACGTCCTCTTCGTTGTCTTCCAGGACTCTGTGACCTCAGCTTCCAGCTCAATGTGGGCTTTTCTCCACATGGCCTTGAATAGTAGGATTGCAACCCATCCTCATTCAGCTGGCCACACTTTTAAAATCACATCTTCAGAAGGTCCTTTGTACGATGGGTTCACACCTGCGGGAACAAGGCTCACCTGTCCTCCGGTTTCCACTAACACGGGCATCGTTTCCTTCTGAGGCCTCATCGGAAGCAACTTCAGAGTCCATATCTCTACCAGCAGCCTCTTCAAGGCCGTCGAGGTCTATCTCTCAAGCACCTCACAGCTCTTCCCAATTCCAAAGCCACGTCCACATCTCTGGCTTCTGCAGAACAGGAGACCCCAGGGGACATCCTGGTCCTCCTGAAGCTTCCACAATCAGGGAGCATCTAAAGTGACTCCACCTCCTCCAGAATTGTCTTGAGGTCAAATGAGGTCAGGCTAGGGAGAGGCCGCCGTGGATCGTGAGCGACTGTGCAATGAACGGGACACTCTGTCTCTCGGTAAGGGAGAGAGGAGAGAACGCTGAAGCCCCGGGCGCTCGGGGCAGGCAGCTCTTCTGGCCGCGCCCCTGCTGAGAAGTGCACGGTCAGAAACTCAGAGAAGTGGGGATCAACCAAGACCTACATGAGAAAGACGGGTTATTTAGTCGGTGCCTCGATGACAAGGGAGTCTGCCACCATCACCTGCATTTGGCAGAGCCTGGAAGGAAGGCAGGTGGGAGTGGGGGCTTCAGGGTGGACAAAGCAAGGCCTCGAGGGGTCCTTGCTGGGCAGGTGGGGACATGGGCAGCTAGTGGCAGGCTCGGGAGGTGTGGGGTGGCCTGTATGGAGGGTTAGGGGTGCATGCCTGACTATCTCCTGAGTTGGCTTGGTCCTAAGTTGGAAGCTGGGCCGGAATGAGGAAGTGTGAGTTAGTGAGCCATGGCTATTAGGGGTCGGTTGTCACAGGGATGGTGGTGTGACTTCCTCGGACATCTGCTGTGGACAGGCAGCTCCTGTCTGCAGTCAGGGTTCAGGTTTCCTGATGGCCAAGAATGAGTACCCTCGTCTCTCGCAGACAACTGCTTTAGAGCTAAACAAGCTGGGGTTGGGGGTGCTGCCCGTCTCCACCTGCACACAAAAGAGATGCTCCAACTTTCTGGGTGTCAGTGGCCAATAACTCCCTGACTACATGTTGTTTAAGGCGTCCAGGCCCTCGGTGGTCCCATATGACAGTGGGTGGGTGGGGGGCATCCCTAAGGGTCACAGTTCACATGCTCTGTGGAGCACCGTGTGCCAGTTTGAATGTATTATGTCCCCAAACGCCATTATCTTTGATGCAATCTTGTGGGGCAGACAGTTTAGTGCTGATTAGATTGGAATCCCATGAGTGTTTCCACGGAGATGCGCCCCACCCAACTGTGGGTGATAACTCTGATGAGATAATTTCCATGGAGGTGTGGCCCCACCCATTCAGCGTGGGCCTTGATTAGTTTATGGGGCACTATATAAGCTGAGACAGAAGGAGGGAGATTGCTACAACCAAGAGGGACACTTTGAAGAAAGCACAGGAGCTGCAGATGAGAGACGGTTTGAAGACGGCCGTTGAAAGCAGACTCTTGCTCCAGAGAAGCTAAGAGAGGACAAATACCCCAAGTGCAACTAAGAGTGACATTTTTGAGGACCTGTAGCCTAGAGAGGAATGTCCAGGGAGAAAGCCATTTTGAAACCAGAACTTTGGAGCAGATGCCAGCCTGGTGCCTTCCCAGCTAACAGAGGTTTTCTGAATGCCAGTGGCCTTTCTCCAGTGAAGAAATATCCTTTGTTGATGGATATTTTATGTCCTTCAGACTGTACTTTGTAACCAAATAAACCCCCTTTTATAAAAGCCAATCCATCTCTGGTGTTTTGCGTTCTGGCAGCATTAGCAAACTAGAACAGCCCTCTACTGCTCCTGGGCCCGCTCCTCCCCGTGCACCCTTCATCTGTTAATACACACGCACTCACACACACACACACCTCCAAAGCCCACAATGACGGCAGAGCTGTCCCCTACGTACCTTAGGTGCAGTGGCACCATCCCATATTCAAACAAGGAGGGGACGTGGGGCTGGGATGCTCCATCCTCAACCTCGAAGAGCTGCGGTCTGGGAGGTGAGACCCCCTCGCCATCCCTCCCCACAACTGCCGAACAACCGCTGGGGGCCGCAAGCCCCCCTGGCCCAGCAGGACCCTTCTGGTTTTGCCTTCTGGCAAGGAAGCCACTATGGAGTTTTCCCCAATGACTCTGATTTCTTCCTTTGACTCAGAGAAGCTCCTCGGGGTGATGGGGGACCCCTCGCTGCTGTGCAGCCATCACCGCAGACACCCAGCCAAGGCCACCCGGGGCCCCTCGTGCTCCGATGGGTGCCTAGAGTGGGGGCGCCGGCACCTAAGGGCCTCGGTGTGAGCTGAACCCCATCACCTTTTTAACTATGGTCACCTGCGAGAGTCTTGTCACATCCTGTGCGGTCGCAGTTGACTTGTCTGTGGGGGGGGGGGTGGCGGCCGGTTGCTAAATCCTAGGCTCTCAGGATTGCTCGGAGGGTACCGGCGGCGGGGGCTCTTTCCCGGAGGCGAGGGCGAGGCGGGGGACTTGGCCAGGTCCCCGGCGGAGGCGTGCAAAGTATGGAGGGTGGCGAGAAAGGAACAGGCGGGACACCTTTCTTTGAGGGTGAAGAAGCCAAGATAGTTTATTAGGGGAGAGTACAAGCTTATATCGGGCGGTTTAGAGGGCAGGGTAGCTGTAGGGGTTAAAGGCTTGGATTGGTTCTGAGAGGGCGTGAAGGTTGATTGAAAAGGTGCGGGAGTTGCTCCGGTAACGGGGAGTGGGCGGGCAAGGTAAAGGGGGCGGTTTTTTTCCGGCAAGCTTCCCCTGACGGTTGTACTTTGGGGTGAGGAAATGGGGCCTGCCTCCGGCCTCACTTTCTCAGGCCCGGGGGGCTGTGGAGGGCGCTGTCGCCCGTGCCCACCACCCTCCCCAGGGGCTGATCAGGTCCCCCAGCCCAGGCCCGCCAAGTTGAAGCACGTAATCAGTGTCCCGCATTTCCCCCTTCTGTTCTAATTAAAGGAAGAAGCTTACCGGAGAGGTCTGCTAAGGGATGAGGGAAGGGGAGGCCGGGGAGGGGAAAAGGGGTTGACGGTGGCTCAGAGAGGCTGGAGCTCGGCGTTGGTGTGGCGCCCGGGCGCTCGACAGGGGCCTCGCTGCTTGCGGGATGGACGAGGGTGGTGGCGCTGCGGAGGGTCAGCTTCTTCAGTGGAGGCAAGTCGTTGATACTGGACTTGCACAAATGAAAAGACAGCATCGGCTTGGTTCTTAGCAAGCTGGACAATTTTGCGGATAATGCAGGGCCCTAGGGTGAGAGCTAGAATAATCATTAGTAGGGGGCCGAGGAGAGGGAGGAGGTATGGGAGGAGGGGGGTAAAGATATGGGACCAATAGTTGGCGGCTTCACGGTTTCTTTTGCGTTGTTCTAGTCCTTCTCGGACCTTTTTTAGGCTGTCTTCGGCGAGACCTGTGGAATTGGCATAGACACAGCATTCTTCTTCTAGAGCGGCGCAAAGGCCTCCTTCTTTGAGGAGAAGAAGGTCGAGACCACGGCGATTTTGGAGCACTACCTCAGAGAGGGAATTGACAGAATTTTTAAGATGGGAAATAGCGTCTTGTAGGTGACGAATGTCCTCGTCAACGGCCGCCCGGAGGTGAGTTAGGGCTGAGCTTTGACTGGCTAACGCAGCGATTCCGGTGCCAGCACCTGCAAGACCTAGGATGGAGGCAATCGTGAGGGCGGTGATGGGCTCTCGCTTTTGCAGAGGGGCAGGAGCTGCAGTTCTTTCCAGGCGGAGGAAGAAGTCTTCCTCGCTGTGGTATAGGACCCTAGGGATAAGGACAATTAGGAGGCAAGTTTCATTAGTTGTATTGAGGGTTTGCACATTAAGGCAGGGGGTAAGTCCTGTAGAGGAGCAGAGCCATTGGGAGGAGTTGTGAGGAATAAGAAATTTGGCAGAGCTGCTGGGAGATGAGTAGTTGGCACAAGCTGTGAGGTTGGGAGAGTTACTTGAGCGAGGGCGGATGCACTTTCCTGTAAAGGAGACTGAATGAAAGGTTAGGGGGACGGCAGAGGTATTCCAATTGCATTCCGAGGGGCTGTCCTCTGTGTTTTCTGAAAAGGAGAGGTTGGAGGCAACTGGCTCATACAGGGGGGAGGAAGTGGAGAGGCAAAGCCAACAAGAGGAGGTAAGATTGGGGTTGGAGGAATTCACTGAGGTGAAGGCCGCTTGGATAAGGCCGAGGATGGGAGAGGAGTAACGAGAGGGTGGCAGAAAAGGTTGGGGTGGTGGGGTTGGCGATGCACTGTTTGCAGCTGAGGTACGGCTTCCGGTCGCGCTGCTTGTACCTGAGATGCGGCTGGAGGGCTGCGGCCTAGGGGGGTTGAGAACTTGGTTGGGACCTATGCCAGAGGGTGGTTTTACTGCAGTATTTTGGCATGGTTGGCTTGCAGCCTCCTTTTTTATGAGAATAAGTGATCCTCGGTCGGTTCCTTTTTCATAGATTCTGAAGCCCCAAGTTCGACCGAGTAACCAGGAGGGATCAGTGAGGAGCTGCACTGTAAGATTAAGATGTGTGCAGTTGCCTGTAGGCGCAATGTGGTGGTGACCTCCATAAAGGCCCCAGTTAATGGGTTCATCAGGTGGTTTGCAGTTAAAGGGGGCCCATCTTAAAGTTAGGTAATGATCAGTGGCGTAAGGCTTCCAAGCAGTGGCTAATGTTTCACACCCCCAATATGCACAGTAATATTGGTTGGGAGTATTGCAGTACTGTTTTCCGGGGTTTGAGGATGGGCACATGTAATATTGAGCTTGATTAAGAGCACTAAGGGAGCCAACGGCGTGTGGGCCGGGAAATAGATCAGAGGCATAAAACACAAAAGAGGGGCGTCCTGCAGTGACATTGCAAAGAATTATTTTGGAATCTTCCCAACGTGCCAGGGTCCATTTCCAAGGCTGGTGGGGGGAGTGGGGTTGGTAGATAGCCTGGGTAGAAGAGGCGAGGGCCAGCATGATCGTTAGAAGGGAAGCAATGCTTGGGTGGGGGTTATGGAGGTGCAGGGGGCTGGCTTTTGCCCGTCTATAGAGGCGTATAATCTCTCTGATTTCTTGTTTCTCCGGGGTTTCACTCGGACTGGGGTCCAGGCTCAGGCGTACTGTTGTCATTTGGTGCACCAGGCTGCGGAGACGACGGCGTTCTCGTCTCGTCAGACGCGTGGCTGCTGGTGGCGGGTCGGATTCCCCTTCCTGGGATCCAGATTGGCTGTGCTGCATCATCTGGGAAAACACAAGCAAACCCGCGCCCCTGGGCGAGGAGTGGGGAGGGACCCTTCCAGGCGTTATTTTCTGGGTCCTTCCAGTAAACCATCGGGGCCTGGGTGGGCCTATACGAGGGCCCCCAATGTTTATGTAGGGGCGAAAGCCCTTCCTTATTGAATGTGAGTAGATTAAGGTGAATAAGGGCTGCTATGATAAGGTCCCCTGGAGTTGCCTGGGGGAGCATGGCCCTTTCTTTTTCAATTTGTGTTTTTAAGCGGCGATGGACGGCTTCCACAATGGCTTGCCCCTGTGGATTATAGGGGATGCCGAAATGATGGGTGATGTTGTATAACTGAAGAAAGGCCGCAAAGGAGGCACTGCGATAGGCAGGCCCATTGTCCGTTTTTAGGTCCCAGGGGACGCCCATGAAGAGAATTCCCTGTCTTAGGGCCTTGATACAGTGTTTGGCCGTTTCCCCGGCGAGGGGGACTGCATAACACATGGCCGAGAAGGTGTCAATCATTACATGCACATACTTGAGGCGCCCAAAGGACGGAACGTGAGTTACATCCATTTGCCATCTAGAATTGGGTTTCAGGCCTCGTGGGTTGACTCCCTGAGGTTGCAGGGGGCCAAGCGGCGCAAAGGGCGCACAAGTTGCACAATTGCGGACAAGATGTTTACAGGTATCTAGGGGGAGGTCACATAAATGATGCAACGACGTAGCCGAAAAGTGAAATCTAGAATGCAATAACTTAGCCTGGTTAACAGCATCCCCCGGAGGGGCTGCCGTGTGAGTTAGCATAGCTTGGGTAGTCTGAGCTGAGACCGCTTGGTCTACTATACTATTGCCATTAGCCAAGGGCCCCGGAAGGCCCGAGTGACTACGAATATGGCTAATGAACCAAGGATCCTGTCGATGCTCCAGGATGCGCCTGAGGGTAGAAAGTGCTTTATCAATGGCCGAGTCCCCAGGGAAAAAGGTGGAAAACGCGAGGACTCGGCAGACCTGATAAGTGTAGAGGCTGTCTGTGAAAATGTTTACTGGGTGGTTACAGTGGGCGTTTAGCGCGTATGACACTGCCAGAATTTCCGCCACTTGGACTGAATGAAGGTTGACATAACTGAATAGGCGGGGTTCCGGGTGGTCCTGTGAATAAGAGAGGAAGGCGAAACGGGTTTTGGAGGCGTTAGTAAAGACGGTGGTGGCACCCGGGATGGGTGCAGAGGAGGGGAAAGGATGGAAGGGGCTACGGAAGGGAAGCTTGGCGAGCCCCTGTAACAGTTGATGGCTAGGATAGTGGCAGCTGAATTCTCCCTGAAATATTTCTAAGAGGATTTGCATGTCTGGGTTATCACGTATAAGCAGGCGGGTTTGGCCTGCGTCTAGGGGCCAAACAATTTTTTCCGGCGGCTCTCCGAACACATGAACAGCCAGGGTGACTAGATCTGAAGCTAGGCTGATCCAGAGCCGCACTGCGGGGCAAATTTTTCTAAGCCGGCTTTTAGCAGGGTGCACCCAAAGTAGAGGGCCTTCCTGCCACAGGCAGCCCATGAGTGTGCCGGGCGTAGGAAGGATGAGTGCTATAAGATTGCCCTCTTTAGTGCTGAACCTGTTGAGACAGCAGGCGGCGAGTGCCTTGTTAATTGCGGCAATGGCTTCCTTTGCCTCCTGGGTGAGCTTAATGCGCCGGGAGATTGCTAGCAGCGGGGCTTCAGGGACACTCAGCAGCATAAAGAGTGGTTGGAGCTGCGCGGTGGTGATTGGCAACGCAGAGCGGAGCCAATTGATCTGACCGCAGAGCTGTTGAAGCTCAGTGATAGTGACCCGATCCGGTATGTCCAGTTGGGGAGCGGACGGGGCAATGGTTTTATCAATACTAAACCCTAAGAAGGCTAATGGTGGCACAATCTGAACTTTATCGGGCTGAACCGTAAGGCCGAGGTCAGCTAAATTAGTGGTGAGGTCTTTGAGGATTAGAGGAAGCGCCTCGGCGTCCTCAGAGGCCACCAAGATGTCATCCATGTAATGGATGAGCATGGCCTGCTTTCGCAGGGGGGCCACTGCGTGATTAACATACATTTGGCAGATGGCTGGACCGTTACGCATCCCTTGAGGGAGGACTTTCCATTGGTACCTGCTAGCCGCGCCCGCGTGATTGGGGACGGGAACTGTAAAGGCAAAGCGCGGGCGGTCTCGCTCATGTAGCGGGATGGAAAAGAAACAGTCTTTGATGTCAATGGTGGCTACATGATAGTGGGCCGGGATGGCTACCGGATGGGGGAGGCCAGGCTGCGGGGAACCCATGGGAAGAATACGCTTATTGATTTCCCGCAGATCATTGAGGAGCCTAAATTTCCCTGTGGCTTTTTTATGAATCACAAACACGGGCGAATTATAGGGACTAGTAGAAGGTTCTATGTGGCCAGCGTCCAATTGTTCTTGGACAAGGGCTTGGAGTGCCACTAATTTATGCGTGGGAAGGGGCCACTGCTCCACCCATATAGGTTCCTCAGTATCCCACTGCAGAGGAACGGGCGCTGGAGGTGTTAAACAAGCAGTGGCGCACATTATTGGGGGGGCTGCATGGTAAGCACTGCCCCAGAGGCGGCGAGGATGTCACGGCCCCATAAAATTTGGTCTATGGTGTGTAGAAATAACGGGCGGAAGGTGCCTGAGTGGCCCTCTTCATCCTCCCACTTAATGGGTCCCATGGCCTGAAGAGAAGTGGAGGTACCAGTGGCTCCCACTACCGAGGGACCATCAAGAACCATGCACATGGTGGCATACTGAGCGGGCATGCAAGAGACTTCTGCCCCTGAATCGAGCGTGCCCGTGTACCATTGCCCCCCTATTCTTAACTTACGAGTAGGCTTTTCTGGGGTGATAGGGACTGTCCAGAGAAGCGTTTTACTGCCGGTGAAGTGATTAGTTTTATTAGAACCGGCCGGCACGCTGCCTCTTAGGGGCGGGGCTGAGGCTTGCCCCGCTTGGAGTTTAAAGCTTGCTCAGTGCCCTGGCGCTGACTGCCATCAGGGCACCAGGGATAGCAGAGGTTTTTTAAGCTATCCTTGCTAAGATCTCTGGGGCTGCTCTTGCAATCGCGCGCCCAGTGATAGCCACGCTGGCAGCGTGGGCAGGGAGTGGGAGGGGGGCGCCCATTGCGTTGCCTGAAAGGCGGGCGGTTGACCTCCGCATTGGGGCACTCCCGTGCAAAATGGCCGCTCTGCCCGCACTTAAAGCAACCGGTGGTGGCAGCTAAGGCGGCAGTGACAGCGCCAGAGACAGCCTGGGCTAGGGACGCGGCAGCTGGGTCAAAGGCGCTGCAGGCGAGTACCCAATCGTATAGGCTTTTCTCCCGCAAGGGAAGAATAGCCTGCTTGCAAGGGGGATTGGCTCCCTCGAGAATGAGTTCTCGAGTGAGAGCCAGTTGGGCCTGGGGATCACTAACCTTCCTGGCGCAGGTTTCTTCAACCCTGGAGACAAAGGTGGCAAAAGGCTCATTTGGCTCCTGGAGGAGCTTGGTGAATTTATTAGGCCGACAGGCGGAACAGTTGGCAAATGCTCGCAAGGCGATTACCCGAAGGATAGGCCAAAAGGTGGCAGGTACATTAATATAAGCAGATGCATTTATAAACGCTCCCGTGCCTAAGTAGGCTTCGGGGTGATGATAGACTCCAGTGGCTGCGTCTTGCTCGCTTTGCTTAGCTGCTTCCGCCTGGAAGTGAGCACGCCAGTCAACAAACTGGCCGGGGTTAAGAATGGAACGGGCAAGCGAGGCCCAGTCTTGGGGGAGGCAAAAGTCCATGGCGAGATCCTGCAGTATTTGGGAAGCGTATGGGCTACCTAACCCGTCCTCCTTGACGGCCCTGCGAAGCTGCTTGATAGTATCTGAGTCAATGGGATACCAGTTATACGGTTTCTGTGGGGTGGGGGCAAGGTTAAGAGGAAAGCAGCGAAGAGTACGAGAGAAAGGAGGACGCGCTTGCAGAGGGCTTGGCGCGGGAGTGGGGGTAGGGGGAGCGTTGCCCCAAGGGTTGCCTTGAGGTGTAGAAGGCAGCCAGGGGTTGTTAGTCGGCAGGGTGGGAGGAGCGGCGGCAGCTGCCGGTAGCGGCTCCGAGGGGGAGCTCGCCGGAGGGGGAGGCGGAAGTGGGAGGCCCCAAGCGTCGCGAGACGGCGGTGCGGTGGGCGTGGCTAAGGCATAAGATGGTGGATTAGCTCCGCCCTGTGAAAGGGCGGGGTCTAAGGCATAAGATGGTGGACTAGCTCCGCCCTGTGGAAGGGCGGGGTAAAGCGCTTGCGGTTTCCGGCCCAGCTTAGGGCTGACGTCATCGCCGGAGCACTTCCTCCCCTCGATGGAAGAAGAAGGAGGAAGTTCGCCATCTTGGCGAGGCTTAGTATTGCTTTGTTTTTGGGGGGCGACTTCGAGCGTGTTGTTAATTTGCTCGACTAAGGATTCTGTGTCCGAATCGTGGTCTACATTAGTATCGCTGTCTGAATCTGTTGACTGGGTTGATAGGGCCTCCTTGGATTTAATGGGGCCTCGATCAGGGGGGAGGGAGCCTTGAAGGCAGGAACGGATGGTTATTAAGGTGGGGAGCAAGCCGGGAGGGAAGCGCTTGTTCTCATGTTCCATGGCGTTGGTGACCCGATCAACAAGGCGATCATAAGTAACAGGGTCCCAAAGATGGCAAGTGGTGAGCCATGGGTTAAAGGGCAGCAGGAGGTCCCAGTATACTTGCAGCTGCCGGACAGATACCTTACAGCGATGTGTGTCTAGGAGACCCGCCAGAGCGCGAACTTGGGGTGCTTGGCGTGCAGATAGACGATTACCCATAGCGGAGTGAGAAAAGAAAAAAAAGGGGGGTTTGTGGTCTTAGTTATTACGTCTATGGGGGGGGGGGCGGCCGGTTGCTGAACCCTCGGCTCTCGGCGTTGCTCTGAGGGCACCGGCGGCGGGGGCTCTTTCCCGGAGGCGAAGGCGAGGCGGGGGACTTGGCCAGGTCTCCGGCGGGGGGGCGTGCAAGGTATGGAGGGCGGCGAGAAAGGAACAGGAGGGACACGGTTCTTCTTGGGTCATGGAAGAAAACCAAGAGAGAGAGCTTTATTGGGGGAGAGCACAAGCTTATATGGGGCGGTTTAGAGGGCGGGGTAGCTGTAAGGGTTAAAGGCTTGGATTGGTTCTGAGAGGGTGCGGAGGTTAGGATTGGTTCTAAGAGGGCACGGAGGTTGTTTGAAAAGGGGCGGGAGTTGCTCTGGCAACGGTGTCTGGCAACAATGTATGCGCACTGGTGGTGATGGGAGTTGCACTGGCAACTGGGAGTGTCCGGGCAAGATAAGGGGGTGGGGAAAAGGCGGTTCCCTCCGGCAAGCCTCTCCTAACAGTGGTATTTTGGGTGAGGAAATGGGGCCTGCCTCCGGCCTCACTTTCCCAGGCCCGGGGGGCTGTGGAGGGCGCTGTCGCCCGTGCCCACCACCCTCCCCAGGGGCTGATCAGGTCCCCCAGCCCAGGCCCGCCAAGTTGAAGCACGTAATCAGTGTCCCGCATTTCCCCCTTCTTTTCTAATTAAAGGAAGAAGCTTACCGGAGAGGTCCGCTAAAGGATGAGGGAAGGGGAAGGTTGGGGAGGGGAAAAGGGTTGGCGGTGGCTCAGCAAGGCTGGAGCTCAGCGTTGGTGTGGCGCCCGGGCGCTCGACAAGGGCCTCGCTGCTAGCGGGATGGGCGAAGGTGGGAGGTTTAAAGTTGGAGGTTCAGAGAAGCTGGAGCTCGAGGTTGGTACGAGGTTCAGGCGATTGAGAAGGGCCTCGCGGTCGGCGGGTTGACCGGTGGCGGTGAGGTTGCGGAGGGTTGGTTGTCATCTTGGAGTAGGGAGCGTCAGAGGTGGCGAGTCGCTGGTACTGGATTTGCACGAACGAGGAAAAAAGAGCATCTGTTTGTTTCCTTACAAGTTGGACGATTCTGCGGATAATGCAGGGTCCTAAAGTGAGAGCTAGAATGATCATTAGTAGGGGGCCAAGGAGAGGGAGGAGGTAAGGGAGGAGGGAGGTAAAGATGTGGGACCAATAGTTGGCAGCTTCACGGTCCGTTTTGCGCTGTTCTAGTCCCTCTCGGACTTTCTTTAGGCTGTCTTCGGCGAGACCTGTGGAATTGGCATATACACAGCACTCTTCTCCTAGGGCGGCGCAGAGGCCTCCTTCTTTGAGGAGGAGAAGGTCGAGACCTCGGCGGTTTTGGAGCACTACCTCAGAGAGGGAATTGACAGAATTTTTAAGATGGGAAATAGCGTTCTGTAGGTGACGAATGTCCTCGTCAACCGCCGCCCGGAGGTGAGTTAGGGCGGAACCTTGACTGGCTAACGCAGCGATTCCGGTGCCAGCGCCTGCAAGACCTAGGAGGGAGGCAATTGTGAGGGCGGTGATGGGCTCTCGCTTTTGCAGAGGGGCAGGAGCTGCAGTTCTTTCCAGGCGGAGGAAGAAGTCTTCCTCGCTGTGGTATAGGACCCTAGGGATAAGGACAATTAGGAGGCAAGTTTCATTAGTTGTATTGAGGGTTTGCACATTAAGGCAGGGGGTAAGTCCTGTAGAGGAGCAGAGCCATTGGGAGGAGTTGTGGGGAATAAGAAACTTGGCAGAGCTGCTGGGAGAGGAGTAGTTGGCACAAGCTGTGAGGCTGGGAGAGTTACTTGAGCGAGGACGGATGCACTTTCCTGTAAAGGAGACTGAATGAAAAGTTAGGGGGACGGCAGAGGTATTCCAATTGCATTCCGAAGGGCTGTCCTCTGTGTTTTCTGAAAAGGAGAGGTTGGAGGCAATTGGCTCATACAGGGGGGAAGAAGTGGAGAGGCAAAGCCAACAAGAGGAGGTAAGATTAGGGCTGGAGGAATTCACTGAGGTGAAGGCCGCTTGGATAAGGTTGAAGAGGGGAGAGGAGTAACGAGAGGGGGGCAGAGGAGGTCGGGGTGGTGGGGTTGGCGATGCATTGTTTGCAGCTGAGGTGCGGCTGGTTGGAGCTGAGGTGCGGCTGGAGGGCTGTGGAAAAAGGGGTTTCACTCGGACTGGGGTCCAGGCCCAGGTGTACTGTTGTCATCTGGTGCACCAGGTTGCGGAGACGACGGCGTTCTCATCTCGTTAGACGCGTGGTTGCTGGTGGCGGGCCGGATTGCCCTTCCTGGGATCCAGATTGGTTGTGCTGCATCATCTTGGAAAACACAAGCAAACCCGCGCCCCTGGGCGAGGAGTGGGGAGGGACCCTTCCAGGCATTATTCTCTGGGTCCTTCCAGTAAACCATCGGGGCCTGGGTGGGCCTATACGAGGGCCCCCAATGTTTATGTAGGGGCGAAAGCCCTTCTTTATTGAATGTGAGTAGATTAAGGTGAATAAGGGCTGCTATGACAAGGTCCCCTGGAGTTGCCTGGGGGAGCATTGCCCTTTCTTTTTCAATTTGTGTTTTCAAGCGGCGATGGACTGCTTCCACAATGGCTTGCCCCTGTGGATTATAGGGGACGCCGAAATGATGGGTGATGTTATATAACTGAAGAAAGGCCGCAAAGGAGGCACTGCGATAGGCAGGCCCATTGTCCGTTTTTAGGTCCCAGGGGACTCCCATGAAGAGAATTCCTTGTCTCAGGGCCTTGATACAGTGTTTGGCCGTTTCCCCGGCGAGGGGGAGCGCATAACACATGGCCGAGAAGGTGTCAATTATTACATGCACATATTTGAGGCGTCCAAAGGACGGAACGTGAGTTACGTCCATTTGCCATCTAGAATTGGGTTTTAGGCCTCGTGGGTTGACTCCCTGAGGTTGCAAGGGGCCAAGTGGCGCAAAGGGCGCACAAGTTGCACAATTGCGGACAAGATGTTTACAGGTGTCTAGGGGGAGGCCACATAGATGATGTAACGACGCAGCCGAAAAGTGAAACCTGGAATGCAATAACTTGGCCTGATTAACAGCATCCCCCGGAGGGGCTGCCGTGTGGGTTAGCATAGCTTGGGTACTCTGAGTTGAGACCGCTTGGTCTACTATACTATTGCCATTAGCCAGGGGCCCCGGAAGGCCTGAGTGACTACGAATGTGGCTAATGAACCAAGGATCCTGTCGATGCTCCAGGATGCTTCTGAGGTCAGAAAGTGCTTTATCAATGGCCGAGTCTCCCGGGAAAAAGGTGGAAAACGCGAGGACTTGGCAGACCTGATACGTGTAGAGGCTGTCTGTGAAAATGTTTACTGGGTGGTTGCGGTGGGTGTTTAGCGCGTATGACACCGCCAGAATTTCCCCCACTTGGACTGAATGAAGGTTGACATAGCTGAATAGGCGGGGTTTTGGGTGGTCCTGAGAATAAGAGAGGAAGGCGAAACGGGTTTTGGAGGCGTCAGTGAAGACGGTAGTGGCACCCGGGATGGGTGCAGAGGAGGGGAAAGGATGGAAGGGGCTGCGGAAGGGAAGCTTGGCGAGCCCCTGTAACAGTCGATGGCTAGGATAATGGCAGCTGAATTCCCCCTGAAATCCTTCTAAGAGGATTTGCATGTCACGTATAAGCAGGCGGGTTTGGCCTGCGTCCAGGGGCCAAACAATTTTTTCCGGCGGCTCTCCAAAGACATGAACAGCCAGAGTGACTAGATCTGAAGCTAGGCTGATTCAGAGCCACACTGCGGGGCAAATTTTCCTAAGCCGGCTTTTAGCAGGGTGCGCCCAAAGCAGAGGGCCTGGCACGGGAGTGGGGGTAGGGGCAGCGCTGTCCGAAGGGTTGCCTTGAGGTGTAGAAGGCAGCCAGGGGTTGTTAGTCGGCAGGGTGGGAGGAGTAGCGGCAACTGCCGGTAGCGGCTCCGAGGGGGAGCTTGTCGAAGGGGGAGGCGGAGGTGGGAGGCCCCAAGCGTCGCAAGATGGCGGTGCGGTAGGCGTGGCTAAGACACAAGATGGTGGACTAGCTCCGCCCTGTGAAAGGGCGGGGTCTAAGGCATAAGATGGCGGACTAGCTCCGCCCTGTGAAAGGGCGGGGCCTAAGGCGTAAGATGGCGGACTAACTCCGCCCTGCGAAAGGGCGGGGTAAAGCGCATGCGGCTTCCGACCCAGCTTAAGGCTGACGTCATCGCCGGAGCACTTCCCCCCCTCGATGGAAGAAGAAGGAGGAAGTTCGCCATCTTGGCGTGGCGCAGTGTTATTTTGCTTTTTGGGAGTTACCTCGAGCGCGTTGTTAATCTGCTCGACTAAGGACTCCGTGTCCGAGTCATGATTTGAATTAGTATCGCTATCTGAATCTGTTGGCTGGGTTGATAGGGCCTCCTTGGATTTAATGGGGCCTCGATCAGGGGGGAAGGAGCCTTGAAGGCAGGAGCGGATGGTAATTAAGGTGGGGAGCAAGCCGGGAGGGAAGCGCTTGCTCTCATGTTCCATGGCGTTGGTGATCCGATCAATAAGGTGATCATAAGTAACAGGGTCCCAAAGATGGCAAGTGGTGAGCCATGGGTTAAAGGGCAGCAGGAGGTCCCAGTATATCTGCAGCTGCCGGACAGACACTTTACAGCGATGTGTGTCTAGGAGACTAGCCAGAGCACGAACTTGGGGTGCTTGTCGTGCTGATAGACGATTACCCATAGCGAAGGAAGAAAAGAGGAAAAAAGAAAAAAAAGAGGGGTTAATTAGTGAGTGAAGAAAATGAGATAAATCGTGGCCGCAAGGCCGAAGGAGACGGCGAGAGCAGAAAGCAGGACCCTGTGGCAGCGTGAGCAGTCTGGGGGGGCGGTTGCAAAGAGGCAGAGGGCGCCAAACAAAGAGAGAAAGACACAAAGGACTACAGCAAAGTAATGGAGGGGAAGAGGGAGAGCGTTAGGAGGAATGGGGGTCATAGAAGAAAAGGACGAGAGGCAGACGGAAGAATGGGTAGTGGGGAAGGGAGGAGCGGCTTCGGAGCGGCGAGGAAGAGGCGGCCCCTGACGCGGAGCGGCGAGGGAGAAGCGGCTCCGGGAGCGGCGAGGGAGAGGCGGCCCTTACCTTGCAGGCGAGGAGAAGGAGAGCTGGAGAGGCGTCCGGGCGAGCGAGTGGCTTCACTGGACCGCTGCGTGGAGAGGACATCCAATTGCACGAGCCCCACGTTGGGCGCCAGTTGCGGTCTTAGTTATTACGTCTATAGGGGGGGGGGGGGGCGGCCGGTTGCTGAACCCTCGGCTCTCGGCATTGCTCTGAGGGTACCGGCGGCGGGGGCTCTTTCCCGGAGGCGAAGGCGAGGCGGGAGACTTGGCCAGGTCTCCGGCGGGGGGGCGTGCAAGGTATGGAGGGCGGCGAGAAAGGAACAGGAGGGACACGGTTCTTTTTGGATCATGGAAGAAAACCAAGAGAGAGAGCTTTATTGGGGGAGAGCACAAGCTTATATGGGGCGGTTTAGAGGGCGGGGTAGCTGTAAGGGTTAAAGGCTTGGATTGGTTCTGAGAGGGTGCGGAGGTTAGGATTGGTTCTAAGAGGGCACGGAGGTTGTTTGAAAAGGGGCGGGAGTTGCTCTGGCAACGGTGTCTGGCAACAATGTATGCGCACTGGTGGTGATGGGAGTTGCACTGGCAACTGGGAGTGTCCGGGCAAGATAAGGGGGTGGGGAAAAGGCGGTTCCCTCCGGCAAGCCTCTCCTAACAGTGGTATTTTGGGTGAGGAAATGGGGCCTGCCTCCGGCCTCACTTTCCCAGGCCCGGGGGGCTGTGGAGGGCGCTGTCGCCCGTGCCCACCACCCTCCCCAGGGGCTGATCAGGTCCCCCAGCCCAGGCCCGCCAAGTTGAAGCACGTAATCAGTGTCCCGCAGGGGTTGATTATTGAGTAAAGAAAATGAGGTAAACCGTGGTCGCGAGGCCGAAGGAGACGGCGAGAATAGAAGGCCGGACCCTCTAGTAGCGAGAGCAGTTTGGGGGGGGCGGTCGCAAAGAGGCACACCGCGCCAAACAAAGAAACAAAGACACAAAGGACCACAGCAAAGTAATGGAGGGTAAGAGGGAAAGCTACTGGAGGAAGAGTGTTAGGAGGAATGGGGGGACATAGGAAGAGAAGACGAAAGGTAGTCGGGGGCAAGAGCCAGGTTAATGCGGGAAAGGAAGAGCGGCCCGGGCGCGGAGCGGCGTGGGAGAGGCGGCTCCGGACGTGGAGCGGCGAGGGAGAGGGGGCTCCGCGGGGCGGCGAGGGAGAGGCGGCCCTTACTTTGCAGGCGAGGAGAAGGGGAGCTGGAGAGGCGTCCGGGCAAGCGGGTGGTTTCACTGGACCGCTGTGTGGAGAGGACTTTTAATTCCAGGGCCCCACGTTGGGCGCCAGTTGCGGTCGCAGTTGACTTGTCTGTGGGGGAGGGTGGCGGCCGGTTGCTAAATCCTAGGCTCTCAGGATTGCTCGGAGGGTACCGGCGGCGGGGGCTCTTTCCCGGAGGCGAGGGCGAGGCGGGGGACTTGGCCAGGTCCCCGGCGGAGGCGTGCAAAGTATGGAGGGCGGCGAGAAAGGAACAGGCGGGACACCTTTCTTTGAGGGTGAAGAAGCCAAGATAGTTTATTAGGGGAGAGTACAAGCTTATATCGGGCGGTTTAGAGGGCGGGGTAGCTGTAGGGGTTAAAGGCTTGGATTGGTTCTGAGAGGGCGTGAAGGTTGATTGAAAAGGTGCGGGAGTTGCTCCGGTAACGGGGAGTGGGCGGGCAAGGTAAAGGGGGCGGTTTTTTTCCGGCAAGCTTCCCCTGACGGTTGTACTTTGGGGTGAGGAAATGGGGCCTGCCTCCGGCCTCACTTTCTCAGGCCTGGGGGGCTGTGGAGGGCGCTGTCGCCCGTGCCCACCACCCTCCCCAGGGGCTGATCAGGTCCCCCAGCCCAGGCCCGCCAAGTTGAAGCACGTAATCAGTGTCCCGCAATCCTGGAGCCATTATTCGCCCCAGAAGTTGATCTCAGAGTGCTGGTGGCAATCAATAGGAAGCGTGATTCAAAACGCAAATGTTTGCTTTCCTGCGATGTTTTGTTGTCTCTGGAGACCCTCGAAGGGGCCAGGCTCTCCCCGCAGCCGCGTTCCGAGGAGGCAGGGGCGGCTGGGGGGCTCCTCCCCACCTGAAGTCCTCTCTTCGGAGACCCTGGAAGCTCTCTACCCACCTGCCTAATCCCAGGTTAAGAAGGCAGGGATTGAAGGGCTGCGGGGCCAGGGGCGCTCCCCACAGGGCGGCTTGAAGGATTTCCTATTAGGAGTGATTTCCTTTCCAATGTCATTCCCAGCTCCTGAAGTGTCTTTTATTAGGCTCCGAAAATCAACACACTCAGACTCTGGCCCTTGGCCAGGAAGGGCTGCTACCCGCAGCTCCAGCAAATTCCACCTGTGCTGGGTGTTCGAGGCTGGGGCGGGGAAGCAGGGAGGCTGGACCTCGGGGAGACCCAGCTGGGTGCAGAGCCCGTCCCACTGTCCTGCTGTCCCTCTGGGTCATGGGGAAAGGGGCAGGGGAAGGGCCAGTGGGCACAGGCTGCTGGCTCTCCCGGGGCTGGGGAGCAGGGGCGGCTGGTGGGGGCTGGGACCTTGCAAAGCACTCACGGGGGCTGGGGCACGAGCTTGCTCCTGAAGGTGATGGGGGCTGCTGGGTGCCTGGGGTGGGGGCTGTCACCAAGCAGGAAGGAAGGGCAGCCGAGGGGACACGAGCACCCGGGTCCTCCGAGGTCAGCCCCTGAAGAACAGGGCAAGAAGGGGCAGTCGAGGCCCCTCCTGAGCCCCCTTCTTTCTCCTCCCACTCCAGGTGGAGGCTCCCATCCTGGCCCAGGGCCCCTCGGGGCGCAGGTTGCTGGGGAGCCTCTGTCTCAGAGAGAGCTGCTGGGGACTGGTGGCCTCCGCACAGCCCCTCTGCCCACCCCCCCAGCAATGGGGCAGGCTGCTCAGACAGACCAACGGACAAATGGGCTGACCTGACACCCAGGTCTGCCTTAGGCAGGATGCTTGGATTCCTGTCACTATCTTCCTTCCTTCCCCCTTCCTTCCTTCCTTCCTTCCCTCCCTTCCTTCTTTTCTTTATTTCTTCCTCTTCCATGGAACTTTTCATTTTGATATAATTTTAAACTTACAGAAAAGTTGCAAGAATCATGCCAGGGACTCCCACATACATTTTTGCCCCATTTGTTTTTGAATTTGTTCTAGATAGATAGACAGAAAGAATATATACAACATAAATATATATATGAATGTTTTCCTGACCCACTCGAGAGTGGGTTGCCGGCACCGGGCCCCTTTACCCCTAAATGCTTCCCGTGTGTATTTCTCAGAACAAGGACTTTTTTTTAAACATCACCACCCACGCAATCACCAGAATCGGGAAATAGTATTTTCTTACATTTTAATCCGATCCGGCGTCCACGCTTGACTGTCATCAAGGGTCCCAGCACTGTCCCCCGCAGCCCTGACGGTGCCCGGCCCAGGGTCCGACGGGGGTCCCTGGTGCCCCTAGTCGTGGCTCCCGCCCACTTTCCTTGACGTCCTTCAGCAGCACAGGCCAGCCGCTCTGCAGAACGCCCCTCATCCGGCTTTGTCTGAGGTTTCCTCACAATTCGATTCAGGCTGTGCATTTTGGGCAGGAAAATCTGAGGGTGACGTGTCCTCTCGGTGGCTCCCACCAGAGGCGGGTGGAGCCCGTCTGTTCCTTCGCTGGGTCAAGGTGGAACCAGGTGGGTTTCTCCACTGCCAAGTTGCCAATATCCTCTTGGTAACGAGTGAATAATTTTGGGGAAGAGACTGGGTGAGATGCTGCCCCTCGTCCCGCGTCTGCCCACAGGTGTTGCACACATGGGGGCTTTGCCTGAGTCCGTCTCTCGCGGGATGGTTGAGTCATGGGTTGAGCGGTGCCCCTTAAAGGATGGGTCAACTCCTCTCCAGGAGCCTGTGAATGGGGCCTTATTTGGAAATTGGGTCTTTCTAGGGGCAATCAGTCAAGGTGGGGTCAGCCTGGGTGGGTGGTGCTTGGCCGAGAGGCCCGGGGCCCTCTTGAGGGGGGTTTGGACCAAGACACAGAGAGACCAGGAAGGGACAGAGGTGGGGACAGGCACCGGGGGCCCCAGGAGCTGCAAGAGGCAGGAAGGGGATCCCCTGGAGCCTCCAGAGGGACCGCAGCCCCCACACCCCTGGACGTGGGGCTCCCCGCCTCCAGAGCCTCGACACTATAATGCACTCTTGCCTTCAGCCCCCGGGTGGCTGTGCTTCGCTGCAGCCATCCCCAGGCGAGCACAGTCACCACACTTCAGTGGGATGGTCACGCTAACAAATAGGGCAGGGGCGACTTCCCAGGCCCCATCCTGACGGCAGCCGCTTCAGCCCTGGCTCCTTTCAGCGGGAAGGGTTTCAGCCACCAAGAGCTGTGCCCCGTGTGCTTGGGATCCCGGGGCTGTCCACTCCCAGCCCCCCCCCCCAGGGGACACCACCAGGGAACACACCCACGACATTTACGCCACTTCATGCACCTCGGCAGCCCGGGGCTGCGTCCAGCCCCCTCTCTGTCCGTGACTCCCTTCTCCAGCGTTATTCTCAACATACTCTCTCATCTGCTCCCTCCTAGATCTCACAGAAGACAGCTCCAAAATTCTGACCCATGCCCCTGGGAAAAACAAATCCACAAACTAGAATTTAATAGAGTTCCTTTTGTTTTCAGCTGAGGGAGAATGTTCAGAATACCATGTTTGAAATTACTCGTGTTAGTACTTTTATTCTCTGCGGCACGGTTCTGTCATTGATTGGAAATAAGTTAGATTCATTTGGTTCTGTTTGTTTTCAGTGTTGACATATAACACCCCCCAACCATCCTTTTTTCTTTTTTCTTTTTGTATATAGAACACCGACGTGGTTCGAAAGTCAAAACTATACACAAAGGTATTCTCAGAGAAGTTTCCCCGACTTTCCCGCGCGGTCTGCCCGGAGCGTTCTCTGCCTGTGTGTGTTCCTTCTGCACCTCCTGCCCTTCCCCTCCGCCGAAGCTAGAGTCTGTTCTCCTTGACTCCGCAGAATGTGGCACTGTATTTATACACACACTCACATGCACACGCACATCCACATATTCACACTTACACACACCTCACCTGTGTGCCATCTCACACCCACACACCTCACACACACACACACACACTCACACATGCATGCGCACACACACCTCACACACACACACAAACTCACACATGCACGCACGCACACACCTCACATACATGCACACAAACACACACATGCATGCACACACCTCACACAAACGCAAACTCACACATGCATGCACACACCTCACACGCACACAAACTCACATGCATGCACACACCTCACACACACACAAACACATGCACGCTCACACGCACCTCACACACATGCACACAAATTCACATGCATGCACGTATACACCTCACACACATGCAAACTCACACATGCATGTACACACACTTCACACACACACGCACACAAACTCACACATGCATGCACACACCTCACACACACGCACACAGCTCACAGACATGCACACAAACACACAAGCACGCACACATGTACCTCACACACATGCAACAAACACACACATGCACGCACACACCTCACACACATGCACACAAACTCACACATGCATGTACACACGCACCTCAGACACATGCACACAGACACACATGCACGCACACAGCTCACACACATGCACACAAACTCACACATGCATGCACACACCTCACACACATGCACACAAACTCACGCATGCACATACACACCTCACACACATGCACACAAACTCACACATGCATGTACACACACACTTCACACACATGCACACAAATACACACATGCACGCACACACCTCACACACATGCGCAGGTCACTCAATGCACACGCACCTCACATGCTCACATATGCACTCATCCAGGCATGCACACTCACACACCCCTTTGCAGTTTGCATTCTTCTACTCCCTGCGTGTCTCTAGCACTCTGGCTGGCTCTTTTCTGAGCTTCATGGTGTGCGTGAGCCTGGGGGGTAGAGGCAAATAGAAGCAGCTGCAGTGCGTACCATGTGCTCGTGTTGCTGGGGTGTGAGCTCAGGGTGAATTCCTGCGCGTGGGATTGCTGGGTAGGGGTAAGCACCTGCGTAGATGTGTTAGATATTAACAAATCCTCCCTGCCCCCCAAGAGTTGACCAATTTGCCCTCCCACCAACAATGCATTGCCAGCTTTTTAGGATTTGCCCCGACGGGTGATGAATACTGTCTGAGCGAGTTTCAATCTCCATTTCACTTGCTATAAGTAAAGTCAGACATCTTTTTATTTTGACCTTGTCCTTTCCCATGAGGTCATTTTGCTAGGGTCTTCCACGTGTGGAGACCACATGCAGAGAGAAAGGAAGCCCCCGTGTCTCACGACGACAAAGCACACATGGGGCAAGGGTCACCGTGCCAAGACCTGGGCAAACGTCATCACCGAAGACAGAGGCTCAGAGAGGCCCGGGGACCCGGGGGCAGAACCCAGGACGGCCTGCCAGGCCCCCGTGCGCCTCCGAACACCGTCCCCATGCAACTGAATCCAGCCCCGGCCCCTGGACAGATACACGGACCAAGCAGCCCCTGACAGCCAGGGCTCTGCCTAATCCCATTCCCGATCCAGGTTGATCAAAGATTCTGGAAACAACGGCTGCTTCAAACCCATGAACAACCCAGCTGGCGGCCCCTCCCTCTGCTCTCACAAAGCCCCTAAAAATGCTTTGGGCTGTGAATTATTTCAAGTGTACAAGAATTACCATAAAAGATACCCAAGCACCCACCACCTAGATTTAACAGATGTTAACATTTTGCCATATGTTCCAGAACTGTCTCTTTTCCGAAAGAAAGAGAACATTAGAGGGAGTGAAGCCGTCCCTCGGCACCCCGCCACCCCCTCCTCCTCCCGCCGTCCCCAGAGAGCCGCTCCCCTGGAGCTGGATTTCTCATCCCCGTGAGCATGTCCACGTTTTCACTGCATGTGGGTGCCCGTCAGCAAGACAGAGTGGGGTCTTGGGGGCTTTACGTTTGCACAAAGTGCTTCAAGTTGCATCCACCATCCGGCAGCATCGGGGCTGTTCACCCGGCGCTTTTCCCCGCGGATCGAGCCCGCTCCTCACCACTGTGCAGTTTTCTGTTTCGGCCCAGCCTCGCTCCGCTGTTCTGTCTCCCACCAGGGCAGTCCGTGCATGTCCAGCCTCCCACCGATTCGGGCAGTGCCGCCCTGACGGCACGCCCTCGAGTATGTCTGCCTGCGCATTGGGGAGAGCTTCTGGGGAGCCACGAGGCAGATCGGTGGATGTCGCTTCGGCTTTACCTGTTTGGCCAAATTGCTCTCCAGAGGGTTGTGCTGGTGGACACAGGTTCAGATTTGTCAGATTCAGATTTGTTCATTTTTGCCACTCGGAGGACGGCTTGGCTGCTTGACGACAGATGTGCACAATCCTTACGAAGTTGGGCATTTTCCCGGTCGCCTTGGCTCTTTCTGCTCCCCTCCTCTGAGCACTGTGGGTCCTGTGTGCATGGGTGCGGGTCCCAGTAGGAGCCCGATGGTGCCGTCAAACTGGGTAATTGAGGATGACTTATAGCAAGGACAGGACTTGGGGAAACCAACAGGGACGAGAGCAGACCCCAGGGCTCTCACTGCTCCCGAGTCTGGAGGGGCCCAGGAGACGGCGGCCTCGGGAGAGGAGCACAGCCCGACCCTCTGAGCTCCTGCAGGTGCTCCTCTTTGGACACACCCTAAAGCCAGTGGGCTCGGGCGGGGGCCCAAGTGAGGTGTTTATTTCAGGGTGGTGAGGAGGAGCACAGAGAGGGGAGCCGAAGGGAAGTTGGAAGGTGCCCATCTCCAGCCCCTTTCCTGTCTTTCTGTTGGATCTTTTCCTTATGCTTTATGACAGTTCGTAGACACTTTGCATGCTAACCTTTTGTTGACAATAGATACTGCAAACATCTTGGCCTAGCCTTTGTATCGTCCTTTTTACTTTGCTTTGGTGCATTTGTTTTAATGTAATAAAATCTACAGTCTTCTCCCTTATGGTTTGGTATTTTGGTGATTATCTGAGACACTTATTTTCTACTAAATGCTTCAAAGTTTTGCTTTTGACTTTTAGGTATTAAATCCAGCTGCCATTGACACTCAGGCAGAGAGCACGGAACCGGGGTTTTCGTGGATGGCCAGTGGTCCCAGCGTCCTCTGGGCAGGCCAGTCCTCCTCCCACGGCTGGTGATGCCAAGGCCACGTGTGTGGCTTTGGTTCTGGGCTCCTCCCTGTGCTCCACTGGTCTGTCTGTCTCACCCTGCGCCAGTGCTCCCGGCTCCCAGCCCCAGTACTCCACCTGCACAGGAGACTTGCTTTCTGAAAGGACCCCTCCCTCTTTTCTCTGCTTCAAAACTGTCTTGGCAATTCTTACTCTTTCACGTAAGCTTTGGCATCATCTTGTCCCATTCTACGGAAACACTGCAAAGATTCTGATTGGAGACGTGATGCATTTCTAGATGGGGTGGGACCCCGGAGACCCCCTGCCTTCCTCTTCCCGCCTGCTTCCCTGACGCTGCCCTGGGAGCCCCATCTCCATCAGAACTGAGATGACAGGCAGGAGTCGGGTTGGCGCAGGGAACTGAGCAGCCACCAGAAGGCTGGCCAGTGTCCACCGCGGCATTTCTTACCCTCAGCGTTGTCTTGACCAAACTCTAGCCGGGCTTCCCTCTCCCTGCAGGCCTCAGGGCTCTGCCTGCCCCCAGCCAGCAAGTGTGAAGAAAGCAGACATGCTGCCTTCACCAGCCCTCCCGGGAACTGCACTTTGTCCTTCCCAGCAGCCCCACGAGCCGTCTCGCTTTGCCTGTCCACCTTCCCCTTAAAAGAGTTTGCTTATCTCTGCTTGCCCCTTGTGTTGGTTTGAATATATTATGTCCCCCAGAAAAAGCCATATTCTTTGATGCAATCTTGTGGGGCAGACATGTTAGTGGGGATTAAGTTGGAATGTTTGGATTAAGTTGTTTGCATGGAAATGTGCCCCACCCAACTGTGGGTGATAACTGATGAGATATTTCCATGGAGGTGTGGCCCCACCCATTCAGGATTGGCCTTGATCAGTGGAGCCGTATAAATGAGCTGATGGGCAGAGGGAACTCAGTGCAGCTGTGAGTGATGTTTTGAAGAGGAGCCACAGCCAAGAGGGACACTTTGAAGAAAGCACAGGAGCTGCAGATGAGAGACGGTTTGAAGACGGCCGTTGAAAGCAGACTCTTGCTCCAGAGAAGCTAAGAGAGGACAAATAGCCCAAGTGCAACTGAAAGTGACATTTTTGAGGAACTGCAGCCTAGAGAGGAATGTCCTGGGAGAAAGCCATTTTGAAACCAGAACTTTGGAGCAGACACCAGCCACATGCCTTCCCAGTAACAGAGGTTTTCCGGACGCCATTGGCCATCCTCCAGTGAAGGTACCCGATTGTTGATGACTTACCTTGGACACTTTATGGCCTTAAGACTGTAACTTTGTTACCAAATAAACCCCCTTTATAAAAGCCAATCCATTTCTGGTGTTTTGCATTCCGGCAGCATTAGCAAACCAGAACACCCCTCCTTACCCCATAAAAGAAAACCTCTTTTCTGTTTGATTTTGAGAAGCTTGCAGATTTCTGAGATTGGATTGTTCTTCCTTTTGCAATAATCTTTGCTTCCTATCAAAGTGTCTCCATATTGAAGTCCAGATTTGGTTTTATTTGGTATGCCCACTCTGTCTGCTGCTTGACAGAGGGCTCGCCTTTGGGGTCAGCAGTGAAGGTGAAAACGACTGAACTCCAATCTCACAGTCTTGAAGCATGGTGAAAATAACGTCATCTTTGGAGGAGACTGGCAGAGCGTATGGGGCAGCGACCACACGCGCATCCCACACTCGTGGCGGCCGGGGGGCCTGCAGCCCTGTCCTGGCCCTCCCCTGGGCTCTGGCCTCCCTGGCACAGGTGCCCCGCACGGGGCAGGGGCAGGTGTGGGGGTGATCATGGCCTCCACTGACCTGCCAGCCCCTGCCCACACAGAGGCCGCGCTGACTGACAGGCCCGGGTCGGAGGTCCCTGCCCCATGTCAACAACGCACAAGTGCGAGCTCAGGAGTCCACAGCCGGACACAGGATGCATGCCAATGGGGGTGGTGGTCCGTGGCGGAGGGGCCTCCATGGGGCAGGGGCAGCAGCTCTGGGTGGGTTGGGCCCACTGCTCAGAAGAAGGCATCATGGACCCAGACCTGCTTTCTGGGAATTATTTGTGTACGGGGGAGTCACAAAGGCAGTGCTGGGGCTGTCAAAGAAAAACCCCGCGCTGGACAAAGACAGGGACCATTCACTCCAGCTGCCACGGCAGGGGAAGTGCAGAACTCGATCTGGAGAAGCAGGGTCAGTGAGTTTTAAAGGTTTCTGGGGTGGGTCAGCAGGAAAGCACCAAGCCTGCAGGGCTCAATCCCTGGGGGGCTGGGGCTGCTGGTTCCAGGGTTCCCCTTTGCAGGTCTGAGGCTGCCTGGGATCCATAAGGGCCAGAAAGGAGGAGGGGGCCAAGCCTCTTGGGCTCCTGGGCAGTCAGGGCAGGTGAGGGGGACAGGGGCCGGGCTTGGGAGCAACTAATGCTACACCAGGACGAAGGCAAAGTCTGGGTCAGGACACGTGCAACTGGAGGAGGGCCCACAGGGGTGAAGGCTGCACACACAGGAGCCCCCAGACCCCGGGTGGAGGGGAAGGATTGTCCTCCTCGGTTTCCTCCTCGAAGACCCCAGGACCCAGGAAGACATTTCCTGAAGACTGTGGCCCGGGCCGGTGACTCTGGGAGACATTGGACCCTCAGAGGACAAGTCTCAGCCTCCCACTCCCCGGAGAGCCCCCTCCCACCCCTCACTCCTGTGAGTCCCCCTTCCACACCTGTGCCAGTTTGAATGTATTATGTCCCCCAAATGCCACTATCTTTGATGCAATGTTGTGCCGGCAGACGTATTAGTGTTGATTAGATTGTAATTCTTTGATTAAGTGTTTCCATGGAAATGTGATCCACCCAACTGTGGGTGATAACTCTGACTGGATAATTTCCATGGAGGTGTGGCCCCACCCATTCACCATGCACCTTGATTAGTTCACTGGAGCTCTATGAAAGCTCAGACAGAAGGAGCGAGCTTGCTACAGCCAAGAGGGACACTTTGAGGAATGCACAGGAGCTGTGAGAGGAGCTGTAGCTTACAGAGCAACATTTTGGAGATGGCTTTTGAAAGCAGACTTTTGCTCCAGAGAAGCTAAGAGAAGACAAACCCCCTAAGAGCAACTTGAGTGACATTTTTGAGGAGCTGAAGCCTGGAGAGGAACGTCCTGGGAGAAAGGCATTTTGAAACCAGAACTTTGGAGCAGACACCAGCCACGTGCCTTCCCAGCTAACAGAGGTTTCCTGGACCCCATTGGCCATCCTCCAGTGAAGATACCCAATTGCTGATGTGTTACCTTGGACACTTTACGGCCTTAAGACTGTAACTTTGTTACCAAATAAACCCCCTTTATAAAAGCCAATCCATTTCTAGTGTTTTGCAAAAAGGCAGCATTAGCAAACCGAACAACCCTTCACTCCCGAGTGTCCCCCCTTTCTATCCCTCCCTCCCCTGAGTGTCCTCCTCACCCCCCAGGGGGGCACCTGGCAGAGCCAGGACGTGAGTGCTGAGGGGCTGTGAGCCCAGTGGGAAGCCGAGCATAGCAGGTGTTGACGTGGGGCCAGAGCTGCTGGACATTCCAGAAACAGGTCAAAGCAACGGCATCTTGGGGGGCTTGGGGGCTACAAAACAAACTAACTCACAGGAGCTGCCACAGACACACCAGGCTCGAGCCTTCATGCCGTCCTAGGGGACAGGACCCACACTGAGCACCTTCATCCTTGGAAAAGTGAGGGATGTCACAGTTCCCAAGCTGACCCAGCACTCAGACACCAGAGGTGCAGGTGGCAATGCCCGTAACAAGAGGACAAACAGAAGGAGGGGAGGGACATCAAGCCAAAAGAGGTAAGAAGGAGAGGAAAAGAAGAATGTATAGAAAAGATAATACAAGTAAACAGCACTGAAAAGGAGGGTTGAAATAAATCCATCTCTACCGGTAATTACAACCTATGCAAATGGACCCAACGCTCCCATAAAAACTCAACTGGTGTCAGATTGGATGGGAAAAAGGCACTTTGCTCTTCATAAAAGATAATACCTAAAGCGTAGAGATTCAGACACGCGAACGTCGAAGGGTGGATGAAAAGGCAGGTGACGTGGCTGGAAGTGAGCCGGTGCCTCCTGTGAGCTGACCAAGGGGCCTTGCGGGGAACAGCGTCGCGGGGAGTGAACAGCCCACGTGGGCCACCGGGAAGCTACTTCCGTCCTCAGACTCTCGGCCTCTGACAAACCAGGAAGCGAGAAACGACAGGACGGCAATGGGAAATGGGCAACTCCACCAGCAGAGTGGAAGATGTTTGCACACCTCTCCGCTAACTGATCGATCCAACACATCAAACCCAGTAGGGACACAGAAAAACTGAATAACACAGTTAGCAAGCCAGGTCTAATGAAGAGCAAAACACTGCACCCCCAGACTTCAGAGTCTACTTTCTCATCCATACACAAGGAAATGTCTTTTAAAAATTGATGACACACTGGGCCTGAAACAAGTGTCAACAAATATAAAAGCATGAGTAAAATTCAGACCACATTCTCTGAGTCCAAAGCAATTGAACCAGCAATCAGTGACAAAAGGAAAAATAGAAAAACTCTATGTTTGAAAATCAAGAAAAACAATTCTAAAAAACTCACGGTTTTATTTAGAAGGACATTTATAGTATTAAATATTTATTTTAGAAAAGAAGAAAAGCTAACAATGTATTAACCAGGCATTCTTCTAATAAATTAGAAAACGAACAGCAGACTAAACCAAAGGAAGTACCAGAAATTAAATAATAGATAAAATAGAAAATAAACATACCCTTAAGAGTGTCAACGAAACAAAAGCCAGTTTTGAAAATAATAATAAAATTGGCAAATCTTTGTAAATATTGATGAAGAATAAAAGAAGTTAAGGGCAAAATTAAAAATTTTATGAATTAAAATATAATTGCATATGCAACCATAATTAAACAGTTAATAAGGCAATATATCAACAAAGAGAAGTTTTATGCCAAGATATTTAAAAGTTTAAATGAAATTGAAAAATTCCTGGGAGAAAAATAACCTCTCAAAACCAACACAATAATAAACAGAAAACCGAAATAGTCCTGTAATCATTAAAGTAATTGAATTCATAATTTCACATCTTCCCCCAAAGTAAACATCAGCCCCAGACAACTTATCTGTCAGTTCTATCAGGCATTCAAAGAACAAATAATTGCAATCTTAAAAAATAGGGAATACTCCACAATTTATTTGAAGAGAAAAGCACAATCCCAACACCCAACCTGGCAAGGGCAGTGTTCTAGTTTGCTAATGCTGCCAGAATGCAAAACACCAGAAATGGTTTGGTTTTTATAAAGGGGGTTTATTTGGTTAAAAAGTTACAGTCTTAAGGCCATAAAGTGTCCAAGGCAATGCATCAACAATCGTGTACCTTCACTGGAGGATGGCCAATGGTGTCCGGAAAACCTCTGTTAGCTGGGAAGGCACATGGCTGGTGTCTGCTCCAAGTTCTGGTTTCAAAATGGCTTTCTCCCAGGATGTTCCTCTCAAGGCCACAGTTCCTCAAAAATGCAATTCTTAGTTGCTCTTGGGGTGTTTGTCCTCTCTTAGCTTCTCTGGAGCAAGAGTCTACTTTCAACGTCCATCTTCAAACTGTCTCTCATCTGCAGCTACTCTCTTGTTTTCTGTGCTTTCTTCAAAGTGTCCCTCTTGGCTGTAGCTCCTCTTCAAAATGTCACTCTCAGCTGCACGGAGTTCCTTCTGTCCGTCAGCTCATTTATACTCCTCCAGTGATTTAATTTAGACCCACCCTAAATGGGTGGGTGCGGGACACTGATTACGTGCTTCAACTTGGCGGGCCTGGGCTGGGGGACCTGATCAGCCCCTGGGGAGGGTGGTGGGCACGGGCGACAGCGCCCTCCGCAGCCCCCCGGGCCTGGGAAAGTGAGGCCGGAGGCAGGCCCCATTTCCTCACCCAAAATATCACTGTTAGGGGAGGCTTGCCGGAGGGAACCGCCTTTTCCCCACCCCCTTATCTTGCCCGGACACTCCCCGTTGCCAGTGCAACTCCCATCACCACCAGTGCGCATACATTGTTGCCAGACACCGTTACCGGAGCAACTCTCGCCCCTTTTCAATCAACCTCCGCGCCCTCTCAGAACCAATCCAAGCCTTTAACCTCTACAGCTACCCCGCCCTCTAAACGCCCGATATAAGCTTGTACTCTCCCCTAATAAACTCTCTTGGCTTCTTCACCCTAAAAGAACCGTGTCCCGCTTGTTCCTTTCTCGCCGCCCTCCATACTTTGCACGCCTACGCTGGGGACCGGGCCCAGTCCCCCGCCTCGCCCTCGCCTCCGGGAAAGAGCCCCCGCTGCCGGTACCCTCCAAGCAATCCTGAGAGCCTAGGATTTGGTAACCGGCCGCCACCTCCCCGCCCCCAGACGAGTCAACTGCGACCGCAACTGGCGCCCAACGTGGGGCCCCTGGAATTAAAAGTCCTCTCCACGCAGCGGTCCAGTAAAACCACCCGCTCGCCCGGACGCCTCTCCAGCTCCCCTTCTCCTCGCCTGCAAAGCGGAAGCAGCTAAGCAAAGTGAGCAAGACGCAGCCACTGGAGTCTATCATCACCCCGAAGCCTACTTAGGCACGGGAGCATTTATAAATGCATCTGCTTATATTAATGTACCTGCCACCTTTTGGCCTATCCTTCGGGGAATCGCCTTGCGAGCTTTTGCCAACTGCTCCGCCTGTCGGCCTAATAAATTCACCAAGCTCTTCCAGGAGCCGAGCGAGCCTTTCGCCACCTTTATCTCCAGAGTCGAAGAAACCTGCATTCAAAAGTCCAGTACCAGCGACTCGCCACCTCTGACGCTCCCTACTCCGAGATGACAACCAACCCTCCGCAACCTCACCGCCACCGGTCAACCCGCCGACCGCGAGGCCCTTCTCGATCGCCTGAACATCGCACCAACCTCGAGCTCCAGCTTCTCTAAACCTCCAACTTTAAACCCCCCACCCTCGTCCATCCCGCAAGCAGCAAGGCCCCTGTCGAGCGCCCGGGCGCCACACCAACGCCGAGTTCCAGCCTCGCTGAGCCACGGTCAACCCCTTTTTCCCCTCCCCGGCCTCCCCCTTCCCTCATCCCTTAGCGGACCTCTCCGGTAAGCTTCTTCCTTTAATTAGAAAAGAAGGGGGAAATGCGGGACACTGATTACGTGCTTCAACTTGGCGGGCCTGGGCTGGGGGACCGGATCCACCCCTGGGGAGGGTAGTGGGCACGAGCGACAGCGCCCTCTACAGCCCCCCGGGCCTGGGAAAGTGAGGCCGGAGGCAGGCCCCATTTCCTCACCCAAAATATCACTTTAGGGGAGGCTTGCCGGAGGGAACCGCCTTTTCCCCACCCCCTTATCTTGCCCGGACACTCCCCGTTGCCAGTGCAACTCCCATCACCACCAGTGCGCATACATTGTTGCCAGACACCGTTACCGGAGCAACTCTCGCCCCTTTTCAATCAACCTCCGCGCCCTCTCAGAACCAATCCAAGCCTTTAACCTCTACAGCTACCCCGCCCTCTAAACGCCCGATATAAGCTTGTACTCTCCCCTAATAAACTCTCTTGGTTTCTTCACCCTAAAAAGAAACGTGTCCCGCTTGTTCCTTTCTCGCCGCCCTCCATACTTTGCATGCCTACGCCGGGGACCGGGCCCAGTCCCCCGCCTCGCCCTCGCCTCCGGGAAAGAGCCCCCGCCGCCAGTACCCTCCAAGCAATCCTGAGAGCCTAGGATTTGGTAACCGGCCGCCACCTCCCCCCCCCCAGACGAGTCAACTGCGACCGCAGGTGGGGTAACACCTCCATGGAAATTATCCAATTAGAGTCATCATCCACAGTTGGGTGGGGCATATTTCCATGCAAACCACCTAATACAAACATTCCAACTTAATCCCCAGTAACATGTCTCCCCACAAGATTGCATCAAAGAATATGGCTTTTTCTGGGGGACATAATACATTGAAACAGGCACAGGCAGTGAAAAAAAAAAAAAAAGAAAAAGAAAAAGTAAAGACCAATCTCACCCTTGAACATAGTTGGAAATGCCCAAAAAAACTCTTGGAAACTAAACTGAGCAATGTGTAAGATGATAACACATCATGCCCAAGTTTACCTAAGGAATACAAGGCTGGTTTATCATTAGGAAATAAATTAGTGCTATTGACCACATTACAAAAGGAGAAAATCAAACAATAACCTAAATGATATTTAATAAATATTCCAAGGTGTAGGATGAAATTCAACATGCAGGCTTCTGCTGATAGCCACATCACTAGCTCGTGGCAAACTCATCACCCCTTGAAGAATGAGAAAGTCTGAAAGGCACCAGACAGCTACCAAAGCATCAGGACTTGGGCGGCCACGATGCCCGGAAGAGGAAAGTGCAGAGAAGGCCGTCTGGAAGCCCCTCGAGGCCACTGGCCAATGCAGCAGCTGCCCAAGGAGAGAGAGCGCTCAGATGCTAAGGATTTAAGCAGAGCTTTTGGAAGTCTTCGATTCTGGGGGAATGAAATTGGGGTTCAGGGCCCAGAAAGGCATCGAGGCATTGCAAAACCCTAGGGGAGGGTATCTGGGCATGAGGGTCTTCAAACCCTGAAACCTCGTCACCAAGTGGCTAATCCAATCTAAGCTAATCCTCAATGAGAGCAGCATGATCTGCTCTTGCTTTAAATGCTTGGAAGAAGCATTAAAAAATCCTCTCTTGAAGAACATAAGTAACAGGACTGAATTATATATTCGAATGTGGTTAAAACGGGAAATTTTAGGATGTATATATGTTACAAGAATAAAATTTAAACAGAATAACAACACAGGACTGTACAACACAAACAATGAACCCTCAAGTAAACCATGGACTATAGCTAAGAGCACAATTATAAAAATGCTCTTTGATCAACTGTAACAGAAGTGCCACAGCAATGCAAGGTGTTAACAATAGGGTGGCACAGGGGAACTCTATTTTATGCAGGATTTTTCTGCAAACCTATAACTTGTCTAATAAATGTATATATAGATTTATATATAGTTATATATATATTTATATATAGTTTTATATATATAATTAAATGGGGCCATTTGGTGCGGTCGGGGTTACTGCTTCTAGGGGGAGTGGCGGCCGGTAGCCGAGCCCTCAGCTCTCGGGGCTGCTTAAAGGGTACCGGCGGCGGGGGCTCTTTCCCGGAGGCGAGGGCGAGGCGGAGGACGTGGCCAAGGTCCTCGGCGAGAGGCGTGCAAGGTATGGAGGGTGGCGATAAGGACAAAAACCCTCTTCATCCAGTAGGAGTATGCGCCAAAGAGATTTATTCAGGGGTGATTACAGGTTATATAGGCTGGTAAGAGGGGCAGGGCTGGAAAGGAGGTGAAGTAGCCTAAAATGGCAATATTGAAGGGAGAGGGGCTAGGATTGGTTCTGAGAGGACGCAGGAGCCGTTGCAGCGGGCGGGGGTTGTTCTGGCCACGGTGCATGCGCACTGGCGGTGGCAGGAGTGGCCTTGGCACAAGGGAGTATGTGGGTAAGATAAGGAAGTGGGGAAAGGGCAGTTGGGAGAAAGGCGGTTTCCTCCGGCAAGCCTCCCCTGCCAGTGGCATTTTGGGTGAGGAAAAGGGAGCTGCCTTGACCTCGCTCCTCAGGCTCGGGGGGGCTGCAGAGGGCACTCACGCCCGTACCTACTACCCTCCCCAGGGGGTGATCAGGTCCCCTGGCCCAGGCCTGGTAAGTCGAGGCACAAGCTCAGTCCCCGCAATTTGGGGCTTAATAACAAAAGGGCTTTGCAATAACATTTGCAAGTAGGAGAGATTCTATATGGAGTTTCTTTCCAGGAGCATTTGTTTACTTCAACAGAACAAAGAACCCAGAAATAGACCCGCACAAATATGCCCAACCAATTTCTGACAAAAACGCAAAATAATTCAGTGGAGGAAGACGAACCTTTATAACAAATGATGCCGGAGGAGTGGACATCCACAGGCAAAAAAGGAAACCTCGACCTAAGTCACATCTTATACCAAAATTAACTCAAAACGGGTCATCGATTTAAGGGTAAAATGTAAAATCATAAAACTTTTAGAAAAGACAGAGGAGAAAATCTTTGAGGATTATTAAAAGCTGAGAGGTACTACCACTCCTATTCAACATTGCCCTGGAGGTCCTGTCTGTAAATATGACAAGAAAAAGAAAGAAAAGGTATAAATATTTGAAAGGAAGAAGTAAAAGTGTTATTACTCACAGATGATAGGATTGTATGTGTAGAAAACATTTGAACACTCCAGAAATAATTTGAATTTAGCAAGGTTGCTGGATAAAAAATCAAATGCAAAAAAATCCATCATATTTCTATATAGTAGCAACAAATATTTGGAAAGTAAATTTTTTAAAATACCATTTAAAATAACACCAAATATCTAAGAATAAAACTAATGAAAAATGTGTAAGACCTCTGTACTCAAAACTACAAAACACTGCTGGAGAAACTGAATAAGACCTGAATAAATGGAGAGTTTATTGATGGATTGAAAGATTCAATATTGTAAGGATGTCACTTCTCCCCAAACTGAAACCAATCAAATCCCATCATGTTTTTCTTTTGTGGAAATTGGCAAGCTGAATCTAAGTTTGATATGGAAATGCAAAAGATCTACAACAGCCAAGGATCTCTTGAAGACGTGGAACAAAGCTGGAGGACTGATGCCACCAAACGTCAAGATGGGTTGTAGAGTTACAGTAAACAGGACAGCAGAGCCTTGGCACAGAAGACATCAACAGGCCAGTGAGACAGATCGGAGGGCCTGGAACACACACATGTGATCATCATACTTACCACAAGAGTACGAATGGGGAAAAGAATCATTTTCAATAAAAGGTTCTGGTTTAATTGAATATCAATAACAAAAAGAATAAACCTTGGCCCTAACCTCACATCCACGTACAGAAATTAATTCAAAGTGGGTCCTGGGCATAAAAGTGAAAGATAAAACAATAGAACACCTAGAACAAAACATAGAAGACCCTCATGACCTTGGGATAGTGTTTGACAGGCAGAAAAAGCAATAACCACAAAATAAATTCAGACCTGCGGTCGCGTTTACTGCTTCAGGGGGCGGCCAGTTGCTGAACCCTCGGCTCTCGGCGTTGCTCGGAGGGTACCGGTGGCGGGGGCTCTTTCCCGGAGGCGAGGGCGAGGCGGGGGACTTGGCCAGGTCCCCGGCGGTGGCGTGCAAGGTGTGGAGGGCGGCGAGAGGAAACAGGCGGGACGCTTTTTTCAGGAGGGTAAAACCAAGAGCGTTTATTTAGGGGTGGGCACGAGTTATATAGGGTGGCATAGAGGGCGGGGTTGGTGTAGGGGTGAAAGGGCCTTAAATGGTAATGCTGAGGGGATAAAGGCTAGGATTGGTTCTGAGAAGACGCGGAAGCTGTTTGCCGCGGGCGGGAGTTGCTCTGGCAACGGGGAGTGTGCGGGCAGGATAAGGGGGGCGGTTTTCTCCGTCAAGCTTCCTCTAATGGTTGTATTTTGGGTGAGGAAATGGGGCCTGCCTCCGGCCTCACTTTCTCAGGCCCGGGGGGCTGTGGAGGGCGCTACCGCCCGTGCCCACCACCCTCCCCAGGGGCTGATCAGGTCCCCCGGCCCAGGCCCGCCAAGTCGAAGCACGTAATCAGTATCCCGCACAGACCCATTGGGCCTTATTAAAATTAAGAACTATCAAAAGACATCATTCAGCTAGGAGATGGGCAAGCCACAGATGGGGAGAAGATATTTGCAAAACACATATACAAAAAGGACTCATATCAAAAATACATAAAAACTCCTACAAATCATTAAGAAAAAGCAAAAGATTGAACAGACACATCTCAAAAAAGAAAGATATACAAGTAGACAATTAACATAAGGGATGGTACTCAACACCATTAATCATCCAAGAAATGCAAATTAAAACCATGATGCAATACCTCTACATGCCTTAAGAATGGCTGAAAGGAAATAGACAATAATAGGTGCTGACAAGTGTTTGGAGCAACTAGAACTTTCAAATACTGTAGTGGAGTGAAAACTGGTACCCACCCACTTTGGAAACCATGTTGGGACTGGTCTCCAAGGCTTTGCTAGTCCACTCCTAGGTACCTATTCAACAGAAACGGATGCTTACATCATCAAAAGACATGCACCCCATTTGTTCCGTGCTCCTGGTCTAATTGTTTGAATGGACATGGTTGATTTCAAAGACCATTTTGCTTCCCTGTGAGGTCCCCATGGCTTGAATGGGGCCTCCTAGAGCCTCAGACAGCAGGGAGATTGTGGGTCCTCCCAAACCTGCCTGTTCTCCTGATGTGACACCCACAGGATGCAGTACTGGGAAACAAGCATAATGCTGGAATCCTGCTAAGATCATAGCCTTCAGTAAAGAGTGGGGAAAAGGCAACAAAATGCAAGGGCTGTGGATGGGTGGGGGAGGGTGGGGGTGAGCTGCCAGGCACACCCCATCGAGGGCATTCTCCAAGATTCTCTGCTTTATTATGACTTTACTCACTGCACTGTCTGATCATTATCACTTGGGGGAAGTTGGCTACAAAAGGGCATCTGGAGGAATCCTTGAGAAGGGAATGCTTTATATCTTGACTTGTGTCTTCACTGGATCAATGTCCATAACTTAGCTGTGATAGTACACTATTTTTCAACATGTCACCATTGGGGAGACTTGGTAAAGCATACAGGGGATCTCTCTATTATTTCTCACAACCACATCTGAATCTACAATTACCTCAAAATTAAAAGTTTAATTAAGAAATGCAAGTGGCATCATTGGAGCAGGTAATTTGGGAGGAAGCCTGGGAAAACTAATCTAGACCAATCCTTCTCCCAATCTGAGGCCTGAGCCCTGTACATTCCACCTAGTCCAGGTGAGGAACACCTGTGGGGCTTTATAAATACTGATGCATTCAAGGAAGACCTAAATAAATGCAGAGGCATACTATATTCATGGATCAGAAGATTCAGCATAGCCAAGTTGACAATTCTCCCCCAACTGATTTATAGATTTACTGCCATTCCTATCCAAATGTAAGCAAGGTTTTTGTAGACATAGGCATGCTTATTCTAAGATATTTGTAGAAAGGCAAAGGTTCTAGAAAAAGTTCAACAGAATTTGGTTGGAATCGGAATATACCACAAACTAAAACAATTTTGAAAAAAAAAAAAAGAATGAAGTAGAAAGGATCACTCTCCCCAATATTAAGATTTACTACAGAGTGGTATAGGCAGAGTAATATATATATAGATCAGTGGGACAGAATAGAGAACCCAGAAATAGATGCACACAAATAGGCCCAACTGACTTTGACAAAGGTGCAATAGTAATACACTGTAAAAAAGGTCGGGCTTTCCAGCAAATGGTGCTGGAGCAATCGGCATCCACAGGAAAAAAGACAAAGGAACCCTGACCTAAACCTCACACCTTATAAAGAGATTAATTCAAAAGGGTTCATAGACATAAATGCAAACTGTTTAATTATAAAACTTTTAAGACAAAAACAGGAGAACATCTTCAGGACCAAGTTTTTAGACTTGACACCGAAAGCACAAGCCATAAAAAGAAAAAATGATCAACTGGGTCTCATCTAAATTAATAACTTTTCCTCTATAAAAGACCCTGTTAAGAGGATGGAAAGACAATCCACAGACTAGGAGAAAATATTTGCAAACCACATATCCAGCAAAGGACTGATGTCTAAAATACACAAAGAACTCTCAAAACTTGAGTAAAGTAACCAATGATCCGATTAGAAAATGGGCAAGAGGCATGAATAGACTCTTCACCAACGAGGATGGACAGGTGGTCAATGAACATAAGTGAAGATGATCAGATCATTAGCCAGCAGGGAAACACAAATCAAAACCATGAGATGTCACAGCACGCTTATCAGAATGACTAAAATAAAAACTTGTGACGACATCAAATGCTGGCAAGGATGCAGAGAAGCTGGATCACTTGTACATGGCTGGTGAGAATGTAGAACGGTGTAGCCACCCTGGAAATCAGTTTGGCAGCTTCTATTATACAACTAAACATGAAACTACCATATGACCCAGCAAATGTACCCTTAAGCAAGTGCTCCAGAGAAATGAAAACTTATGTTCACCCAAAACCCTGCATGTGAATGTTCATAGCAGCTTTCAGTAACAGTCCAGAACTGGGAGCAACCCAGATATCCTACAGTGGGGAAGGGTGCGGGATACTGATTACGTGCTTCGACTTGGCGGGCCTGGGCTGGGGGACCTGATCAGCCCCTGGGGAGGGTGGTGGGCACGGGCGACAGCGCCCTCCACAGCCCCCCAGGCCTGGGAAAGTGAGGCCGGAGGCAGGCCCCATTTCCTCACCCAAAATACCACCGTTAGGGGAGGCTTGCCGGAGGGAACCGCCTTTTCCCCACCCCCTTATCTTGCCCGGACACTCCCCGTTGCCAGTGCAACTCCCATCACCACCAGTGCGCATACACTGTTGCCAGACACCGTTGCCAGAGCAACTCCCGCCCCTTTTCAACCAACCTCCGTGCTCTCTTAGAACCAATCCTAACCTCCGCACCCTCTCAGAACCAATCCTAGCCTTTATCCCCTCAGCATTGGCTTGTAACAACCCCCGCCCTCTATGCCAGCCTATATAACCTGTGCTCACCCCTAATAAACTCTCTTGGCTTCTTCACCCTCAAAGAACCGTGTCCTGCCTGTTCCTTCTCGCCGCCCTCCACACCTTGCACGCCTCCGCCGGGGACCGGGCCCAGTCCCCCGCCTCGCCCTCGCCTCCGGGAAAGAGCCCCCGCCGCCGGTACCCTCCGAGCAACGCCGAGAGCCGAGGGTTCAGCAACCGGCCGCCCCCCCCCCAGATAAATCAACTGCGACCGCAACTGGCGCCCAACGTGGGGCAGGTCCTCTCCACGCAGCGGTCCAGTAAACCACCCGCTCGCCCGGACGCCTCTCCAGCTCCCCTTCTCCTCGCCTGCAAGGTAAGGGCCGCCTCTCCCTCGCCGCCCCGCGGAGCCGCCTCTCCCTCGCCGCTCCACGTCCGGAGCCGCCTCTCCCTCGCTGCTCCGCGCCCGGGCCGCTCTTCCTTTCCCGTATTAACCCGGCTTTGCCCCCGACTACCTTTCGTCCTCTCTTCCTATGTCCCTCATTCCTCCTGACACTCTTCCTCCAGTAGCTTTCCCTCTTCCCCTCCATTACCTTGCTGTAGTCCTTTGTGTCTTTGTTTCTTTGTTTGGCGCCGTGTGCCTCTTTGCAACTGCCCCCCCAGACTGCTCCAAAATGGCGAACTTCCTCCTTCTTCCACTGAGGGGAGGAAGTGCTCTAGTGATGACGTCAGCCCTAAGCCGGGCCGGAAACCGCATGCGCTTTACCCCGCCCTTTCACAGGGCGGAGCTAGTCCGCCATCTTACGCCTTAGGCCCCGCCCTTTCACAGGGCGGAGCTAGTCCGCCATCTTATGCCTTAGACCCCGCCCTTTCACAGGGTGGAGCTAGTCCGCCATCTTATGCCTTAAGCCCCGCCCTTTCCCAGGGCGGGGCTGGTCAGCCATCTTGTGTCTTAGCCACGCCTACCACGCCGCCATCTTGCGACGCTTGGGGCCTCCCACTTCCGCCTCCCCTTCGACAAGCTTCCCCTCGGAGCTGCTACCGGCAGTTGCCGCTGCTCCTCCCACCCTGCCGACTAACAACCCCTGGCTGCCTTCTACACCTCAAGGCAACCCTTAGGACAGCGCTGCTCCTGCCCCCACTCCCGTGCCAGGCCCTCTGCTTTGGGTTCACCCTGCTAAAAGCCGGCTTAGGAAAATTTGCCCCGCAGTGCGGCTCTGGATCAGCCTAGCTTCAGATCTAGTCACCCTGGCTGTTCATGTATTTGGAGAGCCGCCGGAAAAAATTGTTTGGCCCCTGGACGCAGGCCAAACCCGCCTGCTTATACGTGATAACCCGGACATGCAAATCCTCTTAGAAGGATTTCAGGGGGAATTCAGCTGCCACTATCCTAGCCATCGACTGTTACAGGGGCTCGCCAAGCTTCCCTTCCGCAGCCCCTTCCATCCTTTCCCCTCCTCTGCACCCATCCCGGGTGCTACTACCGTCTTTACTGACGCCTCCAAGACCCGTTTCGCCTTCCTCTCTTATCCCCCAGGCCACCCAAAACCCCACCTATTTAGCTATGTCAACCTTCACTCAGTCCAAGTGGGGGAAATCTTGGCAGTGTCTTACGCGTTAAACACCCACTGTAACCACCCAGTAAACATTTTCACAGACAGCCTCTACACGTATCAGGTCTGCCGAGTCCTCGCGTTTTCCACCTTTTTCCCGGGAAACTCGGCCATTGATAAAGCCCTTTCTGAGCATCCTGGAGCATCGACAGGATCCTTGGTTCATTAGCCACATTCGTAGTCACTCAGGCCTTCCGGGGCCCCTAGCTAATGGCAATAATATAGTAGACCAAGCAGTCTCAGCTCAGAATACCCAAGCTATACTAACCCACACGGCAGCCCCTCCGGGGGATGCTGTTAACCAGGCCAAGTTATTGCATTCCAGGTTTCACTTTTCGGCTACGTCGTTACATCATTTATGTGGCCTCCCCCTAGACACCTGTAAACATCTTGTCCGCAATTGTGCAACTTGTGCGCCCTTTGCGCCGCTTGGCCCCCTGCAACCTCAGGGAGTCAACCCACGAGGCCTAAAACCCAATTCTAGATGGCAAATGGATGTAACTCACGTTCCGTCCTTTGGGCGCCTCAAATATGTGCATGTAATAATTGACACCTTCTCGGCCATGTGTTATGCAGTCCCCCTCGCCGGGGAAACGGCCAAACACTGTATCAAGGCCCTGAGACAAGGAATTCTCTTCATGGGAGTCCCCTGGGACCTAAAAACGGACAATGGGCCTGCCTATCGCAGTGCCTCCTTTGCGGCCTTTCTTCAGTTATATAACATCACCCATCATTTCGGCATCCCCTATAATCCACAGGGGCAAGCCATTGTGGAAGCCGTCCATCGCCGCTTAAAAACACAAATTGAAAAAGAAAGGGCAATGCTCCCCCAGGCAACTCCAGGGGACCTTATCATAGCAGCCCTTATTCACCTTAATCTACTCACATTCAATAAAGAAGGGCTTTTGCCCCTACATAAACATTGGGGGCCCTCGTATAGGCCCACCCAGGCCCCGATGGTTTACTGGAAGGACCCAGAGAATAATGCCTGGAAGGGTCCCTCCCCATTCCTCGCCCAGGGGCGCGGGTTTGCTTGTGTTTTCCCAGATGATGCAGCGCAACCAATCTGAATCCCAGGAAGGGCAATCCGGCCCGCCACCAGCAACCACGCGTCTAACGAGACGAGAACGCCGTCGTCTCCGCAACCTGGTGCACCAGATGACAACAGTACACCTGGGCCTGAACCCCAGTCCGAGTGAACCCCCTTTTTCCACAGCCCTCCAGCCGCACCTCAGCTCCAACCAGCCGCACCTCAGCTGCAAACAACGCATCGCCAACCCCACCACCCCAACCTCCTCTACCCCCCTCTCGCTACTCCTCTTGCTACTCCTCTCCCCTCCTCGGCCTTATCCAAGCGGCCTTCGCCTCATTGAATTCCTCCAACCCCAATCTTACCTCCTCTTGTTGGCTTTGCCTCTCCACTTCCTCCCCCCTGTATGAGCCAGTTGCCTCCAACCTCTCCTTTTCAGAAAACACAGAGGACAGCCCCTCGGAATGCAATTGGAATACCTCTGCCGTCCCCCTAACCTTTCATTCAGTCTCCTTTACAGGAAAGTGCATCTGCCCTCGCTCAAGTAACTCTCCCAACCTCACAGCTTGTGCCAACTACTCATCTCCCAGCAGCCCTGCCAAATTTCTTATTCCTCACAACTCCTCCCAATGGCTCTGCTCCTCTATAGGACTTACCCCCTGCCTTAACGTGCAAACCATCAATATAACTAAAGAAACTTGCCTCCTAATTGTCCTTATCCCTAGGGTCCTGTACCATAGCGAGGAAGACTTCTTCCTCCGCCTGGAAAAAACTGCAGCTCCTGCCCCTCTGCAAAAGCGAGAGCCCATCACCGTCCTCACGATCGCCACCCTCCTAGGTCTTGTAGGCACTGGCACTGGAATTGCCGTGCTAGCCCGACAAAACTCTGCCCTAACTCACCTCAGGGCAGCCGTGGACGAAGATATTACTCACCTACAAAACGCTATTTCCCATCTTAAAAATTCTGTTAACTCCCTCTCTGAGGTCGTGCTCCAAAACCGTCGAGGTCTCGATCTTCTTCTCCTCAAAGAAGGAGGCCTTTGCGCCGCCCTAGGAGAAGAATGCTGTGTTTATGCCAATTCCACAGGTCTCGCCGAAGACAGCCTAAAGAAAGTCCGAGAAGGACTAGAACAGCGCAAAAGGGACCGTGAAGCTGCCAACTATTGGTCCCACATCTTTACCTCCCTCCTCCCTTACCTCCTCCCCCTCATAGGCCCCCTACTAATAATTATTCTAGCTCTCACCCTAGGACCCTGGGTTATCCGCAGACTTCGCCAACTTGCTACAAGCCAGGCCAATACCAATGCTGTCCTCTCATCATTTGTGCAAGTCCAGTATCAACAACTTGCCTCCACTGAAGAAGCTAACCCTCCTCAGCGTCGCCACCCTCGTCCATCCCGCAAGCAGCAAGGCCCCTGTCGAGCGCCCGGGCGCCACACCAACGCCAAGCTCCAGCCTCGCTGAGCCACCGTCAACCCCTTTTCCCCTCCCCGGCCTCCCCCTTCCCTCATCCCTTAGCGGACCTCTCCGGTAAGCTTCTTCCTTTAATTAGAAAAGAAGGGGGAAATGCGGGATACTGATTACGTGCTTCGACTTGGCGGGCCTGGGCTGGGGGACCTGATCAGCCCCTGGGGAGGGTGGTGGGCACGGGCGACAGCGCCCTCCACAGCCCCCCAGGCCTGGGAAAGTGAGGCCGGAGGCAGGCCCCATTTCCTCACCCAAAATACCACCGTTAGGGGAGGCTTGCCGGAGGGAACCGCCTTTTCCCCACCCCCTTATCTTGCCCGGACACTCCCCATTGCCAGTGCAACTCCCATCACCACCAGTGCGCATACACTGTTGCCAGACACCGTTGCCAGAGCAACTCCCGCCCCTTTTCAACCAACCTCCGTGCTCTCTTAGAACCAATCCTAACCTCCGCACCCTCTCAGAACCAATCCTAGCCTTTATCCCCTCAGCATTGACTTGTAACAACCCCCGCCCTCTATGCCAGCCTATATAACCTGTGCTCACCCCTAATAAATGCTCTTGGCTTCTTCACCCTCAAAGAACCGTGTCCTGCCTGTTCCTTCTCGCCGCCCTCCACACCTTGCACGCCTCCGCCGGGGACCGGGCCCAGTCCCCCGCCTCGCCCTCGCCTCCGGGAAAGAGCCCCCGCCGCCGGTACCCTCCGAGCAACGCCGAGAGCCGAGGGTTCAGCAACCGGCCGCCCCCCCCCCCAGATAAATCAACTGCGACCGCAGAAGGGTTAAACAAACAGTGGTTGTGGTAGTTTAGTGCTGTCTGTACCCCAGAAAAACATGTTCTTAAACCTAATCCATTCCCATGGGTGTGAACCCATTGCTAGTAGGACCTTTCGGTGAGGCTACGTCAGCTAAGGTGTGGCCCACCCCAGTCAGGATGGGTCCTAGCCCTATTACTGGAGTCCTTTATAAGCGGAATGAAATTCAGACAGAGGGAGAGAAAGGCACAGAGGGTGCACTCAAAAGCTGAACATCAACAGAACCCAGAAGAGAGGGGAGAGCCCAGGGGCGTCTGCCATGTGACAAGCTAAGGACCAAGGGCCCCAAATTACCACAGTCTTCAGGGTGAAAGCATCACCTTGGCAATGCCTTGATTTGGACATCTATCTTAGCCTCAAAACCATGAGCTAATAAATCCCCCTTGTTTGAGCTGACCTGTTGCTTGGTATTTGCTTGAGCAGCTGAGGAAACTAACACTGCGGTCCATCCATACAATGGAACACCACTCATGGTAGAAGGGAAAAAACTATTGACACACAATGACTTGGATGACTCTCAAGGGAATCATGCTGAGTGAAAAAGGCCCATCCCAAAAGGGTCCATACCATGGAAGTCCATTTGTAGAACATTCTTGAAACAACAAAATTATAGAGATGGGGGACAGATTGGTGGTTGCCGGGGATTAAGGAGTGTGGGGGCAGGAGGACAGTGGGTGAGGCTGTGAGGACAGCCTTGAGGCAGTGGAACTGTTCTCTCTCTTGGCTGCCTCAGGGTCAGTAGCCCGGGTGTGACCTTGTGCTACACTTTTACAAGATGTTACCATTGGGGGAAATGGGTGAAATGGACACAGTCTCTTTGTATTGTTTCTTACTACTCCTGGTGGATCTACAGTTATCTCATAATGGGAAGTTTAATGTCAAAAACATACTGATGTCTTGGTCCACCCCAGCCCAATTGCCTCAGAATCTCTTGGGTCGGGCTGGGGATCCCCGGGGAGTCTGAGGTGCATCTGTGGTGGCAGTCCAAGAGCTGTGGGACAGGGACAATTCTCCCTTTGTGACCCCCTGGTGCCAGGGGCAGGTGTGAGAAACAAGCACAGTTCCTAAAAAGGAACAAACTCTCACCCGATTGTGGAGAAGAAAAGAATTTATTCACCGTCCTGCAAGAATGGGCACCCAACCAAATGTGGGGGTTGCCACGCAGAACAATAGACCCAGCAGTATTTATCCCCTAAACCTAACCGCAAGTCCCTCCCCTGTTTCTCCATTGGCTGATACTCCAGAGGTTACATTCTATTTGACAAGCCTAACTAGCCCACACAAATTTGAAACATGCAGCCTGACCAAATTGGAAACATTTGAAATACGTTTCCTGTGCAAATTTGTAACATTAGGAACCTTGGAACAAATCTCCACCCCTGACTATAATGGTTATGCCCAGGCCTCTTTAGAGCCAGTCTGGGCTAGTTTGGTAACAAGTTATGAGGCTACTTTGGGAACCTCTACCCCGAGTCTCCACCCTGCAAGGATAGTAGATAGTGGGCGGATAAGCAGGGGGACTGACCGTGGATAGTGGGCGGATAAGCAGGGGGACTGACTGTGGACTACAGTTTGTCTTTTTTTAACCTTCTACCAATTCCTTAACTGTCCCACCCTGCTAGGCACACCTGTCCTGTGTGAAAGCTAAACTTAATCTCATTCTCACACAGGGGAGCAGGGACCCAAGTCGGGGGGTTGGCAGCAGGCCCAGCACTGCCCAGAGCTGCTTGGAACCCCACACCCTCCACGGCTGAGCCTCTTTGTGCCACTCTTACACAGAGATCCAAGAGCCTTTTGCCACAGTGAAACACCAGAAATTACTTAATATCCAACAACAGGGCAGTATTTAGGTAAATTATGGTGCTATGTTCCAATGGAATGTCACACAGACACCAAAATCAATGTTCGTGGGAAGTGTTCTTACCATGAGGAAATGTCCCTGTTAAGGTGAACCAGGAACTGCAGCAAACAGAATTACACAGAGATTAAAGGCTCAGAGCTGCAGACACTGCGTGTGTTCTTGGGCATGGGAGTATATAGCAAGACAGAATATATCCAAACTCCTGTTCAGATATTTTAAGTATAAAGAGTAATATACCCAGGTGTCCGCTGATGTGGCTGGGGAGCTGTATGTGAAGCTTTGGTTCTCCCTTCTGCATTTCTGCATTTTCAGTTTGTCTACGATGTGCAGGAACTTAACTATTATAATGAGCAAAGAGGAATAAATTTTAAAGCCATAGCTTCTTGGAGCGCACACCCCCTTTCCCATTTTCCTCTGTTCTGCCGTCTGGCATCTCAGAAACAAGGCCGTGTACTCTTCTCTTGGTGGGGATCGGGGCCTCTCCCTTCCTTCCTCCCCATTTTTCCTTCTGTGTGTGTCCACGGAGCTCCTGCTGGGTCCCAGCCCCAGCACATGCTGAGAATGCCCAGGGAGCAGGGGGCCCTGGTCCCGCCCCAAAGGCCAGTGGGTGACGTGGCCAGGGGCTTTCCCCTGCCCCTGCAGGGCGCTACTTGGACCCCTCCCCAGCCTGCTTGCCCTCCTCAGAGCCCCCTCCCCAAGGAGCTCCACCCCAGACATGGATGCAGCTCCTGGATTCCTCCCATTTGCAGCTGCCTGGCCAGGCCATGGGCTTGGTAAGGCCAGGGACGGGCCACATCCCCCCATGCTAGCTGGGGCCTCTCGATGGGTGGCGTTGTGGGCAGAGGACCCGATCCAAGTCTACCTCAGAATCCCCACATCTTTCTAGACTGTGAGCCCAGGGGCTGGCACAGGCTGGAGACAGCCCAACACTAAATGTTCCAGAAATATTGGAAGTCAGAGGAAAAGAGAGGAAAAGGGAATGGACAAAGCAGAGAAAATAGGAGAATGCAAGAGACAAATTCAAGTCGTAGTGATGGTTTCTCAGGGACCTGCTGGGTGCCGGCTCCATGTGGCTCCTCACATGCCACAACAGCCCAGCCTCACTTCACAGGTGGGGAAACTGAGGCAGGCATTTAGAAATTTAGAGTTACCTGCCTGGTAGGGCTGAGATTGGGGCCTGGGTCTGGCTGAGTCCGAAGCCTCCAGCTTTAACCACTAAACCCACTGACTTCAGGAATTAATACACAATTTTTTTTAATGTGCACGGCCAAAAATACCCACAAAAAAACAGTCCTAAATAAAGTCAAAAGACAAGGTAGGTGTGGCAACCTGTGGCCTGAGCAAAACAGACCTGCAGATCTTTGGTGCACAGCAGTCTGCATGACCCAGGCAGCTAAATGTTTAACCTATTGTCTTTCTAAGCCAGTAAAGAGATAAAGGGTAAATTGACCTTAAAATGTAACTTTATGGGAAGCAGGCAGGAAGTGAGAGGCTCTTAGTCTCACAAAAAGAGCAAAATGTAATTGTTCAAGTGTTATTCTAGTCCTTCCTGCACCAACCCCCAGGTCAGAGTGACCTGTTCCTGCATCTGTGCTCCCCCCACCCTTAGGAAGGCCTTTGTCTTAGACCCTTATAAAAGGCTTTCTGCCCTTTTTGCATCGCTCAGTTGTCTTTCCTGCGAATGCAATGCCTGCTCAGCCTGAGAGAGCCGTCATGATCTCTCCACGACTTCTCACCCTGTAAGTAAGCCCCAAAGAAAAGTTCATGTATCAGAAAATGCTTGTTGTCTTCTCATGGGCTGCCTGGTGGGAGAGAATGTTAGCACCTTACATCACAGACCAAGGGCTGATCTCCTGAATAAGATCTCCAAGAGGATCTTAAAAATTGAGAAGGGAAAGAACAAACACCAGATTGAAAACTGGGCAAAGGACACAAAGAGGAGCTCACAGTGAAAGAAAGAAACAGCCTTCAAGGCAGCACGGAGACATGCCGCTCAACCACAGAGAGGAAAGAGCAAAGGAGGCTCTGTCCCATGCCCACCGCGTGGGCACCCGTCGAAGGCTGGCCTGCCTCCTGCCAATGGGGCTGAGGGGGAAGGCAAAGCTCCAGGAGCCTGGGAGGGGTCATGGCAACCCCCAACAACGTGGTGCCCAGGAACGGGTCGACCAGCAGGCCCACACTGCAGCTGCCCCTCCACCAACACAACCCAGTGGTGCAGCCTTGCACTTACACTGTGGGGCTGGAAAGCGGCTGCATCCTCACCCCAGTGGCTCTGCAGCTCCCCAGGAAGAATGAGCAAGAGTGCCCAGACAGATGCTGAGCAACAAAGAAAGGGGCAGTGCGAGGTGTTCCCTGTGCAGTCTTTTATTAAGAAAGAGGGGAAGTCAAAATACATGCGTACATACCCCTGTTTCTGCATAAAGAAATCTCCAGATGGATAAATCAGAAGCAAATAGCAATGGATCCAGGAGCTGGGGTAGAGGGACTGGGGCAGACACCAAGATTCTCCAAATAAACCTTTGTTAATTGGATTAGACATACCCCTATTTTTGCATGTTCCCAAAGGAAATGGAATCAACACAGAAATAAAGTATCCTCCCCACCCCCACCCAATTGCAAAAGGCAGCCAAACCTTTTCAAGGTGGTTTGGTGGCCGTCGCCTTGAGGAAGTTGTGAGAATGAGATTAAGTTTAGCTTACACACAGGACAAGTGTGCCTAGCAGGGTGGGGCAGTTAAGGAATTGGTAGAAGGTTAAAAAGACAAACTGTAATCCAGTCAGTCCCCCTGCTTATCTGCCCACTATCCACAGTCAGTCCCCCTGCTTATCCGCCCACTATCTACTATCCTTGCAGTGTGGAGCCTCGGAATAGAGGTTCTCAAAATAGCCTCATAACTTGTTACTGAACTAGCCCAGACTGGCTCTTAAGAGGCCTGGGCATACCCATTATGGTCAGGGGTGGAGATTTGTTCCAACCGTTCCTAATGTTGCAAATTTGCGCGGGAAACTTATTTCAAATATTTTCAATTTGGGTGGGCTGCATGTTTCAAATTTGTGTGGGCTAGTTAGGCTTGTCGAATAGAATGTAACCTCTGGAGTATCAGCCAATGGAGAAACAGGGGAGGGACTTGCGGTTAGGTTTAGAAAATAAATACTGCTGAATCTATTGTTTTGGGCGCCAAGGGTTGGGCGCCCATTCTTGCAAGATCGTGAATAAAGTCTTTTCTTCTCCACAATTGGGTGAGCGTTTGTTCCCTTTTAGGAACAGTGCTTGTTTCTCACAAAATGACTTTGCTTGGTGTAGCTGTCATGAGAGGCCACACACCCTAGTGTGTCACCCGAAGCCTTTGCAGGTAACGCCCTGTTCCCAGGAAACACTGGGGGTGAAGGAGCAAACCCCAACCCCCCACCCCAAAGCCACAGTCAGGCCAATCCCGATAGGGGACCCTCTGCAAGACCATGGGCCTGAATTCTTGGGAAAGTCAATGTCGTGTATTAAGCTTTAATGTCACATCCTTTGCATGTTGTCCTTTTCTATTTTCTAGGAAAGTCTTAAATCATAGTGTCATTTTATGCACTGGATTAGTAAATAACATTTTGAGGCCTTTATACATTTTTTAAAAAGGTAAATGTCATGAGAAAAGGTGGATGAATTTTTCTAACTGAAAAGCCACTAAAAAGACCTAACAAACAAATAGATGTGTAATCCTAGTTTTAAAAAATAGCTATAAAAAACACTCTGGGGCATTTTAATATGGACTGGCTTTTAGATGTCATCAGGAATTATTTATTTTTAGGAGTGATAATGATACTATGGCTATATGAGAGAATTTCCCAATCTTAGGTGATGCATCCTTGAAATATCATGAGAACACATTTATTTTCAAGTGGTTCAGGAAAAAATGAGAGAGAGGGACAGACAAACAAAGAGGGAAGCATGTTTTAAAATCAGCATAGAACACTGAGGAGTAAGTGTGTGATGCAGTTTCACTGCAGGAGGTGAAGCACCAGCTGGTGCCGTGGCCGATTAGGTCAGGGAGGCTCTGGGGCAGAGGGTCAACTGTGGGAGGGGGTGACCCTAACTCATTTTGAGGAAGACAAATAGCATGCTTGGGGAACAGTAGGTGAGAAAGGGGGCTCTCCAGACTGTTCCTCTTGGTAGCAGCTGAAGGTCTGGTGTTTCCCTGCAGACAAGGTAGGCCTCACCCACCTGTACCATGGTGGAAACCATCTGGAGACCATCCAGAGATAGGGCAAGCCCACCCTCCTGGACCATCCAGAGACCATTCAAGAACATCTGTAGATAGGGTGAAACCTACCTACCTGGACCATATGGAGGACATCTGAGATCATCCGAGACCATTCAAGACCAACCAAGACCATCTGACACCATCCGAGACCATCCAAGACCAGCCAAGACCAGCCAAGACCAGCCAAGACCATCTGAGACCATCTGAGACCAACCAAGACTATCTGAGACCATTTGAGACCATCTGAGACCAACCAAGACCATCTGAGACCATCTGAGACCAACCAAGACCATCTGAGACCATCTGAGACCAACCAAGACCATCCGACACCATTCAAGACCAACCAAGACCAACCAAGACCATCTGAGACCATTTGAGACCATCTGAGACCATCAGAGACCATCCAAGACCAACCAAGACCATCTGAGACCATTTGAGGCCATCTGAGACCATCTGAGACCATTTGAGACCATCTGAGACCAACCAAGACCATCTGAGACCATCCGAGACCAACCAAGACCATCTGAGATGACCCGAGACATCTGAGACCAAGACTATCTGAAACCATCCAAGACGATCTGAGACCATCCAAGACCAATTGAGACCATCTGAGACCATCCAAGACCAACCAAGACCATCTGAGACCATCCGAGACCAACCAAGACCATCTGAGACCATCTGAGACCAACCAAGACCATCTGACACCATCTGAGACCATCCCAGAGGCCACCATGGAGGTGATACCCCTCTGGCCACAGAGAGGAAGATTTTGCCTAAGGTCAGGAATCTTTGCTGACGTGACCATCTTCGTGCTGGTTACCTCGACTGATTGCCCCCTCCATGCCATGGAAACATAGTCAGCTCAGCTCAGCTGGAGCGACCTGCCCCAGCCACCTTCCTGCAGGGCTGGAGTCAGCATGGGCCACGGAAGACCTTCGGCGTGAGACCTGGCAGGCGGATGGAAGCAGCAGCCACATCCTTTTCACTCCAGCAGTTGGCACTGGACGCCGTGGCTCCCACGCGCCTGCTTGCTCCTCTCCCTGGCTGGCCTGGGGCGGCAGGTGGCCGGCACCTGCGGCAGCTCCCCCAGATCCTCCTTCCTCCTGACTCTTGGGAGTGAGTGCAGCTCCTCAGAGAGTCCCCAGCATCAAGCTTGGCGGCCGGGAGGCGGCAAGACCACCACAGGCTCCAGCCCACCCCTGCTCTCCCTCACTGCCCCTCCCGACTGACCGAGGGCCGGGTGGCCATCAGGCTCCAGCATGGGGTCCGGACCAGGGTGAGGAGAGTGGGACCCTCACCTCGGACCCCACACTTTAGGAGGCACCAAAATTCTCAGTAATCGGGTAAATAATATTCAAAGGCAATACCTTAAAATCCAAATGAATGCAAAAACTTCACAAGGCACAAGATACCAAAATTTTAAATAGAATCAGTAACAATCAGAAACACGGCTGTGCCAAGCCGTTTCGGAACCCAAGGCAAAAAGGGAGAAATCAGTAATGGTGCGAGGCTGCCCACAGGCCCCCACCATGCCCGAGGCCCCCTCCCTGTAACCGACTCTGACCCAAACAGGCAGCTGCGTGATCAAAGCATCGCGCGAACAGCCTCGTGCATTCCACCCAGTGCCCCGTCTTGTGGGGAAGAGCCCGAGGTTGAGGGGCTGCAGGGGGTCGCCCCCAGCTGCACAGGGAGTGGGTGGCAGAGGCAGGCACTGGCTCCAAGGCCACTCGGGACCCCACCTGCTGCCCTGGGAGCCCCCAATTCTTGTCCCGGGACCTCGCAGCCCCCTGCTCTGCGCTTCTACATCACGTGGTCAATGAGGCCCGAGGCTTGGGTCCTGCGTGTTCGTGGGACTGCGGAAGAAAGGGATTGGCATGCTGCGTGGGGTGGATTTATCAGCTGAGTTTAGCTAATTAATCAGCTTTGAATTACGTGAAGTGCGTTGTTGACGCGCCTGTGCTGCGTGTGGTCTGTCAGTTTAGCTGCTGATAGAAACTGGCTCAGCTGTGACACACACAGGGAAAGCATAAATGCTTGGCTCGGCGTCTTCTTGCCGTCAGAGCTAAATGTTCTCCAGGGCCCGCCTGGGGCAAGAGGAAGCAGGCATCCTCCTCCTTGTGAGTATGTGGGTTTGGGGGCCAGGCCTGAGTTCGAATCCTGCTCCCTCTCTTACCAGCCGCAGGAACTCAGAGGCCCCTCTGGTCTGCAGCATCCTCTTCTTGGGATGGGGAGCAAACACTGTGGAGGGGTCGAGTGGGCCCAGAGCGTGCGGGCTGTGGCCCGTGGAAGCCTCAACTGCCCAGTGAGGAGGAGAAGGGAGTGGCGGGGCAAGCAGGGAGGTGCTGGGGTTCATCTGGAGACTTCCCCAAAGCACAGGAAGCTTGGCTGGGGCCAGTTGGTTCTCAACACCCACTCTTGCCTACATGTGATTTTAAAAGGTAATCAGGCACAAAGACAAATAACCCAATTGAAAAATGGGCAAAGGATCTCAACAGACAGTTTTCCAAAGACAGTGCACAAATGGTCAATTAACACGTGATAAGATGCTCAGCATCATTAGTCATCAGGGAAAGACAAAGCAAAACCAGTGAGTCCCACTTCCCAGCCCCTGGATGGCTCAATGGAAAGACAGGCGATAACCAGAGCTGGTGAGGATGTGCAGAAACTGGAGTCCTCGCACACGGCTGGAGGGGTAGAAAACAGTGCCCTCACTTTCGAAAAGAGCCCAGCGGTTCCCCAAAATGTTAGACACACAGTTAACGTTTGACCAGCCATTCTTGCAGCATCCCACCAAGGATCCGAAAAACACATGTCACACCGACAGGGGCCCCCAGGTGTTCATGGCAGCCTCATTCAAAGTAGCCAGAAGGTGGAAATGACCAAGTGGCCACTAACAGGGGCACGAATTAGTGCAATGGGGTCCACCCATATGAGGGCCTGTCATTCGACCACAAGCAACAGGGAGGGGGAGGCCCTGACTCGGCCCTGGGCGGAGGGCTGCAGATGGGGCTGCAAGGGTCTTCCAAGCAGCTCGTTGTCTGGCCCTTTGGACCACAACTCAGTTTTGGGTTCTCTTTGCCAGACACTTGGTGCTTAAAACAAGTGCCATTTGGCTCGAGTCGGCACAGTGGGCCGTTCTTCTGCCCGGGCTCTCTCACTCAGCTGTGGCCAGCTCGGGTGGACTGGTCCTCGTTCCTGCCTGGTTGGGCCTGTCTCCCCGTGGGGCCTCTCACCCCAGGATCTGCCCTGTCTCCTGGCTGGGGGTCTAGAAGCAGCACAAGGGAGAGGTCAGAGGCCATGGGGCTCTGGGGCCCAAGCTCGGAACTCCAGCCACGTCGCTTCCACCACTCCCGCCAGTCAATGCAGTGTCCAGACCAGCCCAGGGTCATGGGGTGGGGAAAGAGGCTCCATCTCCCCATGGGAGGAGCCCCAAGGACACATGGCAAAGAGGCATGAGCCAGGGATAGATGACCCCATGGCCACTTTTTCAATCCACTACCCCCATAGTAAGAAATACTTGTTATGTGTTGTGCCAATTTGGATATATTATGTCCCCCAAAATGCCATATTCTTTAACACAATCTTTTGGGGACAGATGTATTAGTGCTGATTAGGTTGGAATCTTTGGATTGGGTTGTTTCCATGGAGATGTGACCCACGCAACTGTGGGTAATACCTTTGATTAGATTATATCATGGAGGTGTGGCCCCGCCCATTCAGTGTGGTCTTAATTAAATCACTGGAGCCTTGTAAGAGCTCAGACAGAAGGAGCTCAGAGCAGCTGCAGCTTAGAGACATTTTGGAGATGGCCATTTTGAAATGCAACCTGGGAGCAAGCAGACGGCAGCCACGTGCCTTCCCAGCTAACAGAGGTTTTGCAGACGCCATCAGTGTTCTTCAGTGAAGTTATCCTACAGTTTTTGCCTTTGTTTGGGTACTTTTATGGCCAAAAGACTGTAACTTTGTAACCAAATGAACTCCCTTTATAAAAGCCAATCCATTTCTGGTATTTTGCAAACCGGAACAGGTGTTGACCCAGAACATACACGCATGCACGCACACGCATACATAAAAGAAAACAGAAGTTTTATGAAACAACACTTGCTCCAGCCACATGGGGCATGCTCTGATATGTCCTATTCTGTTCTGTTCCTTCCTATTTCCTAAATCAAAGCTGTTTGTGACCTGCTGAGCTGATTTCCTGGTTCCCAGTGGGTCACTGGCTCCCTGAACACCAAGGAGCTGGGGCCCTGAGCTCCAGGGGGAAGCCAAGGGGTCCCCAAGCCAGGACCATGCAAAGGTTTGCCTTCTAGCAAATTCCTGGTGGAGCTCTGGGGGTTCGTGGCCGCTGCCCGGGTCAGAGGTGCGGTGTCCTCAGCTGGGGCATCTCCCCGTGGGCCACAGGGTGAGTAAGGTATCTGAGGGCAGAACCAAGACCTAGGGGCTATGCTGACTGGGATGCAGTTTGGCTAAAACTGGGGACATGTCCAGTCCTCACTTTGCTCCCCTCAAGCTGGGGTCCCCCCAGGAATGGCAGCCAGGGTGGATAGCATGCCATAGGCCACCACATCTGCCCAGACCCCTCTGCCCGGGTGTCCCCCAGTGCTCTTGCCATTAGGTTGGGCCAATTGGCTGGTCCTGGCCGATGGGCTGGAGCTGGGCAAGGGGCGACAGATACTTCTGCTGTGAGTGGCCACGCTCCCTCTATCTGCCCCGCACAACTGTCAGGGCTCTCCAGAGAAGCAGGGCCCGGTGTGTCTGTGCACCAAGAAGTTTCTCAGCAGGAGCTGCCTCCTGCGATCCGGGGGCTGGCAAGTCTGGGGTCTGTAGAGCATGTCACAGCCTGCAAGTTCCAGGAGAAATGGTGCTGACGTCTCAGTCAAGTCTGCAGGGTCAGTAGGGAGAAGGACAGGGTGTGCTCTCCAGGTGGGGTTCCCCTGATTCTTCAAACTCTTGGGTCTCGCTTGTAAGGCTTCTGACGCATTGGCCGAGCCCCCCGTGTTGCTGAGGGTCATTTCTTTATGTCAAGTCAGCTGACGGCAGCTGCTGATCCCATCTACAGAATGTAACTGGCCACCATAACCTGGCCATGGTGACACGAGAAATCAACCTTCACCCCTGGCTGCACAGCCTCGAGGGCCTGAGCTGGGTGCTGTGCCCCCGAGGGACAGGGGCTGGGTCTGTCCCAGCTGGGCAGAGGCCTGGCTGAGCAAGAAGTGAACTCTCAGGGAGATTCCAGGCTCGCTCGTTACCCAGCAGTGCCTGTCCTGTCCTGACTAATACGGGGGCGTTGGCTCAGGTCTTAAAAGCCCCGAGCCCAGCCCCCTAATACGTCTTGGAAAGAAGCCTGAAGAGCTGGCTTGGGGCCTGCCTGTGCCCCATAGACAGTGCCCAATTCCCCTGCCCCCATCCTCAAAATGGGGCTGGCACTGGCCATCCTGAGGCCCAAGTCAGAATGTGGGTGCAAACGTGACTGGGAGACTAGAAAGTGTGGGGCCAGTGGGAGGTGAGGGCCGGCGCCCAGATGGGAGAGGAAGCCGTCAGGGCTGGGGGCATCGAGGCCTCTGGGAAAGTCTCCCAGCGCCGTTCTGCTTCTGCTCTGCACTCAGCGGGCGCTGAGAGGCCCCAGCTGTCCAGACCTTGCCATCAGGGAGGCCAGAGCCCTTGGGGGACAGGTCCTGGCTCCATCGATGCTAAGGGCAGCCACTCACGGGGGCACAAGCGATGGCCCGAGCAGGAATCGGAGGGGTGGCTGCCCGCCCAGACCTCCCCACTCCCCGCCCGTCCCAGCCTTCCTAAGAGTCCCCTGACCAGGGGTCCCTCCGTTGGGATGAGGCAGTGGGTCAAGGCACCACACCCTCCAGAGAACCTCCCCGTCTGTGAGCGAGGCCAGCCCCACCGCGAGCCTGGAAGGTCAGGCAGACCAGGGGCTCTGCCGCCCACCTACAAATGGAGAAACTGAGGCCCTGGGATGGGAAGTGACTGACCGAGGCCAAGAGTTGAGCCCACATACCCGCTTTCCTGGGAGTGTGTGGCCAGGTGCAGGGCTCGGCCCCACGGCAAAGACGATGGAGGGCTTTCATCTGTGAGGTGAGAGCTGGGGTTCCCGGTGGCCCCAGGTATCTGTGAGGGGCTCAGGGCCAGAAGCAGGGTGGAGCAGCGCTGAAAGAAGAATCTGCAGGCAGCAGGGGCTGCATTTCCTCTTTGCCTGGACCCCGCATCGCCCAGGAGAGGGGTCACCCTTGGCATCCCTCGCCGGGCGGCTTTGGCTCTCTACACCCCTCCCTGCTCCCCTTCCTGCAGCTGGGAGAACTCTCCAGAACAGAGCCCCAAGAGGCACATCTCACCCTCTCAAGGATGCCCAAGACCTAGTTTGTACACGGTGCTTTTTAGAAATGCATCTCTTTTTTTTGCATAAAAACATGAGCAACCTGTACGAACTAATAATGGATGAAGTCTGCGTGCCAGTTCCTTGTTATTAGTGAAAGTGGTAGGTCTTAAAATGTTGTCTGCAAGCAAACCCACCACCTTCATTATGGGTAATTTATTCCAGATTAGATCAGAGGAGCAGTTTGTAAGGTTTAAAGACATACACGTAGATATCCACGTGCCCTCTCACCATGCCCATATATAGACAGGCATTTTATTTCCTCCCTCATTCACCGACAAATTATAAGCTATTCACCAGTGGTACGAGGGAAAATCACATCTGTGCCCCTGCTGAGCAGGTGGTGGGGAGGGCTGGCAGTGAGCCTGGGGGCTGTGGGAGCTGGGGGTGGGCACGGAGGAGCTGGGCCCGGATTGCCGAGGGCCCCGGGAGGGTTGCCAGCAGGGCTGGGCCCCGGCCTCGGTCCCCGTTGCTCCAAGGAGCTTTCCTCAGCTGAGCACAGTGGCTGGTGATTCTGCCTTTTCCAGAGCAGGAGGGTGGGACGTGCCTGGGGGGCTCCCAGGAGTTCAGAGAAGGAGAGAGGGAAGACGGGAGCTTCCAACCTGGGCCCTCTCCTGGTGAGGGCAGTTCTGCATTTGTGAGGGCTTCTATAATTGTTTGCTAGGGAGCACTTTGAGAAACTGCACTTCCTGCTGTCGGACTCATGGGCCCCTTGCCCACCTTTGAACCCCGACCCCAACACTTCCTGGCTGTGTGACCTCGGAAAGTTCCTTAGCCTCTCTGTGCCTCAGTCTTCTCGCTGTCACCTGAGGGAAAGAGCAGTGCCAACCTACCTCTTGCGGTGGGCTTGACGATAAAAAACAGCATACAGGTGGGCTGGGCATCGGCACCGGATCGAGGATAGCGTGGTGGTGGGGACGTCATCGCCATGCCTACTCTTCGCCGTGATCTGTGTGCTCCACATTCTCCTGGCAAGGAAATGTAGTCTGCAGAGGACAAGCAAGCAGCTCAGGGGCTCAGGACTAATGCCGGACCAGCCGGGATTGGGCCTCAGCCCCTGGCTCCGTCGCATGTCCCGCTCTGCCTTCCGGCCGCTCTCTGGGAGCATTGCTACGGCCCCACCTGCCAGCCCCAGCTCCCAACCTATCCTGTGCTCCCTCCTCTCAGGGCAGGCTCAGCTGGGCCTTTCCTCCAGGGCACCTGCTCCTATGCCTGGCTCCCAGACAAAACTCAGCTCTTCTCTGTCCTGGACCTGCAGGGTCTGCCATATATAAAGAGTCAATGCTCGCCTAATGACAAGTGCAGGCCCTCCAGGCTGCCCACCACAGCTGTGCTCACCATGGGATGGGGCGCCTCAGCTGTGCATGTGAGGGTGTCCCTGCAAGCAAGCTGGGGAGCACATGTGTGTGACATGCCTGTATGTGTCAGTGGATCTGTGTGTCTGAGTGTGTGTGTCTGTGTGTCTGTGTCTGTGTGTCTGTATATCTGAGTCTGTGTGTCTGTGTGTCTGTGTCTGTGTGTCTGTATATCTGAGTCTGTGTGTCTGTGTGTCTGTGTGTGTGTATGTGTCTGTGTGTCTGTGTGTGTGTCTGAATGTATGTCTGTGTCTGTGTGTCTGTGTGTGTGTATGTGTCTGTGTGTGTGTCTGAATGTATGTCTGTGTCTTTGTGTCTGTGTGTGTCTGTGTGTCTGTGTCTGTGTGTCTGTATATCTGAGTCTGTGTGTCTGTGTGTCTGTGTCTGTGTGTCTGTATATCTGAGTCTGTGTGTCTGTGTGTCTGTGTGTGTGTATGTGTCTGTGTGTCTGTGTGTGTGTCTGAATGTATGTCTGTGTCTTTGTGTCTGTGTGTGTCTGTGTGTCTGTGTGTCTGTGTCTATGTCTGTCTATGTCTGTCTGTGTGTATGCCTGTGTGTGTGTGTGCAGGTATCTGTGTGTCTGTGTGTCTGTGTGTGTGTATGTGTCTGTGTGTCTGTGTGTGTGTCTGAATGTATGTCTGTGTCTTTGTGTCTATGTGTGTCTGTGTGTGTCTGTGTGTGTCTGTGTGTCTGTGTCTGTGTGTCTCTGTGTCTATGTCTGTCTGTGTGTCTGTGTGTATGCCTGTGTGTGTGTGTGCAGGTATCTGTGTTACTGTGTGTCTGTGTGTCTGTGTCCACTGTCCCTCTCCTGGATGTTCATGGTCTGTCTGGGTCTGCTGAGCCTCTGGTTCCCGGGGGGCTGAGGCAGGCTGCACCCCTGCTTCCTTGGGGGCTGTGCTCTTGGAGCAGAGCTGACCGAGCATCCCTGCCACATGGGGAAACAGCCTCTGCATCTGGAGACACCCCCAAACTCCAATGCGCAGAAGCTGCAGGTGTGTTCACAAGCCCTGGTCTCCTGCTCCGCCTTCCCATCAATTCTGCCCCCTCCACCCCAAATCCCACCCCATTCCAGGGCCCGTGAGGCAGCCGTGGCCTCGGAAACGACAGCTGGCCTCCAGTGGGCGGCGCAGGGGCAGCCCCGGGGACCCGCAGAGGAGGACCCTGCTCCCAGCCCAGGCCGCAGAGCTGGCCGTGATGACGCCAAGGCCCGCTAAGGGGTCCCAGCCCTCCCCGGGGGGCCAAGCTCCGGGAGAAAGGTCGTGGCCCCTGGAAGCCTGGGTGCATGTGGTCATTTCAGTCTTGCCAGGCTGTGGATATTTATTCTGTGATATCACAGCAGGATGCAACCCCCACAATGAAGCATTAAACTAGTCAAAATACAGTCTTTTTATGGGTAGCAGATTGAAAAATCCATCAGCATGTTCCCATCCATCAGCAGCGCTGACAGAAACCACCAGAAAAGGAAAAACAAACATAAATAAAGCCTGTCCGACTGGGGCGCGTTGGAAGTGGCCAAGGGCTCCCTGGAGGTCCCCAGCTGCCGTCCTGGAAGCCGAGATTGCTGACGGCCCCCAGCGTCCTGGGCGGAGGGGCGGCCCGCTCCCGCTCTGCCCACGCCCGGGGCCTGGCCCCTGCCCCCCATGTTCGTGGGCTGCCCGACCTGCTCCTCCCAAGGCAAGGAACCGAAAGGGAAGGTGGAGGCCGCCCAGGCATGCTCGCCCCTCCCAGGCCTCCTGCATCCCAAGCCACCTTTCCACGACATCGGCTGTGGGATGCTCGGTCGCTGTGCAGAGAGAGGGATGGCAGCCCCCATGGTGGGCCAGCGTTCCCCACTGCCTCCGGGACAGAGGCCAAACTTCTGGGTGCTGCCCTGTTGTGGGGTCACTCGTGTCCCTGGACGACAGCTGCAAGTCCACCCCCCATCCTGTGAACGTGACCTGATTTGGAAGGGTCGTGGCAGGTGGAATTTGTTACATTCAGCTGAGGTTGTCCTAATTGGGGGACCCTCATCCAACCTGACCGGTGTCCTTACAGGAAGGGGAGAGGAGGAAGCCACTTGGGGACGGAGATTGAGGGCGCAGTGATGCATTCTAGAAGCCAAGGAAGGCCAAGAATTGCCAGCTGTTCCAGCTTCCTTGAGCTGCCATTATACAAAATACCAGAAATGGATTATAAAGGGGTTTTTATTAGGTTACAAATTTACAGTTCTAAGGCTATAGAAGTGTCCAACCTAAGACATCCACAAGAGGATATCTTCACTGAAGAAAGGCTGATGGCATCCGGAACACCTCTGTCCGCTGGGAAGGCACGTGGCTGGCGTCTGCTGGTCCTTTGCTCCTGGGTTCTGGTTTCAAAACGGCTTTCTTCAAAATGTGTCTGGGCCTCTGTCTCTCTTAGCTTCTCTCACCTTTCTGCTTGGTTCTCCTGGGGCGTTTTTCTCTAAGCATCTGGGGGTCCTCTCTTAGCTTCTCTGGGGCAAACTCTGGGCTTCTTCTCTTAGTTTAGCCTCTCCAAACATCCTTCTGTCTGCATCTCTAAGTGTCTCCAAGCATCTGTGTGGGCTCTTATCTTCTCTGGATTACATATCTTGGCTTCTTTCTAAAATGTCTCTCTCAGCTTCTCTGAGCTCCTTCTCTCCACGAGCTCTCTTAAGGACTCCAGTGATCTAATTAAGACCCACCCAGAATGCGCTGAGTCACGTCCATGGAAATGATCTAATCAAATGGTCTCACCTACAGTTGGGTGGATCATATCTCCATGAAAACAACCTAATCAAGTGCCCCACTCTAGTCATAAGACCAATAAGTCTGCCCCCACAAGATTGCATAAAGAACATGGCTTTTATGGAGGACATAACGGTTTCAAACGAGTGCACTGGCAAACACCAGAAGCTGGAAGAGGCCGGAAGTTTCCTCCTCCTTTGGAGGAGCCAACCCTGCCCACCCTGGATTTCGGACTTCTGGCCCCAGAGCTGTGGGACGAGAGATCCCTGTTGTGGGAAGACCCTCCCACGGTGGCCTGGTTGCTGCCCCCGACCTCCAGACCCACGACAGCTGGGTCTCCACACAGAGCTGGCACGCCTCGCACACTTGCTGTGTGAGCAAAGGCTTGGGAAGGACAGCCAGAGGAGGGGGCTTATCAGCGAAGGATTCCTGGAGGAGAATGGATGCAGCAAGGGGCACGGGGGCAGAGGAGCCCAGAGCTGTCCGGCTCTTACTCTGGAGGGGACGCCTGGTGACTAGACTAACGGTGGTCACCTACCCCAAACTTCTCAGAGCAATGTCCCCCAGACTCAGGGATTCGGGAATTCAGACAGGCAAGTGGCCAAGGCAGAGGCAGAGCTCAGAGACGCACATAGGCAGCCCCTCTGCTGAGCCCCCCAGCCTGAGCCCTCGCCCCCACGTGGACACTGCCTGAGACCCTCGTGCAAGCAGAGGTGGCACCAAGCCACACCCCTTACCCACAGCCCAAGCGCCTGTGGCCTTCTGTGTCCAGTACCACAGGGCCGGGGGGCAGTGGGCCGGGGCGGCTCTGCCAAATACAGGCCAAGGGCTGGGGGTCCGGAACTTTCTGTGCCTCAGTTTCCTCATCTATAAAATGGGAACAGAGGAGGGGTTGTGCTGAGGATTAAAACACGCAGGTGCCGTCGGTGTCTCGCAGAATGTGCTGTAACTGTCACTCCTCTTACCCAGGTCCACTCACCCAGAGGAGGAAGCACACGCACTCCATGCTCCTTTGGTGTGAAAATAGCCCCTTTTCCCTCCAGGACCCCTGCCCCTGGGAAAGGCTGCCCTCTGTGTGCTCCGGCTGGACGCTGAGGCTGGTGGGAGCTTTGGGAATTTGGAGCGAGGCTTCCTGGCCAGGCCCTGTGGCGTTTAGGACACAGACATCCCCCTGGCAAGCGAGCAGGGCATGGCCTCCAGGAGAGGGGCCGCTTCTGTTGTCGGCAAGCCTGTCCGGTCTTGGTGGGTGGATTGAGAACTCTGTTTCCGCCACCTGGTTTGATGTGTGTCCTTCCCTTTCTGGCACCGCCTCCCAGCTCATTTTGAAAATGTCTCGGTTGGCCCCGACTCCATCAACCTGACCATGATGTGTGGCTCGAGCCTGGAAAAACAGGAGGCTGTGGATGCAGCTCCAGGGCCCAGGGAACCTGCCAAGACCTCCCCTCCCCATAGGTTGTGCTACTAGAATCCCCAGCTTCGGAGAAGGGTGGAAACACAGTGCCCCTAGGGACCCCGGAAGCCCTGTCAGGGTAGCCAGGCTGAGCCGAAACCCTCCTGTGGGCCGGGAGCTGTGGGGTCATTTTCCGGGGGTGGCCTCCTTGAGTCATCTCAGCAAGATGGGGGGTAGATGCTGTGGCGGCCTTTGTCTCCTAGCCTAGCACCCAGGAGTCAAGAGGTGCTTGGGCCCTAAATAATCGATGAAGGGGGGCATCCTCCCCGGGGCTGGCTGGGCCTGGAGCCTTCACCCCCAGGCAGTGGTGTGTGCTGGGGACTGGTCAGCCCATGCTTTGCAGCTGCAAGAGACCCCAAAGTGGGGACTGCCCGGAGTCGTGGGGCCAGGCCTTGTGGGCATGCCGCCCAGCACACCACAGCCCTGTGCTTGGGTCTTGGTGTGTGTTTGGGGATGGGGCATATTGTACTTGTACATGCACCTGTGTGTGTCTGCTGTTTACACTTGTGAGCATGTGAGTGTGTACGTGCAGGTGTGTGTGTGCACGCCTGTGTGCGTTTCATCAGTGTTGTCGCAGTCACACTGGTTGGCTTGTGCCCGTCAGTAGCTCTGGTGGACAGTTAAATGTGCCTCGGACTCCTAAACACGCAGAAACGTACTCACTGATGCTCAGAAGTGCAGATTTGTGGAAGGGCAGCCTGTTTCCAAATGTGAGGCCTGGGGAGCCAGGGAGTGGGGGACACCCACTGGGGCAACAAGGGCAGAAGCTCAGTTTGAAACGCAGCCCAGGGCTTCTGCCTATGGGTGGCAAATCTACTTTCATACCCCAAACCCCCTTAAAATGGGAGAAAGAGATATTGTCAGAGGCCTAAACCCCCAGGGATGGGGGAGTAGGAGAGGAGGCCAAATTGGCAGGACCCAGACATCTCAGCGGGCTTCTTTGGCCTGAGCTGTGAAATCCAGCTCAGTGAAGAGAATGAGATGCTTGGAATTCAGACGTCAGCCCCTCGTGGCTCATTCGGTGACACTTGGGCCAAGGGGAGGCTCTTGCCTGCAGCCACCCAGCAAGGAAGTGGCAGAGTCGGGTCCCCGACACCCCAGCCAGTGACTTCCCTCTTGCTGAGGATACCTCTGAGTGATCCAGTTGGAACTTCTCCCTTCTCGGCCACCATGCCCATCTTTCTAAGGATATGCTAGGGCTGACTTGGCGATGCTTTCTCTGGACCCCAGAATGAGAAGAGCTCCAGGAAGACAGATACAAGGCCATTTGTAGGTGATCCGCCTCTTCCATTAGGAAGAAGTCACTCCCCAGGCTGCAGGAAGAGGCCTGCCCCTGCAAGACGGAGCCACGGGTGGGCATGGGGGAGCTGGGAGTGTTGGGAGCACCCCACACTGGTGAGGGAAGGAGATGTGTGCCAGCACCCAGCACAGGGCTTGGCATGCAGTGGCATTCAGTAAATGTGGATAGACAATGATGATGACAAACAGTCCCCATCTAGCGGGCACTTAGCAGATGCTTGACCCTGCGCTAAGCATCCTGAATACATTTACCTCCTGTGATTATCTCACCAGCCCCTGAAGAGGTGTTCCTATCCCACTTATCATATGAAGAAATGGAGGCTCACAGAGAATCAAGAACTTTCCAAAAGTCATTAACCAGGAGGAGCCAGAGCCAGGGCTCAAGCCCGGGCCTGATTCCAGTCCCCAGCTCTGTTCTACCATGCTGGAATGCCTAGCAAGCTGGAACACTTCCAAAAATAATCACCCAAGCTACCCCACCTATGGCCACAGGACAAGCACTGTGCCAAGCCCTTTGTAGCCATCATACAATTTAATGTATTCCTCATAACAAGTGTCTAAGATGGGTACCTTTATCCCTTTTTCCCAAAGGAGAAAACTAAAGCCTAAAGAGTTGAGTAAATGTGACTGCTTGAAAAGATGGATGGTTGAGTGAATAGATGAATGAGTGATTGGATGGATGGATGAGTGAATAGATGAGTGATTGGATGGATGGATTGATGGATGATGGATGGATGATGGATGGATGGATGAATGATTAGAAGGATGGATTATGGGTGGATGATGGATGGATAGATGATGGATGGATGAATGATTGGATGGATGGATGATGGATGAATGATGGATGGGTGATGGATAGATGGATGATGGATGGATGGATGGATGAATCATGGATGGATGAATGAATGATTAGATGGATGGATTATGGATGGATGATGGATGGGTAATGCATAGATGGATGGTGGATGGAGAGATGGATGGATTATGGGTGGATGATGGATGGATGATGGATGGATGAATGATCGGATGGATGGATGATGGATGAATGATGGATGGGTGATGGATGGATGGATGAATGATGGATGGATGGATGAATGATTAGATGGATGGATTATGGATGGATGATGGATGGGTGATGGATAGATGGTGGATGGATGGATGATGGATGAATGATGGATGGGTGATGGATGGATGGATGAATGATGGATGGATGGATGAATGATTAGATGGATGGATTATGGATGGATGATGGATGGGTGATGGATAGATGGATGGTGGATGGAGAGATGGATGGATTATGGGTAGATGGATGGATGATGGATGGATGAATGACTGGATGGATGGATGATGGATAAATCATGGATGGGTGATGGATGGATGGATGATGGACGGATGGATTATGGGTGGATGATGGATAGATGAATGATTGGATGGATAGATGGATGGATGATTGGATAGACGGATGAATTGATGGATGGATGGATTGATGATTGATGGATGGATAGATGATGGACAGATGAATGATTGGATGGATAGATAGATGGATGGAGGACAGATGGACAGAGGAATTAGTGCCCCATCAGGATCCATGCCACAGAGGATGGCAGAGCAGACCTGGTAAGGCAAAGCTGCTGGCGGCCCTGACCAGCATGCAAATGTTCCTGGCCAAGCTCCTGGCTCAGAACTGTTTTAACAAAGATGCAGTTATAAAACCAGCATCAATCATTCATTTCAGTGAAATATGTATATATCTGGGCAGGCGCCAGGCTAAGGTCTAATTTTCCTTACGTGGTCATGAGAGAGACCAGCTCACCAGGCAAACAAATTGTGGCAAGAAGACTGCCATGGGTCATGTTTGCCTGTCGCTAGCTAGGCATAGCCATTCACTTGTGGAGTTGCAAGGCCAATTCAGTAGAAGCAGAAGACAGCACCGAATCTGGTGGTTCCTCTTGCCAATGACAAGCGACCCTTGTCTGTCTGTTGAAGGAGGCCTTCTGAATGTTTTAAGTAGCTAAAAGTAATCACTCTAAATTCCTATGAAAATACAAGGTCGTGGACACGCCGTGATGTTGGCAGGAACCCAGCTTGCTCTGCCCCCCCACCCCAGCGTCCAGAAGGCTGCCTGGCCCAGAGCCTGCACTCCGCGGCGTGAGCAAGTGAACGAGCCCCACCTCCCCGCTTTGCGGTGCTCATGTCTCTGAGTCACGCGTCACGCAGGCACTTCCTGTGATAGGCTGTAGTTCTCTATTTATAGAACTCTCTTTCCCCTCAAAAAATGAGTCTCCCAAGAAAGGAGAAAGCACCTTCTTCCACGTCATTCCTTCGAGTGGGAAGGATGGATCAAGAGATGTGTCTTACGGTCCAACTCAGAGGCTGGTCGTGGCTGTCTGAGCTCATTTTGAAGCTGAGTCTGAGACACAACCCAGATCAGGGAAAGGGCGAGCAGTCAGTTAGCAATGTCAGATGTGACCGCTAAAGGGGTGACAGCCACTTAATTGTTATCCTTGCCACAGTAATTGGGCCATATCCAGGGTTCAGTAATGGTTGGAATGAATGAGTGAGAAAGTGACAAAATGAGCGTGTGAACGTGCCTGGCTCCAAGCTTTCCCTCTGTTTGTGCAAGTTACTGTATATCTTTGTTTTGTGAGGACTTTTCCTCCAATCTTTCAGAGCTAGTGGGAAAGGGGATTCCTCATTTCCAGGAGAAATCCTGGGAGCGAGTCCATTGGGGCCGAGGCTGGGCAGCAGGGTGGCCTGAGGTCACCTGTCCATCTTTCCCCTGACCCCTCCGCCCTCTTCCAGCACTAATGGAGGATTCCAGGCTGAGCTGGGCATGGTGCAGGGACAGACACAGGGACACGGGCACATTGGGGCGCCTTCGTGTAGTGGCAGCTTTTCTGTGGGAAAATGAGCAATTTTTCATTCACCTTACCCAGCACACTTGCCATCTCCATTTCACAGATGAAACGAGCCAAAGGGAGAGACTCAATAAATATTGGTTGAATAAAAGCATATTCAGGGTATCCTAGGCTTTTCTTTCCTGGAACCTACACAGATTTTAGTTACGTGGGTATTTGTGTGGTTGTCGGTTTGATCTCTGTCCTCTCTGCTGGACTATGGAGACCAAGCAGCCTTTGCTTAGCTTCTGTCCAGCCTTCCTGTCCCAAGCAGCTTGCAGAGCTAGCTGGAAACTGGGGCATTTCCCAGCCCCCTGGCTCTGAGAATCCAGGGAAAATGCAGAGTCCCAGGGAGGGCCCAGAAACGGGAGACTGGTCAGAGTGACCTCATGTCCGGAAAGGCTCCTCAGGCTGGAGGGGGTGGTGTGGGCTGAAGTGTGGACCCTGGTTGGGACATGTTCTTGGACTTGGTCCACATTTGGTGGGCATGCACCCATCGTCAATAAGATCTCACCAAGATGTCACTTCGGTTAAGGGGTGGCCCTGCTGAATGAAGTGGGGCTTTAATCTGGGGGACTGGAGCTCTTTTCAGGCAGTGACAGATGGAGAGAGAAGCCATGGGGGGCAGCCAGAAGCTGGAAGTCAAGGGGACCTGGAAGAGAAAGGAGAGGAGGCCGCCATGTGCATCGCCGTGTGACGGAAAAGCCAAGGAACCCCAAAGACGGTGGCCAGCCAGAGACAGCAACCCAATCCCGAGAGGAAGGCAGCCTTCTAGCCGCCGAAACCAAGAGCCAAGAAATTCCTGTTGCTAAACCAACCCATCGTGTGGCATTTGTTTTAGCAACCGGGGAAATATGACGGGTTCATAGGGGCAACTCTCTGAGTCGCCAAGTGAGTGGAACCTGGGGGAGGATGCCAAGCCGCCTCCCAGGGCAGACACCGCCCCACAGCGTGTGACTTAATCCTGTCTTTGTGAAAACTGACATTGAAGTTTTAAATTACACAGGAAGAGTCTGGAAGGCTCTGCGCCAAACTTGGCATGAGAGTAAATCTGGGAAGTGGGACTAGGAATGGCTTTTCTTGCTTTGTCTTTTCACTGATTTGCATCTTCTAATGTTTCTGCAATGAAACATTAGAGAAACATCGGAGAAATGAGAAACGTCGGAGGGGCACGTGCAGGCAGGGGACGAGGTGGGGGCCCAAGGCCCAGGCACTGGTGGAGCCCTTGCAGGGGGCCAGGCTTGTGAGGAGCCAGGCTTGTGGGGAGATTTTCCCACACCTCTGCTGCATCGAATCTCCCCAAGGTGGGGACAGTCACGTCCATCTTTCTGGTGCAGAAGCAGAAGCGCCAGGAAACTGGTGCTGTCCAAGAACACAGGTTGGCAAGAGACAGGCCTGGTTCACGCCAGTCCGTGTCCCAGCCTGGGCTCTCAGGCCTGGCTGCCACGGGGGGTTCCCAGGAGGCTCTAGAAACTGGGAAGTGGCCCCAGGGAGGAGAAATAAAGAATGGGGCAGCAGGTGGTGGGCCTGCAATGGAGTCCTGTCCACCAGGCCCAGCCTTGGTCTTGTGTTGGATGGAGAGAGGGTCAACTTAACCCCTCCTGCCCCAGGTGCGAGCCTGGGGTTGGGACCCAGATGCTGGGTCTGCGCATTGACTCTGCAGGTGACCAGCTGGCCGAGCCCTGTAAACTAGTTTTTTCATCTGCAGCATGGGGTCACTGCAGGAAATAATGACAGGGTGGCAGGGGTCACGTGGGTCTCCGCCCAGGTCACGCCGATAGTGTCCTGGGCAGACGGTACATCGTGGCCACGTCACTGCAGGGCCGCTGGGGCCTGACACAAGCACACACACGTGTGCAAGACTGCAGAGGAGGCCCCGGGAGTCCCCGAGCTAGACACAGCCCCGCCTTGAGTTGGCCCCTGTTCAGAAACAGACAGGACCGGTTCACACCCACGGTTTCCAGGGCCTTCTTGAGTGTGAACGGGCAACAGGCAGACAGCATACAAAAGGCGAGTTGCTCCTTTGCCCCAGCAAATGAAAGGCTTGGCAGAGAAAATTAATTCCAGTACTGCCAAAAGAGAACTAACTGCTTCCATTTGGGGATTTTAATTACGGAGCTCGGCAAGGGCTCTCAGCTCTACTTTCCCTCGTTATTTGCAGAACACTCTCTCTTCCTTCCCCTACCACCTCCCTCCACAGCGGTGCCTCTGATTTCTCCTCCACCTTCCCTTTGCGTTTTCCAACCCAGTGACTCAAAGGAAACCAGAGCTACTATCAGATGCTTTGAGGGGCTGGATTTTAACATTCTATTAAAATTTCAGTGGATGACATACGAGTTGTGGAATGTTATCTGCAGAAATCCTTGTCTGAATTCTAGTAAAAAATAAAAATAAAAGGCCTGATCCCTGCGGCTCTGTGCTTCAAACACTGTAAATTCCAAAGATTAAAGAGAGCCGGGTTCCCGGGCCTGACCCCCATTTCCCTGTGTGGCTAGCAATCAGCCCTCTAATTACATTTCCTGCTTTGCAACTAGCGAATAAAATATTTAGACAGCAGAAGCCTAATGTTCCAAGCAAAGCTCAACCCGCAGCTGCACCGCACCCAAACAGGAAGGCAGGCAGACAAAAAAATTAAAATAAAATAAATGCCAGATAAATGTGAACGTGTTATTTTAAAAATTCATAACCACCACCTCTGATGCAATTCGTTTTGGCTAATGAGTGCAATGACCCATCTCACTGACTGGGGAGGTCGGATGGTTCTAGAAATCCAGGCTAATTGTTTCCTGGTGCGTGTGGTACCTCCCGGCAGACTGCCAGAGCACAGCATCCCCAAAGGGCCCGTGGAATGTAATAACCAACATGATGACAGAACTTGGAAGTTCCAAGTGGGCACCAGCCTGGGGTTGGGGCCTGGAAGCCAGGTCTGCCTGCACAGCGACCAGCTGGACGAGCCCCATAAACTCTCAGGGCCTCGGTTTCTTTATCTGCAGTGTGGGGTCACCATGGGAAATATGACAGGGTGGCGGAGGGTTCGGACGCACCCACATGGGCATCACACGGGGCACGTCGTGTGCCCAGGGGTAAGACAGGACATCGTGGCCGCGTCCCTGCTCCTGGAGGGGGAAATGTGCTTTTCACAAATGCCAGCTTGGCGGCTCAACCTGGGAGCAGTTCGGTGGCATTCTGGAAATTCCTTCCTGTTCTGCAAACAGAGGCGCTGAGTGTCAGCCCCGATGAGGGGACAGGTGCAGGACCCAAGTCCATTGCAGCCGTGGTGTAGGCTCTGACCTCAGGCAGCAGCTCCAACCTCAGGCAGCGGGCGTTCTCTGCTCACTGTGTATACCCACACGTGCACACAGGTGCACACAAGCCCGTACAATACCTGTGTGCACACAAATACAAACACATGCCCACGTATACATAACACATATGTGCATGCAATTGCACACCCATGTGCACACATGCACGTGCACACCTCCTAGCCCCACCAGGGAGGGTTATTCTGGGGCAGAACTGTGCTTCTCCAAGAGCGAGTGAACAGAATCTGTGCTGTAGGTTCCCAGAACCCAGCGATGAGATTTCACGCCCCCTGGGCCGACGCTGTGGGGCTGTGGGAGACCCCCTTGCCCTCCCCCCAGCCTTTCCCTGAGACCTGGGACAGGCAGGGCACAGGCGTGGGGTGGCGCCATCTGGTGGGCACGGCGGGGGCTGCGGTGCCAGGTGGGCGGGCAGGAGGGCGGGGCCAGGGGGCCGAGGGCGGAGCCACAGCCTGGCGGGCTCTCCTCCCTGCCCCAGGAGGACATCGGGGTTTGACACCAGCCCTGCCATGGAGGAGATGCCATGAGAAATGCACGTGCAGCTTCCAGGGCACCAAAATCCCAGCGCCTCTTCCTTTCTAGCACGAGACCTTGAAACACATCCTAGGCTCACATTCTACGGACCCCCAGAGAGGTCAGAGAGGATGGGTTTGGGGTTTTCTCCCCTATTTTTAAACCCCAAACGAGATCCCCAGGAGCCAGCACTGGGTGGATGAGGCTCGTCCAGTGCCTTGGTGCCCCTGACCCTCGGACCACGGAGGAGGGGACTATCCTCCGTCCACACCTGTGTCCAGGTGGGAATGAAAGGGGATGGGAGGAGGTGATCCGCACCTGAGCTCCAGCATCCCAGTTATCCTGCAGAGACAACGTCCTCTCGGGGACCGGCTGGTTTCCTTCACCCTCGCCCGGCAGACGCAGGGCTGGGAGGTGCCCGCGTCTGGGAATCCAGCCGAGCTCAGTGTGAGGCTCTGTCATTGTCACCCCGAGACTCCAGGACCCCTTTCTTACCAAGATGACCCACGTGGAGTGGGGCACGTGGCCCACCGGGCACAGTGGCCTCCTTTCCGGCACCCTGTCCACCCACCCCGACCCTTGTCCCTTGCACGGATGTCAGTCTGCCTTTCGGAGAGTGTCGTCATCCAGCGCCTAAGCGTGTGTAGCCCAGAAGCCAGCAGGGTCCCTGGAGATGTCGGGCGGCCCAGGCCAGGGGGCACCCACGAGTGCCTCGGTGGGCAGGGCAGGAACGACGTGAAGGGCACGGGCTTGTGGCCCCCCCATCGGCAGCACCGAGGCCATCACACATGAGACCGGCTCTCTGCCACAAACGTGCTCGGGCTCCCGGACACCCTCATCACCTGACACCCCAATATGGGGTTCGAGGAGGGGTGGGGGAGACCTTCGAGTGGAGAAAATTGAAAGCTACCCTCTTCCTTCTTCCTTCTGGTCTCTGTCTGCCTGGGGCCCGCCATGCAGGCTGGGAGCATCCCTCGCTCGGTTAGGAGCAAGTGGGTCAGGGGTCAGCCAGGGCATCCGCTGAACCACGGGGTGTCTGCTCCGGAGAGAGAGGGGGGTCCCTCTGGGGGACACGGGCCTCTTGGGCTGAGGGCCTGCGGTGTCCCGCTCGGATCGGAGGACAGCCACCCTCCATGGCATGGGGGGACCCGGCCCCTCAACTGCAGCCCGAGCCCAGCCCTGAGCTGAGCCTGCACCCCAGATGCATCCCCACCCACTGCAGGGTCAGGAAGCCCACCTGCCTGGGGCCCACCGGAGAGGCACACGCCCCTGCCCGCTCACAGGCCCCCCAGGGTGACCCGCTTCTGCTCGCCTTCGTGAGGCCCTGCCCCTCAAAGGCCCCTGTCTCCCTCTTGCCGCTCCACACGCCCTCTCCACGGGGCCCTTCCCACGGTGTCCCGGTGCCAGCAGCCTTCTGCCACCCATGAGACGAAGAAACCCCCTCCCCGCGGTGCCCCCTCGGCTCCCAGCCCTTCCCTGTCTCTCCCTCGCAGCCGACTGCTGGGGGAACTGGCAGCACCCACCGTCTCTAGTTCTCGCCTCCCACTCGCCTCGCAGCCCACTCCCATCTGGCTTCCAGCTCCCCAAGCTACCACCCCCATGTCTGCAGTACCTCCTCCCTGGGCTCCGGGCTGCACCCCACACCCCACCAGCCAGGGCACCTCAACACAGGGGGCCTGTCCCAGCCCCGACAGCTCGCTGCCGCTCCCGCTGACCCGCTTTGGGGCTCAAAAGGCTTCCCAGCCCAGTCCTTGCTAAGCCCGGCCCCCGACTCATCCTTCCTCTTAGCACGTCAGCCCCCTGGGTATGTCTTCACTCCCTGGATTTGCCCTTTCATGCCCCCCATCAGCCTTGTGCCATGAGGCCCCTGTGCGGGAACCCTGCCCCTGGCCCGTCCTCGGCTCCCAGTGGAGCCCCTTCTCCCTGGAGGAGCTGCTGGCTTCTCTGGATCGGTCGGTGCTCCCGGGGTGCAGGTGTCGGGTGTGGCCACGGCTGCCTTCCCCGGAATCTGCAGTGCTCACCGGGGCAGGGGCCTGTCTGTCTGTCTGTTCACCATGTCCCCCTGTCCTGGCCCACAGCTAGTACTTCCCCCACACCCTGCCCTGGGGCCACGTCAGCCAAAACAACCAGGTCTGCGGCTCCCACCCTGCTACTCGGTGAGAAAAGGCTGGCAGAATATTTGGGGAAAGATGATCTAGAGCATAAAGCAGCTGCAACATGCCAGGAACATACTGGAATGCACTGGATGATTCCATGGCTGCGGCCTCGTTTAGGCTCTGAAAGGTTCTGGCTCAGGAATCTAAGTGCTAAATCTCCACCCACATCACCCTACGCACTGGGCCCCTGAGGACCCCAGTACCCCTCGTACAGAAAAGAGGGACAGGAAAGAGAAAGGGGTCTGGTCTCGCCGTAGGGCCAGTGTCTCCTGCAGACCTCGGCATGCTGGAATCTTCTCGCCTTCAGTCCCAGCTCCACGTCCTCCTTGCCTTGGGGCCAGCGGCTCCAACCACACACACGGGACTCACAGCCCGCACTCAGCAAACTCACCTCTTTCAAGCCACCTGCTTTATCACTTTGGTTGTACTTATCACATCCTCACATTATCTTCTCCTTTTGTTCATCTATTTACTGTTTATCGCCCATTCCCTGCACTAGAATCCCTGCTCCCTGCACGCAGCTGTTTGGAGCGATGCACCGAGTAGGCACGTAATAAATGTTTGTTGAGTGACTAAAGGAAAGACCAAATGGCCATAGGGAAAGGGGAAGCTGCCCTGGGCTGGTGAGTTTGAGGGGGGACAGCATGGAGACGAACCCCTCCATGCTCCGAGCCTGCCGTTGGCATGGCCAGAGCCGGGTGAGTGAGCCTTTGGCCAGGACAGAGCTGGGGTTCTGGGGCACGTCAGCCCACCCTGACCCAGGCCGCAGCCTCCTTCACCTGCCCCGGCTGTCCTCACCTGGACCCCCAGCCCAGAGCCTCAGATGGCTCAGAGCAGGGCACTGTCACCCAAAAGGAAACTCCCGCTTGAGCCGGACCCAGGAAACCAGAACCAGGGGCCTGTGCAGACCACACCACCCCCCAGGCCTGGGCTGAGAGCCACAGATGGGGAAACTGAGGCCCAGCCTCCACCTCCCATCGTGGTGCTTGTGCCCCAGCAATGCCTGCTTTGGGGCCCCAGGATCATCACCTCGCCCTCCCTGGGGGGTCTGAGAGCTGGGCAGACGTAATGCCCGCTTCCAGCTCCAACGCCTCCCACTCCTGCCCACCGCCCCCCTGCTGGGGCTCAATCCAGCAAACTATTTCACTTTCTCAGTTGTCAGCACAGCTGCAGACTTCACAGATACTGATTGAGGCTCTGACTCCCTGCAGCCCAGGCTTTGGGGCCCAAGTCAGGAACCACTGCTGGCAGGTGCAGGCCTGCCTTCCACCCTCCTCTTGGGCACCCTCCCTGCCGGCCAATATCCTGGAGGCGCCTTTGCCAGAGGTGTGGGAGCCCCCCAGCCAGGCACGAAGGACACTTGGAGCCAGGAGGGGCCTGAGGGCACGACACCCCCAGGCCAGGCAGCCGGTTGGGATCAGGCTCAGCAGGAACCTATTTTCACACTTGAGCTACAAGCTGAGGATTTCATTAGGCTGCAAGGAACCAGGAAACCCCCCACCCCCCACCAAGGGGGTCATGGAGAGGAGCCCAGAAGGGCCTTGGCCACCCTACCAGAGGCTCCTGGTTCATAAGATGCCCCAGTAATCCTCAATCCCAGGCCCAGCTAGCTGCAAGGTCATATCTCTGGAAGTCTAGCTTTGCTCCCTCTTGCTGTAGCTAAAGTTGCCTTCTAGAGGCAGACATAATCAGGGCCTTTAGAGCTTGCTTCTCAAACTCTGATGCTTGATCACCTGGGGATTGTGTTAAAAGGCATTTCCGGCCAGCGCCCACGTGCTGCTTGTGCTGCTGTACCTCCAGCCACACCTTGACCATCAAGGACCTGGGCTGATGTCCAGAGACCTTGTTAGAGGTGAGGGGGCCTAGAGGAGGAGGGGCCCAGAAAGGGGAAGCCACGCACCCGGGCGCACAGCCTCAGATTAGCACAAGGTGCAACTGTCGGTCATCTTCGGTCTACGCCGTCCTTTCAACGGTGCTTGTGTCAGGCCTCCTGTCTGGGCAGATGCTGAGCTGAATCTGGAACCAAAGAGAGAAGAGAAGCAAGCTGTCGAGGAGCTCAAGCAGCGAGCCGATTCCTAACAATCCCCACCACCACCACAGATGCTGCAACACGTGGGGTAGGTGCAGGGTCAGGGACCCTCCAAGAGGCCCCTCAGCCAATCCTGGGGCGGGGCCGTGCAGGGGGAGAAAACACACTCCCGCCCTCCCCCTGCACACGCCGAACCCAGTCCACGGGCTGAGCGCCCGAGGCACCTGCAGCAGCCGTGAAGGAGGCTCCACCCAGCCTGGAGGTCTCCCCTCCAGGGCAGGCCCTGCCCCGACTCAGGCCCAGCTCCAGTGAGACTTGCCTCCCGGATGCTGGAATAATGCTCTGGTGGCCAAGCACAGTCTCGGGAGAGGCCAAAGCCCAAAATATCAGACTGGTGCAGGACCCACCGCTCCGTTGTAAGCAACACTCCCTGGGGGTGCTCTGGCCCCAGAAACCCTCTTAAAGTGGTTTGTGGGTCCCTTTCAGCACACACAAGCCTATTAGGCTGCAGAGTCCCAAGTTCTCTTTATGGAAGAGAAGCCTCCAAGATGCGAGCCTTGGCCAAGGCCATGTGATGGACCTGGGATCACCAGGCTGCTGGACCCCCAGGCCTTCAGCTCCCGGGGCTCCCAGGTGCTGCCCTAAGGGTGCCCTGGGCTGCTGCTGCCATTTGATGCCTGAGGAAGGGATGACAGAAGCAGTCAACCATCTCCCCCCCAACGGCTCAGGTTATATGGGCAGCTGTGTCTCCAGATGTGAGGGCCAGCTGCACAGAACCATGATGCATTCAGGGCAGCGCATTTTGCATAGTGGGTCTGCCCCAAGATGTTTGCTAACCCATATGAGTTGCAATTAAACCTACTATTCTCAGAATCAATAGCAAGGTCCATAAAACAATTAACATAGACCAGGGTCAGGGCCGACTCTGGGGCTGGGACCAGGGCTCAGTCTGGTCCAGGTCAGGGCCAACTGTAGGGCTGGGATCAGAGCTCAGCCTGGGAGAGGACCAGGGCTCAGTCAGGTCCTGGTCAGGGCCAAGGCTGGGGCTGGGACCAGGACTCAGCCTGGGAAGGGACCAGAGCTCAGTCTGGTCTAGGTCAGGGCCAATCCTGGGGTGTGGACCAGGGCTCAGCCTGGTAGGGGACCAGGACTCAGTCTGGTCCAGGTCAGGGCCGACTCTGGGGCTGGAATCAGGGCTCAGCCTGGAAGAGGACCAGGGCTCAGTCTGGTCCAGGTCAGGGCTGACTCCGGGGCTGGGATCAGGGCTCAGTCTGATCCAGGTCAAGGCCAACTCTGGACTGGGATCAGGGCTCAGCCTGGGAGGGGACCAGAGCTCAGTCTGGTCCAGGTCAGGGCCAATCCTGGGGCTGGGACCAGGGCTCATCCTGGGAGAGGACCAGGGCTCAGTCTAGAGCTGCGCGCACAATGAGAGCTCCCGGGCTGGGAGGCGGCGTCTCTTCCCTGGAACAGCCAGAGCCTGAGCTGCCCATGTGACTCTCTCTGTCATGCTGGGAGCAGCAAGATATCTCCAATAGCTGCCTGATGTGATCCCCCATAAAGCCATAAAGCAGAAACTGACTTTAAAATGGCCCTTTCTCTGCCTGTGTCTTCGGACATAAATTTAAATAAAACGGCAATTTAAAGGCCTGTGACACCGAGCAGGCGGCATGGGGCTGTCTCTCGGGGCTGCGTGGGGTCAGAACGGGGCCCTGAGCCCATCAGCCTGGGCCACTCGGTGAGGGTCAGAGCCGGGGCAGCGGGGAGGGCAGCTGGCCCCGCAGGTGGAGCGGGTCCTCCCAGGCTACCCGCCTTCCCCTCCGAGCCCACGGCCGGCCACGGTCCCGGGAGGGCAGGTGCTGTGGCTCCTTCACCCTCGGCTTCCACCCCTGGGGAAACGGGGGAGGTCCATCACGGCCTTTTGTGCACAGCGTGTGGGCTCTCCGCCACCGGCCTCTCGAAACCCTCCGTGAACACCTGCTGAGAGGGGAGTACCTGACCCGACTTAGACCAGAGCAGTGGTTCTCTTTGCTGGCCCACCCCAGAGGTTCCGGCTCAGCAGGTCTGGGTGGGGCCGGAAGGTGTGCATTTCCAGAAAGTTCCCAGGGGATACCGATGCTGTTGGTCCAGGGACCCCACTTTGAGCAGTGCGGTGCTAGGCTGTGGGTGGGGTTCATGGCCGAGGGGAGGGAGCGGAAGCAGAAGCAGAGGGACGAGGGGGAGGGCCTCACTGTGGTTCTGCCAAGGGATGGCCACGGGTGCCTGGAGGGGCCGCCCATTCCTCCGTCCTTCCCCCCAGGGCCAATCCCAGCATCGCGTCCCCACGGCCCTCGGCAGGACCCTGGTGGAAAGAGCCGCCTGGGCTTTGGGGCTCCGGCCCCTGCCCGACTTCCCCCACCCTGCCTCGCTCCCGCCCCACGACAGCTCCCCGGGCACACTCCGCTCTGTCGACAGGTGGACACCCCAAACCGGGGAGGTGGAGGGACTCGCCCGTGCCTTCTTGGCCAGCAAGGGGCAGGCAGCGCACTGAACCCGATTGCAGTGCTTTCTCCCCAAAGCCTCTCTGCCTAATCCTCCTCTCCAACTCTGAGCTGCGTTTCCAATGGGCCCCCAAGCTCTGGCATCTGGGAGGATGTAGGAGACACCCTTTTCTCTCCTCCACCCCCTTCCCGCAGCCTCTGTCTGCACGGCCATGCCCCACCTCCTGTCTCCACAGCAGCCGTCCCCCAGGAGGGCAGGCTGTCAGGCTGCTGGCACAAACGTCGGCAGATTTTACGGGCGGCCTTTACCAAGATTTGCAGCTGGCACTAAAAGTCAGACCCAGCTCAGGAACAGGGAGGAAGGAAATTCGTCAGTGATGAGTTCCCAGGGACCTGCGTCATCCCTGCCCTGCATGGGGGGTACAGTGGTCCGATGGCATCAGTGAGGGGGGAGGGCAGCAAGCAGGGATGGAGCAGCTCCTCGTCTGCAGAGGTGTCGGGCTGGAACCAGGCAGGGAGGGGTCAGGGGAGCCTAGTGAGATCAGAGAGGGGGAAAGCGGCTCTGAGCTTCCAATGGGGCAGAGTTAGCCCAGGGAGCAGCCCAGAGCCCGCAGTTGTGTGCACGCAGGTGTGTGCCCACAGGTGTATGTGCTCAGGTGCCTGCTCACAGGCATCTGCTCGCCAGGGTGCATGCTCAGATGTGTGCTTTCAGGTACACGTACAGCAAGGGTGTTGGGACTTGGAGAGGGGTTATGCCAATGACAGGGGCTTATTGGTCATTGATAAAGGACCAAAGGGTCAAGGCCTCAGTCTGCAACCAGAATCAGGGGTCAGAGACTAGATATGGGCTCAGGGCAAGGCCTCTGTCTGGGGTCGGGGTCAGGGAGCTGTGATGAGCTGGGGTCAGGGGTTCATTTGGGGTCAGGGTCAGGGTGCTATAATGAGCTGGGGTGAAGGAGTTCATCTGGGATCAAGGACAAAGTCATTCCCCAGCCAGGGTGAGGAGTTCCCAGAAGCTGGTGTCCAGGGTCGAGCTCACCCAGGCGAACCAAGGCCACAGCTGAGCTGAAGCCCCTGCAGACTCCGCCGAGGATAGACAGATGGCTGTGGGACCGGGAGAGACCAGCAGTGAGGGTTCCCCTTGGCTGAAATGCACGGCCACAGGGTAAATGTGCCCGTGGGGAGGGCTCCCCAATTCGCCTCTTCTTCCTTGGCTGGGGCTCCCCCACCCTGACAGTTTGGGTGTCCTCACTCGGACCCCTCCTGGCCCCTCTGAGCGCCCGGCCAGAGCCCAGGCTCCTCTGACTCAGTTTCCTGCTTCAGCCTCTGTCAGCCCTCAAGAGTCAAGGTTTGCTATCCTTCCCCACCGATGCGGTTTCCTCCTCTCTACCTTTCTGCCAACCCAGATGCAGGACCAGCCCCCAGCCCTGCAAAGCCCCTTTCACCGAGACAGAGACAGGCAGTGGGGACATTTTGCTGGTGGCTCTGGGTCTCGCTGGGTGGAAGAGGGGACATTGAGAGGTGCGCAGCAGGAGCTAAAAACTTCACTTTTCTGTTCTAAAGCCCCTTTGGCTTCCTTGGAGAAGAGATTGATTCCAGATTTGGAACAGGAAGCCTGGAGTATCCGGTGGGGCCAGAGAGTAAAGATGTGCCCCAAATCGGGTGGGGGGTGTCAAAGGGTACAGGAGCCCCCTGACGGCATCCCCAGGGGCCAAAGCTGGAGGGAGGCAAAAAGAAAATAAATTAACAGGAGTACTGAATTCAGCCCATTGCATAAAATAAAAGTCTGTGAGTCATGCTGACACAAATAAATAATTGAATGAATGAGCAAATGGGGGAGAAGGGACAGTCCTTCCTTAGAGGAGAATTTCCATTAATAAATGTAGAAGGAACAGAGGACAGAGAAAATCTCCAGTGAAAAACCCTGTTGGTAAGTGCTGCCGGAAAGATCCAGTGGCGGATGCTCGCATTAACGAAAGACAGCTTGAATAGAAACAGGATATTCACATAGTCTCAAAGGATGTCCCCCATGAAATTCGCTAACTGCCAAGAGAAAAATAGTAACTTTTAGCAGAGAGGCCCAGCAGATGCCACCCACATCTCACCACCAAGTTAGGGTCAAGGTAAGAGGACGTGTTGACTTCACGACCCCCTTGACGTGAGGCCCTGGGGTGTGCACGTTGTTTGGGGGGAGCAGTATCCTGTCAAAAATGCATAACCCCGGACCAACACCAGACAAACCCAAATTCAGGGACATTCTACAAAATAACTGAGAAGTGGCCTTGCAAAGGAAAAGCCAAGGAAAGTTTGATGAACCATCGCAGAAAGGGAAGAGTATAAGGGAATATGACAAGAAAACGTGGCGTGGGAGAACGGATGAGATCCTAGACCACGAGGAGGAAATTAGTGGAATCCAAACAGGGTCTACAGTTTAGTAACTGTGAGACACCAGCGTGATTCCTTACTTTTGGCCATAGGATGTTAAAGCAGGGCAAGAGAAGGGTATACAGGAAGTATGTTGTGCTGTTTGCAATAAAAATTTGAAAAGTCTCACTGGGCATTTGCATGCTGAGATCTGGCTTGGCCCTGAGCCGCTCGGCCCCCCACTTCCTCTCCTCTGCTTCCCCAATCCCGCATCCCTGGGCCACCCCCACCCCCACCCCTGGGCAGCGCTTTATGACCTCCTGTTCTACAAGCAGCTTATTTAGATATTTTCCCAAGCGGAGAAAGTTGCTGCCCCGAGAGGCACGATGGCCCAGCCGGCAGAGAGAAGCCTGTTCTCACCTGGCAGCTTGCCAGTACCCTCTGTAGGGAGAGCCACCCCAACCGGCTGCCAATAGGACCGCGGGTGCAGCTGGGAGCAAGAGCAGGTGGGCCCAGGAGCGTGGCCCTCTACCCAGCTCGCCCCAGGGTTTGACACATCGTCCCGTGTGCATGCTGGGAGCCTGTTCTCATTTCACAGAGGAGAGGCCGTGGCCTCCCCGAGGCCACCCAGGCAACTGGTAGGATAAGAACCACACTAGATTCCCAGCCAGCCCCGCTGTGTACATGTGCTTCTGGAAAGCAGGGACAAAGTCCTACTCCATCTCCCTTTCTCTAAGTTCAAAAGAGGAAAAAGCTTCCCTGCCTGGATCCTGCCTCAGGGAAACGTACCTTTTTGAATTGGGAATATACAGCTAGAGACATTTCTGGCAAGATGTTGAGCTCATATGAATCTTTCAGTTTGCAAACAGTGGGGACACTCTGATGTCCTTCCGGTGATGGGGGTTTCCCATGAAGGTAGGCAAGGATGCCTGAGCTGGTACAGCTGCCCAGCAGGCCTCGCAGGAGCTGCTGCCAGGAGCTGGGTCACCGAGTCCCTGGGCAGCACACAGCTCCTTCGGCAGCAGGTTTCAGCTGCCTTATGGGCCCTGCTGAGGCCATCTCCCTGTGTACTTGTGGCTTCTGCCTGCACCACCAGTTCCTGGCTGTGTGTGTCCTGCAGTCTAAAGACAAGGTCTGTGGTGGGTCAGTCCACCCTGTCAGGCAGCAGTGCAACACGAGGTCAACTCATAGCCCCAGGTAAGACTGCAGGTGCCTACCTTGCGATCATGTGATACAGGTTATGGCAACCTGTATTTGAAAAACCTTTTGCCCACCCAAATGCTTCTATCTTCTCTCCTCTCCTCTGTGGCCCCATCCCAAAGTTTCTAGGGTACCCTCAAAAAATTCCCAACAGCTTCCCAGTTTACTCCTGGGGAACTCAGTCAAGGAACAACTTCAGCAGCTGGAGTCAGAAAAGAGAAGACTGCACCACCACCCCTGGCCCTTTCTGTCCCTGTGCTCAGTTCACAGGGGCCCGTTCAGCCCTGAGAATATGGGAAACACCCAGAACTGGGAGCGCCCAGCTCCAGCCCCCTCCATACCCAGTCCTCCAAAACTGAACCCCGTTAATGAGCAATCATGGAGCCTGAGTCACTGCTACACAATCAAGGCAGCAGCAGGTGGTATCTGTGACAGAGGGACACAGGATTTCATGCTGAGAAATAGATTAATAAGCCATTATGATGAGCAAGTTGATCATTAGCAGGGGATTGAGACTTCAGAGCCAATTGAAGCCATCCAGCAAAACGTTGGCACCTTCTTGGAGTATGAAATATTAATTGCCCTCAAGCCAGGGCTGGAAAGCAGAAGTTTGTTTGCACCTTTGCTGGTGTAGCCGAATGCCCACTGGGACCCCCTCCCCTTGGACAAGCCCAGGGCCACCCCTTGGGGCCACCCAGCTGGCTGAGAGCAGTGTCCTCCTCCAAGGAGAGGGGTTTACTGATTTGATCTTTGTCTTGGTCCACTTCAAGAGAGAAAGGAAAGTCTTGTGAGGGAGAGCTTAGCCCCTCTTCTTAGAGGGCTCAACTTGGGGGGATCTGTGGCCACTTCTCCTGCTGAATTTCAGCTGTGTGCCCTGGGGTGCTCCCCCCAGGCCTTGGAAACTGGCCTGGAGGTGAATTGCAGGTCGGCCCTGTGGCCGGGAGCAACGCACGGGCTGGTGGGTGGCATGTCAGGTCCAGAGCCCACCAGCAGCCCTCCGCCTCTAACCCGTCACCCCCAGGCAGAGCCGGTGCACACGGTGCTCCAGCATCAGAGCTGTGGTTTTAATTATTATTTGTTTGCTCACCTGCAGCAGAGCCAGGCATGAAATGCTGGACCAGGAGCTACCAAACCCACCTGAAGAACAAGAAGGGCTGCATGGCTCACTGGCGAAAGTAGACCAGAGCTTCTGTGGTGAGAAGGCGGCTGAGGGCCAAGCTTAACCGGAGAGCCAAGGCCAGGTGGGGGGCCCACACGTGGGGAGGACCCCAGACATCAGTGACCAGGAGTTGGAGTCACCATGGGCCTAGAAAAGGCAGTCCCAGCACCCCCAAATCTGCTGGGGCCAAGGGTGACCCCTGAGGAAAGGGGGCAGGTTCTGAGCCCCACCCCACCCCACCCTCCTCAATGTGGTCAACATCAGTGGCCTTTTCCCATGTTGCCATAGCAACCACATTTTTTTAAAATACTCAACTCTATTGAGTTAGATTTTCTGAGACTGACATCAGCTTTTCCCTCTCACCCAAACAAACAAAAAAGCTGCTTTATACCATCACATTTTTAAATTAAGGTGAACTAAAGTTCCTCTGGTTTGAAGATTTTTTAATGACTGCTGTAACATCCTGGAGATCTTTACCACCCTCCCAGAGCCCTCTCTGACCCCACCTGTGCTGCTGTTTGTCAACTGCCATCCTACCGAGACGCAGATACAGATGTCCCCAGCTGCAGTCTGCGAATAGGACCACGTCCCAGTGCCCGAGAAGATATCTCGCTCACTGCTGTGCAGAGTCGAAATTGATGCAAACTTTTAGGAGCACTGTTGGGCAAGACTTATCAAAAGCCCTAAAAATATACAGACCTACCCCTACCATAGAATATTCCTTGGCAATGGCAAAGAATGAGATACTGGCTCACGACACAACTTGGATGAACCTTGAAAAACTTAATGCTCAGTGAAAGCAGCCAAACACCAAAGGCCATATCGTACAGGATTCCATCGACACAGAAGGTCCGGAATAGGCAAATGCACAGAAACAGAAAGAAGATTCTTGGTTACCAGGGGCTTCAGGGTTTCTTTCTGGGGTGATGAAGATGTCCTAAACGTAGATGGTGCTTATGGCTGCACAAGTCTGTCAGCATACTAAAGCCATTGAATTGTCTGCTTTGAGTGGGTTAATTGGTTTGATATGTCAATTATTTCTCAATAAAACTATTTTTAAAATACCTAACAATATTATAACAGAATGATAATATCTTTATTCTGAATACACGCACACGCACACACACACACACACACACACACACACACACACACACACACACCTGCAACCCAGCAATTTCTCTTCCAGGAGTTTCTCCTAAGGTAGCAATAGTCAGGAATATGCGCCCAGATGTTCAAACGCCATCAGAACAAAACACACCTAGTTGCCCAGTGCCTGGGCTGGGAATAAAATAATCCTGGGGCCTGAGTTCACCAGCACAAGGAGCAGGCATTTACAATGGTGTGGAAGGAACACATTTATCAGCAGAGATATGTGTTTGTGACAAACTGTTGGTGAAAATAGCAGTTTCCCAACCGCAAATCAGGCTATTATAAAAATATATGCCTTACGGACACAGAAGGCAGCTGCTAAATTATAACGGGCTACTTCCTGAATCCCAGGATTTGAGAGAGTTTTTCTGCCTCTTTTTCCAACTCTCTGGCTTGCCCAGTCTTTCTACAGAGACCTGTATTATTTTGTAATAAACGATACAACTGAGATTTTGAAGATGAAGGGACAGCGAATAAATCAAGGCCCCAAATGCAGGATGACGGTTTTGCTTTGAGCAGAGGAGGTGGGGAGCCCAGTGTGGCTGGGAAGGAGCCCTGGATCTGGAGATGGAGGCTCTGGAAGAGAACATGCCTCTCTGGACCGCCTTTCCTCCGTGCGGAAAATATAAGCCATAATTCTCCCCGCATCCTTGGCTCCCAGAGGGCCCCGGGGGGCTGCTGACGTCAGAGGCAGCTGTGGGCATGGGCAGCCGGCTCCGGGCACCCCCAGCCTCGGGGGATGACATCCTGCGTGACGAGCCCGGCCCCGCGGCCAGGAGGTCGCACTGGGCCCGCTTCCTTTGCCCGAGCATGATTTCCCGCTAATCAGCGTCACTCGGCCCCGGGAGATGCCAGCCCGGAGCCCCCACCAGCTGCTCTGAGGAGCCGCTCCCGGGTTCCAGGGCACGCTTGGCTGGGTTTGGGAAGACTGGGCCTAAGCAGAGCTGACAGCCCCATCTGCTTCCTCTGAGAAGCAAGACGCGCTGGGGACAGGCACACAGCCCTGTTATACCTCGGGGACCAGCCTGAGCTGGGAGCTTCGCCCTCCCCAGGCAGAGCCCCGGCCCACCTGGGATGGCCTTGCCAAGGTCTAGGAGACCGAGGGTCAGGACTGATGGGGGATGGGGACAGGGGGAGGCCAGGAGGCTCTGGCAGTGCCATCAGGAGGGGTGACAGGCCATTGCAGAAGGACCGTGATGACAAGAGCACAGCTGTGGATTTTAAGGGAGCACTCTTCATTTTACATGTCACAACGGCCTCCACATGAGGTAGGTACTGCTGGGTCCCCATTTGACAGATGAGGAAACTGAGGCTCAGGAAGTTGTTGTTGCTGGCTAGCAATCAGCCAAGCTGGGGCCCAGATGCAAGTCAGCCCAAGACAGGAGCCCTGGCTCCTAGACGTGGTGCAGGGGGCCTAGAATGCAAGTCGGGGGCTCTGACTTTGTCCTGGACCATGTGCCTACAGGCTTCCAGGCTGGGAGCAGCGGGAGGCAGAGGGAGGAGCCTCCGTCAGGAAGTCCAGGCAGAGTGGCAGGAAGCCCAGGTGGGGGGACCACAGCAGCCTGGAGTACCAGGGAGCACCTGTCTGAACTCCCCTCACCACCCTTCCAGGATTGGGCAGGGATTGTGGTTGCAGCCAGGCTGGGGGCTGAGCCTGGGCTGGGCCTGTGTGGCTTGGAAGAGGAGAAGAAGGAGAGGAGAGGAGAGGAAAGGGGGGGGGGGGGCCTGCCCCTCAGTGGGAGGGGCCTGTCCTAGCTTGAGCTCCCTGGAAACGGACTGCTGGGAGAGGGGGCTGTGCCCAGGAGGACTGGGAAGGCCCTTGGAGGTGAGGAAGGCAGGAGTGGACAGCAGGCAAAGCTGGACTTCATGATATATCATCCAGAGTTCCCCAGAGAAACAGAACCAAGGGGAAAGACATAGATGTAGGCGTAGACATAGACATGTAGACATAAACATACATGTTGATGTAGATGTGGAAGTAGATGTAGACGCATGTAGACATAGAAGTAGAAGTAAATGCAGATGTAGGTGTAGGTGTAGACATAGATGTACATGTTGATGTAGATGTAGACGTAAAGGTAGACATAGATGTAGATGCAGGCATAGATGTAGATGCAGGCATAGATGTAGATGCAGACATAGATGTAGGTGTAGGTATAGATGTAGACATAGATGTAGAAGTAGACATAAACATAGACATAGGTATAGGTATAGATGTAGATGTAATTGCAGACATAGACATAGATGTACAGGTTGATGCAGATGTAGATGTAGATGTGGACGTAGATATAGACTTGATGTATATGTAGTTGTAGACATAGATGTAGACACAGACAGACATAGACATAGATGCACATGTTGATGCAGATGTAGATGTGCTAGGAGATTTATCATAAGGAATTGGCTCACATTAGGCAAGTACAAATTCCAGAAGGCAGGCTACAGGCTGGTAATTCCAGTGAGTGATGTTGAAGTCTTGAGTTGGAAATTTCTCAGGAGAAGCCAGCATTCCAGAGGGATGCTGGTGCAGGCTGCCATGGTGGGGGTGCGGTGCCAAAATCCCAGTGCCCCTGCCCCCTCTCTGCTCGCAGCCTGTGCAGACACCGGGGGACTCCACTCACTCGGCCGCAGGCCACGCCGTGTCCTGAGACAGCCTGTTACTGGGCAAGAACACTTGAAAACATAAGAAAAAAGTCTCCTCTTTATGACATTAGAGCTTCTCAGGGATCCAAATCCCCAGCTGAGTAGAAAGGAAAAGTTGCCCCCAACCACGGCACAGAGAGAGCCTCGGGGCCTCCTCTCTGGGCCTGCTGTGTGGGTTTGCAGATACACGGACTCGTACACGTGTGCCTCGGACCCTTCATGCTACATCACAAGCCGTGAGCTTCACTCACCAATGTGTTGTCAGAGGAGACAGAGCTACCTCAGGCCTTTCTAATCATGCCACCGGGGCAGAGGCCTCTGAGGGTCGGACACCTGTCCAGGACAGAAGGACTCAGAGGGGTGGGGGGGTCCAGGCAGAACCAAGGGGAGCTCCCCGTGGGCGAATCCACCCCACCAGGCCTGGGTTTTTCCTCGCCGGGAGAGGGGGCTGGCATGAGGCTGAGTTGGTTCTGCAGCTGGGGGTGCATCTGGTAAGTGGGCAACTCCCAGGGAATCTTCAGATGTGCAGGGAGCCCTGCAAGAGGGAGACAAGGGCCCAGGATTGGAGACGGCCCGGCTGCCATAACTTCTGGCCTCAATCAGTAGCTATTTCTTGGCTCCAAAATCACCTTCTCCTCCCCCAACACCATCAGAGGCACCTGCTGCCAATCAGCTATGACACTTTAAAGAAACACTACTGGAATTTCCGGGCTCAGGAGGGCTCTCTGGGTTGGCTGTTTGCTTAGACATCTCCGGCAAAGCCAGCGGAGAAGGAAGAGATGGGAAACATGAGTTAATGGACTGTTTGGAGCAGCCGGGCTCCTGCCGTGGTGGGGGCGGCTTTGGCATGTGTGAGGCCCCAGGGACCTCCAGGGCAGCCCCAGCTGAGCCTCCACCCAGTGGAGGGCTGGGAACCTGACCACCCCTGGCATTGACCTCCCCCCCTTCACAAACAACACCCCAGCCCCAACTGTGCCGGGTCAGGAGCTGGGTACAGGGCTGCCGAGATGAACGTGGGGAGGGCCCTGCCCTCCTGGAGCGGAGGGGCCCACAGAGAAGGGAAGCCACACGGCAGCAACTCTCAGAGGAGCTAACATAGGGTTAGATGAGGCAGCCCATGGGGACCCCTTGCTCTGGGGGCATGGACAGGAGAGCCTGGGGCAGGGCTTTCCTGATGGGGGAGACATGTTGACCCTGTTCCCAACTGTTGTAGGCTAAGGGCAGCCCCAAAAAAGCTATGTCCACTTTTTCTAACAGAACCTGGGAGTGTGAAGTGAAGGACCTGGAGATGAGCGCATCCTGGGTTGTCTGAGTGGGCCCAAATCCAAAGACAACTGTCCTCATGAGACAGAAGAGGAGAGACATAGAGTCACAGAGGAGACACCACATAACGACAGGGGCAGAGACCAGGGGACGCGGCCACCAGCCATGGAGCACTGGAGCCTTAGAAGCTGGAAGAGGTGAGGAAGAACCTACCCTAGAGCCTTCAGAGGGAGCACGGCCCTGGCGCCATCTTGATTTTGGACTCCTGGTCTCCAGGACTGTGGGAGAATTAATTTCTGTTGCTGTAAGCCACCCGGATTGTGGTGTTCTGTTGAAACAGCAACCACAGGAAGGCCATGCACCCAGCAGGGAAGGGCAGGGCTGAGGACTGAGTTGAAATCCCAGCTCTACTGCTCAATAGCTGTCTCCTTGGCCAAATTACTTAACCTCTCTGAGCCTCCCCAGGACCCTCCAGAGGGTTGGGATGGCCACACACGATGACACCAGCACTTGACGAGCCCATGTGAAGGGGTCATCACAGACAGCTCTCCTTGGGCCCCACACCCTCCTGGTCTGTCTGAGCTCCATCGTGTCGTCTCTACTCAACTTCACCAGAGGCCCCAGGGACCACACCAGCAAGACTCCGGGTGTCTTAGGGGGCAAGAGTCCTTCCCCATGGTTGAGTATATGGATGGGTGGATGGGTAGCTGGGTGGATGGATGGATGGATGGATGGACAAATGAATGAGTGGATGGATGGATGGATGGATGGATGGACGGACAGACGGATGGATGAAGGCCTACAACTGAAGATGCTGGTTTGTTGGTGCCTCGCTAATGCCGGAGGAGTGGACAGGGTCAAGTTTGAAGTTAGAGGGCCTGGCTTCTGTCCAGCCTTGCCTCTCTTGTTGGAGCAAATTCTGGGTTTCTGCACCCTCTCTTGAGGTCCCTTAGAGCTCGAAATCAAGTCTATGAGTTAGAGGTTTGAATTTGTTGTTATCTCCTGAAACAAGCCTGTATCTGCTAAGCACAAAGCTTTTTTGTGTGTGCTAACTCATGTGACCCCCCGAGACTGGATCCTGGGCAGTATTCCATTAGGGCTCATCAGCTCTCCTGTCACCCATAAAGTGGACCTGGTGGCTAAACAGGGCTCTTCACCCCAAGGTCTCTCCTACCCTGGGATGAGGGTGAGGGGAGAACTGCCGAGCAACCACGAAATCGTGGATTTGGCTGTCGTCCTCCCCAGCTTCGAGCCCGGGCCGTGAGCCTGTCCCTCTCAGGGCCTCACTTAGTGCACCTGCCAGGCACAAGCCCCGCCGATGTTTCAGGTGGCTGGAAGGACAAGTGTCCGTCCAGGGGAAGCATCTGGCACACGCTCAGGATCCCGTGGTCCCGGCTCATTCATTATGACATTGCACATAAACCTGTGGCTGCTCCCACAAGCCTCGCCCCTCGGTGGCTTCTCACAGCTCTGGGCTTGGACCCAGGTTTGCAGGCAGGACCTGGAGTGGCTGGGCAGTCGTCGAGAGGAGCAGAGGGGCTTCCAAGGCCTCATCAGGAGTTGGCCCCCAGCTGAGGACCCCCCAGCCACTGGCTCACCCCTCAAGTGGCCCTGAGGTCTCGCCTTCACCCCCAGATGGCCCCACTCTGGGTGGGTGCAGGATACCTCACCTGCACCCCTTGCACACACGGCAGCAAAGAGGCGGTGCTGCCAGCCACTGAGCCACGGGGCTTCTCTTTTCCTTCCAAGTGGATGCCCTTCCCTGGGGCTGGAGAGTTGCTCCCTGGCTTTTGCCGCTGCCACCGCCATCCAACTGTAATTACAAGAAGGAACACATTAACGACTTTCTAATGGCCAGGGCGCCGTGGGCAGCACCTGCTTATTACTGCTAATTGGAGGCAACCACTGCCAGCTGCACAGCCCGCCTCCCCCTCGCCTGGCAGCCCCTCACCTGGGGAGGAGATGACCCCCCAAAAGCCCTCCCTCTACATGGGCAAAATGGAGCTTCGGGGGTTCCGGGGTGAATGGGGTTCCCCAGGGGTCCTGTTTGAGACTCAGGAGGCGGTGTGGAGAGTGAAGACAGCCCTCAGTGCCAGCCCCCTGACACCCCCCGAGGCTCAGTTTCCTCATCTGTAAATCAGGGAAGATCTTTCCTTTCTTCTGGGAATGCAAGACGGCGAGTGCCAGGCTTGGCACTGAAGAGTGAGCTCATTCTGCTCCAGGTGTGTTTGGTTTTCTCAAGGAAGGAAGGAAGAGAGAGAGAAGGGGGAGGGAGGGTGTGGAAGGTTGGACTGTGTACCCCCTCAAAGGACATGTTCCTAATATTAATCCGTGTCCCCGGGGGTGTGAGCTCACTTGTGAACCGGACCTCTTGAAGATGTCATTTCTGGTTAAGGCGTGGCCCCCCTGTAATCCATGTCACTAGAAGCCTGATGAAGAGAAGCCACCGAGAGCCTCAGGGAGAAGCCAAAGTCAGTGGAGAAGGAAGTCAGTGGAAACTGGGAGAACAGACCCAGGAGAGGGAGCTGACCAGGGGATGGGCAAAGACCCAAGCCAAGGGACCCCAGGACTGTGGTGAGCCAGTGCCAGGACACTAGGGACCTGGGGGAAGAAAGCATTGCCAGGCTGATAGCGTGATGATGGACTTCCAGCCTCAAAACCCCGAGACAATAAATGCCTGTCGTTCAGCCAACCAGTGTGTGGTGTTTGTCACAGCACCAAGGGAAACTGGGATGGGGGATGGAGGGCCTCCCGGTCCTGGGTGAAGGCATATGGCGGGAGGTGGGGAGGATTTGGGACGCGCCTGGGGGAAGCGGGTGTCATGGCTGTGCCGGGCCTGGGTCCCCTCTGTGCCTGGGTCTCGGCAGTGGGAGGTCCCGGCCTGGCTGATAACTGCTGGGCCAGTAAACAGGGGCCTACCCTGGACTGTGTTTTTAATCTTAGAAAGTAAATTAAAAGGAGTAGGCATTGCACAGGGTCTTGGGCCAGGTGAGCTGGCCTGCTCACTCCCGCGTCTCCAGCACCTGACCCCAGTTCCCAGAGCTGGGGCCCACGTGAGGTCTGGGGAGCGGGGTGTACCCCAGCCCTGAAATCTTGTCCTTCCTTCCCTCAACTCCTGAGCATCTGTGCAGCCTCAGCTGCAGAGCTTTAAGAGGCCGCGGGCCTCGGTCTCCCCCCAGAAGGAACCAGTTTCAGATGAGCTCTGAGTGCACTCAGCTCCGAGCAGCCTCCAGCCCTCAGGATCCCTGCTGCCCACCAGCCCTTAGCCCTGCATTCAAGGCCCCTCATGACCATGCCAGCTGCCCACCAGCCTCTTCCCTGACCACCGCCCACCCACGAGGGTAAGCCCCCAGCCATCCCTGAGAAGGAAAGGGCCATCCAGCAGCTCTCCCACCCCGCTCAGCGCTCTCCCACTTTGCAGAGCGCCAACACCTGACAAGGCCGCTCGGCAACAGGACTAGACCACCCCAAAATTTGGTCTGAGCACAGACAGAACAAGGTCAGTGTCCGGCTAATATGAGTGACAGCCAGAGTGACAGCCTCATTCTGTCCTGCCCCCAGCCCTGCAGATGGGACGTTTGCAGGCGCCAGCCATAGAACAAGCCCCTTTTCCCAGCGCCCAGTGCAGACAAAGCTCCTATGGAAGCTGATTCCCCATCAGTCCTCTCCGGAGCCAGTGGCCCCCTGAGGGGTAGACAGCAGGTGCCAAGGTGCAGGTGGGTACCGCTCCCCTGAAAGCTCCGGAAAGGGGAGGGGCCTGAGACTGGTTTCCCAGACCCCTAAGAGAATTCTCTGGGCCTGGAGTTTAATTGAACAAGAGACTTTTCAAAGCTGTTTTTAAAAATAAATACAGAGGGATGTCTTAGACGACAGGAAAATGTGCTGGACTTGGCCTGAGCCTTGACAGGCACACCTGGGCTGGGGAGATGCCCCCGAGCTAACCCCGCCACAGCCCCTTCCGAGCCGCACCCTCTCTGGGAAACTGTCCCCCCAGGCAGCAGCCCCAGGGAAGCTGGTGGAGCTGTTGGAGGTCCGCTCCAGCCAGCACCCTCACAGCCGGACATCTCCCGCCATTCTCCATCCCTGTCCCGGGCTGGGAGGTGGCAGAACGGCCTGCACCCTCTCTCTCCAGGGACTTCCGTGTTCATGAAGGAGATGCCTGGAATTCACCCCAAAGAAAGACACCTGCGGCCAGCGGGTGGTTCGGCCCCTGCCCGAGGCCAGTGCCCCAGAGCTGGAGTGTATGAAACCCAGCGGCCTCCAGCCCCGGCTGCAGGAGGCAGGGAGCCCTGGAGTGGGAGCAGATCCCGGGGACTGCGGCTCACTTCCCGGCTGTTGCCCACGCTCCCGTGCGTTCATTCAGAAGCGGTCACGGCACGCCCCCCCCACACCGGGCACATCAGTCCTCCATTGGATGATGCGTTCACAGGCTCGGTCACTCACCCATTGATCTTCCTCTTTGTCTAGGAAGAGAGCAAATATCAACTTCTGCCAGCCCCAGTTGGAAAGATTGCAAAGCCTAACTAGAGCCATCAGGATTAATGAGGTTTCCCGGGATTCTCGTTACCAAGGAAATCAGTTCAGAAAAGCTGCCCAGAGGTGCAGCGGGCAGGGCCACCTCGTGCCTGGGGGAGCTTCTTACTGAGCTGAGCAACCAAGAGAATGCCTGTAAGCCAGACGCCTCCCGAGGGGGAAGCTCCTGGGCTCCCCTGGGTGCACGAGGGCCTGGGCACCGAGCAGAGAGGCTGGGGCTGGGACCTCGCTGCTGGGAGGCGGTTCTGCCAGCAGGAGCAGAGGTGGCCACTGCCCCCCACAGCCCGCACCGCCCAGGCCTTTAATGTGTGCTGGCTGCTGCGTGCGAAGGACATTTAGACATGCAGTTGCTTGTCTGTGCGTTTAGATCATATCACGAGTTCGTTCGTTCAGGCATCCACGCATCTTGCAAATAATTTAATGAGCATCTTCCATGTGCATTCATTCATAAAGCAACGCATTTACGTAGTGTCCGACCTCATAGATTGTTTGGAGCTTACAGGGACAGAACCGGCAGGAGGGTTGGAAACCACAGTGAGAGCAGGAAAAGCTTCGTGAGGTGACATTTGCGCTCCGTGTGTAGGGGAGGGCAGGTCTCTGAGTTGAATAAACAGCAGCCATAGAAGTCAGTCCAGAGAGCCAAACACGGGAGGCTTCCCGGCGGCCGCAGTCATGCCACCATCCACGGAGCCCGGAGGCCTGCAAGGGCCTCCTCGGTGCCTTGGACTGGATGGTGCAGGCTACGGCCCCCCACGGCCCCTGCGTGTCACTCAGGACCGCCTGGGGAGCTCGCTGCCACCACCGCCTCAAAAGCCCATCTTCCCAGTAAATATTCACCGCTGCTGGCAGAGCTGTGCCCTGAAATATAGTTTGGGAAAGACAAAAAGAGTCATCAGGTGTCTAATAGTTGTGTTACAGTGCTTCTCTTGGATGTGAATTCAATGTGACAAGCCAGGGCCCGGCCAGCCTGTCCCCCCAGCCCTGGAATCGGCTCTGGGTTCCCCGCCGTGGGGGAGACAGGCTGCCAGCAGGGGACGCAGCTGGGGCGAGGCAGGAGGCGGTGGCCAGCGTCCTCCAGTTAATGGGAGTTCATGAAATTTTAACGATGTCCTGAGGTTTGCCAAATGTATCCTTTTAAGTGGAGAGCAAGAAATGTCCCTGCATGGGGACTCGGCAAGAGATGAACGACAGCAGATTCAGTCTGGCTAAGCAGCAGGGCCGAGGCGAGCCAAGTATCTCCCTAACCAGCCTCCTCGGGCCGAGGACACCCCGCACCTCCTGCTCCCGTCAGCCCTGCAGCTGCTTGAGCTCCCCCAGCTCGCTGTCCCGCAAGGCAGGAAGGCAGCTGGGCAGGTGTCTCCACAGGGATCTCAAGTTGGGGCACCCCTGGGCCCCTCCCCTGGCAAATGCACCCCAGCTCCGCTGCACTGCCTCAGGGCTCCTGGAGCTGGTGCCAAGGACGCCGGACTCCATGCCTTTGGCCACTTGTGCAATGCACCCCGTCCCCAGAAAGAGCCGTTTCCCACACGCGTGCCCTCAGAGGTGATTTGCCAAAGCGATTTCCACGTAATGAGAAGACAGGGAAACCTCATTATTGCAGAAGCAACACTAACAAGGGGCTTGTGATCAGCCGGTCTGGGTCCGGAAGAAGCTGACACTGGCTTTCTTGGCAGACGGTGCAAATTAACAGCCAGATGAGCTCACCGGGGCCTTCAAACAGCCAGCAGCAGCTCCCGGCCGGCGCCTGTCACTCAGCCATCAGAAGCTTGACCACGCAGGCGCGCTAATTCCCGCTCTGTCTTTCCTTGCCCGTGGAGGAGGTCCCGAAAGGGCATCCCTGGGCACGGCTCTCCCGGCCCCGCAGCAGCCCTGAGACAGGACAGCAGAGCCAGAAACAGGCTCTGGGAGTGAGGACGTGCCTGGGTCACTTTGAGGACACTGCAGAGACGCTCGGATGCCACCGGGCCCCCTGCCTCCCTGGTCCGGCCGCTAGTGGAAGGGGAGGGGCTGTGGAATCTTCCATACCCCCCACAGCCGGGCAGGTGTGGCAGCTGCTGCATCCCCTCGTCTTGTGCCCCACGGTCTGGGGCCACCCACTGCTGAGCGAGACCCAAAGAAGGTGTCTGTGACGGGCAGTGAGCACGGTGGGGGGGGCCCCAGCCGCCATGCCCAGATGCCTTGAGTGGACTCCCCTGGGCGAGGTGGGGGTCTCGCAGGCTGGGGGCCCTGGGTGTGGCTGGTCTCTGGGTGGGGTGGGGTGTGGCTGGGCAGGGCCGGGCTTGGTTCTCTAGGCCACGGGATAGGTAGTCTTGGGCACCTGCTGTGCAGCCCACCAGCCTCGGCCCAGGGCCTGGCAGTACTCAGCAGCCCAGGGGCCAGGGACAATGATGCCCGAGCCCCGTCCAAGGGTCCTGAGACTCTCTCCTGCCACATCCTGCAGTGCAAGCAGCCATCCGTCTGTGTTCACTCCATTTATAAAGGACTCCATAAGAGGATTAAGACCCACCCTGATTGAGGTGGGCCGCATCATAACAGACATCACCCCATCTCAAGGTCCTACCCACAATGGGTCCACACTCACAGGAAGGGATTCAGAACATGTTATTTTGGGGTACATGCAGCTTCAAACCACTGCACTACACTCGCAGGACCCCAAAAAGACATGTTCTTTCTACATGCAGAATGCATTCATTCCATCACAACATCCCCAAAGCTTTAACTTATTTCAGAAACAATGCTAAGTACAAAGTCTCATCAGAATCAGTTATGGTGTGGTCTGGCCTGGGGCACAATTCCCCTCAGTCAATGGACCTGTGAAGCCCAGAGAACAAGCTTCCAATATACACACAGGAGGGACAGCATAGCACAAACGTTCCCATGTCCATAGGGAGAAATTGGAAGGGAAACAGGTGTCATGGGTCCCAAACAATTCGGAAATGCTGCAGGGCAAACTCCAGTAGATTTCAGGCTCTGAGAGTCACCCATGGAATGATGTTTTATCCTCTGGGCCTTCTAAGTGCTTGTGCAGCGGCCAGGCTCTCCCCAAGTACTGGGGTGAAGGCTCCAGCCTCTCTGAGCATCGTGATGGCAGCCAGGCTGTCTGCAAACGCTGGGACACAGGCCCCCCATCTCCGAGCTCTGGGGGGCCAGCATTCTCCCTGAACAACGAGGCAGAAGGCCCACCCTCTCTGCGCACTGGGGCAGATTCAACCTTCCCACGGACATGGGTGGGTGAGCACTCTTGGACAGAGAAGATGGCTTTGGTCCAGACCTTGGCTTCCATGGTTCTGCCCCTGGAGTGATTCTTCTTTCATCTTGTCCTTTCTCTGTCCCTTTCAGTCCAGGCAGGCTGTGGTTCCACTCCTAAAATTTCACAAACCCTTGCCGGCTTTGCAAGTAGCTCACAGGGGTCCAAACCTTCAGATAGTAGGACTTTCCATAGATCCTTCCTGGAAAACTGCATTTCCAATCCTGACATCCACGGAAAAGGCTGACCGGGTCCACATTTGGTTAAACCCTCACATGGAGCGTGATCTCCTGACATTCGCTTTCTGGGGGTCCCTGGTAGAGCTGCTTCTGGCCCTAGTTTCAGAGCACACCACTGGATAGGCTCAGAATTTTCCAAATCATCAATTTCTGATTTCTTTGAGCTCAGGAGTTCGGGTTTTAGCTGATCCCTCTACTCTTGTGCTTTACTATGAGCTGCAAGAAGAAATCAGGCTGCACTTTCCACTCTTAGCTTGGAAATTTCTCCATCTTATTATCTAGGTGCATTGCTCTTAAGTTCTGGCTTCCATATGACATCAGAGCTCAATTTCTCCAAGTTTTCTGCCACTTTAAAACAAGGCTCACGTTTCCTCCAGTTTCCAATAACACATGCATCGTTTCTTTCTGTTCTGGTTTGCTAATGCTGCCATTTTGCAAAATACCAGAAAATGGACTGGCTTTTACAAAGGGGGTTATTTGGTTACAAAGTTATAGTCTTAAGGCCATAAAGTGTCCAAGGTAAGGCATCAATAAATGGTACCTTCACTGGAGGATGGCTATTGGTGTCCGGAAAACCTCTGTTGGCTGTTTTGAAGGCACGTGGCTGGCATCTGCTTGCTCCCTGGTTGCGTTTCAAAATGGTGTTCTCCAAAATATCAGCTTCCAATGGCCATCTTCAAAATGTCTGTCTCTGCTGCAGCTCTCGTCTGGGCCTGTATAGCTACTTTTAAAGTACTCCAGTAAATCAATCAAGACTCACCCTGATGGGTGGGGCACACCTCCATGGAAATAATCTAATCAAAGGTATTACCCACAGCTGGATGGGTCACATCTCCATGGAAACACTCAATCAATAGGTTCCAACCTAACCAACACTAATATGTCTGCCCATCCAAGATTGCATCAAAGAATATGGTGTTTTGGGGGACATAATACATCCAAACCAGCACACTTTCCAAGGCCTCGATGGAAGTTCCTTTTGTGTCCATATTTCTGCCAACAGCCTCTTCAAAACCATCAGGGCCTTTCTATCAACACCTCCCAGCTCTTCCAGCCTCTACCCATTACCCGATTCCAAAGCCGTTTCCACATTTTTGGCATTTGCAATAGCAACAGCCCACTCTCCTAGTAACAAAATCTGTTTTGGTTTCTTTGGCTGCTCAAATACCCTGCAACGGGTTGGCTTAAACAATGTGAATCTATTAACTCATGGTTTTGAGGCTAAAGGAAAGTCTAGATCAAGGCGTCAAGATGTGAGAATGAGGTTAAGTTTAGCTTTCACACAGGACAGGTGTGCCTGGCAGGGTGGGGCAGTGAAGGAATTGGTAGAAGGTTAAAAAGACAAACTGTAATCCACAGTCAGTCCCCCTGCTTATCCTCCCACTATCTACTATCCTTGCAGGGTGGAGCCTCGGAATAGAGGTTCTCAAAATAGCCTCATAACTTGTTACCAAACTAGCCCCCACTGGCTCTAAAGAGGCCTGGGCATAACCATTACAGTCAGGGGTGGAGATTTGTTCCAACCCTTCCTAATGTTGCAAATTTGTGTGGGAAAGTATTTCAAATGTTTCCAATTTGGGCGGGCTGCATGTTTCAAATTTGCTGGGCTAGTTAGGCTTGTTGAATAGAATGTAACCTCTGGAGTATCAGCCAATGGAGAAACAGGGGAGGGACTTGCGGTTATGGGTAGGGAATAAATACTGCTGAATCTATTGTTCTGCGCACCAACGCCCACATTTGATTGGGCACCCGTTCTTGCAAGATGGTGAATAAATTCTTTTCTTCTCCACAATCAGGTGAGCGTTTATTCCTTTTCAGAATAGTGCTTGTTTCTCACAATTTCTTGGGGGCTCGTCCGGGACCCAAAGCATCGAGGAGGACCCCCAGGATGGAAGAAGGGAAGGCGTGCCCCGCCGTTTGAGTGGTCTCGGACTCCGTCGTTGGGGGCCCACCTCTGACTGCTGGTGAGACCTGTGATCAGACGCTTAGGTCTGCCGCTTGTGGACAAGAAAAGGGGAAGGAAAAACGTGCCTCGCAGCCACCAGGTAACTCTGTGCACAGACCAAGGTAAGAAAAAAGGACTATTAAGTGTTACCTTGGTGGTGGGGACATTCTGATGAGTCTGCGGCTGATCCTGAGGGAAAGACGCCCAGACAAGACTCAGAATGGGGAACAGAGGCAGTCGGCCGGCCGGGGAGAAAGGGAAGGGGGTACCTGTAGGGTCCCCTGGGAACATTCCTCTGGATAGTCCACTGGGAAGGATGTTGAAACACTGGGCTGAAAGTGATCGGACCAAGGGAAAGGACAAAAAGAAATATTATTATGTTTAGACAAGAGAAAGCATTTTGCCGCCCGATGTATTCTGGCCAAAATACGGGGCAGATGAGGAATGGCTTTGTGCCAACATTGTGTGTTATGTTAATAAAAAGAAACCTTTTTCCAAGGAGGAATCTGACTATGCCATGTGCTGGCTGCAGGGAAAAGAGACTAGTTTTTATCCCATGATAGTTAAGAACCCAGATTCAGACACTGAATCTTTAAAAACTAAAACCTGGGATCCTTTGTTAAGCTTTCCCTGCCTTATGTTTCCCCTCCCCCACTGGGGCCAGACCCACTGAACCTTAAAGATTCAGGGAACCAAGCCCCACCCCTGGGGAATGGGAGGGGCAGTCGGAGAGCCAATCGGTGCCGACTGCTGCACCAGCTACAACCCACACACAGTTGAGAAAAAATTGGAACAATGTTGCGGGATACTGATTACGTGCTTCGACTTGGCGGGCCTAGGCCGGGGGACCTGATCAGCCCCTGGGGAGGGTGGTGGGCACGGGCGGTAGCGCCCTCCACAGCCCCCCGGGCCTGAGAAAGTGAGGCCGGAGGCAGGCCCCATTTCCTCACCCAAAATACAATCGTTAAGGGAAGCTTGCCAGAGAAAACCGCCCCCTTATCTTGCCCGCCACCCCCGTTGCCAGAGCAACTCCCGCCCCTTTTTCAAACAACCCCCGCCCTCTATGCCAGCCTATATAAATTTGTACTCTCCCCTAATAAAGGCTCTTGGCTTTATCACCTTGAAGGAAACGTGTCTCGCGTCTCCCTCTCGCCGCCCTCCACACCTTGCACGCCACCGCCGGGGACCTGGCCAAGTCCCCCGCCTCGCCCTTGCCTCCGGGAAAGAGCCCCCGCCGCCGGTACCCTCCGAGCAGCGCCGAGAGCCGAGGGTTCAGCAACCGGCCGCCCCCCGACGCAGTAGACGAGACCGCACAATGTGAAAAAGATACACAGGAGCTTCAGTTCCCAGAGGCTCCTGAGGAGAGGAGGGTGAGGGTGTATAAACCCGCTGAGTCTCTGTACCCTCTCAGGGAAGTGCCTCTTAGACCAGGAGAAATTGGTTACGTAAATGTCCCATTGATGAGTACAGAAGTAAGGAGGTTCAAGAGGGAAATGAAATCATTAATGCAGGACTCAGTGGGGCTAGCCGAGCAATCAGATCAATTCTGAGGCCCCAGTTTATACACCTGCTCTGAACTCATGTCCACACTAAACATCCTCGTTACGGGAGAGGAAAGGGGAATGGTGAGGCGGGCGGCTATGAGAGGATGGGGGAGGCAGCACCCGCCCGGACAGGGGGTGAGGGCAGCAGAGCAGAAGTTCCCCAGTGTGGACCCCAATTGGGATAATAATGATCAGGGGATAGAGCACACATGGAAGATCTTAGAGAACTAGTTATACTGGGGATAAAATTGGCTGTACCCAAATCCCAGAACCTAAGTAAGGCCTTTGAGGTAAATCAGGAAAAAGATGAGACCCCCTCAGCCCACCTGTAAAGGTTGAGGGACCAGCTGAGGAAATACTCAGGAATGAATCCCAATAATCCTGTGGCCCAGGGAAGGCTAAAGGTCAGCTATGTAAAGGGATCTTGGCCTGATATTCAGAAAAAGATCCAGAAAATAGACAGCTGGCTAGATAAGCCATTGGAGGAGTTATCGAGAGAGTCTCAGAAAGTGTTTGTGAGAAGAGAGGAGGAAAAGCAGCAGCAGAAAGCTAAGCTCATGATGAGCAGGCTGACCTCACGGTCAAGGAGAGAGTAGGGACGAGGCAGGGAGGAGAGAGACAGAGGCGAGACAGAAGTAGTCGGGACCAGTTAGGAAGAAAGAGGGGGGATTGGTCTGGGGGGAATTCAGGCCATGGCTGGCTTACCTCTTCCCCAGAAAAAAAAAAGGAACTAAGGAAATTTCTGGGTTTGGTGGGGTGTCATACATGTTCAGATTTAAGGATTCTGTGGCATGGGGTTTGCGTGATTCTCTATCTGTATCCTTAAGGGGCTGGACAGGTATTGGTGGATACATCTGCATATTTTAGTGTATAAATTCTGGAAGTTAAAAATTCATGCATCTAATGAAAGTTTGGGTCGCGCGTTAACACAGGGATGTGGGATAATTATATTTGCATGTAATAAAAGCATAGCTTTAGACATAGTGCTGGCTGAAAAAGAAGGCATTTGTGTAATAATTGGAGGCAGTTATTGTACATTTATCCCAAATAATACAGCACCTGATGGAACCATCACCAAAGCTTTGCAAGGTCTAACTGCTTTATCCGAAGAATTAGCGGAAAATTCAGGTATTAATAATCCCCTCACTAAATGGTTAGAAAGTTAGTTTAGAAAGTGAAAAGGGGTGGCGTTGTCCATCTTGACCTCTCTTATCATTGTACTGGAGCACTCACAGAAGTCGGCTGCTGCATCATTCCATGTGCCCGGGGGTTAACTCAAAGGCTTATTAAAACAGCCCGAACCAAACAAATGCTGGTTCAATACACGCGAAACAATTTATACCCCCTCAGAGAGGAGGATTTGTACAATGAGGAATGTGAGAAAGCTCTTCAGAAATTTAAGAGACTGGAATGTAAAAGCTAAAGAGAGTTTAAAAGAAAGGGGGGATTTGTGAGAATGAGATTAAGTTTAGCTTTCACACAGGACAGGTGTGCCTAGCAGGGTGGGGCAGTTAAGGAATTGGTAGAAGGTTAAAAAGACAAACTGTAATCCACAGTCAGTCCCCCTGCTTATCCGCCCACTGTCCACAGTCAGTCCCCCTGCTTATCCACCCACTATCTACTATCCTTGCAGGGTGGAGACTCGGAATAGAGGTTCTCAAAATAGCCTCATAACTTGTTACCAAACTAGCCCAGACTGGCTGTAAAAAGGCCTGGGCATAACCATTATAGTCAGGGGTGGGGATTTGTTCCAACCTTGCCTAATGTTGCAAATTTGTGCAGGAAAGTATTTCAAATGTTTCCAATTTGGGTGGGCTGCATGTTTCAAATTTGCGCGGGCTAGTTAGGCTTGTCGAATAGAATGTAACCTCTGGAGTATCAGCCAATGGAGAAACAGGGGAGGGACTTGCGGTTAGGTGTAGGGAATAAATACTGCTGGGTCTATTGTTCTGCGCACCAACCCCCACATTTGGTTGGGTGCCCGTTCTTGCAAGACCGTGAATTAATTCTTTTCTTCTCCACAATCAGGTAAGCGTTTGTTCCTTTTTAGGAATAGTGCTTGTTTCTCACAAAGATGATGCTGTCTCCCCAAAGACCAGCATTCTGGGTCGGCTGCCAGCCATCCTGGGCTCTGTCACGTGGCACACGGCACGTCTCCTGGTCTCTCCTCTCTTATGGTTCCATTGACATTTCACTTCTTGCTTCCTGGGGTTTTCTCTCTCTGTGTGTGTATCTGAATTTCATTCTCCTATAAAGGACTCCAGTAATAGAAGTAAAACCCATCCTGATTGAGGTGGCCACACTTTGACTGAAGTAACCTCATCTAAAGGTCCCACTTACAGTGGGTCCACACCCACAGGAAGGGATTAAGTTTAACAGTTGTTTTTCTGGGGTACGTATAGCTCCAAACCACTTGTTGGGAATCAAGGCAGGTGCCGAGGACCACGAGCCAGGAAGTGGGAGTGTGGTGGGAGAGGGCCCAGAACATCACGGGCACGATCAACTACACTGCGTGTGGCACCCAGAGCAAAACGCAAAGGCGGGCACTGTATTCAATAAGCAGAAAAAAGTGTCATTAAAGGTCCTAAAACAATGCTTTTTGCTTTCTTCTGCAGTCTCCCCCTCGATTTGTCACAGTATTTTATATTTGCTATTTAATGTCATTGTAGGTAAAGAAAAATTAAAATTCTAAATTATTAACGTGACTTTCACCACTCATCTTTGCACTGTGCAAGGCCAGTCTCAAATGCAGAGCTCAGAGCTTTCGACTTGATGTGGAATCACTGAAATTGCACATTTGTATTTCACGGCAAATCCCCGGAGGGGCCTCAGGTGGCCGGGCCAGTCTCAGGAAGGTCAGAGGAGGGAAAGACCCCCAGGCCCTGGCCCTCCCTTGGGCACAGGGAAACTCGTGGGGGGTGTGCAGAGACCTTCCCAGGTGCCCAGAGGCCCCTCTCTACCACTTGGGGCACCTGAGCCCCCCAGACCCACCACCTGCGCCCCCCGGGCCCCCCACGTGCGCCCCCTGGGCCCCTCACCTGTGCCCCCTGGGCCCCCCACCTGCCAGGCTCCCCCTCCCAGCAGCTGCCAGCTGACTCGTTGGCCTCCGGCTGAGGGAGAGGAGACAAGCCAGGCATCTCCCCTGGGGACTGGGGGCTCCTCACCAGCCTGGGGTCCCGGCCCCTCCCGGCCCCACCTCCCAGCCTTCCCTCAGCTGAGTCCTTGCCCACCCAGGCCACCCCTGGGCCTCAGGGCACACCAGGGCACCATGACACCGCCTCACACCCCACCATCCCCTGGCACACACACGTGCGCACACACACACACACACACACACACACACACACACACACAGAGGACTCCAAACCCGTGGGTCACCCAGGGCTGCTCCCAGCTGGCGACTCAGACAAACATTTTCTGTGACTCACCTGGTTGGGTCCCAAGGAAAGCCCCAGGCCATGTGTCTGGGGCCAGTGAGGGTGCGAGTCTGTGTGTGCACAAACACACCTCACCACACCCTAACACACACACGCGTGTGCTCAGGAGGCTCCCCCATGGGGTCTGCTCTCTGTGCCGTCTCGGCCTTTCCCTAGTGGAAAAGTCTCATCTTTCTGGAGTGATCCCTCCCTCCCTTTCTCTCTCCCTCCCTCCCTCCCCCCTCCCCTTCTACTCCTGACCCTTCCCACCCCTCTATAAGCTGGAGAACTGCCATCTCAGATCCCGACCCAGCCCCCACGTAGAGGGAGGCACCGGTGCCCACCGCTGCCCTCCGCTGCCCACCGCTGCCTTCTGCTGCCCTGAGTGCCAGCGACACTGTCGGTTTATCTGATCCTCCAGTGCTTTGATCAAGCCCGGGCAGGCACCTGCCTCCAGGCTCACCCACAGCCCGCAGAACCCACCCCAGGCCCACAATGGGTGTCAAGGCCAGGGCTGAGGGCAGCTGGGGGTGCCAGGGACCTTCCTCCAAGGGTCATCAGTGGGGGGGGTGCAGCTCCTGCAAAGCCCCCGTGAGGGCCCCTGCACTGCCCGCCATGGCCCCCCAGGAGTGCAGAGCTGGCACCCTCCAGCCCCTCTGTGTCCCCCCCTTCCAGAGACCTCCTGCACCACAGACTCCAGCCCGTCCCTCCTCCCACGCCTGAGGGAGCGCCGGGGGAAGGAGATAGGGAGGAAGGGGTGCTGGCAGAAAAGTGGGCAGCGGGCCACAGCTCCCGGAGGAAGGGGGAGTGGCGGCCAGGGTCCCTCGGGGGCTGAGCCACCCACATTCTCAGGGCCAGGGGACAACCCCGCACCCAAGGAGGGTCCCCCTTTCCTGGGGTGGCACCCCGCGGCCGAGATAACAATCAGTCCTCAGCTGTTTCTGTCTTTCTCATTTCTGTAACTCTTGCAGCCCATGTTGTGTAAATAAAATTATTCTTCCCAAAAAAATCATTAGCGGGGGCCCGACTTTAATTCCCCTGCAATCTGCGCAATTAAGGGCGTGCGCGGCGGAGGGCACTGAAGGACGCCTGTGCTAATTGCCACCCTCTGCTCAGGCACCTAATTAAATCCCTTCCTGCTTATCCACTTTCCAGGGAGCCTCTGCAAGGCAACGGCCGGGGAACGCGGGGCTGTGCGTCCTGCCCGCGCGTGACGTCCTGGCTGCCCGGCCTCCGCCGGCCTCCCCACCCCAAGGCTCGGCTCAGCCGAGCCTCAGTGGAAAGCATCCCACAGCCCCGAGGGGGAAGACGGCCACCCCGACGCCCTGCTCGGGGAAGTGTGTACAGGAAAGACCCCCGAGGCTGTCCAGGGGGGCACCGCGGCCCGGCCATCTGCGCAGGGATGGCCTCGGCACACCCTGCTTGCCTGCCTTTATTAAGCTGGGGTCGGGGTTCGCATCCCCTTTCCTTGGGGACACCTGCTTCTCCTGTTGGTCCAGGTGTGGCCGAGGTGACAGAGTGTGAGTCTGCCCCAGGGCTGAGCGGCCTCGGGTGGCCTAGGCCTGCCGCCGGGAGGCCGCTTTGGCATCTGAGATCAGGGTCTCCCACCCTCCCTCCCTCCCTCCCTCCCTCCCTCTTTCCTTCCTTTTTTTATTGTGGTAGAATACACATAATACAAAGCTTGACGTTCCCCGTCTCACCAGGGTCCAGCCACCCCCACTGGGCAGGGTGACCCGCTTCCTTCTGCCCCTTGGAGCCGAGGTTGCGGCTCAGGCCCTTCTGAGTGGCTCTGCCCAGCCGAGGGCCCCTGCCCGACCCCAGGGCCAGTAGAGGCCATGCCTGCACCCCCCCGGGAAGCTTGCTCGGCAGCCTCACCCTCAGAGCACAGCGTGCAGACCGCCCCCAGTGCCACCCCGTAGCTTATCAGGAAAGTAGAGGCACAGGTCCCACCCCAGGCCCACTGTGGTTCACCGGACAGCTGACCAGGACAGTCCCGGCCGTGACCTGGCTTGGCGGTCACCTGACGTGAACTCTGCAGGTGAAACCGAGGTTCCTGGGAGGAGGCGGCTCTCCCGGATCAGCTGGGAGGGCTCCAAGGGCCAGCTCAGGACAGGGAGGCAGAGGGAGCCTCGAGACACGAAGGGGAGAAGCTGGTGATGACAGAGACAGGGTGAGGGGCAAGCTCAGTGGAAACACTACAATTTCTCTAGTGCATTGACCAGCAACAGAGGCAGAGTCGCTGGCAAGCAGCTCTCCAGCCTCAGAACCCAGTGCTCAGCCCCGGGGCTGTCCTGTGGGCACAGCAGCAAGGCGGGGGCTCATTTAGGCGCCAGACCGAGTTTGCAGGCAGAGATGCCTCTGGTGGAAGCAGTGTGTGCTTGAGCCTCTGGGCTCAGCGGGCCAGGGGAGGGGTGCCCCGTCTGCCTTGGGGGCCTTGGGGGTGTCTGGGGAAATGGGAACACATGGTCTGAGCAGGCCCTGGGGTCCTGCAGGCCCCCCATCCCTGCTCCCCATGAGGCCCAGAGCAAGGGACAGCTACCCTGGAAGCTGACTCAGAGATGGAGATGGGGGTGCAAGCCGTGCACTGGGGAGCCCTCCCACGACCCTCCTCTGTGGGGTGGGACGGGAGCATCAGGGTCTGAGGGAGGGTCAAGCTGCGAAGTGCTCTCCGACGAGGCCCCAGGCCCCCACCCACACCCCCCATGGAGAGTTCCAGGGCTGGGTGGGTCCTCGGAGCTGTCCCCAATCGGAGCAGTGGAGAGGGGGACAAGACGCCCCATATCCACCCATGCCTGGAGGTGGCTGCCCTCTGGAAGGGGGCACAAACTTGGACAAGCCTCTTCCCTCCGGCCCAGGGCAAGTGGGGGATGGGGCTCAGCAAGAGCCATCGTCAGCCCCCAAGCCCCCCAAAAGCAGGGGCAGTGCATGCTTCAGTTCCCTGGGGACATCTGGGTGGGGTAGCACCAGCCACACCATCTCCCCCCACCCCCATGTTGGCCTACCCCCACCCCACCCCACAGGGCACCCCACCCTGCCCAGCCCCTCGCCCCCAACCTGCAGATACCATTTGCTGGTTGGCTCAGAAGGCCTCAGATCCTTAGAGTGGGGGCCCAGGGCAGAGCCTGGGGTCAGAGCTATTGTCCTCCCCCAATTTGAGGGTCGGTGGCATCCGTGGTAGCCCCCCCGTCACGCTCCAGGCCCTGATGGAAGCCGGGCGCCCTGCCAGGCCCGTCTCCAGCAATTCCTAACACGGCCGACACTTCCATTAGCCCCACGCAGCAAATCTGTCACAGCCAGCCCCCTTCTGGCCCATATTTTTAACTTTTAATTATGATCAAATGTGGAATATTGAGTAGTTTGATGCATTTAAGATGTCTGCAGAGATTTCTTTTTAATAATGTGGCTGCGAGGCTCTAATGGTACATAACTTGGATAATTACTGAAATACATATTCAGTGGTATCTCCAAAGTTGGACATTTTGTTCCAAAGAGGGAAGTTTGGAGAAAACATTTGGAGCATTGGATATGACATGGTGAGTCATTACGGGGGCAAAAATCTTTTCAGATCCCAGAAATGAGCCCCCTCCCCCTGCCAGCCTGGGGATGGCTTGGTCTGGACGAGAAAAGGCACATCAGCTGCCCGAGCAGGTGACCCCAGGGCAAGCTCCCCGTGACACTCACCTCGATGGCAAAAGATCCGCAGAACACGCTGCTGCCCATTTCCGCCATCACAATAGAATCCCTGTGCCCAGAAGGAGAAACAATCCAGACCCCAAATCCCGTAAACTCCTCTCTGCTGCAGCAGTACAGCCAAGGGGTGAGAGGCAGGGGGCCCTCGGGTCAGGCAGAAGCTCAGGTGCAGAGTGGGAGGGGGCTCGGGCCAGGCCCCCAACCATCTGAGGCCCTCCCTAAAAGGGGGTGTCCCGTGGGTCAGCGAGGGAGGGGCCGACACTCAGGGCGTCAGTGCAGCCGTGATGCATCACTAGCAGGCAGCAGGGGTCTCCTGCGTGTGGAGGGGGTAGCCGATCTGCAGACCAGGGTGGGCCCTGGGACTTTCTCCTTGGGGACAGGTTGTTGGAGGCCCAGGGATCAAGGCTTCCAGGGGTTTGGAAGCCATCGGGGGAGGGGAGGGCCAAGGGCAAGGACAAGGACGCTGGGGACACAGGTCCCTTTGCTGCAGCCGTGCTGTGTGGTTCGGGGTGAGCTTGCCCCTCCTCTGAGTCTCAGGTCCCATAAAAGGACTCAGTCAGCTCTAAAGTGGGGGAACGCCCAGAGCTGGGGCTCAGGCAAAGGAAAGAGAAGGTCTCACCCATTTCAAGAACGATGGCGGTGCCCACACATGCTGTGCCCGTCCCAATCCTCTTCTCCCCTCTTGGATTCACAGGGCTGTCGACACAGGGGCCACACCCTGTGGGGACGCCTTCCCTGTGCCCCGCCCCCCTTGGGCTCTGATACTCTGATGGGTCACACTCCCATCTCTGGCCGAGTGACCAGGCCTCACACCCCCTCCTTGGCCAGTCACCAGGTGCAGCCACCCTGGGAAGGGCCTGGCAGCTGAAGGCTGGGAGCTGACCCTGCTCCTTGCAGACAGCAGCCAGTCCTGCCTTGCAGGGTCTGGGGGTTGCGTCTCCAGGTCCACCACTGGGCTCACAGCCCCCAAGAAGACAGGAGTGAGGGGGCGGCCGGGCCATCAGCTGCCTGGCTCTCTCCCCTGCAATCCAAGACCAGCCACCCCTGGGGGGGGCAGCATTCCTTCACAGTCCTCCCCCACCCACTAGGACTAGTCTGGGGACCCAGGGGGCTGTCACCCTCTGCCCTAGGCTGCCACATTTCCTTTTTCTGAGCTTGCACTGTGAGGAGGGATGGTAGGGAAGCAGGCAGCACCACATTATCTAGTGCTGGGTAATAAGCTACCCCCAGCACAGAAACCGTTTCATCATCCCTCGTGGTCCTGGATGCTGGGAGCCAGGGATTGTGCTGGGCTCAGCTGGGCGATTCTTCTGCTCTGTGTGGCGCTGGCTGGAGTCATTCGATGGGACTTGGCTGGCAGTAGGGGATCTGGAGGGTCCAAAAAGGCCATGCTCATGTGCTTGGCGCCTCGGTAGGGGTGGAGGCAGGCTGGGGCAGCCGGGGCCCTCTCCTGCTCCATGTGGTTCCTTAGCAGGGTGGTCAGAACCCATCCAGGGCAGCTCCGGGCAGGGGGAGCAACTGGAGCTGCAAGGCTGCATCACCATGGGGCAGGAAGTCACAAGGACCAGCCCAGATTCAACAGAGGGAGGGCACGTGACTCCACCTCTCAGCGCGGAGAGAGCAAAGAATTGGCAGCCCTCGTCAGTCAAACGCAGGCAGCACTCCGGGCCAGGCCTGGGTCAGGGATCGTTCCAGGACCCCCCCCACGCACATGCACAAATCACAGGAGGCCCCCAGGCTGAGCCTCTCTGGCTCTGCTGCCCCGGGAGCCTGAAGTGTTCCCTGGAGATCTGCATATGCCCAGTGGGGCCGGGTGTGCCCTGTGCCCTGGGGGTCAGTGTGCGGCTCTGCACCCATCTCTGAGCCGAGCCCCCCGGGAACCCCAAGGCGGCAGCCGTGACTGATCTTCAGCTTCTACGCTGAGCCGGGGGCTGTGCTCTGTTCCCACCTCTCCATGAAGGCCCCCCCTCAGCCACAAGCACAAGCCTCTGAGCATCGGCAGAGCCCCCCATCTGCCCACCCAGCCGGGGTGCTCAGCACAACACAGCGCAAGCTTGGGCTCTGCCAGCTCCAAACTGCGCCCTGACTGACAGCTCCTTCCTTGCTGCTTTCCCTCAAGAGCCTGCACTTCCGGGCTGCAGATCCCAGCCTCACCCCTCTTAATAAGCCCGATGTTGGGGAGCCGTCGCTCCTTCTTCCCCCGAGTGGCAGGCAGCAGCTGCCCAGCCCTGAGCCGAGTCCCCAGCCACTGTCACCCCACCCTCTCTCCACACCCCTGCTTTGCAGTAACTACTGAAAGTCAGCAACTGATGCCAAAAACGGAACTTAATGCAGTGTCCTCAGGGCTGCCTGAGCTTCCTGGGGCCGGCGTGGAGCTATGCCACACACAGGGGTGGGGATACAACACAACACGACCCTCTCGAGGCTCTGGGGGCCCGAAGTCCGACATCAGGGAGTTGGGAGGGCTGCGCTCCCTCCGCAGGCTCGGGGGGCTCCTTCCTGCCTCTTGAGTTTCCAGGGGATCCAGAATTCCTTGGCTTGTGGCCCCATCGCCACCAGCTCCACCTCCGTCCTCTCCCCAGTGGCCTCCTCTGTGTGTCTCTGTCTCTACATCCACATCTCTCTGTCGTCTAAGGTCCGCAGTCATTGGGTAGGGGCGAGCTTAGCCCCGTGTGGCCTCATCTTAGCTAGACTGCGTCTGCAAACACCCAATTTCCAAAAAGCTCACAGCCACAGGTACCAGGATGTGAATGTATCTCTTGGGGGGGATACAACAACCCACAAGCACGGCCACTGTCACAGCTGATTTGCTGACCCCAGAGGAGCCTTCAGCAACCTGGGTGGGTTGGCTTCTCATCAAATACTCACCGTGTCCTGGAATCACTCTCTGGCGCTCTCTGTACCTCTGAAACCCGCTTCCACCCCAACCCCAAGCAGGCTGCTCAGTCCTGGGTGCGGCTCTCCCCACGGCCAGAGTGCCCATGTCCTCCTTCCACGCTGGTTGTGACCCTTGGAGGCTGGTGCTCCTCCATCCTCCATAACACAAGTTCTCTAAGAGAACCCTCGAGAGCGAGGGCCCCAGGGCTGGGCGCTGACACCCACCTGGGCAGCCCAAGGTGAGGGGCTCTGGCTGGGGTGTCCCTGGCTGGTGTGCATGCCAGGCTGCAATGCAGTCATCTGGGGACACGAGTAGGGTCCCCCAGGGTCAGAAGTGGACTCGAGGGTAGCTGGGCTCAGGGCATGTTGAAAAAGACCCCTCCCAAAGAGGACCACCTGGAGAGACCAGGTGTCCCTGTGAGAGGGGTCAGTGGCAGGTGGCAGCCAAAGGAGATGTCCCCTACTTTGAGGAACTCACAGGTGAGAGATCAGAGATGGGTCCCCAACACCTACACAAGGCCCCCCAAAGAGTCTGTCACACCCAGTGGGCACCAACAATGGATCACAACAGACCCACTGAGAGAGCCCTTACCTCTTACCCCTCCCTGGTCCTGTGGGATCTAGATCGGGGGGTGGGACCCAGGTGGGGCTTGGAGAATAAGCTGGCAATGCCCCCCATCCCCGCAGGCTTTCCCCTGAAAGGGCCCCTGCAGGTGGGTGAGCCTTAACGAGGCTGGACTGGTCCTCGCTCGTCAGTGACGGCGAGGCAGACCGTGGTCCCCAGGGCTCATTCAGGGCAGGGAGAGGAGGAGTTAGGGAGCAAGTTTAGCAGAGAGGGTGAGAACGAACCAAACTGCGCCCGCTCATACACACCTGCCAGTCCGGCTCTTCCAATAAGCCTGTTACACATGTGTTTATTATTTATTTTTATCGAAACATTTCTCTCAAAGAACGACCAGGGAACCAGGAACAGGGCTGTGTGCTGATGGCCAGCTGCTCATTTGCTGGTTCCTAATTCTTCTATGTGAACAGTTATTATTTGAGTTTGAAACAGACAAAAGCCCGTTGGCCAATCTGTTCAATCAAATGGAGAGTTGGGTGGGGACGTAAAATGGTGCCACCTCCGTGGGAAGCACTCTGGAAAGTCCTCAAAAAGTTAAACACAGAATTATGATCCAACCTAGCAATTCTACTCCCAGGTAGAGACCCAAAGACGTCGAAAACAGGGACCCAAACAGACACTCGCACACCAGCATCAGCAGCATTGTTCACAACAGCCGAAGGGTGGAAAGAACCCAAGTGTCCATCAGCAGGTGAAGGACAAACAAAATGCGTTCTCTCCATGGCGCGGGATGTTCTTCAGCTATAAGGAGTCAAGCTCTGAGACAGGCTGCAAGACGAAAGAACGTTGAAAACCTTACGCACAGTGAAGTAAGCCACACAGGGACAAATACTGGACGAAATTTCTAGAAATGGAAATTCACAGAGACAGAGAGTAGATTAGAGGTCACAGGGGCTGGAGGGAGGGGAGGAGAAGTTGTTGCTTGGTGGGTATAGAGTATTTGTAAACTTTGGAAGGTTTAAAATAAAATTATTTTTTTATAAAGGGGCGGGTAGCAGGGCTGTCTGGTGGACGCAGAGATGGACGTCTGGGGTCAGTCAACCCAAGTCTGTGCTGGGGGGTGCAGGTCAGGTCTGGCTGAGGGACCCAGTGTGTGACTTAGCCCTCAGAGAAGAAGCAGGAAATACGACTCCTGGTGCCAGAGAGGATGGTGAGAGAGAAGTGAGCACCCCAGACCTTCCACCCGCCCTCCACCCTCTGCACCCCTACCCTGAGCCCAGCATGAATGGCCTGTGGACACAGCTTCTGCCCCGCTAAGCAGGGCCAGGGGGATAAGGAGGGAACTGGCACCAGCAAATCACTCCTAGTCGTTTGAGCAAGTGGGTTCTCAAGCCATCAATAAATGATGAGTGGTTGCCATGGCAACAGCCCCGGCCCATTTTTCATCTCCTGGAGGTTCAGGCAAGCTGGAGCAGCACTGCAAAAAGCCAGGCTGAGTGGGAAGGGGTGCTAGCCCCCCTGCCTTTAGCGCTGGCATGACCCACGGAGCCCTGAGTGTGGGGGCTCAGACCAGGCTTGGGTGAGACAGAGTTTGGAGTTGCAGAAGGGATGGGCTGGGGACAAGAATCATGGCTGGAGAACAGTTTGAGAAGTGAAAGGTAACTGGATTCAAGTCAAGGGTTTAACACTTGCCTGGTGTGTTATATCGTCCAAGCCAGGGGACCTCTCCAAGCCACAGTTTCATCATCTGTAAAATGGAGATAGAAATAGCACCTGCTGCACAGCAGCTCTGTAAAAATGGGATGTGATAGAATATGTAAAGGGCTCAGAACTTACAAGCATTTGATAAATATTGTCTGTGTTGTTTGCAAAGTGAAGCACATAATAAGAAAAGTATTATCTGCATAGTTACCATCTCTGGGGTTTCCGATCTTCAAGCAGATCCATAATTCTGGCTGGTCCCATATTCTCTCTTCCTGAAAGACTCCTTAGACAGTTCTTCAGTGTGGGTTACTAACGATGAATCCTTTCAGTTTCAGTATCTGAAAAGTCTTTATCTTGCCTTCATTTTTGAAGGATTTTTCCACTGGTTGTAGAATTCTAGGTTGGCAGTCTTTTTTTTTTCAGTGCTTTAAAAATGTTGCTCCACTGTTCTTTCATTTGTTTCTGACACAAAATCTGCTGACATCCTTACCTGGCTGAAGAACAGTTTGAGAAGTGAAAGGTAACTGGATTCAAGTCAAGGGTTTAACACTTGCCTGGTGTGTTACATCGTCCAAGCCAGGGGACCTCTGGAGGTAATGTGCCCTTTTTCTCTGTCTACCTTTAAGATTTTCTCTTTATCACTGGTTCTGACCAATTAGACTATAATAAGCCTTGGTGCAGTTTTCATCTTGCTCCTTGGGCTTGGGGTTCATTGGCCTTCCTGGATCTGTGGGTTTATGGATTTTATCAAATTTGGAAATTTATCAGCCATCATTTCTTCAGTTTTGTTTTTTTTTTTTTTTTTTTTCTGTTCTCCCCTCTCTTTTCCACTTCAGGGACTTTAACAGGATGTATATTAGGCTGCTTGAAGTTGGTCCACAGCTCTCTGATGCACTGCTCTTTTTGTTGCTGTTGTTTTTTCTTTCTGGGTTTCATTTTGGATAGTTTTTATTGCTGTGTCTTCAAGTTCACTAACCTTTTTTTCTGCAGTGTCTAATCCCATCTGTTCTGGTTCACTGAAGGTGCCGTTATGCAAAATACCAGAAATGGACTGGCTTTTATAAAGGTGATTTATTAGGTTACAAATTTACAGTTCTAGGACCATAAAAGTGTCCAAACTAAGGCATCAACAAGAGGATACCTTCACTGAAGAAAGGCCAATGGCACCCGGAACACCTCTATCAGCTGGGAAAGCACGTGGCTGGCATCTGCTGGTCCATTGCCCCCAGGTTGCTTTCAAAAGGGCTTTCTCCAGAATGTCTCTGGGCTTCTGTCTCTCTTAGCTTCTCTCAGCTCTCTGCTTGGTTCTCCCAGGGCATTTCTCTCTAAGCATCTGGGGGTCCTCTGTTATCTCTCTGAGACAAACTTTGGGCTTCATCTCTTAGCTTAGCATCTCCAAACGCCCTTCTGTCTGCATTCCCAAGCATCTCCAAGTGACAGTGTTGGATTCAAGTCAAAGCTTTAACACTTGCCTGGCGTGTTATATTGTCCAGGCCAGGGAACCTCTCCAAGCTGCAGTTTCTTCATCTGTAAAATGGAGATAGAAACAGTACCTGCTGCACAGGAGTTCTGGGTCGATGACCAGGCAGAAACCCAAGCAGAAGCCCGAGCTGAAGCCCGAGCCAAAGCCTGAGCTGAAGCCCAGGCTACGACACCACCACTAGCGGCCTCACTGTCACTGCCATTTCTAGTTTAAGGGAAGATAAGGGCAATGTGGAAAAGGGAGGAATCTCCCACCCGCTGGGTCTTGCCTTTCAGCATCAGTTTCTCCACCTGTCAGTAGGAAACGGTGGCCCTTACTTCTTGGTGTCCTTGAATGAGGCAGGGTCTCCACACTTCTCCAAGACTGCTCATGGCAGGGAGCAATGATCAGGTGGCCCCAGAGCCTGGGTTTGGATGGACCCACCAGGAGGACAGTGCCGCTGCTGGCTCCAGGACCAGGGGGCAGGTCTGGAGGCCCCAGAAAGAAGAGAGGAGAGCCTGTGGGCACAGCAGTAAGGGGCTCAACACAGCACTGGGCTCTTACGATTATTATTTTCATGATGAAGGAGGAGGAGGAGAGGTTGCAGAGGAAGAAGGCCCTGATGGCCTGACAGCCTCTCTGGCTCCCACGCCCCAGCCCACGCCCTCCACCAGGGTCTGCAGTGCTAGGGCAGGGCGGAGGCAGTTTCTGGATGAAGGGCCCAGCAGCCTCTAGTGGCTCCAACTCTCCTGTGTCCCTGTGGCTGCCCTGAGCCCCCGAGGAAACAGACGCTCACCAAGCCAGTGGGCCCTCCAATAAAAAATTTACTGTGGGTCCATGAAATATTTAAGCGCCATATTTCACTACTAAAAGAGCGGCAGAAAGCAGTGCCTCCTGAGAAAGAGATTTCCTCAGTACAGACAAGCATTTTATAGTCCAAAGCAATGGAATAAAATAAATATGGCCAACGAGGGCTGGGAGGGGTCGGGAGTCCCACCCTGAGACTGAGAGTGGGAAGGAGGGAGTCAAGGCTGGAGGGCTTCCTGGAGAGGGGGACTTGCTGCTGCTGCTACACGGCCCCTGCAAGTGTCACCACCACCCACAGCTAACAACAGCCTCATCCCGTGCCAGGAGTGCCCCAGGCAGCAGGCCACGGGGAATGCCAGCTGCCCACAGACGAGGATCGTGTCCATTGCACAGAGGAAGAAACTGAGCTTCCAGGAGCTCTCGGTAATGCGGATCGGCGTGAACCCAGGCCTGGGTGAACCCATGCAGGCTCCCACCTCCCACGTCAGCATGGCGGGCAGGCCTCATCCTTGTGAAGTCAGAGGAAACCTCAGCCCAGCCCCTCACCAACCTTCCCATGGGTCCAAAAGGGCAGCTCACTGAAACAGCTGCCTGTCCAAATTCTTTGCATCCAAGGTTTTGAGGAAAGCACCAGCTGACCACAAAACCAGGTTGACGCCAATCCCCTTCTCTTGGAAGAGAGCCTCAAAGGTGAGCTAAGAAGAGCCAGCCCTAGAAAAGGGTGGGTGCCAGCCAGCTGGGCCAACATTAGAGGCTGCAGTCACACGGGGCCCCAGGCCCGGGCCACGGCTTCCACGAGGGGCTACACTCTGCATGGGGCGTTCATCCTCTTGCCCAGCCCCACACCGGAGGCACCCTGCCCTCAAGAGTGGGACTGGAGCCTGGGTCCCCCGGCCCAGGAAACTGCTGGTCCCCGGGTGCTGGCTCCGAGGCCTGGGCCCCGTTCCAAGGGTGTTCCAGGGCTGAGCGTGGCAGGAAGGGACTGGAGGGCCCACCCGACCTCTCTCTGCAGCGAACAGGTATCCTGTGCCTGCTGTGCACCTGGACGGCCTGTGTGCCACCCGCACTACACCATGTGGCAAACAGGTGCCCCGTGCCTACTTGGAGCCAGGAGGGCCTGTCCCACCCTCCATGAAGCAAGCAAGTACTCTGCACCTACTGTGCACCTGGAGGGCCTGCCCCAACCTCAGTGCAGCAAACAGGTGTCCTGCACCTGTTGTGCTCCTAGCAGGCTCCCCCATCCCACCTGCAGCACACAGGTGGCCTGCAGCAGGGGTGGCACTAGACAAGGGACATGGAGAGGGGGCAGAGCAGGAAGGGGGGAGGGGAGGGGGGAGGGGAGGGGGCCTCTCCAGGCAGGTAGATCTCTGCTGGGCCCCAATGGACAAGCAATGGGGTCAGCATCCCCAATGTGTGCACTGTGGGGACAGTGCGGCTGGGCAGAGGGGTTTGGGAGGGGGTCAGGGGCACCAGGAGGTGAGGCTGATTGCGTGGGACTCAAATGCCAGCCCGAGCTGGGAGGCAGGGGTGTCCTGCACTCAGGGGGCACCACCTGAAGATCTCGAGTCCAACAAGGTGAGAGCAGTGGCAGTCAGGGCCAGGCCCTGGGGTGCAGGCAGAGGGGACGCGGTGGAGGTATGGGGACCCAGCAGAAGCCTCGCGTCAGGGTCAGGCAAGGTGCTGCCCTCTCTGAGCCTCCGGACTGACCTGCAGGCTGGGAGGTGCAGTGGCTCAGAGCTCTGCACCCCAGAAAAAATGTGTTCCTAATCTTCATCCATTCCTGTGGGAATGAACTCACTGTAAATGGGAATTTTAGATGTCAAGGTGTGTCCCATCTCTGTCAGGATGGGCCCTAATCCTATTACTGGGGTCCTTTATAAGCAGAATGAAACTAAGAGAATGTGACAGGAAGGAACCAGAAGTCTGTGAGCCCAGTGAGACCAGGAGAGGCAGCCACGAGCATCGCCGTGTGGCAGAAAAGCCAAGGACCGAGTCTCGCCGGCAGCCTGCCCAGAACGCCTCAGTCTTCGGGCAGAAAGCATTACCTTGGTGATACCTTGATTTTGGCTCCTGGCCTCAAAGCCATGAGGCAATAAACTTCAGTTGCTTAGGCCGGACACCAGGGTGCTTGCTGCAGCAGCCAGGAAGCCAAGACTGGAGTTGGGCCACCAGGCTGCCGCCAACGGATGTACCCCAGGAGGGTCTTCGTACGGCCCGTTTTTAAATGAAACTCTGCATCTGAGCCTCTAATTACCCCCTTCAGTCATCTGTCCACGGGTGGGCTGCCCCCTTCTGAAGCCCCCTTTGTTCGGTTCATATCCCAAGGGCAGAGAGCAAGAACACTGAAGGGGGAGACGGGGAAAAGGAGTCGGGGGCACTGGGGGACCCTGGGCAAGTGCACGCCCTTCTCTGGGCCCCAGGACTTTCATTTGTGGGGACAGTCATGCCTGACACCCCTGCCGTATTAGTTAAGGTTCTCTATGGAAACAATAAACAAGAGATATCTATAAATATAAGATTTATAAAAGTGTCTCACGTAACTGTGGGGATGCATGAGTCCAAATTCCGTAGGGCAGGCAGCAAACTGGCAACTCCAATGAAGATGTTCAATGAATATCTGAGACAGTGAACTGGCAACTTTGATGAACTCCTCAGGAAACGCTTTGCTGGTCAGCCAAAGAAGTGAAGTTTTCTATCTGTCTCGCTCAAAAGTCTTCAACTGATTGGGTTAAATCCAGCTGATTGCATTCTCTCATTGTGAAAGACGCACCCTTTGTTGACATCATCAGTCACAGCTGCAGCCAATTGACTGATGATTTAATAAACCAGCCTTCTGGTTTGTTAACCAGCCACAAATGTCCCTGCAGTAATGGTTAGGCCAGTGCTTGCTTGACCAGACACCTGGGCACCATCCCCAAGTATGAGTTGCTCAAGAAGAACAGTTGTAGTATAAGGGAAAGCATGGAAGAATGGAGAAGTGGATGGATGAATGCAGGGAGGGAACCATCACACCCACCTTTTCCCCTGGGTCCCCAGCAGGGTCTCCAGTTCAGCAAAGCCTCCATTTTCCTCCCAGGATCCCAACAGCCTCCCCCGTCCCCCAACCCCTCCAGCATGTCCTCCCTCCTGGTCCAGCCCCATCACCCCCAGACCACTGAGGGGCCTCCTCCTGCCCCTCTTGCCCACCCCTCCGGGCTTGGCCTCCTCACCTCTTAACCCCCACCCCCACCTGATCTCCCACCCTGCATCGCATCAGCCAGCAATGCCCGCACCCCATTCCCTCTTCTGAGTAACTCCCACAGAGCCTCCAGGAAGCTTTCCCTGGTGTCTCACCCGCACCCCAGGGGTACCCCCGCAGCACTGGCTTCCACCACCCTGGTGCACTGCCCTGCAGCTGTCCCTGCCTCCTGCAGTGAGCCCCATAAAGGCACGGATGGGCAGGCCATGTTCCCAGCTGTAGACAGCGGGGGGACGTTAGGCAGTGTCCGGAGACATTTTTGGTTCTCACAACTGGGTGTCAGGTTGTTACTGGCATCTGGTGGTCAGAGGCCAGGGGGGCTGCAAAACACCCTGCCCCAAAGGGTTATCCTGTCCAAAGCGTCAACAGGGCCGAGGGGGGAGACCCGCTGGAGACCCTCCACTTGGGAAAGGGCGAGGCACGCAGTAGGGACTCTGTGAGTGTGGGGCCCTAATGGCTGAAAGCAATTCACTGACAAGCTAATGGATGAACAAATGCCTTCCCCAGGTGCAGGGAGAGACTGGTGCGTATTTTAAGAGCACACACACACACACACACACACACACACACACACAATAATCTTTGCAGAAAGTGAAGAGGATGCCGGGATGCATCAGGCCATGGCCCCACCTGGCGAACGCCACCCGCACAGCCTCCACTGTTCTCCAGGACGCCCCCACGCCCCAGACCCTAAACCCACGCCCCACCCACAGGCTGCAGCCTCACCCACCCAAACCCTGCTTTCGAGCTGGCAAGTGCCCCCTTCCGCCCCCAGGACACAGGCAGCTTCTGGAATCTCTCACTCCGCCCGCAGGGGAGGAGGCTGGGGCCCCAGGAGCGAGAGGCACCTGCCTCCCAGGGGCTCTGTGTCGTGGACTAGGTGCCGACTCCCCACCCTTGGTGTCCAGGAGGTGAGGCCCATGCCCCTGCCCTGCCACCTCCAAGCACTGTCAAGAGAACTGAACAAAGCCTGGACACGAAGTACCTTGGAACCTGTAAAGTGCTGTGCTTTACACTGTAAACTGCAAAGTGCCGTGTCCCTGGGAGCAGCGTCCCATGGGTCCTGCTGGGTTGCCAGGCTCACCCTTCTCCACCAGGATGCTAGATTCCCAGGCGCTTCACCCTGGCAGGAGTCCAGGACCCACGTGTGCAGCTGGCAGTGGGTGGGGAGCCCAGCGGCCCCCGGGCCGGCACTCTCAGGGGAGGCAGGGAAGGGGCAGATGGCCGTGGGTGGCTGGCGGCACAGTCCCGTGGGAGCCAGCCACAGACTTCTTCATGCCGCCTCCTCCACACCGTATTGGGAGCCCGTGGGGGGAACTGGGTCAGCCCAGGAAACAGGGCTTCAGCTGCTGTTCTCCAGGAGGCCTCCTCTGTCGCAGTCCCTCCCCTCCCCACACCACATGGATGGATGTGGCCATTTCACTTGTCTCTTGCCCTGAACGCACACTGTGAGGGCAGAGCCCATGACTGGCTGTTCCCTTCGGATTCCTACCAACCCCAGCCCAGGCTGTTTTGTATGAGTTGCTCAAGAAGAACATTTGTAGCATAAGGGAAAGCATGGAAGAATGGAGAAGTGGATGGATGAACGCAGGGAGGGAAGGAGCAAGAGAGGGATGCATGGGTGCATGGATGGGTGCATGGATGGATGGAGGGATGATGTGTGGATGCGTGGATAGGTGCATAGATGGGGGAGGGATGCATGGGTGCATGGATGGATGGACGCATACGTGCATTGGTAAGTGGATGCATGATGCATGCATGCACAGACAGACAGACATGCTCAGCACAAATGCTGAGGGATACTGTCTGTGGCAGAGAAACAGGAGGTGGACAGAGCAGAGTCTGGAGCAGGAGCTGGAGCAGGTGGGCAGCGGACAGCAAGCCCAGGAAAGCAGAAGCAGTTGCTGGGCAGAGCCCGAGTCATTGAGCCTGCCCGTCCCTGGAGCCCCGGCAGCCACGTCTTCATTAAGGTGCTGATTAGGGGAATCCCATCGGAAGTAGGACCTGAGGTTTGGAGCTATTTCCAGTCCTGGCACTGCCACCCTCCCATAAAGTGCCTCTCACAGTCTCCAGTCCGCTGAAGGCAGTTGAGGGTGTCCCTTCTGCCAACCGCGCAGCGATTATAAGGGGTTGCTCAAAATCTTGCAGGGCTTCTACGGGCTGACTCGGGAGGGCTGTGGGTGAACCTGGTCTCTCGGAGTCTCGGGAGCCTGCGGTGCCCCTGGCATCCAGGAGGCACTAGGGAGCTACCGCCCCAAGGAGACTGCCAGAAGCCTCGTGGGCACTCGGGGCAAATGCGCTCCCCTCACGCTTGCACACCTGAGAAGCAGGTGAGGGCAGCACAGGTGAATGCCTGCAGGACTGAGATTGGAGTCCCCTCCCTCTCTGTACCCCTCTCCATTTCTAGAGCTGGGGAGTGGAGGCGAGTTCCCCCAAGGGCTTGTTCAGCTCCAACAGAAGAATTCGGTTCCTGAAAACCGCTCCTGGGGCCAGGGCAGCTGAGAAGGGAGCCAGTTAGCCAAGCTGTTAGCCAGAGGCCCCCAGGCCACTCCTCCCCCAAGCCCTGCCTGTTTCTGGAACTCTCTGCGGCAGGACCAGGTGTCCAGAGGGAGAGCCCCCCCCCCCCCCAGGAACCTTCAGCGTGATAGAAAAAACAATAAGGGCCATTTTAGGGGAAATGATGTGAGCACGAGCCAGCCAAGTATTTCTTTGCCTGGTGACATAGTTTCTCAAGGAGGGGATTTTTGTGTCAAGTTGGAACAAATTAAAATGCATTTGTCTTCGATTCAGAAGGGAGCTCCGCCCAGCAGGGAAGCAGGGAACGGTCTTCTTCCAGCATGCCCGGTGCCAAGCTAATTTGCAGGGAGCAGCCCACTTTCGGCTCGGGGCAGAGCAGCAGGCGCTCGGGCTGTGGCTCAGCCTGTGCCCTCAGCCCGGAGCCCTCGTCCCAGCCCCTCACAGGGCGACACGCCCAGGCTCGTGCCTGGCGACGACCACGCTTTGGAAAGAAGATCTTGCTTCCTCAAAGTGCCTGGCCAGGTGGGCTCTCCGGGTCCTGGTGGGGGTGACAGCCCCCACCCCAAGAGCACTGCGTTCGTTGAGTTGTGGCCCAGGAGAACGCCAGTGGCCGCAGCCACGAGAACAGCTCACATTCACTGATCGCCATGTGCCAGGCACTTTACATGGGCCAACCTAATCCTCACAATAAATGTTATCATCCCCGTTGGGCAGATGGGGAAACAGAGAGAGAGAGCAGCAGTAGTCGCTGTTTCACTCATTCATTCAACAAACATTTCTCGTAACCCCACCACCCACCCCATCCTGGGCTGGGTTCTGGGCTTGGATGGAGCAGGAGACAGGGCAGATAGCTCCAGTCCTCGCGGGCTGCATCAGGGGGACTGATGACCAATAGCTCTGTGATTGCAAGGCCACAGTGGAGCACGGGAGCCAAGAAAGCAGATGGGCCAGGATCTAAATCTGTCGTGGGTGCCAGGGAGCCCTCCCTGAGGACACAACGTTTGGGCTAAGAGCCAAAAAGCCAGAGAAGCCAGGCAGGAATGGGGAGGACAGAGTGTGCCTGGCCCTGAGACTGCGCCTGCGGGGACACAGCGGAGCATGCCAGGCCTTGGAGGCCAGCATGGGGCCGCTGCGGCTCTCCATCTCCGGGGACACCCTGGGCCTGGGTTGGGGTGGCAGCTGCCACCAATAGGCTCAGGAGGGTCCTGCGTCAACTGCTCCAGGGATGGCAGGAACCAAGCCCAAGGCTGCAACCAGGCTGGAACCCCACTGTCCATGGCACCCCAACCTTGTTCCAACTCACCCCCTAGCTGGCCCAGAAGGGCCAGAAGGACCTAGCTGGCCCTTCTCAGAGGGAGGAATGGCTTCCTGGGTCCTGCAGGCACCAGCACCCCAGGTGTTCACTGCCTCTTTGAGGACCTCAGGTTTGGCTTGGGAAAGATGTCGCACATCCTTCCCCTGAGCCCCCCGATGACCTCGAGGGTCTGCTCTCCCCGCCCCCACCGCTGCCGCCCTGCGCCCTTGGCCTCTGACCCTTAAGGTGCCCAGCTAAGCGCAGCAGGGCTTTGGAGTAACCAGGAAGCTTCCAGGCACACCCCAAAGACGCAGGCGTGTGTCCTGGGGAGCCAGGAATCGAGTCTGCGCCAAGCGCCACTGGTCAGGCAGGCTGGGCGCATAGGCGCGGGGCAGGGGCGGTGGGAGCCGGGCACCCCCAGGCCGCCCCCCGCCCTGCCGGCTCAGCCGCCCACCTGCGACGCCCCCGCTCCCCCCGCAGGGCCTGGCCCACGGCCCCCAGGCACCGGGGACCCGCACTTCTCGCCCCACCCCCAGCTCTCCCAGGCACAGACGGCTGTGTAGACAAGCACGTCCCGCACAGGCCGCTCATCCCACGTGTACGCGCAATGCCCGCGCACGCCCCTCCAGGCCCCGCCCACCACCCGCAGGCCCCGCCCTCCCGCGGCCCCGCCCCGCCCCCAGCCCCAGGTGCGGCTCACCTGCCCGCCCACGCCCTTGGCTGGGGGGGTGGGGAGGGGTCTCAGGCGGGCAGCAGCCTGCAGTTCCCCCCACAGGGGCGCTGGGGCGCGGGGCAGCAGGGCGGTTGTAGTTTTGAAAGGAAAAGCCCCGGGAAGCCAGTTTCAGCCATCAGAGGAGCTGCCCCAGGAGGGGAGGGGCTCCCCGCCTCGGGATGGAAGGAAAGTGGGTGTCAGGGGTTTCTTCAATGGAGGGATAAACGCTGAGGCTCCCCCATCTCTGACTGGCCATACTGTGACTTTGGGGGCCCAGGGACCTCCACAGTCATCTCTCCTGTTGACTTAACCCTCATTTTATAGGGTGCTGTGTGCTGGAGCCCTCCCTGGCACCTTCCTCAAGGGGTGCCCAGTCTAAGGAAGACAGACACACAGACACAGCCATGAAGTCACCCAGCAGAGAGGTCTTGTGGGGGCCCCGAGGGCAGTGTGGCCCCCTAGGCAAGGGCAGTGGGGTGGGCTGGTCTGTGGGCTCCCCAGGAGGGACTAGGGGCTGGGTGGCAGGTCGAGTGGGAGGGTCACGAGGGGCCAGGGTGGCCTGGCCCTGGGAGCTGCTGGGTTCTGAGGGTCTGGGTCAGACCCAGGAACAGGAAGGGGATGTGGTGTCCTGGGGAGGGCCCTCAGGGGTCTGGAGACAGGGAGGGGGCAGGAGCATGGGGGTGGGTGAGAGGAGACAGAGCAGGACCAGCAGGCCTGGGTGACTGGGCAGGCATCAGGGCGAGGGGGCCGGCGGGCGGCCCCATGTGGTGGTGGGGCCTCCAGGACGGGCTGAGATTTGGAGAGAAAGATGGGGATTGAGGTTCGGCAGTGCCGGGAGCGGGGTCCTGGGGCCATCCGGGCAGCTGTGCCATTGTGAGCGGGGATTCGGCGGGGGCCTAGTTGCCAGCACAGAGGGGCCAGTGCCCTGGGAGGGCCCAAAGAACAGCGGCCAGGCACAGCCATGGGCACAGCCACAGGCTCCGTCACAGGACCCTCCCACTCAGCCTCTGCTCCCTGCGCCCCGGGCGATGGGGTGGCCGGCTGGGATCTGGGGGATGGCCCTGCCTGCCCAGCCACGGACCGAGGAGCACAGCAGACGCTGGCTGAGTACCTGTGTGTGCTGGGATTGGGGTGCAGGTAAGAAGGGCAGCCCCAGCCCTTGGGGGCCCAGACTGTGGAGGGAGGCAGAACACAGAGCGGGTCTGGACAGGGAGAGCCAAGCCATTGTGGGTCAGAGGAGACGGGGATAAAATTGTATAGAGAAAGCCCTGGGGACCCCTCAGAACAACAACAACAAAAAAATCCCCAACCCTGCTTCCTCTTTGAATTGCCTCTTGTGTTTCCTCTTTATCTTTTGAAATCTGAAATCCCCACCAGACAGCTGACCCAGACAGCCAATCAAGCACCTCATTCACTGTCTTTGACCCAATGCAAAATGAAGCCCACCTGCCCTAAATCCACCCCATTTTCATTTCCCAGGTCACTTAAAGCAGATACTATGAAATGGCTTAAACAATGGGAATATATTAGTTTACAGTTTTGACGCTAGAAAAATGTCCAAATCAAGGCATCATCAAAGCGATGCTTTCTTCCTGAAGACCAGCCGCCGGCGATCCTGGGCTCCTCTGCCTCACGGCCAGGCACAGGGCAGCATCAGCCGATCTCTCCCTTCTCTTCCGGGCTTCGTTGCCTTCAGCTTCTTGCTTCCGTGGCTTTCCCTTTCTCTCTCTGTATTCACCCCATTTGTAAAGGACTCCAGTAAGAAGATTAAGACCCACCCTGGGCCACACCGTTACTGAAGTAGCCTTACCAAAGGGTCCTATTTACAGTGATCCACACCCACAGGAATGGATTAGCTTTAAGAACATGTTTTTCTGGGGTACATACAGCCTCAAACTATCACACGTCCTTATAAGATGGACAAACCCTCATGCAATTAATAGGAGTCAAGTTAACTTCCTTTTCATGTCTATAAAAATCATTAGATGCCCAAAGCTACTTCTGTTCTTGCAGGTGATCTGGCTTCTTTTGCTGAAGCAAAACTTTGCTGTCCCAAATAAAATGCCGTCGTCTGCAAACGCAGCTCTGATTTGTCTTTCAACAAATATATTGATGGCTCAGGACATCCCTCCTATCATGAAACATTTCCCAAATTTATTTGATTAGAATTCTTTTTTTGTGTGCAATATCTATTAACATCCTGAGGAATTAGTGTTCTGAGGAAGACACTTGGGAAATTCTGACAAAACATGTCTCGAAGCAAATCAGAGAGCGAGATGTTTTGCTCATGTGCTGTTCTGTGACCTCCTGTCCCCTCTCCTCTTGCCCCTCCCCACTCCCACCCCCTCATTTAGTGCAAGAAAGGACCTAGGTTTGGCTTCCTTGTCCTCAGAGTCTGTTTTCTCCCGCAGCCTATTCGGGGACAAGAAATCGTTAAACTAATGAAGCCGATCCCAAACCCTTGTTTATAGAGCGGGTCAGAAGCAGATGCTCTATAAAATGGATTTTCCAGAAAAACAGAAATTGGTAGTTTTCCCTCAAGCTACTATTGAGAGGAAACAACTGTGAATGGTTTAAATAATGACAGGGAAAAAACTCACCAGAGTCCATTATTTCCCTCTTATCCTGACTGGGGACCTGGGTAATTCTAAACCCACACACTTCATCCAAAGCTTCTCTGCTTGTGAAGTCACTTCCTTGTTGTAAACTGGGCCTTGGAAAATACCCCAAACCAGGGGGCAAAAAGTCTGGATTCTGAACAGGTGCTGCCACCCCATCTCCCAGTCGCCTCGACCGGCCCTGCCCCAGCCTCCCGCCTGTCCCCAGCTGTGGGTGCTGAGCTGATCACCGCGAAAACCCAGAAAAGAAACACATAGCAGCACGACAAAGCGGTAATGATCGCTGAAAAATATGCTTACGCTGAGCTTAGCTATCCACTCTTTGTACTTAGTTCCAGAAGGATATTATAACCGAATAGCATCAAGGACACCTGGTGGTCCAGTCAATCAGTGACCCCCTTCTCAAAAGACCAAAGTTTGACAATCCTGAGAATCAACTAAGAAAAAGTCATGGAGACCCTGCAGGTAAGAGCTTACACATCAGTATCTAAATCTAATCACTGAAACTAAAACAACAAGAAACAACACAGGATGAGACCCTGCTCATGCCCTCCTCACAAAAACCCAGTGTCACCGCTGACCTCATGTGCCAACGTCTCCAACCCCACCTTCCCTTTGTTTAAACTATAAAAACAGCCAGGTGCGACTCTCCCTTGAGCACACCCGCACTTACCCCCTTAAGCGTGTACTCGCTTTCTCCTCAATAAACTTTCGCTGGCTTATACCTGCTTGTCTCATCCTTGAATTCCTTCTTGTGACGAGACGTCAAGCCTGAAACAGAGGCTCCCATAGCAGGGGAGCGCTGGTTACACTCTGTATGATTAGTGATTTTTGTATCTTCTTTAAGAAATCCTCCCACTCCCACCCCCATGTTGGGAGAGGCTGGGGCCCTAAGAGAGTTGGCTAAGAAAGCCACCCTGGGTAAGTGTCCCAGAGGGGTGGGGGTGGAGGACCCTGAGGTGCCTCAGACAGGAGTGAGGGGTCACAGAGGGAGCTGGGCCTGGTTCTCTGGGCTGTACTCTGGGAGCAGGTGACCTTGGGAGAAGCCCGTCTCCAGTAAGGTGTCGGGTGCCCCAGCGCAAGAGCAATGTCAGCTGCAGTTACAAAACACCCTCTCAAAGGACTCAAAGCAAAAGGAAACTTTGCTCTTGCTCATCATGCAAAGGCCCCAGCTGGTTCCTTCAGCTGCCTGACCCCTTCACCCCTCTGTCCTCCTGGCCATCCTGGTCCTAGGGCTGGTGCTCCTCAAGGAGGCAAAAGGGCTGCCACAGTCCCAGAATCACACCCAGATCCCACAGTGCCCAGCGAAAAGACTGTCTCTCTGTTGATTCTCTTGTGAAGAGCCCTCATGGACTTGACTTCAGACCTCATTGGCCAGAACTGCAGCCACGCTGTGCCTAACCCAGCCACTGGCAGGGGACATGGGATTCCCCTGACCAGCTGAGCTCAGTGGCTGCACCTGGTCCAGGAAGTCACCAGCCCCAGGGGTGGGAATCCACTCAAACTGAGGGTGAGGCCTCCAGTGTCTGCCATGAGGAGCTGGGCTGAGCAGGTGCCCGGGCAGGGGCTGACCGGCCCCCCTAGTCCCACACCTCCCTTGCAGTGCAGGGAACAGGGAGGATAATAGGTCACACGTGCAAGCACATTTACCTGCTTTAATTCATTTAATCCCCATTTACAGGTGAGCACAGAGAGGTTGAGCAACTTGCCCAAAGGCACACAGCTAGTAAGTCACAGACCCGACAGTCAAGACCCAGCGCCACAGCCCTAGTGCCCGAAGCTGCCACCTCTCCGTGGAGGGTACACAGGAAGCCCAGGGTGAGCTGGGGGACGGGAGGGGTCTGGGGCCAGGGGAGGTGGATGCAGACTGGCAGCAGGGACCTGCCCTCTCCAGCAAGGAGGCGGCCAGGGCCCCACGCTGGGGAGGGGCAGCAGGCAAGGTGGCCTCAGCAGAGGGCCACGGAAGGAAACTGAGGACCCAAGACCTGGCTGACACTTAGGGCCCCAGAGAAAGGGAAGGAGAAGAAGAGTCAGCCTTGGGGTTCCCCAAAAAGGAGGCAAGAGAGATCCAGGAGTGATGAAATCACCCCCAACTGGCAAGATTCCATTTCTACCATGGATGGAAATGGGGCTGGAGAGCCTGGGCCCTTCCCAGAGGATGAAAAGGTTGCACCTTTCACAGCTGGGATTGCACCTGCTCTTGGTATGGGATGCTTAGCACCCAGTCGGCCTTCCAGGGCCCTTCAGCCATCCTTGCAGCTGCTGCAAATGAAACAGGTGAATCTGGGGGGGTGGGGCGGTGTATAAAGGGCCATGAAGGGGTCTGCCTTTCGGTCCTGACTCTGCCTGGGGGCACACACTCCCTCTGCCACGTCCCCCTCCCCTGCAGGAAGGTTGGAGGGTGGGGCAGTGGGTGCAGCCAGCATCACGCGGCTGGGGCTGGCCCCTGGTGAAGGACCCCCCAACAAACACATCTACACCCCTCTTCAGATCCCATGGCCATCGGGCTTGCCCCTCAGCCCTGCCCCGCGGCCCAACACCTGCAAGCCTCGAGCCTCCTCCTGCCTCTTCTAGACAGAGGAAGCCACAGTTCAGGGCCTGGGGTCTGGGGTGTGGCTGCCAAAGGGGCGGCACAATGAGAAGGGCGGGGAGTTGGCTCCCCGGGGTGAACTCACACCACAGGACAGATCACAGGTCCTGGGAGAGCACCAGAAGGCAGCTCCCCTGTCCCTGCCTCCCTTGGGTGGATGTTCCAGAGACAGTGAGTGTGGCCTGGACCCGCGTGGGGACCCCCTCCCCACACTCTTCCTCCTCCCTCCTCTTGCTGTCCTGGGACTGCACCTCCCAGTAAGGCCTCGTCCCCAGCCCTGTTTCCGAGGGAACCCAGGTATCCTGAGTGGCAGCCACAGGCCCCAGGTAATTTCTCCCCATTCCTGGAAAGCTCTGGAAACGCACCAAGAGAGGGTTGGTCCTTTTGAAACTCAGTGTGCTGCAAAGCCTAAGGGGGTCCTTCTCCCCTGGGCCACCTTGATCTCGCCCTTTTGCTTGAAAGCCCCCCTCCTGCCACTGCAGCCTGGGGATGCTGGGAGCCCCTGACCCCGCGGATACCACAGACTGGAGACCCTCCGTGGGGCCTTCTCCACAAGACGGGGGCCAGGAACCCCCAATACCTCCCAAGACCTCGGGAAGCCGGAGGACTGCGTGCCATGCCCCTCACCTTCACATCACTGCCCTTCCTTCTTCCTACATTTTCTTTCCCCTGAACTCTGCCACATGGGCTTCCAGGGGATCCCCAGAGCTCGGAGGGAATGCACTTTGTTATTTTAGCAACCTCACAGCTCAGAGGGCCGGAAGTGGTGGGTGGGTGCCCAGAGGAGCCGCCCCGTGCAGGTGTCAGAGTCCTCTGCCCATCTGTGGGCCACCCCCCCCCATAGCCCCCCACCACCAGGCGCGTGTGAGGATCCCAGGAGACAGTCCTGGTGAAGGCTGAGCCTGGCGACAGCACATCCAAGACACGGTAGACTTTTAGTAAAAATCATAATAAATATTAGTATCTTTTGAGCCTGATCACTCCACCCCACAGCCCCCGAGCACACCGCTGCCTGCACCTGCAGCTTCTGTCGCCGGGAAGCCCTGCCCCCACCCCACCCTCCCCTCCACAGCACCCATTCTGCCTCTCATCCAACTTAAGGCCTCACTTTGGGCCTCACCTCCTCTGGGAACCCCCTGGCCCTCTCCCCAGGTGGGTGCTGGCTCCCCCTCCCCCCGGCACCCTATGTTGCCCAAGTCCCCGCACACCTGCCCTTGCTGAATGGCTCTGCTCCCCCCCTGGGTCTCCCACTTGCAGGGGTTCACCAAGGCCACAGGCACCTCTGTGATCCCCGAGCCCACGCTGGCCTATCCGAGGCACAGCTCAGCAACCCACCGCCTGCTCTGTGGCCCCACAGACCCTCCAAAGAGGCCAGAGGCCGATGGTCAGCCTTGCCCCTGGCTGCCTGGCACGAACCAGGACAAATCGGAGAAAGGGCTGTTGGCGGGGGAGCAGGGGCCCAAAGAGCGGGCTCCAGGTCTGCCTCTGGTGACGAGAGAACAGTGTTGTCCATCCTTCCCGACAGCAGCCCGAGAGGGGGCCGTGCCGCAGGCAGAGAGAGGGTCAGGGGCGCTGACCCGATCCCAACTCGGCCCCCGTCGCTGGGTCAGGGCCCCCCACTGGGAAACACCAGCGGATGCCCAGCTCCTCTGCAGTGACGGGGGAGAAGCCTCCCAGCTCCGCGAGGCGGGTAAACGCACCTTGGCAGAGCCGCTGTTCCAAGTGGCCCACTGCCCAGTGGGAATGTAATCGAGCTGCTTTAAAATAATAAAAAGACCTTTTTACTTATCCCAACATATCCACATCATTGTCATTTCTACAATGTGAACAATACAAGCATTTTGCACAGCTCACGTTCTCTGCATGTTCGAGTTCTCCGGAGCCAGAAGGGGCTGCCGACTCCAGTTTTGGGCAGTGCAGAGTGGAAATGGACAAAATAATTCCTGTCGCATACCAGAGGTGGGTGGGTAAAAATAAGAAAAGATGTGAAAACATTAAAAAAAATAATAAAAAGAGCAGAGGCCAGTCGAGGTAAGGAACGGCCGGGAAAGGCCCCCAAACCCCAGTGCTGTCCGTCCCTCCCAGAGGCGGGCTGAGGGGCTGTGGGGTTTTTCCAGCATTTCAGGGAAACGGCTGCGCCCGTCGGGAAGCGCGTCCCTGCCCCCTGCCGGTCACCCCGCGCCGGCGTCTGCAGCGGGGACGGCCGCCACCCCGTGGGCAGAGCCGGCATCTCTGCCAGCGTCCAGCTCCCTGGGACCCTGGAACCCGTCCACCAAAACCATCAGAACCAGCACTCACCTCAGCGAAGAGTGTAAGGGGGTGCCCCCAAACTCAGTAATCAAGAAAATTAGGGTTGATGAAATTTTTTAATTAATAAAAATGAATGCAAAAATATCCAAATAAAACCTCAAACTTTTACATAAAGGCAGGATCCGACCCCTGCACCTGCCGGACACCTCCCTGCCCCCCACCCCCACGCCATCCCCGGGGCCTGCCCCCCCTTCCCCTGTCACACTGGCCCTGGTGGGGAGGTGGGGCCTTCTCAGCTGCAGGGAAACCCACCTGACTGCTCCCAGGGCTCCCCCAGCTGCCCGAGGTTCTTTCTGGAAGAAGGTGGGCTCTGGCTACGAGAGGCCGAGGCCCCTGCTGCCCCCCTCCTCTTCAGCTCTCCCGGGCCGGCCAGGCGCTTGAGCAGAGGCAGCCACAGTCCTCGCAGTGGGCGCACAAGCTGCCCAGCACCCGCCCACTGTGGGCAGAGACCTGGGCTAGGGCAGGTCCCACCCAGCCCCGCGCACTCCTCAGGGTCCCCACCGCTCAGCCAGGCCACCAGCCTCTCGTCAGCAGCCACCTCCCAGCCGCGGTCTCCCCTGGTCCAGCACCCACTGCATGAGGGTCAGGAGACCCTCCCCACAGAGGGCTCCCGGCCAGTGATGCCCAACCTCCGGGGTCCCCACTCAGGAGCTGCGGTCGCCCAGTGGCAAAGCAGGGGACAGCCCGATGGCCCAGCCCCACAGCCTCCGGCCACACCCGCACCCACCAGCCCTCCTCCTCCGTCACCAGGGAGAGCAAACATTGACGCTTGGTTCTCCCAGCACCTCCCACCAAACAGAATGGATGTTTTGGGAGATTTGCAAGGGGTCTTTAGCATCCTTTTCCCACAACAAAAGTGGCTCAGTTTAAAGCTTTCTCTCCAGGAAGGTCCCCCTATTGCAGCGATTCCTGCATTGACCGCTGCCTTCTGTTTTTAAAGAAAGTGCTTTGCCCAAAAGAACTGCAAAGAGGTACTCAAGTGAACACTTGAACATGTGGTCATTGCCACACCGTTCACAACGGCCAAAAGTGGGAACAACCCAAATGCCCCTCAGTGGCTGGGTGGAACAACAAAACAGGGCTATACACGCAGTGAATACTATGCAGCTGTGAAAAGGGACGAGGTACTGATCCACGCTACAGTTGGATAAACCCTGAAAATTGCGGTCGCAGTTGATTCGTCTGGGGGGGGGGTGGCAGCCGGTTGCTAAATCCTAGGCTCCCAGGATTGCTCGGAGGGTACCGGCGGCGGGGGCTCTTTCCCGGAGGCGAGGGCGAGGCGGGGGACTTGGCCAGGTCCCCGGCGGGAGGCGTGCAAAGTATGGAGGGCGGCGAGAAAGGAACAGGCGGGACACGGTTCTTTTAGGGTGAAGAAACCAAGAGAGTTTATTAGGGGAGAGTACAAGCTTATATCGGGCGTTTAGAGGGCGGGGTAGCTGTAGAGGTTAAAGGCTTGGATTGGTTCTGAGAGGGCGCGGAGGTTGATTGAAAAGGGGCGAGAGTTGCTCCGGTAACGGTGTCTGGCAACAATGTATGCGCACTGGTGGTGATGGGAGTTGCACTGGCAACGGGGAGTGTCCGGGCAAGATAAGGGGGTGGGGAAAAGGCGGTTCCCTCCGGCAAGCCTCCCCTAACAGTGGTATTTTGGGTGAGGAAATGGGGCCTGCCTCCTGCCTCACTTTCCCAGGCCCGGGGGGCTGCGGAGGGCGCTGTCGCCCGTGCCCACCACCCTCCCCAGGGGCTGATCAGGTCCCCCAGCCCAGGCCCGCCAAGTCGAAGCACGTAATCAGTGTCCCGCAGAAAATCATGCTGAGCGAAAGGTGCCAGGCACAGGACAGATACTGAATGACTCATTTTGTATGAAAAACCCAGAATAGGCAAATCCTGGAGACAGAAGGTAAGCTAGTTGCCAGGGGCCGGGAGGATGGGGGATGGGGAGTGACTGCTAATGGGGACGCAGTAGGGGGTTTCCTTTTGGGGTGATGAAAATGTTCTGGAACTAGAGAGTGGTGATGGTTGCACAACATGATGAATGTGCTTTAAAATGGTTAATTCATGTTATATGGCCCCTCAATTTTTTAAAAATGTGCTTCCACATTTTTCCTTATTTGTATCCACACAGGGGAGGGGAGGTATCTGCCCATTTTACTCTGCACAGTGGCCCAGTTCCTTCCAGTTTGAGAAGAATGATGTTGGTGCTGTTTTCTGTCTAAAATCTCATGTTTTTCAAACTTCAGAGTCTAAGCTAATTTTAGGGCCCCCGGGCCTGCCCATGCATGACTGGGTGAAGCAGTGGGACGATGGGGTTGAGAAGCTTTCCTCTTGGTCAGTACCCTTTCAGCTGCAGGCAGAAGAAATGCAGCCTGGACCAGAAATGCAGTCATCTTCCCAGAAAGGAGGGTGTCACGGGTGGAGGCGGCCTCAGGCATGGCTGGATCCAGGCACGGAGGTGGGGCTGCTGAACGGCTCTGCCGCCTTCTCTGTGTCTTGTCTCTCTCTACTGGTCTGGCTTTCTCTGCCAGTCTCGCTCTCTCCTTCTGCAAATGAACCTTCTCCATGCAACCAGGGCAAGGAAAGGTGTGGTCACAGGTTGATGTTGTCCCATGTCAACCCCCCCAGGAACCCTCTGACCCTCTTCAATGTCTGTCACATGCATGTGCTCACACACACACACACACACATCCATGAAGTGCTCCCTCTGCACACATTTGCTGTGAACCTTTTGGTCACAACTTTGATTTCCTTATTAGCTACAGAAGCATTGAATAATTGCCTTAAAAAGCTCCCACAGATGACTACAGTTTTAACTAAATCAAAGACTAAAGGCATCACACTCTCATCCAACTAAATTTGGAGGGTTTGTTTCTAAAGTTAGTTGAAAACTTCAGCACTTTTGTAAGATGTCATTATCGCTAACACAATAATTCGCCTGCAGGTGCTCAGGAAGCCAACCCAGGACGCTTCCAGGTCGGGGCTGCTGGTCCTCTGGCTAAATCCAGTGCTTTCTGCACAGCCCAGCCCCACCCAGAATCATAAACCGCACCATCGGCGTGTTCAAGCCTGTGCTGCTTTGGATCTATTATGTCCCCCAGAAAAGCCGTGCTCTTTAATGCAATCTTGCAGGGCAGACCTATGGTGGGTGGGATCTTTTTGATGAGGTTGTTTCCATGGAGGTATGACCCACCCAACTGCAGGTGAGACCTTTTGATTAGATTACTTCCATGGAGTTGTGGCCCCGCCCATTCACAGTGGGTCTTGATTAGTTTACTGGAGTCCTTAAGAGAGCTCAGAGGCTGACATAGCCCCAGACACTTGCAGATGCAGACAGAAAGACGTCTGAAGATGCTAACGTAAGAGATGAAGCCCGGAGTTTGCCCTGGAGAAGCTAGGAGAGGACCCCCAGATGCTTAGAGAGAAATTCCCTAGGAAAGCCAAGCAGACAGCTGAGAGAAGCCAAGAGAGACAGAAGCCCAGAGACATTCTGGAGAAAGCCATTTTGAAACCAGAACCTGGGAGCAATGGACCAGCAGACGCCAGCCACATGCCTTCCCAGCTGACAGAGGTGTCCAGACGCCATCAGCCTTTCTTCAGTGAAGGTATCCTCTTATTAAGGCCTTATTTTGGACACTTTTGTGGCCTTGGAACTGAAGATTTGTAACCTAATAAATCCCCTTTATAAAAGCCAATCCATTTCTGGTATTTTGCATAATAGAGACTTTAGCAAACCAGAACAGAGCTACTGATAGTTTCTCTTCCTACCCAACCAACAGCAGCCAGAGGCTAGATAGGGGTCCTGTGTTAGTCAGCTTTGCTGCTGTAACAGACAGCCAAACAGCCCCCAGATCTCAGCACTAACAATAAACATTTATTCCCGTCAGGTGTCCAGGGCTGCAGGAGGCTGCATGCCCTGCCCCATGTCTTCTCGTTCCTGGGCCCAGCTGAGGGAGCAGGGTCTCTTTGGGACATGCTGTTCCTGTGGCTGATGGGATGAGTGGTGCCACTGGTGGCTTCTGCTCAGATGTGCTGACATCATGACACCCCCACAACATTGGCCAAAACCTGGGCATCAGCAGGCCATGGGTTCTCCTGGGTCTGCAGCGTCCTGGTGACCCCCGCCCCTGCCACACTGCCTTCTCTCACCTGTGGTCTCCCCTGTGGCTTCTCCCCCAGCCCTCGCAGCCACCCTCTCTGTGTAGATTTTCCCTTAGAGGATCTCCAGTCGTGATGGATATAGCCCACCCTGGTCCAACTTGACCGTGTCCACACAGGATCTAAATGGGTAGCACCCCCAGGGCTGGGGCGAGGACTGGGGTGTGTCTTGTGGGGACGCGATGCACCCCACCAGGGGCCATCGTTCCAGCCCTTCTGAGGTGCAGCCAGTCCCCCAGAGCTGCACGGAAGGCGGGTACCTCCCAGGGTGGCTGAGGAGGGACCACTGGGTCTGGGGCTTCAGGTGATTGTGTGCGTGTGTTTGGTGGGGGTGCGGGAAAAACAAATGGAAGGAAAGGGAATTGGGGGAGGACAGGGATGGGGCAGGTGGTTAGATCATAGGGTTCTGTGATGCGAGGGCCTCTCGCTGCTCACCTGCTTGCTGCCCAGGGAGGGCGCTGGATCTGCCCTCCCCATCGCATGGCCCCTATCCGTCCAGAGGGGCGTGTCCATCAGCAGAGGGGGGCAGGGGAGGCCCCCCCCAGTCTGTCTCCTCCCGGGCTCTGCTCTTCCTGTGCTAATTGGGCCTTGTTTCTAAAGGTAGTGAGCTCACGGACAGAATCGCAGCCCAAGAGGCAAACAACCCGCTGACCTGAAGATTTTCCCTCCTCCCTGTCCTCTGCCACGAGAGACACAGCAGCTGGGGGCCCCAGGGCTTTTGGGGTACACGTTTCCTGAACCCTGAGGCTCCCAAGCTGCCACCTGGCCTGGCCTTCTTGACATTTCCTCATGGATGAAACCACCTCTGCAAATGCTGAGCATAGAAATTCACGGAATATTCTATGAGGACAAGGGAGAGCCTTTTATTATCCAAGTGGTGGCTGAAAAGCATTAATTTCTGAAGAAGGATGGAACATAAATTCCCCAAATAAGACATCTGACTGATGGTGAGGCAGGACCGTCACGCGCCAGGAGGAGATGACAGGTGACCAGTGTCCTTGCGGACATCCCCGTCCTCCCAAGCGGACAGAGTGACTGCAGGGAGCCAGTGCCCAGGCTCTGCCCACGTCTCCAGCGCACAGCCCCCCAGACCCCAAGAGACCCCAGCGCCCCTCCGAGCCCCCCGCCCTCCTGCTCCTGTCCCAGCTCAGGGCACCTGCTTCCCACCGACCTGCACAGCTCCCGGGCTGGCTGGCCTGGTGACCTGGGCCCTTGCAGCAGCTCCGGAGACTTGAGGAGACAAATCAGGAAAACCCCCTCCTAGAAGCCCACCTTCGACTGCCTCGCGGCAACGCAAGAGCCACTTCTCCTCCCTCCCTCCAGGGGCACAAGGCCGCTGGACGCTCCCGGAGCTGCCCAGGGCAAGAGCACGGGGCCAAGGGAGGTCACTCACACACACTTCACACACACACACCTGGCACACACCTCACAAACCTACACCTGCCACATACACCACACACACACACACACACACACACACCTGCCACACACATAACACACAGCACACATACACACCCACCACAAGCCTCACACACACGCCTGGCACACACCCACCAGACACACACACACCTGCCATGCATACCTCACATATCTCACACACACACACACACACACACACACCTGGTCCTCCCCACACCAGCATCTCCCTCACCCACCTCCCTCTCCTCTATCTGGGTCCCCTCAGCTCTGGTGACATCCTACATCCGAGGCGGCCCCCCAACGCTCTCTCACATGTTCTGTGAGGCAGGCAGGCTTTTTAAAAAAACACCCAACAGAAGAAAATATGCGAGGTGAAATATAAAAATTGCTATTCCGAACAGCATTTTAAATGAGTGCTTTGAGGCTGGAAAATGTCTTGAGTGGCTGTGAAACTTGGGAGACTTGTTTTCATTTCTCGCTGTTTATTTCCCCTCTGCCCTCCCTCTGGCATCTCTGTCCTCAGCTTTCTTCTGCTGCCCCCTAACACTGACCCTCGGGCTTTCTTGAGGCTCCATGGCTGAAAACAACCCAAGACCCTCCAATCTCCATGTCCTCCAGCTTTGAGGGAGAAAATGGGGTTGGGAGGTTGCCACCAAGCTCTGTCTTTCTCTCAGCTGGCCAGCATCTCGCTCCTTTATTTACTCTACAAATATTCCTGAGCCTCCTCTATGTACCAGACGTGTTCATCCATCAACTGAGGCTTGCCTTTGGGTTGGAACATTTAAACCAATTAATTCTCCAGTTGCCTTAAATCAATTCTGATAGGAAAGCAACTATAAATGTTTGTCTAAGTTATAGGATGCACCAAGAGAAAGTGTTTTGTCTCTTCCCTTTATAATAAAGACATTTTTACACAAAAATATAAAACCACCTTGCTTTAGTTTCCTAGGCTGCTCAAGCAAATGCCAGGAAATGGGTCAGGTTTAAACAATGGGAATTTATTTGCTTATGGTTTTGAGGCTGAAAGAAAACTCCAAATCAAGGCATTGTCAAGACAATTCTTTCTTCCAGGAGACTGTGGCATTCTCGGGCTGGCTGCCGGTGATCCTGGGCTCCTCTGTCACATGGCAGTGTCTCCTGGTGTCACCCTTCTCTTCCAGGTTCTGTTGCTGTAGCTTCCTGTGCCTTTCTCCCCCCCCCCTCTCTCTCTCTCTCTTTCTCTCTCTCTCTTTCATTCCACCTATAAAGGACTCCAGTGATAGGATTCGGATGCATCCTGATCAGGCTGGGCCACACCTAACTGAAGCAACCTCATCAGAAGGTCCTACTTCCAATGTTTTCTCTGAGGTACATACAGCTTCACACACCACACAGCAATGATTTTCCACCAGAATTCAGATCCCAACCTCCCTTTTCCTGGAAGACTAATTGAAAGCCAGGTTCCCTAACCTGGTTCCCCCACACCACTGACATTTAGGAGTGAACAGTTGCTAGTTGTGGGGGGGCTGCCCCATACAGTGTGGGGATGAGCAGAACCCCTGGCCTCGTCCACGAGAAGCCAGGGGCACCCCCCACCCAGGTGTGCCAACAAAATGTCTCCAGGTTTTGCCAAATGTTCCATCGAGGACAAAATCACCCCCAGTTGAGAACCTCCAATTAAAGGGAAATTTTTTCCTGAATTTTAGATCTTTTTTGAGCCTGTTTAGAAAAATGAACACCTTCATTTATATGCTATGAGGAAGGTCTCTGCAAATTGTTTGACCAAGAACATTTTCTTCAGGGGAAAGTCCCGCAGAATTTACACAGAAATTTTTACATGGAAATTTCCTAACGGCAGGTTTTGACAGAATTTTCCCACCATCACATTTTCCCCCATTTCCTCCATAAGTGTAAGTATTATTGCAGGTTCCAATTTTTGGCTAAACTTTGCCAATACTGACACATTTTAAATAGTCTCCTCCATAAAACGCGGTTTGAACGAATTTTCTGTGAGGGAAATTTTAACTCAGAGCCTCTCATCTGGAATGTAACAGGAGAGGTGCATTCTGATCAGAGAGAGGCGCTGGAGAGATGGTTCACATAACTGCTTCCGAGAGAGGGGCCCTGGAGACAGGATTCAGGCGGGTGTGTTTTTTCTGGAAACGTTGCCTAGCATGCTATTTGTGATTTCTGCTGATCTCTGTGGAGCCTTGACTCCTCGTGGCAAGTCCTTCTTGTCCCCAAGGAGCTCAACCCCACCCCAGTCACCCCCTTCAGTCTGGAATTTCCCCACGCGTGTCGCATGAGAATTCATCACGGAGCCAGAACCAGTGGCCCAGATTTATCTGGCAGGGATAAATGACCCTCGTGCCCTTTTCCTCTATGAAGGACCGGAAAAGAAAAATAATTATTTTCTCCTTCCGCCTTTGATATAAATAGGTGTAAATCCACGCAGCAGGAAATGAAAACGTAAAGCACCCAGTTCTTTTTTTATGTTTAATAGTGTGAAATTTGTCCCCCTAGTTTATCCTACTGAAAGGATTTGTTTATACTTTTTGGACTTAATAAATAGTCATACTATGTCCTTAGTGGAAAGGTTAAAATGGTATAGCAGAGATTCCTAAAACTAAGATGACCCCAAAAAATTCTTTCAGGAAAAATTATTTTTATCTTTACTTGAAAATATAAACCTGAACAGAGCCTCCCAAAGGATGTCACTATGTTTCCTTAAAAGCTTAAATATTTACTCAAAGAGTGTGAGCCTTTGGTGTGAACATGTCCATGTAAATCAGAATTTGTACCATTAGCCATGCAGAAATCATATAAAAGCAACAAAGAGAATTTCTTCAAACTCCATTTCAAAAAAAACTAGGAGAGAAGTATAACCTAGAGACTCTGAATATTCATGTAAGGGAGGGAAAAAAGCTAAAATTGGGCAGAAGCTCTGAGGAGAACATAAAGAGACACAGCTGGGAGCGTGGTGGATGGCCCGGAGCTCAGAATGTGCCACACTCGTTAGACAGAGGGGGCTCGCTGTGACGTGCACACACGTCACCTGTTGGTGGCACTGGGTGGTGGGGCGGGAAGAGGAGGGAGATGCGCTGCTGGAAAGCCACCTGCACCTGGTTGGGCTCAAAGGCCGGGGAGGGGGGCTGCACACGCCTCACCCCGCCAGGCTGAACCTGCAGGGAGCAGAAAAGCAGCAAGCTCTGGGGCGTGGGGGCTGGAAGGCGACAGCCATCCCTCCTCACAGAGCGGCTTCCTGCAAAGAGCCAACTCATGGAATGACTGGGAGAGAAGACAGACCCGCAAGGCAGTGGCATGGAGCTGTTGCTATAAATGTGGAAAAGAGCATTGGAACTTTTTTTTCTAATAAAGGAGGAATACTCACCAGAAAAAAATATTGCATCAGAGCAGGTGAAACCATGACTGGATATTTTACTATGAGTTTCCCAAGTCTTAAAAAAAAAAAAAGGAACTATCTCTATGGGAATGAAAGACCATAAAAGCAGAAATGTAAAATTTTAGGGAAAAGATGCCAGAAGGAGAGATGTGAGCTGGCAAATTTTGGAGGTGTGTGTGTGTGGGGGGGGGGGAATGGAAGACAAAAGAAACATCATAGAAATAAAGGTGACAAACAAGAGAAACACTCCTGCAGAAAACACAGAAATGCATACAGAAGACAGAAATTAGAGGAGAAAAAGAACTAAGATTAATGACAGAATTTAAAAGGATTAAATAAAATTATACATATATGTATATATATGGAGACCCAATGTATACATTATAGGAGTCCATGAAGAACAAAAATAAGATGATGGAACGGAACACATTTTTAAAATCTAATTGAAGAAAGATAAGAAAAGAATCTTTAGGGTCAGACAAGCAAAATGATAAAGTCCCTTCTAGAAGTAAAACCAGGCTAGCCTCGATTCCTGTACAGCTATGTCCACTACCAGAAGACAGAGGAGCACTTACAAGATCCTCAGGTAGAGAACTGTGGCTCTACAATGCATAAGCAGCCAACCTCTGTCAACCCTAAAAGTTGGAGACAAAGAGTTTTGAGCTGGCAAGAATTCAGGGAAGGTTCTGTGGGCCGTTGTTGAGGAAGAAAGTGGAGGATAAATTGAACCTATGAAAAGATGCCTGAGAAACCTGACGGAAGTTTTGATGGTGAGCGCTGGATATATTAATTACAGAACTACATTAAAATCAGATGGGCTTCCGAGAAGATGGTGGATTAGGAGAGGCAGAGCAAAATTCTCCTCCATGAAAAAGATTAGACAAAGGGCAGAAAGTGCTCCAGAACAGCAGTTCCAGGGAGCCACCGGCCAGGCAGGGACTTCTACAGCACATAGTTGGGACTTAGCTGGAGAGGCAGAGAGACTGTGTTTGAAAAGACGGGTGAGTGTGTTCAACCTGGGCCACCACCGGGGACGGGTGGCTGGAGCCGGCTGATGAGTGAGGAAGGGAGCAGCTTTCCAGGCCCCATGCATCCATCTCAGCGGTTGGCTGGGGAGATAACCTGTGACAGCCCCACGGCCGAGAGCTCCCATGGGGGAACTCAGGATTTGGCGGTCTTGTGGTGAGCACATTCACTCTTCCTCCACGGAAACATAAGGTGAGCAAAGCCAAGAGGCAAGGGCAGTGCACAGAAGCACCAGGAGCCCTCCTCAACCTCAGGGACTCACAGGTGCACAGGGACTGCGGTGAATCTGAGCTGGAGGGGGAGACACGCAGCTCCACAGCCCCAGAGTGGTCCACTCGCAGCCCCAGGGACTGCCAGGACCACCGTGCCCTGGGGTGGAACCCCTACCAAACTGAGCAGGGCACATCCCCTCCCATGGGGGTGGCAGTCCCAAGTGCACACAGAAAACTGGTGTGCTGATTGGATTGACAACCAGTTTGGACCCTGTCCAGTGCACAAAATTTGGGGAGAGCTGGCCTGAGAGTAAGAGGTGGCTCAAGAGCTCCATCTGCTTGTAGGACAGGGAAAGTGCACCCATAAAGCTATAGTTCTGTCAAATTATAAATAATTGTTCAAATGAGCCTGCATATCCCAAAATAATCTTATCAAGATAAGCAAAGGCCATGAGGCCAACAATAGAAAATCAAAAAGCACAAGAAGAGGGAGGGGCAAGATGATGGCATAGAGAGGAGTGGAATTTAGTCAGTCCCCCGGAACAACTAATAAACAACAAGGAACAACTAGTATATAATCTGGAATAACTGTTGGGGGATAACCGTGACTGTCCACACATTATACACCAACCTGGATTGGGAGGAATGCCTGAGATCGCAGCACAAAATCTGTAAATAAAGACTGCAGACCCGAGCCGGGAGTCCTCTCCCCCCATGGCATGCTTGGCTGCAAAACCTCGCTATAGAAGAAACTAGCAGCACTCTCCGAGTGAGTGAATATAGCTCAGCTGAGCTCCAACTGGGGTTTAATTAACAAATGTAGACTGCTGAACACAAACTACAAACCCCAACAAGCAGACAGAGGCTTTTAGTGATGACTGACCTTAAAGAGCCATAAGACTCATCTATACTGGGAGGGGGAGCCCAGAAGACTGGGTGTTACCTCTGACCAATGAGTGAGACTGGGAGGCTGTGTACTGGCTCTAAAAGGGGGCTTTCTGTCCCTTTTTCTCTCTCTCAACCTGAGGGGCTCAGAGGAGAGAGCCAGAGCCATTTTCAGTGGAGACAGCCTCAGCTATTTTCAGTTTGCCGCACTCTGACCCAGACAGGGGTGGAGATAACAGAGTCAGAGAGACAACAATTCAAATGCAGATGATAACTCCCTGGGGGGTGTACCTTCCATAAGAGTAAGGAGGTGGGGGCCAGCTTTCCCTTCAGAACCAGACCCCAGAGCCTGGGGGAAAACAGCCAAAACAGAAACTAAAGGAGCCACATCTCCTTACACCAGTCGGGAGTGACAGGCTGATGGGAGCCACCTGCTGGACAGGTTAGGAATAGCACAGTGGCTAGAGGCCTCAAAGGAAAGTCTGTCAATCTTCTAAGACACACCTGAATACAAGCCCATTCTGAGACCTGAACCTGCTCTGGTCTGGGAAAATCTGACTGGGGTAACCAAGGAAACCAGATGCCTAGACAACAGAAAACTACAATCTATACTGGGAGAAACAAAGATATGGACCAGCCAAAGGAATAAACTTACACCTCAATCAAGATACAGTTGAGGTACTATTTTACTTTAATGAAATAATCTATTAAAGATTTTCAAAGAAATATGCTAAACCAAATCAAAAACCAAATCAATGAGTTCAGGAAAGCTATAATAAAAGAAATGAAGGCTATAAAGAAAACACTGGGCGAACATAAGGTAGAAATTGAAAATTTGAAAAAACATCTGGCAGAATCTATGGAAATGAAAGGCACAACCAAGAGATGAAAGACACAATGGAGACACACAACAGCAGATCTCAAAAGGCAGAAGAAAACAATCAGGAACTGGAGAACAAGACACCTGAAATCCTACACACAAAAGAACAGATAGGAAAAAGAATGGAAAAATATGAGCAACATCTCAGAGAATTAAATGACAACATGAAGTGCATAAATGTACATGTCTTGGGTGTCCCAGAAGGAGAAGAGAAGGGAAAAGGGGCAGAAACAATAATAGAGGAAATAATCAATGAAAATTTCCCATCTCTTATGAAAGACATAAAATTACAGATCCAAGAAGCACAGCATACCCTGAACAGAATAGATCTGAATAGACCTATGCCAAGACACTTAATAATCAGATTATCAAACATCAAAGACAAAGAGAGAATCCTGAAAGCAGCAAGAGAAAAGTGATCCATAACATACAAAGGAAGCTTGATAAGACTATGTGCCGATTTCTCAGTAGAAACCATGGAGGCAAGAAGGAAGTGGTATGATATATTTAAGATACCAAAAGAGAAAAACTGCCAACCAAGAATCCTATATCCGGCAAAACTGTCCTTCAAACATGAGGGAGAGTTTAAAATATTCTCTGACAAACAGACAATGACAGAGTTTGTAAACAAGATACCTGTGATACAGGAAATACTAAAGGGAGCTCTACAGACAGATAGGAAAAGACAAGAGTGAGAGGTTTGGAACACAGTTTTTGGTGATGGTAGCACAGCAATGTAAAATCACCAAACAACGTGTATGTGAGTATGGTTGAAAGAGGAAGGTTAGGAGCATATGGGACACCAGAAGGAAAGAGGAATGATAAAGACTGGATTGTATAACTCAGTGAAATCTAGAGTGTTCAACAATTGTGTTAAAATGTACAAATATGTTTTTACATGAGGGAGAACAAATGAATGTCAACCTTTCAAGGTGTTAAAAATAGGGTGGTATTGGGGGAAAAAATTCAATCAATGCAATCTAGAGACTATAGTTAACAGAAACTTTGTATTATGCTTCCTTTAATGTAACAAAGGCAATATACCAAAACTAAATGCCTGTAAGAGGGGAACATAAGGGAGGGGTATGGGACTCTTTTCATTAGTGATGTTGTCTGACTCTTATATTCTCTTTCCTTTCATTGCTTTTTAGCTGTCTTTTTTTCTTTCTTTTTCTTTTGTTTCTCTACCTTCTTTGACTCTTCCTCCTTTTTTGTGGAAAAAATGGAGATGTCCTTGTATAGATAGTGGTGATGGTGGTGAACACATAAATATGTAACTATACAGGGAACCATTGATTGTTTACTTAGGATGAAAAGTATGGTGGGTGAATGAAACCGTCAAAAAAAAAAAACAGGTTGATGAAGAAACCTTGAGCGCACTACATTGAGTGAAATAAGTCAGACACATAAGGACAAATATTGCAGGGTCTCACTGATATGAACTAATATGTAAACTCACAGGCATGAAATATAAGTTAATAGGATATAGAATGAGGCTAAAGAATGGGGAGTGGATGCTTATTATAAACAATGTTCAACTAGGTTGAACCTAAGTGTTTGGAAGTGGACAGAGGTGATGGTAGCACATTATTGTGAGAATAACTAACACTGCTGAATGGTGTATGAATGTGGTAGAAAGGGGAAGCTTAGAGTCATGTATGTCAACAGAAGGAAAGTTGGAGGTTAAAAGATGGGAATGTATAAAATGGTGAATCTTGTGGTGGACAATGTCCATGATTAACTACTGTACAAATGTTAGAAATCTCTTTCACGAACTAGAACAATGTACGACACTATAACTAGAAGCTAATAATAGAGGGGTATATAGGGAAAATATATACCTATTGCAAACTATTTACTACAGTTAATGGTATTTTAACATTCTTTCATCAACAGTAACAAATGTACAATACCAATACTATGAGTCAGTAATGGAGGGGGGTGGTTAGGGGTAGGGGAGAAATTAAGTTTTCTTTTTGTCTTTATTTCTTTTCTGGAGTAATGAAAATGGCCCAAAACTGGGGAAAAAAATTAATTGTGGTGATGGATGCACAGCTGTAAGATGGTACTGTGGGCAATTGATTGTGCACTTTGGATCTTTGGTTAATTTTATGGTATGTAAACAATATCAGTAAAATTAAATTGAAAAAAAAAAGCACAAACGGGTGTTGGTAGCAAGATGTGAGAATAACTAACAGCGCCGAATGGTGTGTGAATGAGGTGGAAAGGGGAAGCTCAGAGTCATATATGTCACCAGAAGGAAAGCTGGAGGTCAAAAGATGGAAATGTATAAAACTGAATCCTATGGTGGGCAATGTCCATGATCAACTGTACAAATACTAGAAATCACTTCATGAACCAGAACAAATGTATGACAATACAATTAGAAGTTAATAATAGAGGGGCATATAGGGAAGAACTATATACCTATTACAAACTATATACTACAGTTAGTAGTATTTCAACATTTTTTCATAAACAGTAACCAACATACTATATCAATACTAGGAGTCAACAATTGAGGGGGGTTGATTAGGGATAGGGGAGCATTAGAGTTTCCTTTTCTTTTTTTTCTTTTTTCATCTTTCACTTTATTTCTTGTCTGGAGTAATGAAAAGTTTCTAAAAATTGAACAAAAATTAAGTGTGATGGATGCACAGCTGTATGAGGGTACCCAGGGGCAAGTGATTGTACCCTTTGGATCTTTGGATAATTGTATGGTATCTGAACAATCTCAATAAAAATGAAAAAAAAAAAAAAAAAGCATAAGAAGAAACCAGAAGACATGGACAACCCAAACGACAAAATTAAAAAGTCAGAGGAGACACAGAACTTGCAACAATTAATCAAAGAAGTACACTCAAGTCTCCAAAACAACTTCATTGAGTTGGCTAAAGACATAAAGGACATCAAGAAGACTCTAAAAGAACATAAAGAAGAATTTTAAAGAGTAAATAAGAAAATAGCAGATCTTATGAAAATAAAAGATACTGTTAATCAAATTACAAAAATGCTAGGACACATAATAGCAGATTTGAAGAGGCACAAGAAAGAATTAGTGAACTAGAACACAAGTCAATCGAATGTGAACACACAATAGAACAAGTGGTGAACAAAATCAAAACTTTTGAAAGGAATCTCAGAGAAATGATGGAAAACATGAAGTGCAAAAATATAAGAATCATTGGTGTCCCAGAAAGTGAAGAGAAAAGGGCTAGGAAGAGTATTTGAAGAAATAGTTGGGGAAAATTTCCCAACCCTTCTGTTCCAGTTTGCTGATGCTGCCATTATGCAAAATACCAAAAATGGATTTGCTTTTATAAGCAAGATTTGTTAGGTTACAAATTTACAGTTCTAAGGCCATAAATGTGTCTAAACTAAGGCATCAACAGGAGGATACCTTCAGTGAAGGAAGACAGTGGTGTCCAGAACATCTCTGTCAGCTGGGAAGGCATGTGGCTGGCATCTGTTGGTCCTTTGCTCATGGGTTGCATTTCAAAATGGCTTTCTCCAACATGTCTCTGGCCTCCTGTCTCTCTTAGCTTCTCTCAGCTCTCTGCTTGGTTCTCCAGGAGCATTTCATTCTTAGCATCAGTGAGTCTTCTCTTAGTTTCTCCAGGTCAAACTCTGGGCTTCATCATTTAGCTTAGCATCTCTAAACGTCCTTCTGTCTGCATCTCCAAGCATCTCCAAGCATCAGTGCCTATGTTGGCCCGAGTTCACTTAAGTGCTCCAGTGAACCAATCAAGACCCACACTGAATGGGCGGGGACCACACTTCCATGGAAATAACCCAGCCAAATCTCTCACCCACAGTTGGGTGAGTTACATCTCCATGGAAACACTGAATCACAAGGTTCCACCCTAATCAAAAGACTAATAAGTCTGCCCCCACAAGATTGCATCAAAGAACATTGGTTTTCTTGGGGACACAATATATCCAAACCAGCACACCTTGTAAATGATGTAAATATGCAAATCAAAGATGCCCAATGAACTCCAAATAGAATAAATCCAAATAAACCCGCTCCGAGATGTATACTAACCAGATTGTCAAATGTTGAAGAGAAGGAGAATCCCTGAAGGCAGCAACAGAGAAGTGATCCACGCATACAAGGGAAACCACATGAGATCAAGCTGACTACTCAGCAGGCACCATGCAGATGAGAAGGCAGTGGTATGACATATTTCAGATTATGAAGAGAAAAAATGCCACCCAAGATAAGTTATCCAGCAAAGCTCTCCTTCAAAATTGAGGGAGAGTTTAAAATTTTCACAGACAAACAAATGCTGAGAGAATTTGTTAACAAGAGACCTGCCCTACAATAAATATTAAAGGGAGTTCTACCAACTGAGGAAAAAAAGGAGTGAGAGGTCTGTAGAAGGGCACAGAACTGAATAGTAGTAAGGAAAACATAAAGGGAAAAAAAGAAAGAAGCAGAGGGGAAGTAACAGATCTGACAAATAAAAACCAAAGGATAGGATTGCTGATTCAAGAATGCCTTCACAGTAATAACATTGAATGTGAATGGATTAAACTCCCCAATTAAAAGATATTCATTGGCAGAATGGATTAAAAAGTGTGAACCATCAACATGTTGCTTACAAAAGGCTCATCCTAGACCCAGCAACACAATGAGACTGAAAGTGAAAGGATGGGAAAAAATATTCCACACAAGCTACAGCCAAAAGAAAGCAGGGGTAGCAATACTAGTATCAGGCAAAATAGGCTTTAAATGCAAAGATGTCTTAAGAGACAAAGAAGGAGACTATATATTAATAAAAGGGACAATTCACCAAGAAGAAATAATCATAGATGTTTCTGCACCCAATCCAGGTGCTCCAAAGTCCATGAGACAAACATTGGCTAAAATGGAGGGAGCAATAGACATTTCTACAATAATAGTGGGAGACTTCAGTACACCACTCTCTTCTATAGATGGAACAACCAGACAGAGGACCAATGAGGAAATTGAGAAACCAAACAATCTGATGAATGAATTGGACTTAACAGATATACATAGAGCATGGCATCCCAAATTACTATGTTACACATTCTTCTCTAGCACTCATAGAATATTCACCAGGATAGATCATATATTGGGGCATTAAACAAGCCTCAATAAATTTTTAAAAATTGAAATTATACAAAGCACATTTTCTGACCATAATGGAATACAACTAGAAGTCATAACCATCAAAAAATCAGAACATCCACAAATATGTGCAGGTTAAATAACACACTCCTAAACAGTCAGTGGGTCAAAGAAGAAATTGCAAGAGAAATTGCTAAATATCTAGAGATGAATGAAAATGAGAACGCAATGTATCAAAACCTATGGGGTGAGGCGGGGCAAGATGGCAGACTGGTGAGCTGTATGTTTTAGTTACTCCTCCAGGAAAGTAGGTAGAAAGCCAGGAACTGCGTGGACTGGACACCACAGAGCAATCTGACTTTGGGCATACTTCATACAACACTCATGAAAACGTGGAACTGCTGAGATCAGCGAAATCTGTAAGTTTTTGCGGCCAGGGGACCCGCGCCCCTCCCTGCCAGGCTCAGTCCCGTGGGAGGAGGGGCTGTCAGCTCCGGGAAGGAGAAGGGAGAACTGCAGTGGCAGCCCTTATCGGAAACTCATTCTACTGATCCAAACTCCAACCATAGATAGACTGAGACCAGACACCAGAGAATCTGAGAGCAGCCAGCCCAGCAGAGAGGAGACAGGCATAGAAAAAAACAACACGAAAAACTCCAAAATAAAAGCGGAGGATTTTTGGAGTTCTCGTGAACATAGAAAGGGGAAGGGCAGAGCTCAGGCCCCAGCTCAGGCCCTGCGGCCCATATGCAAATCCCGAAGAAAAGCTGATCTCTCTTCCCTGTGGACCTTTCCTTAATGGCCCTGGTTGCTTTGTCTCTTAGCATTTCAATAACCCATTAGATCTCTGAGGAGGGCCCTTTTTTTTTTTTTTTTTTTTAATCCTTTTTTCTTTTTCTAAAACAATTACTCTAAGAAGCCCAATACAGAAAGCTTCAAAGACTTGCAATTTGGGCAGGTCAAGTCAAGAGCAAAACTAAGAGAGCTCTGAGACAAAACGCAATAATCCAGTGGCTGAGAAAATTCACTAAACACCACAACTTCCCAAGAAAAGGGGGGTGTCCGCTCACAGCCATCATCCTGGTGGACAGGAAACACTCCTGCCCGTCGCCAGCCCCATAGCCCAGAGCTGCCCCAGACAACCCAGTGTGACGGAAGTGCTTCAAATAACAGGCACACACCACAAAACTGGGCGTGGACATTAGCCTTCCCTGCAACCTCAGCTGATTGTCCCAGAGCTGGGAAGGTGGAGCAGTGTGAATTAACAAAGCCCCATTCAGCCATCATTTCAGCAGACTGGGAGCCTCCCTACACAGCCCAGCAGCCCAGAACTGCCCTGGGGGGACGGCACTCACCTGTGACATAGCACAGTCATCCCTCAACAGAGGACCCGGGGTGCACGGCCTGGAAGAGGGGCCCACTTGCAAGTCTCAGGAGCCATACGCCAATACCAAGGACTTGTGGGTCAGTGGCAGAGACAAACTGTGGCAGGACTGAACTGAAGGATTAGACTATTGCAGCAGCTTTAAAACTCTAGGATCACCAGGGAGATTTGATTGTTAGAGCCAACCCCCCTCCCTGACTGCCCAGAAACACGCCCCATATACAGGGCAGGCAACACCAACTACACACGCAAGCTTGGTACACCAATTGGACCCCACAAGACTCACTCCCCCACTCACCAAAAAGGCTAAACAGGGGAGAACTGGCTTGTGGAGAACAGGTGGCTCGTGGACACCACCTGCTGGTTAGTTAGAGAAAGTGTACTCCAAGAAGCTGTAGATCTGATAAATTAGAGATAAGGACTTCAATTGGTCTACAAATCCTAAAAGAACCCTATCAAGTTCAGCAAATGCCATGAGGCCAAAAACAACAGAAAATTATAAAGCATATGAAAAAACCAGACGATATGGATAACCCAAGCCCAAGCACCCAAATCAAAAGATCAGAAGAGACACAGCACCTAGAGCTGCTACTCAAAGAACTAAAGATGAACAATGAGACCATAGTACAGGATACAAAGGAAATCAAGAAAACCCTAGAAGAGCATAAAGAAGACATTGCAAGACTAAATAAAAAAATGGATGATCTTATGGAAATTAAAGAAACTGTTGACCAAATTAAAAAGATTCTGGACACTCATAGTACAAGACTAGAGGAAGTTGAACAACGAATCAGTGACCTCAAAGATGACAGAATGGAAAATGAAAGCATAAAAGAAAGAATGGGGAAAAAATTGAAAAAATCGAAATGGACCTCAGGGATTTGATAGATAATATGAAACGTCCGAATATAAGACTCATTGGTGTCCCAGAAGGGGAAGAAAAGGGTAAAGGTCTAGGAAGAGTATTCAAAGAAATTGTTGGGGAAAACTTCCCAAATCTTCTAAACAACATAAATACACAAATCATAAATGCTCAGCGAACTCCAAATAGAATAAATCCAAATAAACCCACTCCGAGACATATACTGATCACACTGTCAAACACAGAAGAGAAGGAGCAAGTTCTGAAAGCAGCAAGAGAAAAGCAATTCACCACATACAAAGGAAACAGCATAAGACTAAGTAGTGACTACTCAGCAGCCACCATGGAGGCGAGAAGGCAGTGGCATGATATATTTAAAATTCTGAGTGAGAAAAATTTCCAGCCAAGAATACTTTATCCAGCAAAGCTCCCCTTCAAATTTGAGGGAGAGCTTAAATTTTTCACAGACGAACAAATGCTGAGAGAATTTGCTAACAAGAGACCTGCCCTACTGGAGATACTAAAGGGTGCCCTACCGACAGAGAAACAAAGACAGGACAGAGAGACTTGGAGAAAGGTTCAGTACTAAAGAGATTCGGTATGGGTACAATAAAGGATATTAATAGACAGAGGGGAAAAATATGACAAACATAAACCAAAGGATAAGATGGCTGATTCAAGAAATGCCTTCACGGTTATAACACTGAATGTAAATGGATTAAACTCCCCAATTAAAAGATATAGATTCGCAGAATGGATCAAAAAAAATGAACCATCAATATGTTGCATACAAGAGACTCATCTTAGACACAGGGACACAAAGAAACTGAAAGTGAAAGGATGGAAAAAAATATTTCATGCAAGCTACAGCCAAAAGAAAGCAGGTGTAGCAATATTAATCTCAGATAAAATAGACTTTAAATGCAGGGATGTTTTGAGAGACAAAGAAGGCCACTACATACTAATAAAAGGGGCAATTCAACAAGAAGAAATAACAATCGTAAATGTCTATGCACCCAATCAAGGTGCCACAAAATACATGAGAGAAACACTGGCAAAACTAAAGGAAGCAATTGATGCTTCCACAATAATTGTGGGAGACTTCAACACATCACTCTCTCCTATAGATAGATCAACCAGACAGAAGACCAATAAGGAAATTGAAAACCTAAACAATCTGATAAATGAATTAGATTTAACAGACATATACAGGACATTACATCCCAAATCACCAGGATACACATACTTTTCTAGTGCTCATGGAACTTTCTCCAGAATAGATCATATGCTGGGACATAAAACAAGCCTCAATAAATTTAAAAAGATTGAAATTATTCAAAGCACATTCTCTGACCACAATGGAATACAATTAGAAGTCAATAACCATCAGAGACTTAGAAAATTCACAAATACCTGGAGGTTAAACAACACACTCCTAAACAATCAGTGGGTTAAAGAAGAAATAGCAAGAGAAATTGCTAAATATATAGAGACGAATGAAAATGAGAACACAACATACCAAAACCTATGGGATGCAGCAAAAGCCGTGCTAAGGGGGAAATTTATAGCACTAAACGCATATATTAAAAAGGAAGAAAGACCCAAAATCAAAGAACTAATGGATCAACTGAAGAAGCTAGAAAATGAACAGCAAACCAATCCTAAACCAAGTACAAGAAAAGAAATAACAAGGATTAAAGCAGAAATAAATGACATAGAGAACAAAAAAACAATAGAGAGGATAAATATCACCAAAAGTTGGTTCTTTGAGAAGATCAACAAGATTGACAAGCCCCTAGCTAGACTGACAAAATCAAAAAGAGAGAAGACCCATATAAACAAAATAATGAATGAAAAAGGTGACATAACTGCAGATCCTGAAGAAATTAAAAAAATTATGAGGATACTATGAACAACTGTATGGCAACAAACTGGATAATGTAGAGGAAATGGACAATTTCCTGGAAACATATGAACAACCTAGACTGACCAGAGAAGAAATAGAAGACCTCAACCAAACCATCACAAGCAAAGAGATCCAATCAGTCATCAAAAATCTTCCCACAAATAAATGCCCAGGGCCAGATGGCTTCACAGGGGAATTCTACCAAACTTTCCAGAAAGAACTGACACCAATCTTACTCAAACTCTTTCAAAACATTGAAGAAAATGGAACACTACCTAACTCATTTTATGAAGCTAACATCAATCTAATACCAAAACCAGGCAAAGATGCTACAAAAAAGGAAAACTACCGGCCAATCTCCCTAATGAATATAGATGCAAAAATCCTCAACAAAATACTTGCAAATCGAATCCAAAGACACATTAAAAAAAGTCATACACCATGACCAAGTGGGGTTCATTCCAGGCATGCAAGGATGGTTCAACATAAGAAAATCAATCAATGTATTACAACACATTAACAAGTCAAAAGGGAAAAATCAATTGATCATCTCAATAGATGCTGAAAAAGCATTTGACAAAATCCAACATCCCTTTTTGATAAAAACACTTCAAAAGGTAGGAATTGAAGGAAACTTCCTCAACATGATAAAGAGCATATATGAAAAACCCACAGCCAGCATAGTACTCAATGGTGAGAGACTGAAAGCCTTCCCTCTAAGATCAGGAACAAGACAAGGATGCCCGCTGTCACCACTGTTATTCAACATTGTGCTGGAAGTGCTAGCCAGGGCAATCCGGCAAGACAAAGAAATAAAAGGCATCCAAATTGGAAAAGAAGAAGTAAAACTGTCATTGTTTGCAGATGATATGATCTTATATCTAGAAAACCCTGAGAAATCGACAATACAGCTACTAGAGCTAATAAACAAATTTAGCAAAGTAGCAGGATACAAGATTAATGCACATAAGTCAGTAATGTTTCTATATGCTAGAAATGAACAAACTGAAGAGACACTGAAGAAAAAGATACCATTTTCAATAGCAACTAAAAAAATCAAGTACCTAGGAATAAACTTAACCAAAGATGTAAAAGACCTATCCAAAGAAAACTACATAACTCTACTAAAAGAAATAGAAGGGGACCTTAAAAGATGGAAAAATATTCCATGTTCATGGATAGGAAGGCTAAATGTCATTAAGGTGTCAATTCTACCCAAACTCATCTACAGATTCAATGCAATCCCAATCAAAATTCCAACAACCTACTTTGCAGACTTGGAAAAGCTAGTTATCAAATTTATTTGGAAAGGGAAGATGCCTGGAATTGCTAAAGACACTCTAAAAAAGAAAAACGAAGTGGGAGGACTTACACTCCCTGACTTTGAAGCTTATTATAAAGCCACAGTTGCCAAAACAGCATGGTACTGGCACAAAGATAGACATATAGATCAATGGAATCGAATTGAGAATTCAGAGATAGACCCTCAGATCTATGGCTGACTGATCTTTGATAAGGCCCCCAAAGTCACTGAACTGAGTCATAATGGTCTTTTCAACAAATGGGGCTGGGAGAGTTGGATATCCATATCCAAAAGAATGAAAGAGGACCCCTACCTCACCCCCTACACAAAAATTAACTCAAAATGGACCAAAGATCTCAATATAAAAGAAAGTACCATAAAACTCCTAGAAGATAATGTAGGACAACATCTTCAAGACCTTGTATTAGGCGGCCACTTCCTAGACTTTACACCCAAAGCACAAGCAACAAAAGAGAAAATAGATAAATGGGAACTCCTCAAGCTTAGAAGTTTCTGCACCTCAAAGGAATTTCTCAAAAAGGTAAAGAGGCAGCCAACTCAATGGGAAAAAATTTTTGGAAACCATGTATCTGACAAAAGACTGATATCTTGCATATATAAAGAAATCCTACAACTCAATAGCAGCAGTACAGACGGCCCAATGATAAAATGGGCAAAAGATATGAAAAGACAGTTCTCTGAAGAGGAAATACAAATGGCCAAGAAACACATGAAAAAATGTTCAGCTTCACTAGCTATTAGAGAGATGCAAATTAAGACCACGATGAGATACCATCTAACACCGATTAGAATGGCTGCCATTAAACAAACAGGAAACTACAAATGCTGGAGGGGATGTGGAGAAATTGGAACTCTTATTCATTGTTGGTGGGACTGTATAATGGTTCAGCCACTCTGGAAGTCAGTCTGGCAGTTCCTTAGAAAACTAGATATAGAGTTACCATTCGATCCAGCGATTGCACTTCTCGGTATATACCTGGAAGATCGGAAAGCAGTGACACGAACAGATATCTGCACGCCAATGTTCATAGCAGCATTATTCACAATTGCCAAGAGATGGAAACAACCCAAATGTCCTTCAACAGATGAGTGGATAAATAAAATGTGGTATATACACACGATGGAATACTACGCGGCAGTAAGAAGGAACGATCTCGTGAAACATATGACAACATGGATGAACCTTGAAGACATAATGCTGAGCAAAACAAGCCAGGCACAAAAAGAGAAATATTATATGCTACCACTAATGTGAACTTTGAAAAATGTAAAACAAATGGTTTATAATGTAGAATGTAGGGGAACTAGCAATAGAGAGCGATTAAGGAAGGGGGAACAATAATCCAAGAAGCACAGATAAGCTATTTAACGTTCTGGGGATGCCCAGGAATTACTATAGTCTGTTAATTTCTGATGGATATAGTAGGAGCAAGTTCACAGAAATGTTGCTATATTAGGTAACTTTCTTGGGGTAAAGTAGGAACATGTTGGAAGTTAAGCAGTTATCTTAGGTTAGTTGTCTTTTTCTTACTCCCTTGTTATGGTCTCTTTGAAATGTTCTTTTATTGTATGTTTGTTTTCTTTTTAACTTTTTTTTTCATACAGTTGATTTAAAAAGAAGGGAAAGTTAAAAAAAAAAAAAAGAAAAAACAAGGAAAAAAAAAAAGATGTAGTGCCCCCTTGAGGAGCCTGTGGAGAATGCAGGGGTATTCGCCTACCCCACCTCCATGGTTGCTAACATGACCATAGACATAGGGGACTGGTGGTTTGATGGGTTGAGCCCTCTACCACAGGTTTTACCCTTGGGAAGACGGTTGCTGCAAAGGAGAGGCTAGGCCTCCCTATGGTTGTGCCTAAGAGCCTCCTCCCGAATGCCTCTTTGTTGCTCAGATGTGGCCCTCTCTCTCTGGCTAAGCCAACTTGAAAGGTGAAATCACTGCCCTCCCCCCTACGTGGGATCAGACACCCAGGGGAGTGAATCTCCCTGGCAACGTGGAATATGACTCCCGGGGAGGAATGTAGACCCGGCATCGTGGGACGGAGAACATCTTCTTGACCAAAAGGGGGATGTGAAAGGAAATGAAATAAGCTTCAGTGGCAGAGAGATTCCAAAAGGAGCCAAGAGGTCACTCTGGTGGGCACTCTTATGCACACTTTAGACAACCCTTTTTAGGTTCTAAAGAATTGGGGTAGCTGGTGGTGGATACCTGAAACTATCAAACTACAACCCAGAACCCATGAATCTCGAAGACAGTTCTATAAAAATGTAGCTTATGAGGGGTGACAATGGGATTGGGAAAGCCATAAGGACCACACCCCACTTTGTCTAGTTTACGGATGGATGAGTAGAAAAATAGGGGAAGGAAAGAAACAGACAAAGGTACCCAGTGTTCTTTTTTACTTCAATTGCTCTTTTTCACTCTGATTATTATTCTTGTTATTTTTGTGTGTGTGCTAATGAAGGTGTCAGGGATTGATTTGGGTGATGAATGTACCACTATGTAATGGTACTGTAAACAATCGAAAGTACGATTTGTTTTGTATGACTGCGTGGTATGTGAATATATCTCAATAAAATGAAGATTAAAAAAAAAAACCTATGGGGTGCAGTGAAGGTGGTATTAAGGGGGAAATTTATAGCTCTAAATACATATATTAAAAAGTAAGAAAGAGCTAAAGTCAAAGAACTAATGGAACAACTGAAGAAGCTAGAATATGGTCAACAAACTCACCCTAATGAAAGTAGAAGCCAAGAAATAATAAGGACTAAGGCAGAAATAAATGGTATGGAGAAAAAAAAAAGACAATAAATAAAACCAAAATTTGTTTCTTTGAGAAGATCAACAAAATTGATAATCCCTTAGTGAGAAAGACAAAGTTAAAAAGAGAGAAGACCCAAATAAGCAAAATCATAAATGAGAGGGAGGACATTATTCTGGGAACCCAAAGAAATTTAAAAAAAGCATAAGATGATACTATGAACAACTGTATGCCAACAAACTAGACAATCTAGAGGAAATGGATAATTTCATGGAAATACATGAAGAGCCTAGACTGACCCAAGAAGAAAAAGAAGACCTCAACAAACCAATCATAAGTAAAGAGATCCAGTCATCAAAAAGCTTCCTATAAATAAAAGCCCAGGTCCAGATGGTTTCACATGGGGAATTTTACCAGACTTGCCAAAAAGAACTGACACCATTCCTGCTCAAATGCTTTCAAAAATTGAAGAAAAACGAACACTGCTTAACTCATTTTAGGAAGCTAACATCACTCTAATACCAAAACTAGATAAAGATGCTATAAAAAAGGAAAACTATAGGCCAATTTCCCTAATGAATATAGATGCAAAAATTGTCAACATATTTGCAAATCGAATCTAAAGACACATGAAAAGAATCAAACAGCATGACCAAGTGGGATTCATTCCAGCCATACAAAGGTGGTTCAACATAAGAAAATCAATCAATGTAATGCAACACATTAACAAATAGAAAGGGAGAAATCAAGTGATCATCTCAATAGATGCAGTAAAAGCATTCAACAAAATTCAGCATCCTTTTTGATAAATTCCCTTCAAAAGGTAGGAATAGAAGGAGACTTCCCCAACATGATAAAGGGCATATATGAAAAACCCACAGCCAGCATAGTACTCAACAATAAAAGACTGAAAGCCTTCCCCCTAAGATCAGAAATGAGACAAGGATGCCTCCTGTCGCCACTGTTGTTCAACATTGTGCTAGAAGTTCTAGCCAGAGCAATCTAGCAAGACAAAGAAATAAAAGGCATTTAAATTGGAAAGGAAGAAGCAAAACTCATCATTTGCAGATGATATGATCTTTTATTTGGAAAATCCTGAAAAAATCGACAACACGGCTACTTGAGCTAATAAACAAATTCAGCAGAGTGGTGGGATATAAGATTAATGCACGTAAGTCAGTCATGTTCCTAGACACTAGAAATGACCTAACAGAAGGGACACTCAAGAAAGAGATTCCATTCTCAATAGCAACTAAAAAAATCAAGTGCCTAGGAATAAACTTAATCAAGGACGTAAAAGACCTCTACACAGAAAATTACATAATTTTACTAAAAGAAATCAAAGGGGACCTAAAGAGGTGGAAAGATACTCCATATTCATGGATGGGCAGGCTAAATGTTGTTAAGATGTGAATTCTACACAAACTGATTTACAGATTCTATGCAATTCCCATCAAAAAGTCCAACAACATACTTTGCAGACTTGGAAAAGCTAGTTATCAAATTTATTTGGAAGATAAAGGGGCCTCAAATTGCTAAAAACATTCAAAAAAGAACTAAGTGGAGGACTTACACTTCCTGACTCTCACTCCTACTATAAACCCAGGGTGGTCAAAAGAGCATGGTATTAGCACAAAGATAGACATATTGATCAATGGAATTGAATTGAGAATTCAGAAATAAACCCCAAGATCTATGGTCGACTAATTTTTGATAAGGCCCCCAAATCCAGTGAACTGGGACAAAACAGTCTCTTCAACAAATGGAGCTGGGAGAACTGGATATCCATGCCCAAAAGAATGAAAGAGGACCTCTGCCTCACATCCTGTACAAAAACTAACTAAAAGTGAATCAAAGACCTAAATACAAGAGACAGCACTATAAATATCCTAGACAATAATGTAGGGAAACATCTTCAAGACCTAGTTTTAGGACGTAGCTTCTTAGAACTTATGCCCAAAGCAAAAGCAACAAAAGAAAAAAACAGATAAATGGGAACTCCTCAAAATCCAAAGCTTCTGTACCTCAAAGGACTTTTTCAAAAAGGTGAAAAGGCAGCCAACTCAATGGGAGAAAATATTTGGAAACCATATATCTGATAAGAGACTGATATCTGGCACATACAAAGAAATCTTACAACTCAACATCTATAGTACAAACAGCCCAATTGTAAAATGGGCAAAATATATAAAAAGGCATTTCTACAAAGAGGAAATACAAATGGCTAAAAAAGCACATGAAAATAATGTTTACATTTACTAGTTATTAGGGAAATGCAAATCAAAACCACAATAAGATATCATCTCATCCCAGTAAGAATGGCTCCATTAAACAAACAGGAAGCTACAAATGCTGGAGAGGATGTGGAGAAATTGGAACTCTTATTCACTGCTGGTGGAAAGTATACTGGTACAGCCAGTAGAAGACAGTTCGGTGGTTCCTCAGAAAACTAGAACTAGATATCGAGTTATCCTACAATCTGGCAATTTCACTTCTTGGTATATATCCAGAAGATCTGAAAGCTGTGACATGAACAGACATTTGCACACTGAAGTTCATAGTGGCATTGTTCACAATTGCCAAGAGATGGAAACAATCCAAGTGTCCTTCTACAGAGGAGCGGATAAACAAAATGTGGTATATATGATGGAATACTATGCAGCAGTAAGAAGGAACAAGGTCCTGAAATATAAGGCAACATGAATGAACCTAGAAGATACAATGTTGAGAGAAATAGGTCAGACATAAAAGGAGAGATATTGTATGTTACCACTACTATGAACTATCTGAACAATGTAAAATCAGTGTCTTATAACACAGAATATAGGGGACCTAGAGATAGATAGAGGCTAGTGAAGGGGGAATGATAACATAATATGAACAGACATGATAATGAGGGTGAATTTAAAGGTATGGGAATGAACAGAGGTGTTGACAGTTCATTAGTGGGATTATAAGTATCAGTAGTGCATTGAAGGCAAACATGATCAAAAGTGTTTTTTAAAGGCATGTAACCCTCATAGTAGCACTACATACATAAATAAGTGTTTGCATGATATACTTCTAAGGTATGACACTGGTACAAAAAGTTAACTCAGAGTGGTATATGGAAAAACTACCTGTTGCATATTATAGACCTATTTAATAGGAAAACATTACCAGCAGTACTCTAATATTAGGGATGAATAATTAGCAGCTGATAAAAGCTCTGGGATGTTTTGTGTTATGATAATCATTTAAAATTGAGAGTGATGATGATTGTACAACTAAGTGTTGATAATGTGAGACACTGTTTATATTGGACAGAACAAATGCTATGTGAAATTAGGAACCCCCTACTTAATAAGTCAAGCCCTCGATCTTGAGGCTTGCTGTTGTGCAACTTAGGGCTGTAAATGGGAGGCTACGCTTTCCTGTAATTATGCCTAAGAGACACCTCAAAAGAACCTCTTTTGTTGCTCAGATGTGGCCTTTCTCTCTCTAAGCCCAACTCAGCAAATAAATTCAATAACCTCCCACACACACATAGGACAGGACTCCCAGGGAAGCGAATCTCCCTGGCTATGTGGGACATGAATCTTGGGGATGAGTCTGACCCTGGCATTGAAGGACTGAAAATGCTTTCTTGACCAAAAAGGGGAAAATAAAGGCAACAAGATACTGTTATAGTGGCTAAGAGATTTCAAATAGTAAAGAGGCTGTCCTGGAGGTTTCTCTTATGCAAGCTCCAGCTGGATATCCCACATGGCCACAGTATGCTAAGCCCTAACCAATAGTAGTTCCAAAATACCTAGGTAACTATCTGAGATTTTATAAAAGTTTCACTCACTAAGTTTATCTCTCAGAAACTTAAATTCACCAGAGTGTTCCTAGCCAGACAAGTCCTAAAACCCAGAGGCAACAACCTCTTTAAGAAAAACAACCAGGGTGAGCTGTATGTTTTAGTTACTCCTCCAGCAAAGTAGGTAGAAAGCCAGGAACTGCATGGACTGGATACCACAGAGCAATCTGACTTTGGGCATACTTCATACAACACTCATGAACACATCACACTGCTGAGATCAGTGAAATCTTTGAGTTTTTGCAGCCAGGGGACCCGTGCCCCTCCCTGCCAGGCTCAGTCCCATGGGAGGAGGGGCCGTCAGCACTGGGAACAAGAAGGGAGAACTGCAGTGGCAGCTCTTATCAGAAACTCATTCTACTGATCCAAACTCCAACCATAGATAGACTGAGACCAGACACCAGAGAATCTGAGAGCAGCCAGCCCAGCAGAGAGGAGACAGGCATAGCAAAAAACAGCAAGAAGAACTCCAAAATAAAAGTGGAGGATTTTTGGAGTTCTGGTGAACATAGAAAGGGGAAGGGCAGAGCTCAGGCCCTGAGGCTCATATGCAAATCCCGAAGAAAAACTGATCTCTGCACCCTGGATCTTTCCTTAATGGCCCTAATTGCTTTGTCTCTTAGCATTTCAATAACCCATTAGATCTGCGAGAAGGGCTTTTTTTTTTTTATCTTTTTTATTTTCTGCTTCTAAAACAATTACTCTAAGAAGCCCAATACAGAAAGCCTCAAAGACTTGCAATTTGGGCAGGTCAAGACAAGAGCAGAACTAAGAGAGCTCTGAGACAAAAGGCAATAATGCAGTGGCTGAGAAAATTCACTAAATACCACAACTTCCCAAGAAAAGGGGGGTGTCCACTCACAGCAATCATCCTGGTGGACAGGAAACACTCCTGCCCATCACCAGCCCCATAGCCCAGAGCTGTCCCAGACAACCCAGTGTGACAGAAGTGCTTCAAATAACACACACACACCACAAAACTGGGTGTGGACATCAGCCTTCCCTGCACCCTCAGCTGGTTGTCCCAGAGTTGGGAAGGTAGAGCAGTGTGAATTAACAAAGCCCCATTCAGCCATCATTTCAGCAGACTGAGAGCCTCCCTACACAGCCCAGCAGCCCAGAACTGCCCTGGGGGGATGGCACTCACCTGTGACATAGCACAGTCATCCCTCAACAGAGGACCAGGGGGTGCACAGACTGGAATAGGGACCTACTCGCAAGTCTCAGGAGCTGTACGCCAATACCAAGGACTTGTGGGTCAGTGGCAGAGACAAACTGTGGCAGGACTGAACTGAAGGATTAGACTATTGCAGCAGCTTTAATACTCCAGGAACACCAGGGAGATTTGATTGTTAGAGTCACCCCCCCCAACCGCCCAGAAACATGCCCCATATACAGGGCGGGCAACACCAAATACACATGCAAGCTTGGTACACCAATTGGACCCCACAGGACTCACTCCCCCGCTCAGACAAAGGCAAAGCAGGGGAGAACTGGATTGTGGAGAAAGGTGGCTCATAGACGCCACCTGCTGGTTAATTAGAGCAAGTGTACTCCAGGAAGCTGTAGATCTGATAAATTAGAGATAAGGATTTCAATTGGTCTACAAATCCTAAAAGAACCCTATCAAGTTCAGCAAATGCCAAGAGGCCAAAAACAACAGAAAATTATAAAGCATATGAAAAAAACAGACGATATGGATAACCCAAACCCAAGCACCCAAATCAAAAGATCAGAAGAGACAGAGTACCTAGAGCAACTATTCAAAGAACTAAAGTTGAACAATGAGACCATAGTATGGGACACAAAGGATATCAAGAAGACCCTAGAAGAGCATAAAGAAGACATTGCGAGACTAAATAAAAAAATAGATGATCTTATGGAAATTAAAGAAACTGTTGACCAAATTATAAAGACTCTGGATACTCATAGTACAAGACTAGAGGAAGTTGAACAACGAATCAGTGACCTGGAAGATGACAGAACAGAAAATGAAAGAACAAAAGAAAGAATGGGGAAAAAAATCGAAAAAATCGAAATGGACATCAGGGATATGATAGATAATATAAAACATCCGAATTTAAGACTCATTGGTGTTCCAGAAGGGGAAGAAAAGGGTAAAGGTCTAGGAAGAGTATTCAAAGAAATTGTTGGGGAAAACGTCCCAAATCTTCTAAACACCATAAATACACAAATCATAAATGCCCAGCAATCTCCAAATAGAATAAATCCAAATAAACCCACTCTGACACATATTCTGATCACACTGTCAAACATGGAAGAGAAGGAGCAAGTTCTGAAAGCAGCAAGAGAAAAGCAATTCACCACATACAAAGGAAACAGCATAAGACTAAGTAGTGACTACTCAGCAGCCACCATGGAGGTGAGAAGGCAGTGGCATGATATATTTAAAATTCTGAGTGAGAAAAATTTCCAACCAAGAATCCTTTGTCCAGCAAAGCTCTCCTTCAACTTTGAGGGAGAGCTTAAATTTCTCACAGACAAACAAATGCTGAGATAATTTGCTAACAAGAGACCTGCCCTACTGGAGATACTAAAGGGAGCCCTACAGACAGAGAAACATAGAAAGGAGAGAGAGACTCGGAGAAAGGTTCAGTACTAAATAGATTTGGTATGGGTACAATAAAGGACATTAATAGAGAGAGGGGAAATATATATATGACAAACACAAACCAAAGGATAAGATGGCTGATTCAAGAAATGCCTTCATGGTTATAATGTTGAATGTAAATGGATTAAACTCCCCAATTAAAAGATATAGATTCGCAGAATGGATTTAAAAAAATGAACCATCAATATGTTGCATACAAGAGACTCATCTTAGACACAGGGATACAAACAAACTGAAAGTGAAAGGATGGAAAAAAATATTTCATGCAAGCTACAGCCAAAAGAAAGCAGGTGTAGCAATATTAATCTCAGATAAAATAGACTTTAAATGCAGGGATGTTTTGAGAGACAAAGAAGACCACTACATACTAATAAAAGGGGCAATTCAACAAGAAGAAATAACAACCATAAATGTTTATGCACCCAATCAAGGTGCCACAAAATACATGAGAGAAACACTGGCAAAAGTAAAGGAAGCAATTGAGGTTTCCACAATAATTGTGGGAGACTTCAACACATCACTCTCTCCTATAGATAGATCAACCAGACAGAAGACCAATAAGGAAATTGAAAACCTAAACAATCTGATAAATGAATTAGATTTAACAGACATATATAGAACATTACATCCCAAATCACCAGGCTACACACACTTCTCTAGTGCTCACAGAACTTTCTCCAGAATAGATCATATGCTGGGACATAAAACAAGGCACAATAAATTTAAAAAGATTGAAATTATTCAAAGCACATTCTCTGACCACAATGGAATACAATTAGAAATCAATGACCATCAGAGACTTCGAAAATTCACAAATACCTGGAGGTTAAACAACACACTCCTAAACAATCAGTGGGTTAAAGAAGAAATAGCAAGAGAAATTGCTAAATATATAGAGATGAATGAAAATGAGAACACAACATACCAAAACCTATGGGATGCAGCAAAAGCAGTACTGAGGGGGAAATTTATAGCACTAAACGCATATATTAAAAAGGAAGAAAGAGCCAAAATCAAAGAACTAACAGATCAACTGGAGAAGCTAGAAAATGAACAGCAAACCAATCCTAAACCAAGTAGAAGAAAAGAAATAACAAGGATTAAGGCAGAAATAAATGACATAGAGAACAAAAAAACAATAGAGAGGATAAATATCACCAAAAGTTGGTTCTTTGAGAAGATCAACAAGATTGACAAGCCCCTAGCTAGACTGACAAAATCAAAAAGAGAGAAGACCCATATAAACAAAATAATGAATGAAAAGGGTGACATAACTGCAGATCCCGAAGAAATTAAAAAAATTATAAGAGGATACTATGAACAACTGTATGGCAACAAACTGGATAATTTAGAGGAAATGGACAATTTCCTGGAAACATATGAACAACCTAGACTAACCAGAGAAGAAATAGAAGACCTCAACCAACCCATCACAAGCAAAGAGATCCATTCAGTCATCAAAAATCTTCCCACAAATAAATGCCCAGGGCCAGATGGCTTCACAGGGGAATTCTACCAAATTTTCCAGAAAGAACTGACACCAATCTTACTGAAACTCTTTCAAAACATTGAAGAAAATGGAACACTACCTAACTCATTTTATGAAGCTAACATCAATTTAATACCAAAACCAGGCAAAGATGCTACAAAAAAGGAAAACTACCGGCCAATCTCCCTAATGAATATAGATGCAAAAATCCTCAACAAAATACTTGCAAATCGAATCCAAAGAAACATTAAAAAAGTCATACACCATGACCAAGTGGGGTTCATTCCAGGCATGCAAGGATGGTTCAACATAAGAAAATCGATCAATGTATTACAACACATTAACAATTCGAAAGGGAAAAATCAAATGATCATCTCAATAGATGCTGAAAAAGCATTTGACAAAATCCAACATCCATTTTTGATAAAAACACTTTAAAAGGTAGGAATTGAAGGAAACTTCCTCAATACGATAAAGAGCATATATGAAAAACCCACAGCCAGCATAGTACTCAATGGTGAGAGACTGAAAGCCTACCTCTAAGATCAGGAACAAGAAAAGGATGCCCGCTGTCACCACTGTTATTCAACATTGTGCTGGAAGTGCTAGCCAGGGCAATCCGGCAAGACAAAGAAATAAAAGGCATCCAAATTGGAAAAGAAGAAGTAAAACTGTCATTGTTTGCAGATGATATGATCTTATATCTGGAAAACCCTGAGAAATCAACGATACAGCTACTAGAGCTGATAAACAAATTTAGCAAAGTAGTGGCATACAAGATTAATGCACATAAGTCAGTAATGTTTCTATATGCTAGAAATGAACAAACTGAAGAGACACTCAAGAAAAAGATACCATTTTCAATAGCAACTAAAAAAATCAAGTACCTAGGAATAAACTTAACCAAAGATGTAAAAGACCTATCCAAAGAAAACTACATAACTCTACTAAAAGAAATAGAAGGGGACCTTAAAAGATGGAAAAATATTCCATGTTCATGGATAGGAAGGCTAAATGTCATTAAGATGTCAATTCTACACAAACTCATCTACAGATTCAATGCAATCCCAATCAAAATTCCAACAACCTACTTTGCAGGCTTGGAAAAGCTAGTTATCAAATTTATTTGGAAAGCGAAGATGCCTCGAATTGCTGAAGACACTCTAAAAAAGAAAAACGAAGTGGGAGGACTTACACTCCCTGACTTTGAAGCTTATTATAAAGCCACAGTTGTCAAAACAGCATGGTACTGGCACAAAGACAGACATATAGATCAATGGAATCAGATTGAGAATTCGGAGATAGACCCCCAGATCTATGGCCAACTGATCTTTGATAAGGCCCCCAAAGTCACTGAACTGGGTCATAATGATCTTTTCAACAAATGGGGCTGGGGAGAGCTGGATATCCATATCCAAAGGAATGAAAGAGGACCCCTACCTCACACCCTATACAAAAATTAACTCAAAATGGGTGAAAGATCTCAATATAAAAGAAAGTACCATAAAACTCCTAGAAGATAATGTAGGAAAACATCTACAAGACCTTGTATTAGATGGACACTTCCTAGACTTTACACCCAAAGCACAAGCAACAAAAGAAAAAATAGATAAATGGGAACTCCTCAAGCTTAGAAGTTTCTGTACCTCAGAGGAATTTCTCAAAAATGTAAAGAGGCAGCCAACTCAATGGGAAAAAATTTTTGGAAACCATGTATCTGACAAAAGACTGATATCTTGCATATATAAAGGAATCCTACAACTCAATGACAATAGTACAGACAGCCCAATTATAAAATGGGCAAAAGATATGAAATGACAGTTCTCTGAAGAGGAAATACAAATGGCCAAGAAAACACATGAAAAAATGTTCAGCTTCACTAGCTATTAGAGAGACGCAAATTAAGACCACAATGAGATACCATCTCACACCGATTAGAATGGCTGCCATTAAACAAACAGGAAACTACAAATGCTGGAGGGGATGTGGAGAAATTGGAACTCTTATTCATTGTTGGTGGGACTGTTTAATGGTTCAGCCACTCTGGAAGTCAGTCTGGCAGTTCCTTAGAAAACTAGATATAGAGTTACCCTTCGATCCAGCGATTGCACTTCTCGGTATATACCCGAAGATCGGAAAGCAGTGACACGAAAAGATATCTGCACGCCAATGTTCATAGCAGCATTATTCACAATTGCCAAGAGATGGAAACAACCCAAATGTCCTTCAACAGATGAGTGGATAAATAAAATGTGGTATATACACACGATGGAATACTACGCGGCAGTAAGAAGGAACGATCTCATGAAACATATGACAACATGGATGAACCTTGAAGACATAATGCTGAGCGAAATAAGCCAGGAACAAAAAGAGAAATATTATATGCTACCACTAATGTGAACTTTGAGAAATGTAAAAGAAATGGTTTATAAAGTAGAATGTAGGGGAACTAGCAATAGAGAGCAATTAAGGAAGGGGGAACAATAATCCAAGAAGAGCAGACAAGCTATCGTGGGTAAATTTAATGTTCTGGGAATGCCCAGGAATGACTATGGTCTGTTAATTTCTGATGAATATAGTAGGAACAAGTTCACAGAAATGTTGCTATATTAGGTAACTTTCTTGGGGTAGAGTAGGAACATGTTGGAAGTAAAGTAGTTATCTTAGGTTAGTTGTCTTTTTCTTACTCCCTTGTAATTGTCTCTTTGAAATGTTCTTTTATTGTATTTTTTTAATTTTTTTTAATTTTTTTATTTTTCATACAGTTGATTTAAAAAAAAAAAAAAACAAGGAAAAAAATATGTAGAGCCTCCTTGAGGAGCCTGTGGAGAATGCAGGGGTATTGGCCTACCCCACCTCGATGGTTACTAACTTGACCACAGACATAGGGGACTGGTGGTTTGATGGGCTGAGCCCTCTACCACAGGATTTGCCCTTGGGAAGACTGTTGATGCAAAGGAGAGACTAGGCCTCCCTATAATTGTGCCTAAGGGCCTCCTTCCGAATGCCTCTTTGTTGCTCAGATGTGGCCCTGTCTCTCTAGCTAAGCCAACTTGAAAGGTGAAATCACTGCCCTCCCCCTACGTGGGATCAGACACCCAGGGGAGTGAATCTCCCTGGCAACGTGGAATATGACTCCCAGGGAGGAATATAGATCCAGCATTGTGGGACGGAGAACATCTTCTTGACCAAAAGGGGGATGTGAAAGGAAATGAAATAAGCTTCAGTGGCAGGGAGATTCCAAAAGGAGCCGAGAGGTCACTCTGGTGGGCACTCTTACGCACACTTTAGACAACCCTTTTTAGGTTCTAAAGAATTGGGGTAGCTGGTGGTGGATACCTGAAACTATGAAACTACACCCCAGAACTCATGAATCTCGAAGACAATTGTATAAAAATGTAGCTTATGAGGAGTGACAATGGGATTGGGAAAGCCATAAGGACCACACTCCCCTTTGTCTAGTTTATGGATGGATGAGTAGAAAAATAGGGGAAGGAAACAAACAAACAAACAAACAGACAAAGGTACCCAGTGCTCTTTTTTAGTTTAATTGCTCTTTTTCACTTTAATTATTATTCTTGTTATTTGTGTGTGTGCTAATGAAGGTGTCAGGGATTGATTTAGGTGATGAAGGTACAACTATGTAATGGTACTGTGAACAATTGAATGTATGATTTGTTTTGTATGACTGCGTGGTATGTGAATATATCTCAATAAAATGAAGATTTAAAAAAAAAAAAGTGGTAAAGCTGCTAGAGCATGACGCTTTTTTGAGGTGTTGTGGGGGAGCCGTGTAATTATTTTAGTTAATGGTTATTGGTCTATTCAAACTGTCAATATCTTCTTGTGCCAATTTTGGTATTTTTGTATTTTTCTTTATGTGTAATTATTTCATCTAGACTTACAAATTTATTGGCATACAGTTTTTTTATTTGTTAAATTTTAACTTAAAAAAAAAACAAAAATACATAGTCATGCTGAAACAGTTAAAAATTCTTTAACTGTGATTAAGGGTACAAAAAGAACCCCAGGTGATTAGAAGCACCCACCCAGTAAGTTTTTTTTTGCATTACTTGTGTATAGCAGCATGTAATAAGTACTAGACTGTAGATTAATTGTAACATTCAGAGGTAGTATTGAGTAGTGGGGATATATTGCATCTCTGGCTAAAAGCGCAGTTTGAATGAAGAGACGGTGAACTGAACCTGAAATAAAGCACTCCGGTTAACCATCCTATGTCAAAATTATTACCTGAGGTAACAAGTAAGCTTAATTTGAGGTAAGTGGTATTTAGGTCTTTCACGGACACTGATACACAATGAAAAGGGAGAGACTTTTTTTTTTTAACCACACTATAACTATAGCAAAAGTAATTTAGATTTTGCTCCTCACACCTCATAATTCCGGTGGGTTCCCCATGCATTATTCCGTTGTACCTTTTCATTAAATTGCAAAGAGGATCATTTTACTTGACTAGGTTTCCTAAATGCTTTGTGGCTATTATTTATTGCTAAATGGCATTTGACTCTGTAGGAGGTGGATTCTACCTGGATTAGTTTTTTTTCCTGAAAATGAGCACTATGAGTAAATTTATTACTCCTGCTGGTATATGTGAGATCCATAAATATAGGAGTTGGTGATGTTTGTTTGTTTACTTCCCTTTCTGAAAAATGAACATAACCTTTTCTGGTTTGCTAGCTGAATGAAAGATAAATCTGCATTTCATTTCATTTAGAAATAAAAGTTAAAATCATCAAGTAAATGTCTATAAGATTATACGAAAAAGAGAGAGTAGTATCTATTCCTTTTTTGTTCTAAACAGAGGATTCGCTACTTGAGCAGGTTGGGGGCAGTGTCTGAGGGGCGCACAGTGTTACACACCACACTGTGCCTTTCCTACATGAAAGCCCCAGGTCACAAGTGTGACACGTTTCTTGTTTATGTGCAGTGTAGTGACTGACTAAACCCGATTCAGTTTGGCATGAAGTTTTTAAAAAACAGGTTTATTGATGTATAATTTACATGCAACAAACTGCACATATTTAAAGTTTGAGAAGTTTTGATATCTGTATAAACCTGCGAAAGCATCACCACAATCAAGAAAATTAACATATCTGTTAGCTCCAAAAGTTTCCTTGTGCCCCTTTCTAGTCCCTTGGCCCCTCTCCCACCTCCAGGCAACCACTGATCTGCCTTTGGTCATTATACATTAGCATTTCTATAAATGCAAACCTATGGCATTATTTTTTTGCCTGGCTTCTTTCACTCAGCACAATAGTTTTGCAATTCATTTTTACTGTAGTGTGTATCAACTGTTTATTTTCACTGATGAATAGTATTCCATTGTATGGATATACCACAGTTTGTTTATTCATTTATCTGTTGATGGACACCTGGGTTGTTTCCATTTTTTTATTATTACAAATAAAGCTACTATGATCATTCGTATACAAAAAAAAAAGAAAAGAAAAACAACCAGATGCAGCCCCCTTCCCATAATGTTGACACCCCTTTTCAAAATGAACAAGTTAGGGTGGTCACTGCCTAGACACTCCTGAAGATCAGGAAAGTGATTAAACTAGAGGAAGGGTTAGCAACAGGCAAGATATGATTTAACAAAGGATTATGAATACTGACTCTTTATATAAATATTTTTAGGTGATAGGGTATTTGAACAGCTAGGAGGAAATAACTGAAATGGTGGAACTGTAACCCATAACATTCTTTGAAATTTGCTCTATAGCTACTTATTAAACTGTGCTTTGAAAGTTATCACTTTTCTGTATGTATGTTATATTTCACAATAAGTGAATAACTGAAATTGTGGCACTGTAACCCATAACATTCTTTGAAATTTGCTCTCAAACTACTTGCTAAATGGTACTTTGAAATTTATCACTGTTAAGTATATATGTAAAATTTCACAATAAAATTCTATAAAACATCAAATGAGAAATTAGGGTAACAGAAAAGAATGCAAATTTATATAGCATGAAAGTGTAGAAATTTGGAGGGAAAGATGGGGAGAGGTAGAGTAAGTTGCTATTTCTTTCAACATAATTGGGAGTCAAAAGATCTTCTTTAAAAACATTAAATAATAGTATGATAATATTCAACAGTTCAAAATCTAAGAAAGATAACATTATTGACTAAAATTTGGTGATAGAAGAAAAGAGAAAATATTCTAATTTTATTCTTGTTCACAGTAGGCCACTAATTCTAATAGAGGACTAAAATTATCATATAATTTTGTATTAATATAGGTAACTGCTAGTACAAAATGTAAATCTTCCTAAATATCAGAAGAAATGCACATAAAAAAGCAGACATCACATTGTGAAAGACTTTCTAAACAACCAAGAGAAGACAAAATAGAAAAGAATCTGAAAAACTTAGAAAATATGTCACATCATTAAATGTAAATGGACTTCACTCATCTATTAAAAGCAACAGATTTTCAAATTGTATCAAAAAGCAAAACCCAGCTTTGTGCCATACACAAGAGATACACCTGGAAGTTATTTGAAAAGATTATCCCACTTCCAGGTATATATACTCAAAAGAATTGAAAGCAGGGACATGAACAGGTATTTTCACAATGATGTTCATAGTGACATTATTCACAATTGCCAAAAGATGAAAGCAATTCCCCAAAAATGATAGCAATCCAAGTGTCCATCAATGAATGCATGGATAAATAAAATGTGGGATATACATATGATGAAATATTCAGCTGTAAAATGAAGTTCTGATATATATATATATCCAACAACATGGATGAACCCTGAAGACATCATGTTGAGTGAAATAAGCCAGACACAAAAGGACAAATACTGTATGATCTCACTGATATGAAATATTAGAATAAGCAACCTCATGGAGTCAGAAACTAGAATATTGGTTACCAGGAGCCATGCAGGAGATAGGGAATGGAGAGCTAATGCTTAAATTCTACAGAGTTTCTATCTGGGATGATGGAAAATTTTTGGTAATAGATGGTGGTGATTGTAGCACAGCATCATGAATGTAATGAATGGCACTGAATTATATATTTGAATGTGGTTAAAAGGAGAATTTGTAGGATATATATATGTTACTAGAAAAAAAATTTTCTAAAAAATGTAGGACTGTACAACACAAACAGTAAACCCTAATGTAAACCATGGACTATAGTTCACAGTACAACTATTATAATTTTCATGCATTCATTGTAACAAATGTACCACTCTAATAAAGGGGGTTAAAAATATTGAAAAAAAGACCAGGCAATGGTATATTAGGAAATGGAAGAGAAACAGCAGGGATTACAGTCCCAGACATGGTGAGATTCAAGTCAAAAAGCTTTACATAAAACAAAGGTATAATTACCATGCTAAAAGATGTAATCTGCAATGCAAATGTAATTGTCATCCATGCACCAAATAAAAGCAGCAACTTCCCAAAGCAGAAATCACCAGAGATGGAAACACAAACAGTAATAATGGGAGAACTTAATTCACTTCTATCCTTCCATGACTGAGAAGTGGATTCAATAAAATAAATATTACTCAAAAGAACACAATGTGGTAAAACTAGAAATCAATAATAAAATCAGAAAAACAAAATGCTCTTTCCTTCTTACTGTCAAGTAATTCCAAGCTCAAAGAAGAAATACCAAACATGCAGAATGAAAACTCTACATTAGAACCTAAAAGTTATAGCTAAAGCAGTGCTCAAAGGAAGATGTGTAGCCTTATTTACTTAACTCAATACCAAGGAAAAAATACAAACACATTATTTAAAATTTTGACTCAAAAAGTTAGAAAAAGAATAACAGAATAAACCCAAAGAAAGCAGAAGGAAGAAATTAGTGAAAACAAAAGCAGAAATTAATAAATTAGAAAATAGAAAAGTATTAGAACTAGAAATAAATGCAAAAGCTGGTGATTTGTAGCAATATAAAACAAAATAAACTACTTCATAACATGTTAGAAAAAGAGGAGAGAAAAGGTGAAAACAAACAAAAATAAAAATAATAAAAGGGATGTCTACTTTTGGTGATGGTAGATAAAGTCATTGAGATAACTAAAAAAGACAAAAAATAAGAACAACAACAAAAAGCTGCTTGGCTCTACTGAGGAGATAGCAAGATAATTAAGAATTGCCAGGCAAAAGTCCAGATCTACAGATTCAAGAAGCTTTATGAATTCCAAGGAGAATAAATAAAAATAAATCTATAGCTAGGCACTAATTATAGAATAACCAAACACACACACACACACAGAGAGAGAGAGAGAGAGAGAGAGAAATTCTTAAAAGCAGCCAAAGAAATATACAATAGTTTACCCCCAAAGGAGCAACTCTGAAGATTGTTGACTACTCACCAGAAACAATGGAAGCCAGAAGACAATGAAATGATTTCTTCTAAGTGCTAAAAGAAAATAATAGCCAACCTAGAATTATCAGATGAATTGGGGCAAAATCAAAACAAATCTGTATGCTTTTTATAGGGAAGTCCACCTAAACAGAAGCATACTGAAAGGATGAAAATAAAAGAATAAGAAAAGATCGCACACAAATACTAACCAAAAGAAAGCTGGTATGACTATATTGATATTTGGAAAAAAAATCAATTTTAAAGCAAAAATCATTAATAGATATAAACAGGAACACTTCATATTGAGAAAGCATTCAGTTTACCAGGAACATATAACATTTCTAAATTTTAATGTATTTAGTAGCCTCAAAACATAAAGCACAAATTTCAGACCGACAAGGAAAAATAGACACATCCACAGTCATAGAGGGAGATTTTAATATTGCCTCTTTCGACAATTAAATAGAAGGAGGAGGCAGAATATCAGTATGGGTATAGCGTATTTGAAAAGCATAACCAACAAAACCAGCTGAGATATAGAGACCATTCCTTCCAACAGCTACAAAGCAAACATTCTTCTCCAACACACCCGGAAGACTTACGAAAATTGACCATATGCTGACTCACGAAGGAAGGCTCCACAAATTTCAAAGGGCTGATGTCATGCAGGGTACATTCCCTGACCACTTGTGCAGCCGATTGTGTTTGCCAGAAGTGGCCATGACAACGTTTCTGCTTCAAGGTCTTCCAGACCTCACCACTGTCCCATCAGGTGGTAGCCTGTTGCCCCTGGCTTTGAACCCAACAGGTCTTTCTGCCTGTTGCAATGAATAAATGCGGTGGGATTATAGCCAAGGCTGCATTAAACAGGTGAAAGTGCCTCTATTTGCCCTCTTTCTCAGAACACTCTTCCCCTTTTTTGCTGGTTTGGAGCTGTTATGTACCCCGGAAGAGGCTGTGTTTTTTGAATCCATTCCTGTGGGTGCAGGCCTGTTGTGGGTGGGACCTTTTGACAGGATTGTTTCAATTGAGATGGGACCCACCTCACTCCAGGTCGGTCTTAATTCCCTTACTGGAGTCCTTTATAAGAGGATAAAGGACTCACAGAAAAAGCCCAGAGAGCTCAGAGAAACTAAGAGATGAAATTAAGGAAAGCTCATAGACAAAAGCCCCAGAGAAGCTAAGAGAGGACCCACAGAAGCTTAGAGAAGAAGCCATTAAAGGCAGAAGCTGAAAGCAACAAAACCTTGGAAAAAAGGACCAGCAGACACTGGCCATGTGCCTTCCCATGTGACAGAGGTGTCCCAGATGCCAGCAGCCTTCTTTAGAGAAGGTATCATCCTGTTGATGCCTTAATTGGGGCATTTTCATGGCCTTAGGACGTAAATCTGTAAGCTAATAAATCCCCATTGTAAAAGCCAACCCATTTCTGGTGTACTGTATCCTGGCAGCTTTAGCGAACCAGAGCACCCTTAGAACTCAGCCACCAAGTCTGAGGAAGCAGAGGACATGTGGAGAGGTGTCCTATCCCAGAGCCCTAGCTAAGGCTCCAGTTGCCTGGTGTGTGAATGATGGACCTCAGCCTTCAAGTGGTTCCAGCAGAGATGAGTTTCCCCTTGAGCCCTACCCAGACTAGGATTCAGAGCAAAATACATGTTGCTGTTGTTGTTATTGTTGTTTGAAACCACTGTATTTTGGGGTATTTGACACACAGCAATAGATAACTGTTCAACAATTAAATTAAGCTGAAAATGAACAACAAAAAGATAATCAGTAAATCCCCATGCTTGGAAATCACTAAAAACACAAAGAGGAAAACAAAATGAATTTAGAAAATGTTTTGAACTGAATGGTAATAAAAATGAAATGTATCAAAACTTGTGGTATTCATCTAAAGTTATGTTTAGAGAGAAATGTATAACCTTAAAAAGTATGGAAAAATAAAGAAAACTCACTGAAAATTAATAAACAACCATCTCAAAAACCAGGAAAAAATGGGTAAGGTTAACCCAAAGAAAATAGAAAGAAATAATATAGATAAATAATAGAAAGTATTGAAATAGAAAAGCACATAAGTGAAAGTAACAGCAAAACCAAAAATTGGTTCTTTGAAAAAAAACTAATAAAACTGATAAATCCCTGGAGAACAGAATAGTATTTCCCCTCCCCCCATCCAAAAAAGAGAGAGAGAGATACAAGGCACAAATAACCAATTTCAAAACAGAAAAGGGGTCATCATTATAGATCCTGTACATGCAAAAAAAATCACAACATGATATTATGTGCCACTCTATGCCAATAAGTTTGAAAATAAGGTTAAACGGGCAAGTTCTAAGAAAAAAAATCAAAACTGATGCAAGAATATATCCCAAATATTAATATAACTGTTCAAGAACAAACACAGTAATATATAAAAGGGATAACATGAGAAAATCTATGTGTTTTATTCCAGGAACTCCAGGTTATTAACATTTCAAAATCTATCAGCAAATTTCACAAAAATGATAAAGATGAAAAATCATATGATCACTTTAATAGTGAAGAAATATCGTTCAATACAATTCAACATCTATTCATGATAAAAAGCCTGTAACAAACTAGGAATAAAATTGAACTAGGAACAAATAAAAGTTATCTATGAACAAATACATTCCAAACATTCCACCTGATGGTGAAATCCTTGAAGAATAGGAACAAGACCTGTAAATTTTTCTAATTAACACTGTACTGGGCTCCTAGTGGCTGTAGCAAGTAAGGAAAAAAATAAAGGTTATAAGGAAAGAAAGAAAATTAACATTTTTTAAAAACGATATATAGTGTACATCAAAAATCTAAAATAATCCACAGATCCATTAAGTTAAAAATGAGTTTAGGGATGGAAGAAGATGGTGGTAGAGAGGAGTGGAAGCTAGTTGGTCCCCTGGAACAACTAATAAACAATGAGGAACAACTAGTAAATAATTTGGAATAACTGCAGGGGGACAAATGTGACTGTCCACTCATCATACACCAACCTGAATCGGGAAGAATGCCTGAGATCACAGCATAGAATCTGTAGGTAAAACTGTGGATCCAAGCTGGGAGTCCCCTCCTCCCATGGCCCGAACTGCAAAGCCTCAATGTTCTAGAGAGCAGCACTCTCCCAGCAAGCAAATACAGCTCAGCTGAGCTCCAACTGAGGTTTTCATTAACAAATGTGGACTGCTCAATACACGCTATGAATCTCAACAAGCAGACAGAGGCTTTTGGTCATGACTGACCTTGGAGTGCCGGAGGGTGGCCACAGACTGGCCCTGAAGGGGGTTTTCTGTCCCTTTTTTGGCTCAGTGGAGAAAGCCTTAGCCATTTTCACTTCCCAGCCCTCTAACCCAGACAAGGGTGGAGACAGCACACGCAGAGTCTATTCAAATGTAAATGACCTCTCCCCAGGGAGTATATCTTCCCTAAGAGGAAAGAGGTGGTGTCCCACTCTACTACCCACTTTCCATTCAGACCCAGACCCCAGAGCCTTGGGGAAAACAGCCATGGGCCACACCTCCTTACACCAGTCTGGAGTGACAGGATGACAGGCACCACCTGCTGGGTGGAAAAGCACAGTGAACCGAGGCCTCACAGGGTGTACCAGTCTTCTAAGACACCCTCAGGGAAACTGGATACTATTCACTCCTTACAAGACTTGAGCCCATTCAGGTCTGGGAAAACCTGATTGGGGTAACCAAGGAAACCAGATGCCTGGACAACAGAAAACTACAACCTACACTAAGAAAACAAAGCTATGGCCCAAAGGAATAAACTTACACTTCAACTGAGATACAGGAATTTAAACAACTAATATTAAATCAGTTCAAAAAGTTTAGGGAAGATATGGCAAAAGAGATGAAGCGTATAATGAAAATACTGGGCATACATAAGGTAGAAATCAAAAGTTCAAAAAAACAACTGGCAGAATCTATGGAAATGAAAGGCACAACACAAGAGATGAAAGACATAATGGAGACATACAATAGCAGATCTCAAGAGGCAGAAGAAAACACTTAGGAACTGGAGAACAAGGCACCTGAAAGCCTACACACAAAAGAACAGATAGAGAAAAGAATGGAAAAATATGAGCAACAGCTCTGGGAACTTAAGGACAAAATGAAATGCAGGAGTGTACATGTCATTGGTGTCCTAGAAGGAGAAGAGAAGTGAAAAGGGGCAGAAGCAATAATAGAGGGAATAATAAAAATTTCTCATCTCTTATGAAAGACATAAAATTACAAATCCAAGAAGTACAGCATACCCCACACAGAATGGATCTGAATAGGCCTACACCAAGACACTTAATAATCAGATTATCAAATGTCAAAGATAAAGAGACAATCCTGAAAGCAGTAAGAGAAAAGCAATCCATCACATACAATGGAAACTCGACAAGACTATGAGCGTATTTCTCAATAGAAACCACAGAGGAAAGAAAGAAGTGGGGTGATCTATTTAAGATACTGAAAGAGAAAAACCACCAACCAAGAATCCTATATCCGGCAAAACTGTCCTTCAAATATGAGGGAGAGCTTAAAATATTCTCTGACAAACCAACAATGACAGAGTTTGTGAACAAGATTCCTGCTCTACAGGAAACACTAAAGGAAGTACTGCAGACAGAAAGGAAAAGACAGGAGTGAGGTTTGGAAAACAATTTTGGGAGATAGTAGCACAGCAATGTAAGTACACTGAACAAAGATGACTGTGAGTATGGTTGAAAGAGGAAGGTTAGGACCATGTGGGACACCAGAATGAAAGATGAAAGATAAAGACTGGGACTGCATAACTCCATGAAACCTAGGCTGTTCAACGATTGTAATAAAAGGTACAAATATGTTTTTACATGAGGTAGAACAAATGAATGTCAACATTGCAAGGTGTTAAAAAATGGGGTGGGATTGGGGGGAAAATACAATCAATGCAACTAGAGACTATAATTAACAGAAACATTGTATTATGCTTCCTTAAATATAACAAAGGCAATATACGAAAGCTAAATGCATATGGCGGGGTTGGGGGGGGTGGTCATAAGGGAAGGGTATGGGATTCCTGGCATTGGTAATGTTGTCTGACTCTTTACTCTATTTTAGTTTAATGCTATCTTTCCTTTTGTTGCTTTCTAGCTGGCATGTTTTTTTTCTCTCTCTCGCTCTCTTCTTTTTCTTTTGTCCCTCTACCTTCTTTGACTCTTCCTCCTTCATTGTAGAAGAAATGGAGATGTCCTTATATAGATAGTGGTGATGGTGCTGAATACATAAATATGTGACTATACAGGGAACCAATGAGTTTATTTAGAAAGGAATGTATGGTGTGTGAACAAAACCATCCTAAAAAAAATGGACTGATGAAGAAAACTTGAGGGCACTATATTGAGTGAAATAAGACAGACACATAAGGACAAATATTGCAGGGTCTCACTGATATGAAGTAACTATAATATGTGAACTCATAGACATGAAATATAAGGTACCAAGATATAGAACGAGGCTAAAGAATGGGGAGTGGTTGCTTAGTATGAGCAGAATGTTCAACTAGGATGAACTTAAATGTTTGGAAACAGACAGAGGTGATGGCAGCACATTGTGAGAATAACTAACAGTGCTGAATGGTGCATGAATGTGGTGGAAAGGGTAAGCTCAGAGTCACGTATGTCAGTAGAAGGAAAGTTGGAGGTTAAAAGATGGGAATGTATAAAACAGTGAATCTTGTGGTGGACAATGTCCATGATTAACTGTACAAACATTAGAAATCTCTCTCATGAACTAGAACGAATGTATGACACTATAACTAGAAGTTAATAACAGAAGTGCATACAGGGAAAAAATACCTATTGCAAGCTATGTACTACAATTAGTAGTATTTTAACATTCTTTCATTAACAGTAACAAATGTACTATATCAAAACTATGAATCAATAATAGAGGGGGGTGGTTAGGGGTATGGGAGGATTTGAGTTTCCTTTTTTTGTCTTTATTTCTTTTCTGGAGTAATGAAAATGTTCTAAAAATTGAAAATAAAATTAATTGTGCTGATGGATGCACAGCTGTATGATGGTACAGTGGGCAACTGATTGTACACTTTGGATCTTTGGATAATTGTATGGTTTGTGAACAATCTCAATAAAAAAATTTTAAAAACAAAGTTACTACACATGTAGTTATAGAAATATTTTTAACATAATGCACTAATCAAAATAGAATCCCAGAAGTGAATGGAGAGTATTATTTGAGCTTTGTGATAAAGTTATTTCTTATAAGAACTTTTCTACTTAAGATTCACCTTATATCCACAATTAAGTTTCGAAATATTTCTGAGCAGAAGAGGAAAAAATATTATATTATTTCCTACAAAATTTGTATCTTTGTTCAAATAATTAAAATATATTTAAAATATTTTAAAATGAGTTTAGCAAGATTGCTGGAAATATGCTTGATATACAAATAATCAATTTTATTTCAAATACCAATAACAAAGAGAGTGAAGAATGATACTATTGGAGTTCTGCTTCCAGTGTGCAAGAATAAGCTGTTACCAAATCAAGCTTTCTGTTGATAACTAGGAATTCTAGAAAATATTTTTTAAAAAGTACCTGGGAGCCTGGGAGTTCTGGAGGGTGAACAGTACCCAGAATGGGGAGAAGGTAAAACAAGTGGGACATTCACAGACCAATGGCGTGCATGGAAAATGGTACAACCAACCACTCTGGAAAACAGTTTGACAATTCTTTAAGTTAATTGGTGACTTAAAATGAGAACATCACTCCTATTCAACAATATTCTTGAGGTCCAAACCATTGGAATAAGGCAAGAAAGAGAAATAAAAGGTGTATAGATCGGAAAGGAGGAAATAAAACTGTCGCTGTTGGTAGACAACATAATTGTCCTGGTAGAAACTTGTAAAGAGCCTATAAAAGAACTACTAAAATTATCAAAAGAGTTTAGTAAGGTCATAAGATGGAATTTAAAAAAAAAAAAAACAGCACTATTCACAATAGCACCAAAAATTGGGGCTACAAATCAAACAAAATACATGAAATGTTTGTATTTTGAAACTACAAAGGGTTGTTGAGAGAAATAAAAGAAGATCTAAACAAATGGAGTGATATACTGTGTTTCACAGATTAAAAGGCTCAATATTAAGATGTCAGTTCTCCCCAAATTGATCTATACATACAATGCAAACCCAAACAGAATCCCAACAGGCTCTTTTGAGGAGAAAAATAGCTGACTCTAAAATGTATAAAGAAAAACAAAGGACCTAGAATAGCTAAATCATTCTTGGAAAAGAAGAAGAAAGCTGGAGGATTCACATTACCTCATTTTAAGAATTATATACAGTTACAGTAAGCAAAATTATATGATACTGGTGAAAGGATAGATACAGTGGCAGAACAGATTAGAGAATCCAAAAATAGACCCACACAAGTATCTCATTAAATCATTTTCAACAAACATATCAAACCAATTCAATGGAGAAAGGACAAAATTTTCAACAAATGGTGCTGGAACAATTAGCCATCCATATGCAAAAATAAAATAAAATAAAATGTGTTATTAAAAGAACCTTGACCCATACCTTAAACTGTATACAAAAGTTAACTTGAAATGGATCGTGGATTTAAATGTAAAATATAACGCTAAAACTTCTTGAAGAAAGCACAGGAGAAGATCTTAATATCTTTGTGTTAGCAAAGATTTCTTGGGTTTGACATCAAAAGAGTGAAACACGAAAGAAAAAATTGTAAATTGGGGTTCATCAAAAATAAATATTTCAGCTCTTCTGGCAACACTGTTATGTTGCCAAATATGACAAAATGACAAGCCACAGCAAAGCCGCTGGCAAAACAAATGACTGCAAAACACATATCTGATAAAAGACTGTATCCAGAATACAAAAGAATTCCAGAGTAATGAAACAAGCAATAAGAACTTAAATTTTTTTCAAAAATGGGTGAAGTTTTGAACAGCCACTTCACTAAAGAAGGCACATGGATGACAAATCAGGACACAAAAAGATATTCGACATCACTTGCAGTAAGGGAATTGAAAATTAAATCCATGATATACTACTATGTGCCTATTAAAATGATGAAAATTTAAATACAAACACACACAAATAAGAAAAACACCTGACAACACCAAAAGCAGACAAGGATGTGGAGAAATCAGAATGCTCATTCATTGAGTGTAGAAATTCAAAATGGTACAGCTACTTTTGAAAGCAATTTGTCAGTTTCTTATAAACTTAGACATCAACTTACCATGTCATCCAGTGTTTCCATACCTTGGTATTTACCCATGAGAAAAGAAAATATATGTCTATACAAAGACTTGTATATGAAAGTTTAAAGCTGCTTTATTTGTTATAGCCCCAAACTGGAAACAACCCAAAAGTCCATTGACTGGTGAATGGATGAAGAACTGTGGGACATCCAATGGAATACTACACAACAGTAAAAAGGAACAAGCTCTGACCTAGGCAATCACAAGAATGGATCTCAGCTGTATTATGCTAACTGAAAGAAGTCAGACTTGAATGGCTTCGCAATCATTTCAAAATGGAAACAACTGAAATATCAACTGTTGGATGAATAATTAAAAAGAGTTATTAAGTAATGAAGACTGTGGTTTGGAAATAGAATATGGGGTCCAGAAATAGATCTTTGCATAAATGGATACTTGATCTATGACAAAGGTGGCACTTTAGAGCATTGGGAAAGAATGGTTTCTTCAGTTAATGGTTCTGATGCAATTAAATTCCATATTTTTAAAAAACATACTTAGCCCCCACTTCACACTATGGATTTAATTTTTGCAAATATGAAAAGTAATCCAGGGGTAATTTGAGAGAACAGGGCAAATCTTCAGGCCTGTCGTGGGTGTCAGGTTTAATACGTATGTTGATTTAAAAGACTCAGGACTAATTTCCTGGAGTGGGTTGTAGCGGCAGCTCCCACTGGAACCGGAGGATGCTTTGCACCGTGAGAACATGGCACTGCCTTTGAGGCCACCTCCATCTCCCTGAAGGGGGTCTGACCTGCCAGGAGGGGAAGGAATCCATAGATTTAAACTATATGAATATGGATGTAAGGCTCCTTTTTGTTATTTTTATTTTTCAATATTTTTAAAATTTACAAAGATTCTACAAGGTTCTTTTATAAAGCAGTAAGAAGCTGAACATAGTAATAGCTCTTGGGAGAGGCTAAGCACAGCGCTGTTTGCCTAATCACATGCACTGGTTGGTGTCCCAGCAGGACAGGATGAGGGAACTTCCAGGAGAAGGTGGAGGGCACATTGGGCCATCACTGGGAGGCATCCCCTGTCCATCACTGGTAGGACGGTGTTTTTTCTCTCACACGTTCTTCCCACTGAGCTGCAGGATGCTGCCTGAGACCCCACCTGCAGCAGGTGGGGAGGGGGCAGTGAAGAGGACCCAAGACCCCCAGCTCCACCTCAAGCCAGGTCTGCCTCCTCCTCCAGCTCCAGCACCCAGAAGGAAGCCCAGCACCTAGTAGGTGTCCACCATCTATCTAACAAATGGGGAAAAATGTCAAAGGAGTTGCTGAAAGGCTACCCGGGAGGGCTGAGGCTCTGTCCATGGTGCTGACTCCCAGGTCTATTACTTGAGGCAAACTACAGGTGAAGCTTGTTTCCTCAGCAGTGAACTTGAATTCTCACGTGGCTCCCCCCTGTGGGAAGAGCAGTGACTTGGCTCATGGATATTGATCATCTTTTCCTGTTTTTCCTGCTCTCAACCCCTCCACACCCAATCCCCAGGCCCAAGGTCTCAACCAGGGGTCCCTAAGTTCTCAGTGAAATCCACCCTCCACTCTCCTGGGAGGCTATGGTGCATTCTGCAACATGGGGGTACCAATTAAGCAGTGCTCCCTCCTCCCTGCTCCTAGGAGCATGCTCTCCTGCATCCCCAAGGGCACAGCAGCTGGGATGCCCCAGCCTCTGGGGTTCCTCTGCAGAGATGGCCTGAGCTTCTTTTGGACGCTGAGAATCTGAGGCCCAGGGTCCCAGCCTGGAGTCAGGAATGGCCCAAACACACCTCCCTGGCTAAATCCCACAGCCAGCCCTAGACCTTGGGGGGTAGGGGTCTCGCACAGGCTGCATATTACAATCTGCTGGGAAACCTGGACCCCCCAGAGCTTCTGATTTAATTGACCTGTTAGGGGCGAGGCAGAGAACTGAGCCAAGCCATCAGGAGCTTCTCATATAAGCCCCCCACCAGGCTGGAGCCCGCAGGACCTAGACATGTCTGGTGGTCTCAGCCCTCCAAGCTGGAGCTGAACCCACATCAAAGCCTCCTCCCTCCTCCCCAAGACTCTTGACCCCAGGGGCCCCCATCCCCACCTCCGGCTTCCTTCTAACTCAAGTCCCTGATGCCCCACAGAGCAGGCGCCTAGAAGCGACCCGAGCTTCCCATCAGCTGGGGTAGGAGGCGGCCCCGGAGCTGGGGTGCCAAGTCCACTTACCCCCGAGGGCAGGACTGGCCAGCGGGCCCTTGGGTCCAGCCCGAGCGAGGGGTCAGGCGGCCCATAGGTGCTGGAGCTCCCTGGAGGGAGGAGGCTTTTAGAGAGTACCAGATGTTTTCAAACCTTTCACCTTTGAGCCTCTTCCTTAGCCCTCCCTGAGCCTCTGCTGCCATGTCGGGAACCCCCAAGTTTCCCAAAACCCCAGGGCATTTCTCCTTGCTGAGCCAGGGAACCACGAGCCCTGGGGCCTCACCCCCTCCACCCCACTGCGCCCAGGCCCTTTGGGGCTGAAATTCGGGCTCTGGGGTCCCCAGAGAAGCCTGCAGGGAGGGTCCCCGAATTCTTGCCCTGCGGAGTTGGTCCCGGCTCCTCGCCCAGGCGAGACCCGTCAACCAGCAAATATGCCAAAGGCAGAGGGCCTGGGTGCTACCCCCAGGACAGGGCATAGCGACCTCCTTACTTCCACCTCCAGCTGCTGTCAAGGTGAGGAGAGACAGGTGGGGGCTCAGAGGAGGGAGCTGCCCCCAGACGCCCGCACCCCGCACCTCCTCCTCTGTGAGGGGACCACACAGTGACCACCTGGTGCTCAAGCCAGACCCGAGGGTGGGACCTTTTTCTCCTATTTCCCCACACCTCACACCCCACATCCAGACACTGGGCAAGTCCTGCCAACTCGCCACAGTGGAAATCTCCAACGGAAGCAGCCATGTCTCCCTGCCCTGCTCTGCCCCATAGTGTTTGACCCCACAAGACTTTAAATTTTTAATAAAAAGAATACTTTTATTTTTAAGTTAGATTCAATAAGTAATAATATACACAGAATAAAAAGTTTACCAATTCTAAAAGTTCCATGTGTTTTGACAAATATACATTGTTGCAACCACCAGGTCATGAGACAAAACATTTCCATCACCCTAAAAGCTCCCTGCTGCTTTTAGTCTGTCTCCCCACTCTTACCTCTTGCTCCAAGCATCTGCTTATCTGCTTTCTGACATTATAGTTTTTCAATTTTAGAATTTTTTATAAATAGACTCACACAGGATTAGTCCCTTGTGCCTGGCTGCTCCCACAAGCCTGGAATTTTGAGACTCACTCATGTTGTTGCATGTGTGGTTCCTTTTGAGTCAGTGGATGAACCACATTTTTTTAAATCTATTCATCAGTTGATAGACATTACGGTTGCTCCCAGTTTGGGGTTATTACAGATAAAGCCACAATGAGTGTTCATATGGAAGGTTTTGTGTAGACACATTGTTTTAATTTACCTTGGGTAAATACCTGGGAGTAGAATTGATCATGTGATCAACATATATTTAACTTTGTAAGAAACTGCCACGCTGTCTTCCAGAGCAGCTGCGCCTCCATTCTGCATCCCCAACAGTAGTGTGTGAGGGTACCTGTCACTCCACATCTCACCAATGCTTGCTATTACCAGTCCTTTCAATTTTAACTATTCTAGTTGGTGTGTGGTGGTAGCTCAGTGTGGTTCCAAGCAATGTTTCTAAAACCTAAATCTAATTGCGAAACCCTGTTCCAGTTTGCTAACGCTGCTGGAATGCAATACACCAGGAATGGATTGGCTTTTATAAAGGGGGTTTATTTGGTTACACAGTTATAGCCTTAAGGCTATAAAGTGTCCAAGATAATGCATCAACAATCAGGTACCTTCACTGGAGGATGGCCAATGGCTCTGGAAATCCTCTGTTGTCTGGGAAGGCACGTGGCTGGCATCTGCTTGCTCCCAGTTTGCATTTCAAAATGGTGTTCTCCAAAATGTCTGCATCAGCTTCCAATGGCAGTCTTCAAAATGTCTGTCTCAGCTACCGCTCCTCTCTCAGTTCCTGTGCATTCTTCAAAGTGTCCCTCTTGGCTGTATCAAGCTCACTCCTTCTGTCTGAGCTTATATAGTGCCCCAGTAAACTAATCAAGGCCCATGCTGAATGGGCAGGGCCACACCTCCATGGAAACCATGCAACCAGAGTTATCACCCACAGTTGGGTGGGGCGCATCTCCAAGGAAACAACCCAATCCAAACGTTCAAACCTAATAAACACCAATATGTCTGCCCCCACAAGACCGCATCAAAGAATATGGCTTTTTCTGGGGGACACAATACATACAAACTGGCACATCCCACCCCCCGGACCCCAGAAAAACATGATCTTTCCATATTCAAAATACATTCATCCCATCACAATAGCACAAAAATTTAAATCATTTCAGTAACAATAGGTAAGTACAAGATCCCATCTAAATCAGTTACAGACATGGTCTGTCCAAAAGCAAAATTCCCCTCTGGCTACAGATCTGTGAAACTTAGAACAAGTTATCTGCTTCCAATATACAAAGGATGGACAGTCACAGGATAACATTCCCATTGCCATAAGGAGAAACAGTAAGGAAAACAGGGTTTAAGGGACCAAAGCAATTCCTAAAACCCACAGGGCAAACTCCATTAGATTTCAACGTCTAAGAGTCATTCACAGAATGACATTGTATACTTAGGGCTTGAGGGGGTGAGAGTCCAACCCTTTCCAAGGGCCTTTGCAGCAGCCCTTTTCTCTCCAAACTCTGGGGTGAGTTCTCCAACATATCCACGCACTGGGGAGACCACCTTTTTCTCAGTCCCATCCTCCTCAAACTTTGGGGTGCCACCCAGACTCTGCTTCTCTGGGATAAAAGCTCTATCCTCTCTAAACAGTGGGGTGGCAGCCAGGCTCTCCCCAATCCCTGGGGAATGTGCTCCACCCTCTCTGGGGCCTGGGGTGGCAGAAGTCTTCCTGAACACCGAGGTAGAAGGCCCACCCTCGACCTCCAGGGCAAACTCACCCTTTCCATGTGTGTGGGCCACTCGGCTCTCCCAACATAATTTTGATCATTGTCCTGGACCTATGTAAGATAATGTCCTTGTTTTTAGGAAACACGCATGAAATTATTTACAGTTAATGGGGTATCATGTCTGCAACTTATTTTCAAGTCATTCATGAAAAAAATAAGAGAATGAGAACGATACAAACGAATGGGGTAAATGTCAGCATTTTGGTAAACCATGAGACTCCTGCTGCTGTCCATGAGTATTTATTGCATTCCCACTGTACTCAAGGGCCTGTGCCAGGTGTCAGGACAAGCCTCACCTTTGTGGAGCCTCCACCAGATGGGCCACTGGTCCATCAGCAGGTAACCCACAGGTAATCCCACATGCACTTGGAGGTCACCACTGCAAAACGCGCTATGAGGGAGAAGTTCAGGCAGGACCAATAAAGTGGGTCAGGGAAGGTGTCTGCAAGGAAAGGGCCACTGAACAAGATCTGAGATGACACCAAAGCAACATCTCTGCAGGTGCCCACATTTCCACTCTTCAGTGAGGGCCTGGCACTGCCTCGCGCCTCCCTGCTGGCCCCAAGCTCCTTCTCAGCTGGCATTTCTCATTTTTATGGAATGCCACAGAAGATGATCTTGCCCAACCCACATTTTTGGATTGGAGAACCTGAGGTCCAAGATGCACCCAGGTCCTGCCAGGCCCCACGGCAAGTGAGTGGAGGCTGAGCAGCCAGCACCCCTCAGGCGCCAACCACCGTCCTTATTATCTTTTATTTTCAGTGTGTGGTTTAGCTGTGCCGTGCCCACCTATAAGGACTCACTGGTGGGACGTGGAGACCACCCCTCTGAGCTTGAGCACTGCCCTCCCTGGGGCCCTGCATGGAGCAGCAGGTCCTAGCTCAGATTTATCAGATGGGGAGCCAGCTTCCACTGGGTGCTTCCTCCAAAGACCCACAACCCTTGTTCCCCAACCCAACCTTGGAAAGATACACCAGTGGCAGGGGGCGTGTGTGTGTGTGTGTGTGTGTGTGTGTGTGTGTGTGTGTGTGGTTTGCTTGACAAAACTGTCAGTTTGGACTTACTCCAGCCTGGCGCCAGAGGAATTCTGTAGCAAGACTGAAGACATCTACCACAGTAGCCAAGGCTGGCCTGATTGTGCTTAAGAAGTCGGCTGATCAGACACAGGGCAGCACCCTCAAAGCCATGGCCATGCCTGGGAGAGCAGGGCCTTGGGCCTATGCATCAGTGGCAATCAACTCCTCAGCATCAGGACAGCCAGGCCCAGCATAAGAGAGTTTCCCAAATAAGGGAATGGTACCCCTTTAGATCAAACCTTCTTTACTTTTTTTTTTTTTTTACTTTTACTGCTTTTAAAGGGGGCCCAATTATTTCCCAGTTTGGTAAACTTGAACTTGTTAAATATAAAGTCACGATTTTGTGGATGGCGAACATGATTCCGATGTCATGGGCGTGGCAGATGTGCGTGGACGGGGAGTCGGGACCCCGGTCAGTCCTGCCTCAGTGGCTGAAACCCTCCCCGGTAAAGGGGGGGGTTGCTCCTTCCAGTACCTAAGGTTCTCCTTAAATGCACCCCACATGCCCCCAAACTTCAACTCTGGTGGGCATGAAAACACTGCTGGTTGCCTTCCTTTTCCAGACTTCTCCTCCCGGAGCAGAGTATGGGATGGAAGGGGTTGGGCGACACACACTGGCCTCAGAGCCCCATTACCCCTTCAAAAGCTAGTCGAGGAAGAGCAGATAAACCCAAAGCAAGTAGAAGAAAGGATACAGAGAGTTGATGGAAAACAGGAGAGGAAACATTTAAAGGTTAGAGAACCAGTCCAAGAGGTCAATAATAAGAGTTTCAGAAAAGAGAAGAATAAAAGAGAATGGAGAGAAAATGCTTCTGGTTTCAGTTCCCACAGTAAAGGTTGTTGTCACTGCCATTCTGTGGACAGAAAGTCCATGCCTTTCCTCAGCCCCATCAAGCACTGAGGTCTCAGGGCAAACTGCCACCCTGAAATCTGGAGTTACAGGTGCATCTTGAGCTGCTGCTGAGACCCGCATACCTGAGGCAGAAGCCACTGGAGCCACAGGTAAGAAAACTCAGATAGAAATTGGGATGAATGCTAAAGGCTGCGTATGGGCTAGTGTGAAAATGAGACATGCCAGGAACACCCTCTTCTTAGGGGTGTCCACACACTTTCCAGGGCTTTCCCACAAAGAACCCCTCAAGCCCTGGTGGGAAAGGTCCTCGAGTAAGGCGCCCTGGGGGCCCGGCAGGGATGAGGGGAGAGTGGTCACTGTAAAGGATATGAGACCCTGCTCCGTCCACAGGCCCACTCACCAGGGCCTTCCCCACTGGGGAAAGGAACCCCTCTCCCTCCAGCACCCTCCAGCCTTCCTCTCTTAGCAAAGGGAGAAACAAACAAACAAACAAAGCCAGCATGGTCAACAGGGGTGAGGGCTTCAAGGAATTAGATGAGGGAAGCCCAGCAGGGAAGGGAGTTGGGGGCTGGGGGAATGCTGTCCCAGCAGAGGGACACTTGTGAAAGCCCCAGCCCCGAGATGAGAGTCCATCGCTCGGGTACAGGCTCTCCCCTCTCCCACCCCTCATCACCTCATTCACACCCTCAGGGCTCCAGCATGACAACAGTGGACTTCAACTGAAAGAGCCGTAAGACAGACTCTCTGAGAAAGAGTTCTTACTGAATCTCAAAATCAAGAATTAATTAAAGAAAAAAAAGCTTAAAACAAGGACACTAAGAGAATCTGATGCCTCTGGCACCTACAGCTCCAGCAAACATTAAACTCGGCACAGCGCCTCGTCAGAGGAGCATACATCCTCACACCAAAAGCCTGTTCACCTCAGTTCCTATCACCCACTACAACATGTTGGGCTTTCAAAAATAAAAAATGACGAGGCTTGCCAAAAGACAAAAATCAACACAGCCTGGAGAGACAAAGCAAGAATCAGAACCAGACTCAGACAGGACACCGACATCAGGATTATCAGACAGGGAATTTAAAATTACCATGATTAATACCTTGAGGTCTTGAGTGGAAAATATAGATACAGGTGGGTAATGTAAGCAGAGAGATTGTTACCAGGATGAAGTGTTACCCTTGGATTAGCACTTATAAAAATTTCTACCCAGCCTTTGTACGAGCTATGCTTGCTCTCAGAAACTGCTTTCAGGAACTAAGCGTCGGAGGCCAGAAGCCACAGGAACAGCCCAGATATCCATGGCTGGACATCACGTGCAGGTGAAAAGTGCAGGAATGCTGCCTGCAGATGGAAGGAGCAAAGCTGCTAAGTAGGACCCCTTGCCCACACCCAAGCCATGTCCCCTCATCCCCCATAAAAGAATCTCCCACACCTCCCTTTGGGGAGAGGATGCCTTTTGGACATGAGTCCACACTTCTCCATTCTTTGGCCAAAGAATAAAGTGCTTCTTTGCTTTACAGAATCTGGTTTCATTCTATTGGTGTGAGCGAAAACAGATGGGAGACCCATTTTGGGGGTCTGGCCCAAAGAGGGTTGGTGTTCTGGTTTGCTAATGCTGCCATTATGCAAAACACCAAAAATGGATTGGCTTTTATAAAAGGGGGTTTATTTGTTTACAAAGTTACACTCTTAAGGCCATAAAGCATCCAAGGTAAGGCATCAACAATTGGGTACCTTCACTGGAGAAAGGCCATTGGCATCTGGAAAACCTCTGTTAGCTGGGAAGGCATGTAGCTGGCATCTGCTTGCTCCCGGGTTGTGTTTCAAAACGGTCTTCTCCAAAATGTCAGTCTCAGCTTCCAACAGCCATCTTCAAAATGTCTGTCTCAGCTGCAGCAACAAGTTCCTTCTGTCTGAGCTCTTATATAGGGCTCTAGTAAGCTAATCAAGGCCCAGACTGAATGGGTAGGGCCACACCTTCATGGAAATTATCTAATCGGAGTTATCACCTACAGTTGGGTGGGTCAATCTCCATGGAAACAACCTAATCCAAAGATTGCAACCTAATCAACACTAATACATCTTAGCCCCCACAAGATTGCATTAAAGAATATGGCTTTTTCTGGGGGACATAATATATACAAATTGGCATATTTGGTAACAAGATGAAAACTCTAAGGAAGAATCAAAATGAAAGGCTAGAAACTCAAAATCACCATAAGAGAAAGAAGAATGTTTCTGAGGGGCTCAAGGACACATGACATGGTCAAAGAAAGAATCAGTGTGCTTGAAGGCATGTCAATAGAAACTTCACAAACTGAAAATCAAAGGGAACAAAAATAGGATGGAAAAACACAAAGAATGGAGAATATAGAGGGATAATGAACACAGACAGGTTCAAACAAAAGTGTGTCATCAGAATGCAGGGCACAAAGACAGCTCCTGCCATCCAAGGGTTGGGAAGTGGAGTGGCTTTGTACTTCCTACCCTGAGGCTAGAAGGCAACAAGGCAACACTCTCAACCTTCTGAGTGGAAATCCTCTCTTGTTCAAATGCTGTATCTAGCCCAAGACGGCAGCTGCTTCTACAAACACTCCTTTCATGGAATTCCCTCCCCTGATGTCCCAGGACCTCATCTCTCACAGGGCTTCTCACAGGTCCCCTCCCAAGTAAACTACCCTTATCCCTTCCACACAGTGACTTTCCCCATCACAGTTTCCATATATCATGTGCCAACATAAGAAATTAAATGGGAATTTGGGGGAGTTTGCAGAAGATGCAGACGACACACAAAAGCCAGCATATGACACAGAAAAAGTTTAGAAACTCAGAAACGCATAAAATATATTTATAGTATTGTATAATATCAATATATTTTATCTTTTAGTACCATACATATACACAATTTCTTTTTTAAAGTTGATTTTCATATTTATTTTGAATTTTTTATTTCTTTTTCATACAATATTTTTAATTAACAGTGATCTACATGTAGCCTATGCCTTAACCCAAATTTTACAAAAAGGTACTGTAAACATCCCATTAAAAAAAAAAAAAAAAAAAGGAACAAATTCAGACTTCTTCTGTGGTTTGAAGGGAGGGCCAAAAATTTTACAGATTTTCCAGATCATGGGGGAACCATGCCCCTAATCCCTGCGATGTGGAAGGGACAACTGTACTGGCCTCCAAATCCTCATCTTTGAGTCCACTTTTGATAAACATCAAAATAATCAGCTGAAGGGAATAAAACTGGTTACGTCTGGGAAAAAGGAAACAGGAGGGGTGAAAGGTGTATCACCATCTCTTATAAAAACACACCTGGTAGAAGGAGTCTACTCTTGAAACTGGTGTACATATAACTTTTATTATAAAGTGTAATTTAAAAATGTCTGATCTACACAAAGACCTTAAAGTGAGGGAGAGTCTGGCTGGGAGCAAGCAATGGAAAGAAGCCCTTTGGGGGGGGGTGGTCTAGATGGGCCTTCAGAGTTTTTTTTTGGGGGGGTGTCAAGGCTTCCATGGCTCAAGGGCCCTGGGAAGGTGGCAGCTGGCTCAAGTGTATTCAAATTACCCTGTGAAACCATCAAAGAAACATTTTTTAGCCTAACGAATTATTATAAGGCAAAAACGTCTGTAATCACCACTCAAGTCAAGAAATAGAATTTGGCCAGCCACCCCAGAAACTCCCCCATGTCCTTCTCTCCCATCCCCCCAAGAGAACCCCTATCCTGCCTTTTATGACAATCTCTTCCTTGTGCTTCTTTATAGTTTTATAACCCAGGCGTCTATCTTTAGATGCTCTGAGTTAGTCTTGCCCTCTTTTTCATTTGATGTGTCTTTTAGATTTCTCTTCAATTACAGGTTCCCTTCCACCCCTCTTTTCTTCAACAGTCTGGGGGTTGCTGGCTGCACCCTCGGGTGGCAATGCAACACACCCCTCTGACTTCTGTGTCTGTGGAACTCGGCAGCTGGGTCCGTCAGCGGGTGACACTCTCGGCTCCGTCCCTCTGCAGTCCCTTGGGGCTGCTGTGCTTCACGGGGACACAGAAGGTCTGATTGCCCTGTTTTTGAGAGGTTAGCAGCTCCATTGTCCTACACCCATTAATTCAATGGGGATTGTGAAGTGGTGATATTGAATCCCATCCTTTCCTTTCCATTTATGAGTTGAAACACTTTAATAAGGAGACTTTCCCCTCATGTACTATTTGGCTACCCAGAGCTACAGTTCACATGAAGAGGGCAAGATAAATGCTGGGTTCCTGCGGGACACTGATTACGCGCCTTAACTTGGCGGGCCTGGACTGGGGGACCGGATCCACCCCCGGGGAGGGTAGTGGGTACGGGTGAGTGCGCCCTCTACAGCCCCCCGGGCCTGGGAAAGTGAGGCCGGAGGCAGGCCCCATTTCCTCACCCAAAATATACCAAATGTTAGGAGAGGCTTGCCGGAGGGAACCGCCTTTTCCCCACCCCCTTATCTTGCCCGGACACTCCCCGTTGCCAGCGCAACTCCCATCACCACCGGTGCGCATACATTGTTGCCGGACACCGTTACGGGAGCAACTCTCGCCCCTTTTCAATCAACCTCCGCGCCCTCTCAGAACCAATCCAAGCCTTTAACCCTTGCAGCTACCCCGCCCTCTAAATGCCCGATATAAACTTGTACTCTCCCCTAATAAAGCTCTCTCTCTCTCTCTCTTGGTTTTCATCATCCTAAAAGAAACGTGTCCCGCCTGTTCCTTTCTCGCCGCCCTCCATACTTGCACGCCTCCCGCCGGGGACCTGGCCAAGTCCCCCGCCTCGCCCTCGCCTCCGGGAAAGAGCCCCCGCCGCCGGTACCCTCAGAGCAATCCTGAGAGCCTAGGATTTAGCAACCGGCCGCCACCCTCCCCCAGACGAATCAACTGCGACCGCAACTGGCGCCCAACGTGGGGCTCCTGGAATTAAAAGTCCTCTCTACGCAGCGGTCCAGTAAAACCACCCGCTCGCCCAGACGCCTCTCCAGCTCCCCTTCTCCTCGCCTGCAAAGTAAGGGCCGCCTCTCCCTCGCCGCCCCGCGGAGCCGCCCCTCCCACGCCGCTCCGCGCCCGGGCCGCTCTTCCTTTCCCGCGTTAACCTAACTCTTACCCCCGACTACCTTTCGTCTTCTCTTCCTATATCCCCACATTCCTCCTAACACTCTTCCTCCAGTAGCTTTCCCTCTTCCCCTCCATTACTTTGCTGTGGTCCTCTGTGTCTTTGTTTCTTTGTTTCGCGCGGTGTGCCTCTTTGCAACCGCCCCCCCCCCCCCAAACTGCTCTCGCTACTAGAGGCTCCTGCCTTCCATCCTCACCATCTCCTTCGGCCTCGCTGCCACAGTTTACCTCATTTTCTTTACTCAATAATCAACCCCCCTTTTTTTCTCTTTTCTCACTCCGCTATGGGTAATCGTCTATCTGCACGCCAAGCACCCCAAGTTCGCGCTCTGGCGGGTCTCCTAGACACACATCGCTGTAAAGTGTCTGTCCGGCAGCTGCAGGTATACTGGGACCTCCTGCTGCCCTTTAACCCATGGCTCACCACTTGCCATCTTTGGGACCCTGTTACTTATGATCGCCTTATTGATCGGGTCACCAACGCCATGGAACATGAGAGCAAGCGCTTCCCTCCCGGCTTCCTCCCCACCTTAATAACCGTCCGCTCCTGCCTTCAAGGCTCCCTTCCCCCTGATCGAGGCCCCATTAAATCCAAGGAGGCCCTATCAACCCAGCCAACAGATTCAGACAGCGATACTAATGTAGACCACGATTCGGACACAGAGTCCTTAGTCAAGCAGATTAACAACGCGCTCGAAGTCGCCCCCCAAAAACAAAGCAATACTAAGCCTCGCCAAGATGGCGAACTTCCTCCTTCTTCTTCCATCGAGGGGAGGAAGTGCTCCGGCGATGACGTCAGCCCTAAGCTGGGCCGGAAACCGCGTACGCTTTACCCCGCCCTTTCACAGGGCGGAGTTAGTCCGCCATCTTATGCCTTGGGCCCCACCCTTTCACAGGGCGGAGCTAGTCCACCATCCTATGCCTTAGCCACTCCCACCGCGCCGCCGTCTTGCGACGCTTGGGGCCTCCCACTTCCGCCTCCCCCTCCGGCCAGCTCCCCCTCGGAGCCGCTACCGGCAGCTGCCGCCGCTCCTCCCACCCTGCCGACTAACAACCCCTGGCTGCCTTCTACACCTCAAGGCAACCTTTGGGGCAACGCTCCCCCTACCCCCACTCCCGCGCCAAGCCCTCTGCAAGCGCGTCCTCCTTTCTCTCGTGCCTTTCGCTGCTTTCCTCTTAACCTTACCCCCACACCACAGAAACCGTATGACTGGTATCCCATTGACTCTAATACTATTAAGCAGCTTCGCAGGGCCGTCAAGGAGGACGGGTTGGGTAGCCCATACGCTTCCCAAATACTGCAGGATCTCGGCATGGACTTTTGCATCCCCCAAGACTGGGCCTCGCTTGCCCGTTCCATTCTTAACCCTGGCCAGTTTATTGATTGGCGTGCTCACTTCCAGGCGGAAGCAGATAAGCAAAGTGAGCAAGACGCAGCCACTGGAGTCTATCATCCCCCCGAAGCCTATTTGGGCACGGGAGCATTTCTAAATGCGTCTGCTTATATTAATGTCCCTGCCACCTTCTGGACTATCCTCAGAGGCATCGCCTTATGCGCGTTTGCCAACTGCTCTGCCCGTCAACCTGACAGCTTTACCAAGCTCCTCCAGGAGCCAAACGAACCTTTCGCCACCTTCATATCCAGAGTCGAAGAAACCTGCGCTAGAAAAGTTAGCAACCCCCAAGCCCAGCTAGCTCTCACCCGAGAACTCATTCTAGAAGGGGCTAACCCCCCTGTAAGCAAGCCATTCTCCCCTTGAGGGAAAAAAGTCTAGATGACTGGGTTCTCGCCTGCAGCGCCTTTGACCCAGCTGCCACGTCCCTAGCCCAGGCTGTCTCTAGCGCTGTCACTGCCGCCTTAGCCGCCACCACCGGTTGTTTTAAGTGCGGGCAGAGCGGTCATTTTGCACGGGAGTGCCCCAATGCAGAAATCAGCCGCCCGCCTTTCATGCAGCGCAATGGGCGCCCCCCTCCCACTCCCTGCCCACGCTGCCAGCGTGGCTATCACTGGGCGCGCGATTGCAAGAGCAGCCCCAGAGATCTTAGCAAGAATAGCTTAAAAAACCTCTGCTATCCTTGGTGCCCTGACGGCAGTCAGCGCCAGGGCACTGAGCAAGCTTTAAACTCCAAGCGGGGCAAGCCTCAGCCCCGCCCCTAAGAGGCAGCGTGCCGGCCGGTTCTAATAAAGCTAATCACTTCACCGGCAGTAAAACGCTTCTCTGGACAGTCCCTATCACCCCAGAAAAGCCTACTCGTAAGTTAAGAATAGAGGGGCAATGGTACACGGGCACGCTCGATTCAGGGGCAGAGGTCTCTTGCATGCCCGCTCAGTATGCCACCATGTGCATGGTTCTCGATGGTCCCTCGGTAGTGGGAGCCACTGGTACCTCCACCTCTCTTCAGGCCATAAGGCCCATTAAGTGGGAGGATGAAGAGGGCCACTCAGGCACCTTCCGCCCGTTATTTCTACACACTATAGACCAAATTTTATGGGGCCGTGACATCCTCGCCGCCTCTGGGGCAGTGCTTACCACGCAGCCCCCCCAATAATGTGCGCCACTGCTCGTTTAAAACCTCCAGCGCCCGTTCCTCTGCAGTGGGATACTGAGGAACCTATATGGGTGGAGCAGTGGCCCCTTCCCACGCATAAATTAGTAGCACTCCAAGCCCTTGTCCAAGAACAATTGGACGCTGGCCACATAGAGCCTTCTACTAGTCCCTATAATTCGCCAGTGTTTGTTATTCATAAAAAAAAAACCCTCTGCCATAGGTCCCAACAAAGTCATTAACTCCCTTTTTCCACAGCTCTCCAGCCGCACCTCAGCTCCAACCAGCCGCACCTCAGCTGCAAACAACGCATCGCCAACCCCACCACCCCAACCTTTTCTGCCCCCCTCTCGTTACTCCTCTCCCCTCCTCGGCCTTATCCAAGCGGCCTTCACCTCAGTGAATTCCTCCAACCCCAATCTTGCCTCCTCTTGTTGGCTTTGCCTCTCCACTTCCTCCCCCCTGTATGAGCCAGTTGCCTCCAACCTCTCCTTTTCAGAAAACACAGAGGACAGCCCCTCGGAATGCAATTGGAATACCTCTGCCGTCCCCCTAACCTTTCATTCAGTCTCCTTTACAGGAAAGTGCATCCGCCCTCGCTCAAGTAACTCTCCCAACCTCACAGCTTGTGCCGACTACTCATCTCCCAGCAGCTCTGCCAAATTTCTCATTCCTCATAACTCCTCCCAATGGCTCTGCTCCTCTACAGGGCTTACCCCCTGCCTTAACGTGCAAACCCTCAATACAACTAATGAAACTTGCCTCCTAATTGTCCTCATCCCTAGGGTCCTATACCACAGCGAGGAAGACTTCTTCCTCCGCCTGGAAACAACTGCAGCTTCTGCCCCACTGCAAAAGCGAGAGCCCATCACCGTCCTCACGATTGCCTCCCTCCTAGGTCTTGCAGGCGCTGGCACCGGAATCGCTACATTAGCCAGTCAAGGCTCCGCCCTAACTCACCTCCGGGCGGCTGTTGACGAGGACATTCGTCACCTACAAAACGCTATTTCCCATCTTAAAAATTCTGTCAATTCCCTCTCTGAGGTCGTGCTCCAAAACCGCCGAGGTCTCGACCTTCTCCTCCTCAAAGAAGGAGGCCTCTGCACCGCCCTAGGAGAAGAGTGCTGTGTATATGCCAATTCCACAGGTCTCACCGAGAACAGCCTAAAAAAGGTCCGAGAGGACTGGAACAACGCAAAAAAGACCGTGAAGCCACCAGCTATTGGTCCCACATCTTTACCCCCCTCCTCCCTTACCTCCTCCCTCTCCTCGGCCCCCTACTAATGATTATTCTAGCTCTCACCTTAGGACCCTACATTATCCGCAGAATTGTCCAGCTTGTAAGGAAACAAACGGATGCTATTTTTTCCTCGTTCGTGCAAGTCCAGTACCAACGACTCGCCACCTCTGACGCTCCCTACTCCGAGATGACAAACAACCCTCCGCGACCTCACCGCCACCGGTCAACCCGCCGACCGCGAGGCCCTTCTCGATCGCCTGAACATCGCACCAACCTCGAGCTCCAGCTTCTCTAAACCTCCAACTTTAAACCCCCCACCCTCGTCCATCCCGCAAGCAGCAAGGCCCCTGTCGAGCGCCCGGGCGCCACACCAACGCCGAGCTCCAGCCTCGCTGAGCCACCTTCAACTCCTTTTCCCCTCCCCGACCTCCCCCCTTCCCTCATCCCTTAGCGGACCTCTCCGGTAAGCTTCTTCCTTTAATTAGAAAAGAAGGGGGAAATGCGGGACACTGATTACGCGCCTTAACTTGGCGGGCCTGGGCTGGGGGACCGGATCCACCCCCGGGGAGGGTAGTGGGTACGGGTGAGTGCGCCCTCTACAGCCCCCCGGGCCTGGGAAAGTGAGGCCGGAGGCAGGCCCCATTTCCTCACCCAAAATATACCAAATGTTAGGAGAGGCTTGCCGGAGGGAACCGCCTTTTCCCCACCCCCTTATCTTGCCCGGACACTCCCCGTTGCCAGCGCAACTCCCATCACCACCAGTGCGCATACATTGTTGCCGGACACCGTTACGGGAGCAACTCTCGCCCCTTTTCAATCAACCTCCGCGCCCTCTCAGAACCAATCCAAGCCTTTAACCCTTGCAGCTACCCCGCCCTCTAAATGCCCGATATAAACTTGTACTCTCCCCTAATAAAGCTCTCTCTCTCTCTCTCGGTTTTCATCATCCTAAAAGAAACGTGTCCCGCCTGTTCCTTTCTCGCCGCCCTCCATACTTGCACGCCTCCCGCCGGGGACCTGGCCAAGTCCCCCGCCTCGCCCTCGCCTCCGGGAAAGAGCCCCCGCCGCCGGTACCCTCGGAGCAATCCTGGGAACCTAGGATTTAGCAACCGGCCGCCACCCTCCCCCAGACGAATCAACTGCGACCGCAGGTTCCTTCCCTTACTTGCCTGTCTTTAAAGATAATGATTGATTCTCTGTTATCCCCCCAAAGTGACCACTTTGTGGGATTTTTAAAAATATTATAATGGATTCATGAATTTAAACTTAAATCGATGGGTTTCAATCCATGACAATTATTTTCCTTATTGAAGGTCAAGTTGTCCCATCTCTGAAATGTGGGAATCTCTCGGGTTTTGCCAATTAATTTTTTTTGAATGGCCTGCAGAAGAAAGTCCAAGGTCTGTCTCTCCAGGGTAGAGACTGTAATCTTTTTATTAAATTTTTAAATATTTCATCAAGATGGAAAAAGAGTCCTGGGTTTGGGGCTGGAGATTGTGAATGCAGCTTTCTTTGGCAGAAGCATTCACGAAAAGCCCAGGGTCTGTGGCCTCCCCCAGGATGGGCAGCCAAGGGGGAAGAAAGGCTATCTTCTCTTCAGGACCTTAGCACTAGGGACTGGAGCCTGTGATGGACATTTCTCAGGGAAGTTCTCCCCTTAAAGGCATTTGTCCAGTCTGGGGACTCCGGGTGCAACTGCGCACGCACTCATCCTCCGTAAATTTTTCATTTTTAGAATGTTCGCCTTTAGGGAGCAAGGTTGGACCCTCTGCACCCCAAGCTGCTGCTGCTTCTGCTTGGCTTAACGATCCTGGGTGGATTTCTTAGAATGTTCCAGAGAAATGCTTGAGAGCTTTCCCGGATGGTGCAGCACCCTCTTCTACACTGCGATTTCACTGCTCTGCCTTGACCCCTAACCGAGCCTTCCTTTTGCCATCAAGGGCAGTGACTGGCCTGCGCTGAGCCTTAGAAGAGCAGGCCCTGGCTTCTCAGGTGCTTCAGGGAACTTTTCATGAAGCAGATCCCTCCTTCCTTTGTCTCCTTTTCTTCCTCAACCCTGGAATTCTGAGGTTTTTGTCTTCAGGAGAAGCTTGAATTGACTTTCTCTGCATCCAAAACATAAAATCATAGCTCTGGGCCACTTAGGAAGAACCGGCAGACTCAAAAGGGACACTTCTCTTCTCTCTAGGTCTGAAGACAAGATTTTCTGAAATCTTTTTTCTCTCCCAGTGACTCAGCCTAAAGTATTAGGGAAAATTCACAGAGCAGAAACTAGTTGTAAAACTCACTCTCTCTGTCTTCACCTTTAAATGCACTGGGCTTCTCCTCAGAGATTTTAGGTGAATTTACTTCTTTTCCAAGCAGCCGCCCTGAAGGACCAGGGTGCAGAGGGCTCTCAGGGTCCCCACCTGGAGCAGTGGGGCTTCTCAGTTGTCATGGCGATGCTCCCTGGGGCTCCCTTGGCCCTGAACATCTCAGATTACAGATTACACAGACACATTCCTTTCCAGGCTTCAAAAGCAGGAGCAGCTCCTCAGCCAGAGCACTTGCTCCTCACTCCATCCCTTTTTGACCTTGGTGACAGACGCTACAGATACTGATGACTTGGCAAGACCTTGAAGCATCAACACAGCTTGATCAGTTGCTACCCCAGCCAGCAGACCTGCTTCTAAGCTTGTCTTCTGTCATAAAATTCATTCTCTAAACTTCCTCATCTGGTGCTGAGCTAAACTGAAGACATAAAAGTCTGCTGTGTTTACGAACACTGGGGAAGGAAACAATCCACGGCATCCTTAGGCGAGCTATAAATAAGTGGGCTACAAAGACTGAAGTGAAAGTTCACCTCTGCCCATCTCGTTCAATTAAACAAGCAGCTGGTCACTCGGCTCTGTTGTCTGCGTGAAACGTCTCAGTGGTCCGTTGTGGCTCCAGCTGAATTTCCTTTCAATCGGGCCTCAGCTCTAACAAAAATGGTAGGTCTAGGTTTTGCATCCGTCTTACTAGTCAACGTTCTTTTGCCTTCAGGAGTGAGATTCAGCAAGGCCTCTTCGGCTGTAACCTGAAACCACGGTTTCAGAACACAGGGGTTAAGTTCAGCTGCTGCTTATTGGAAGAACACTCAACCTGAGATGTAACCAGGGCAGAAGGCACCAGCGGGGCGATCGATGCTCTGCATCTCTGAGTGCACCCACCTTCGCGCCCCCTCCCAGCTCTCCCCTGAGGGTCTGGGTGGGGGCAGCTCACCTGCCTGCCCTGCCTTCCTTCCCCCTCCATGGGCACCGGGGTGGCTTGGATTTGTGGACAACCACACTGTGCCACCCAGGTCTGAAGGACAAGCTCACGGGACTCGGTGAGGAGGGTACACGGGGGTAAAGTACCGTCAGTCAAAAGTTTAAAAGTAAAACAATAAAATTAGGAACCAAATTCTCTGGGAAAAGCTGTCTGACCTTGAGTAAAGTGAGGACAAAATGAAGCACCAACCCTCTCCTACTCTGAACCCACCCCAGTTAGTTTCTCACCCTCAGACTTGCCTCTGCACTCGACCTGGTGACCCCTTCACAGGGAGGAGAAGCAGGATGTGCCCCTGGAGAAGGGAATCCGGTGAGGCAGCTCCGCTCTGACTCCAGACTGGGGTGCTTTGCGGCTAGAGGGTGCAGGTTATCTCTCCAGATGCCAATAGCCACTGTGGAAGGTTAACCTTGCACCTACCTTGTCACTCCCTGCATGAGAACTCTGTTCACCGTCAGCCAGGTTCCCACCCTTAACATCTGGGCTGTGTGGCAGTTGTGGTGTTTGTAGCAATGTTGCCATTGCAGGTTGAATTGTGCCCCCCAAAGGGAGTTGTTGAAATCCTGACCCCCAGAACATGTGACTGACCTTATTTGGAGAGGGGGTCTTTGCAGGTGGAAAGAGTTAAGATGAGGTCACACTGGCATAGGGTGGGCCCTTAAGCCCACCTGACTGGGGTCTTACAGGAAGGGGAGACGCAGACAGACCCAGGGAGGCCCTGTGGTAACAGAGACAGAATTGAAGGGATGCTCCCACATGCCAAGGAGTGCCTAGGAGTGCCGGCAAACTGCCAGAACCAGGAGAGAGGCACCAACAGACTCTTCTGCACAGAAGACTCTCCAATACCTTGGTTTCGGACTCCCGGCCTCCAGAACCACGAGACAATAAATATCTGCTGTGTTAAGCTGTTGCAGGTAATGCAGGGCAGCACCTCCGCTGAGGAATCCGGTAATGAGGACGTGGGCTCCTTCTCTCCATGCTGCTCGCACACACCACCAATGCCTTCTGTTCTCCTTCAAACATTGAGGCCTGTTTAACCGAAATTTTACCCCAAAATACTCACGTACAATTTCCAATTGGTAGAAAGTGGAAAGTCTTACTATAATAACTGGGACAGATGATTCCTGTCCTTCGAGTCCTATATTAGAAGATTGTACTCATGGAGAAGCTAAACAGGCCCAAGGAGGAAAAGAGGAAGTGAGGGACATAATATGATGTAATGACTAGACTAATTATAGAATGGAAAAAGAAAACTATACTACTAAGTTTAGACATAAGTAGTAGTAATCTCTAGTCTAATGTTTAGTTTTATATAAGTAAAAGGTGTGTTATATTACTCTTACAGAAGTCATAGCTTAATTAGAAATATTTTCAGTAACGTTTTGCAAACATTCAAGGTTAAGTTTGAATCTCCGCTAATGCTGTGAATACCCTTCCTTTGTTTTTTTTGTTTTGTTTTATTTTTTGCTTTTCTTTTTTATCTTGTCCACATAAATCTTTAATGGGGTATGATTATGTAACAGTTGAGGTAACAACTTACATGAGTGCTTAGTAAATGAATGATTTTAAGCCCTAACCATGTTATACTCAAACCGTATTTTTGGCACAAATGATTTGTCTGTTCAGTGACAAATTCTCATTACACTTCAGTATCAGCTGCCTTAGATTTGAAGAAAAATTTACCAAGAGGTCCTTTTCAAGTTTATATTTATAGATCATCACTAGTGATAAACAGTGTTAATATTTTACAGGATATTCTCTCTCTTTGAGATTTAAACCTGCAAACAAACCAACTTAAAAAGAGAGAAATGATGATCCCATGGTTAACAGTGAACTAAGATCTTACAGAACTGATCTACAGATGCTAGAGGACCCTCCATTCTGAATAAGATTTTAGCAGCAGTACATCCATAAAGAGATCTGGAAGGATTATTTGGGAAGAGCAGAGTCTCTCAAACTATATTTTTAATAAAATGCAAGTTTAGATCATTGTTCATGACTTAAAATGTTAAGGCCTACTGTTTGAATATCTTAAGAGGTTCACCCCTCCTAGAATTCACATAATCTTAGCAAGAGTAGGTAATCCAGATTTTAGTTCTGTAGAAAAATGAGATGCTAGACATATTGCCCAGAGCCAGTTTTGCACAGCTATCTTTGCCGTATGCAGATTTCTCTTAACAACTTATTTTTATTCCTTTGAACTAAAAACCTCAGAGCTTCTTTAAGAGATCTCATCTTATCAAATGTCTTAAGTGAATTTATATCTGACTTAATTGTATGTGTATGACATCATAATATACTGTTTGCTGAATTCAAATTTTTTATATGACTGCTCTATTAGAATCTGGAAATCTATTTGCTTATTATAGTAAGTCCCAGCCATCTTTTTTTGTGTGTGTCCATAGTACCAAAGCTCACTTACATAGACTATTAATAAAGCTGCCACTTTCATTTGGATATAGTTTGACTATGCCAAATAAAGAACAATTATTAAAACTTAATAAATTTTTAAAAATTGAGTTCCATTAACCAAAGTAATGTCTATTCCAAGCCCTAAAATACAAGCCTTGAGAACATTAATGAGTGTGATTGATAAGTATTTCACATTTAGTTGATACCTTTATATATCACTTTGAAGACAGTGGTTTAACTGCCTTCAAGAGGAAATAGGTGGCTTCATTTCAGACCATTTAGTGGTCTGAAATGTGAAATGTCTTTTTCTTTTTTTTTTTTGGTAAGACCATATTACTGACATGTCTAATTTTCACGTCTAATAAGGATTTGTATAGAAAATAGCTACAAAAGATAAATAAGTAACAAATGTATAGAAAATGATGCAGTCTGAACTTCTTTGGTAGAAGATTGCACAAAATCATGATCTGAACCAAGTAAGGCATCAAAATAAAAAAAGAGGTAAAACCAGTCTGAGGTAAACTAAGTTTTAAAACTTCCAAGTACTTTGTAGAAAGTTTAGTTACCTGCTGTAAAAAGTTTTGTTGAAGGTAGACACAAAATATTTAAACATAGTGTGCATTGATTCATAAGTAAAAAATAAAAACAGTAAAGCTCAAAATTGTAAGTCAGCCCTTTTAAAAAGTATATATACAAATCACAAGAAGAAAGCCCCAATATCTTTGGATCACCTAAAGATTTCATTAGAAGACATATCAGCTTCTTCACTGGGATGCTGGCTACCAGGCAGGAGCTCTGGAGTCAAGAGTTTGGAATGTCCATGCTCAGTAACTTGCTGGGTATAAAACAAGGTATAAGCTTGGGCTTTGCATACTTCATCCATAGTGCACGTGCTGAGTTTGGAATCACTGCAGTGCAGCGAGAGCCCTCCTTCAAATTATAGCAGTAGGCAGTGCAGTATCTTGAGGCAAATCCTTTCTCATGTAGATAGGTCACATATAAAGCATTCTGTCTGAGAGATTTCAGGGATAACCTGCAGCAATAGGGCTCCATGTTTAAGATTCCCTCAAAGCCAATGTGAACACCAGTCTTCTCTCGTGATTAAGTCCTTACTCTCTGAATCGTTTGAGGTGTAGTCCAAGAACCTGAGGGAGGTGGCATATCATAAGCTGTTTCTGGGCCTCTGTGAGTACTACCAGTTTTGAGGAAAACCTTCTATGCTTTGAAGGCTGGGAAGGGATACCTTTTCCACTGCACTGGTATCTTCCTGGAAATTCCAATGACAGGTTTGTGAGGAACAAGCACTATTCCTAAAAAGGAATAAATGCTCACCCATTTGTGGAGAAGAAAAGAATTTATTCACAATCTTGCAAGAACAGGCACATAACTAAAATGTGTGGGGTTGGTGCACAGAACAACAGACGGAGCAGAATTTATTCCCTACGCCTAACCATGAGTCCCTCCCCTGTTTCTCCATTGGCTGATACTCCAGAGGTTACATTCTATTGGACAAGCCTAACTAGCCCAGGCAAATTTGAAACATGTGGCCAGCCTAAATTGGAAACATTTGAAAAAAGTCTCCTGTGCAAACTTGAAACATTTGAAACAAGGAACATTTGAAACAAGTCTCCACTCCTCTTTCCTTTGTTCCTTAACTGCAGAGCCAGTCTGAGCTAGTTTGGTAACAACTTATGAAGCTATTTTAGGAACCTTTACCCCAGAGTCTCCACCTTGCAAGGACAGTGGGCGGATAAACAGGAGGACCAGCCACCGATTATAGCTTGGCTTCTTGACCCTCTGCCATTCCCCTGAGCTGCCCCCACCCTGTGTGAAAGCTAAACTTAATCTAATTCTCACAAGGTCTCAGAAAGGTGCTATGGTATTTGATTTATTATCACATGCAAGACATGTAACCTAAGAAGTTGTCCATGAAAAATATTATTTGCAACATTCAGAACTTCTTTGATATGCTTCCTTTGAGAAGTAGGGATAAGAAGCTGGTAACCTGGTACCAGTTGTTTCTAGTTCATGTTGTAGTTTATCTAAAAGTTCACAAAGAAATTCCTGAGCATCTTATTAGGCATAACCACGAAAAGCAGGGATTAGTCTCCACACTGAGTGTAGCAGAGCAAATGGTGAGACCAAGGCCCACTTTTCAGACCACATGAATTTGAACAAAGTTTGTCATTCATGACAAAGAGAAATGTATTGGGAACTTGGCTCCCTTGGCTGAATAAGTTGCATCTTTCTACTTTTGATGTTCCACCCCTTAGTCCTGATGGTAAACTTGGATATCTTGAGCGAGTAGAACCTGTGTCTTTTTTCTGGCATTCATTCATTTGAATTATTACTGTATCTGTGACTAGTGGATGGTTGTAAGATCTTGCTTATCACTAGCAGTCACAGCCAGCCATTGGTGCAGATCAAGCTGTAAAAAACATTGTCGAAAAATAAGTAAATGACTTAATATTGAAGAACAAAATTCATATAGCAAGTATTTCCCAAATTTCTCAATCCTGTTACACCAGAGTTACTATTGACTTCATTTAATTAAAGGTCATTGACTTGTTTAAATCTTACATCTTCTGAGGTAGCTACTACATAATCTTTTGCTGATGATGCTGGGATTTGTAGTGGCACATGAACAGGAACTATTTTTATTTTAGTGAACTGAGCTAGACCTTGCAAATGTAAGCTCTTTCTTGGAGGCATACTTCCCATTTCTGCTTTAACTTGATGTTCTAATTCTTGCTGTCTTTTCTTCACTTCTCCTTTTGCTATTTTTTCCTGAAATTGTTCTTCTTGCCTTTTTCTTCCAACGGGTGACTGTTCAAACCAAGTTTAACATATTTTACCCATTAGCATCCTTCTTCTGTGCTGAAGGGCAGTACATGTTTGTTCTTCATTTTGAAGCAAAGATTGGGTGCCATCATGTAAGAAGTCATGTAAGAAATAACAGTCATCACTTATACCCATAAACCATAAAATCTTTCCACTACAAGTGGTACAGTGATAATTCTGACTTTTGATTGCACTTAATGTCCTCCGTAGTAATTTCAGGTCTCCAGTTGCATTATAATTAAGAACATAATCATCACAAAGGTAACAAAAAACACACATCTCATTCCCCTTCAATGCAACAGGATGACTGCTATCTTGAAAGTGCTTGAGGGCATGCCCTTCGATAGACCTTCAACACGGGAACACTGAAGGCAAGCCCAACCTGATTTATTGTATTGCAGTCCACACAATGCCATTTCTGATGGTTGGGGATGGAAGGGTCTTGAGCAAGCTGCAACTGCCCAACATGTTTGCATTTGTCCATTTTTAGCATTTATTTGGTCTAGCTGAGAAACACATAATCCAAACAACTCTCTGTTGACAACACTTGAAGCATCTGAAAACAGCCCATGTTGGAGCTGCCATCTTAGCACTCACCACTCCTTTGCTTTTGACTCACCCATTGTTCACCACCTATAGTTCATCACCCGTGAGTCAAATATAAAAACAGAATATGATTTAATTGAATGAACCCTGAATCAAAGGCCCTATAAATACTCTGTAACTTAGACTGGAGGGGTCTTCTGATCTCATATCCAGCTGCATCTGGAGGAGGCAGAAGTTCCTAGGCTTGGTAATGTAGCAATTGATCTTTACATTGTAAACTTGTTCCTTTAACCTTATATGCTCCTTCAGTAAATATGTGGTGAATTTGAATTCCTTTCTTGAGTGTTTTTTACTTTTAAACTATTGTCTGTCCCTATACTCTTATTTGAGTGGGAGGTTGCTTGAATGAAGCCCAAACCCACTGAATCATGACCTGATGAGGCTCAGGCCTTTGCTAACGGAGATCACAGGTTTGAGGTGTAAAGAGACAAACCCAGGACAAAGCCACCCAGTTTGTGGTTACTTTGATACTGTAACTGCAGGGAACTAAGACAACCACTTACTTTGTTGCTGTTATTTTAAATTTGAAACAATCACAAATCTACAGAAAAGTTACAAATACAGTACAAAGAACATTTTTTTTCTCTCTGAACCACTGAAGAGTAAGTTGCCAACCCAATATCCCATTTGTCATGAATGCTTCAGTGTGTAATTCCTATAGAGACAATCACCAACATCAGGACAATCATCAACGTCAGGACATTGGCCTTGAAGCAGGTCCACCATCCTATCCTTGGACCCCATTTGAGTTTTGCCAGTTGTGGTGGTTTTGTGAAAAACAAGCACTATTCCTAAAAAGGAATAAACCCTCACCCAATTGTGGAGAAGAAAAGAATTTATTCATGGTCTTGCAAGAACGGGCGCCCAACCAAATTGTGGGGGGTGAGGGGTGGCATGCAGAACAATAGACCCAGCAGTATTTATTCCCTACACCTAACCGCAAGTCCCTCCCCTGTTTCTCCAGTGGCTGGATACTCCAGAGGTTACATTCTATTCGACAAGCCTAAGTAGATGGCACAAATTGGAAACATTTGAAATAAGTTTCCCAGGTGAATTTGCAACATTTGGAACAGTTGGAACAAACCTCCACCCCTGACTATAATGGTTATGCCCAGGCCTCTTTAGAGCCAGTCTGGGCTAGTTTGGTAACAAGTTATGGGGCTATTTTGGGAACCTCTACCCTGAGTCTCCACCTTGCAAGGATAGTAGATGGTGGGTGGATAAGCAGGGGGACTGACTGTGGATAGTGGGTGGATAAACCGGGGGACCATGGACTACAGTTTGTCTTTTTAACCTTCTGCCAATTCCTTAACTGCCCCACCCTGAAAGGCACACCTGCCCTGTGTGAAAGCTAAACTTAATCTCATTCTCACAGTTTTGAGCTATATGTTCTCCAGAAGAACATAGTCTTCAACTTAATCCATTCCCATGGGTGTGAATCATTTTAAGTGGAACTTTTGATGAGGTTACTTCAGTCAAGGTGTGACCCACCTCAATCAGAATGGGTCTTAATCCTATTACTGGAGTCCTTTATAAGTGGAATGAAATTCAGACAAAGAGAAAGAAAACCACAGGGGGATCAGCCAGAAGTGGAACATTAACAGAACCTGGAGGAGAAGGGAGAGCCCAGGAGAAGCCGCCATGTAAATTTCCTTGTGACAGAGGAGCCCAGTCCCAGAATGCCAGTCTTCAGGAAGAAAGCATCACCTTGATGATGTCTTGATTTGGACTTCCTGTTAGCCTCAAAATTGTGAGTCAATAAATTCCCACTGTTTAAGCCAACCCATTGCATGGTATTTGCTTTAAGAATGAGAAAACTAAAATGCTAGTGGTCCAAATAATGCCCTTCATAGCAAAAGGATCCAGTTAAGAATGATGTGTTGCCTTTAATTGTCATATCTCCATCAACCTGGAACAACTCTTCTGTTCTTTTCTTGACTTTCATGACCTTGACACTTTTGAAGATTTACAGGCTTGTTATGTTGCAGAATGCTCTGCTGTTGGGTTAATCTTCTGTCGACTCAAGCATGGAGTTTGCATTTTTGGAAGGAACCCCAGGAGGTAGGTTGTATCTTTCTCAGTGCCTTATATCATGAAGCACATGGGGTCTTTTAAATAAATTAAGAGAAGAAGAAACAGCCTTTTCTGGTTTCCTACATATTTGTCCCTTCCAGTGTTCTACATTCCTTGCAGCACATATGAATTTCCATCTGAAATTGATTCCTTTCATCCCAAAGAACTTTAACATATCTTACAGTGCAGTTCTGCTGGTGAAGAATTCTCACAATTTGTGTTTATATGAAAATACCTTTTTTTACTTCAAATTTGAAGGATGTTTGCACTGAATGCAGAATTCTGGATTGACAGGTTTTTTTTTTTTTTCTTTCAGTACATTAAACAGGTTATTCCATGTACTTCTGTCTCCATATTTCTAACAGGAAACCAGCCAAATAAGTCTGCTTTGATGGGTTTATCTTCATCCTTGGTATCCAGAAATATGCTTATAATGTGCCTTGGTGTTGATTTTTTGTGCTCAGGTTTTTTTTGAGCTTCTTTAATAAATAAGTTTATGTTCTTCATCAGATTTGGGGAATTTATGACAAAATATTTTTAGGTCACTTGATATTTTCCCACTGGTCATAGAGGCTCTGTTCATTTTGTTAATTCAAATATTTTTTCTTGCTGTTCTTCAGATAAGAAACTTTCTGTTCCTCCATCTTCCAATTCACTGATCCTTTCCCTTGCCATTTCCAATCTGCTGTTAAGCCCACTGAGGTTGCAATTTATTTTTTTATTTATTTCCATATGTGTGGACTCACAATTTTACAATTTTATTCAATGAGTTGTAATCTGCTATCAGCAAGACTTAGTTTGGTGCTCTGAGGTTTCCAATGTGAGAGTGGCCATCCCTCCAAGTTTCCTCCTGCATCCTTTTGAAAGCTCCATCATTCCTTGAGCCCTTCCTGGCTTTCTGGCACATTATTCCAGGTTCATCATGGACCTTCCCTGCCCCAGCCTTGAGAGCTGGCATTTCTCTGTGGAACTCTGGCTCCTTTTAGTGGAGAAGGGGACTTAGAAGCCAAGCTTATGGTGCTGGGTGTGCTCGCTGCTCTTGGGGTGTCACTGCTCATAGCCCTAGCCCTTCTCAGCAAATAGATCTATGGAGTAGATGTAGGAACACATATTTGTACATCTATCTATATATTAAAAACATGGGGGAGAGGATAGTGGGAACATGAAAGAGTCGAAGCTCCAGGAATCAGTCCCTCCACCAAATACCTATTGGACTGGTAAGAACTATCTGAATCAACCATTTTGAAATTTCCAAGTCTAATGGAACACTGTGCCACATCCAGGGAGGAGTGGGAAGAACAGGCTGGTAAATTGCAATAAATACTCATGACTTTCACCCTCCCTGCAGCAGCTACCACCTCCCTTCCTCTAGCCTTGTGGGCAGGAGTCGGGACTGGAGCTCAGGCTCCTGGCACAGCTGGCTGGTGCCAGAGTGGGAAGTAAAGACCCAGTCCTCAAAACTAAGGGTGTGAATGGTCTGACAGCTGATCACTGCTTTTGAAGAGCTTACTTCAGATCACCAGGGGCCAGCTCTGAGGGAGATCATTATTTCAACCCTCATTGGGCTAAGGCAACAGAGGAATCTTAAGGACAGTAACCATACTCAAAGCTATGGAAAACAGTTAAAGGGATGCATTAATGGGCAAGTGTTTAATCAAGAAAATGGAACTTCAAAAGCCATAGAATGAGCTCCCAGCACCCTTGCTGGACCCTTCCTCATGGGGAGGAGTCACCTTGCACTCCCATTCTGGGTTCCAGAGGAAGCAGGGTGGCACCTGTGTGATACTGGGATATTGAATGTCAATGCCAACCAATCAGGTGGAAGTCTGAGGGACTGAGACAGGGAACTTGTCTTAGGCTGGCCCTCCCAGAGTTTGTCCTGAAGGTGGAGAAGCAGCTTACAAAGGGACAGTGTGAGAAACAATTAAGTCGAAGTGGTCTGGGGCAAAGGACTACCTGCACTGAGTCACTTGAGAGAGCACCCAGGAGGGGTAAAAGTCTATTTCAAGGGGGATTAGAGGGGGCATTCACTGAGACTACTGTGAACTGTAAACAGGGAATTCCTAAGACCACTAGCAAGCCCAGTCAAAGAAGCAGCCTCCATGGCTCCATGCAGGCTCAGGTAAGACAGACAGGACCTTGCACTTCACATCTGCCTCAGGCTGATCTTCTTGATAGCAGGGCTAAGCTCTGAAGGAGATCACCAGCCAAAGCAGAGCCAATTTGCAAAAAGAGTAGAAGGTGATTTTTCATTTTGGTTTGTTTTGATTAACTACTGGCATTCAAGAAAATCTCTGTCATATCAGCAACTGGGTAAAAATTTAAGGAACAGATAGTTCAGGGACTAAATCCCAGAGTTAACACTTTAAAATATTAAAATATACAGTGTGCAACAAAAGATTACAGACAAACAAAGAAAATGGAAATGATGGCACACCCTAAGGAACAAGAGAAAAATCCAGGCACCATCAAGAAGAATATGAGACTTCGGATTTATCAGACAGAAACTTTTAAAAAATGATTTTCAATATGCTCAAGAAGAAAATGAAAACATGGAGAAAGAACTAAATGGTATGAGGAAAACAATGAATGAACAATGTGGGAATTTCTTTGAGATTCTCAATAGGAACCAAACAGAAATACTAGAATTCAAGAACACAATAACTGAAATGAAAATTCCCCAGACAGTTTCTTCAGCAGACAGGAAATAGCAGAAAAAAGAACCAGTGATCTCAAAGACAAGACAATTGAAATAGGCTGAGAAGCAAAAAGAAAAAAAGAATTAAAAAAAAATTAACAGAGCTTAAAAGACCTGTAGAACACTGTGAGAAACAAGCACTATTCCTAACAAGGAATAAATGCTCACCCAATTGTGGAGAAGAAAAGAATTTATTCAAGATCTTGCAAGAACGGGCACCCAACCAAAATATGGGGGTTGGTGCACAGAACAATAGACCCAGCAGAATTTATTCCCTACGCCTAACTTGCAAGTCCCTCCCCCGTTCCTCCAGTGGCTGATACTCCAGAGGTTACATTCTATTCGACAAGCCTAACTAGCCCAGGCAAATTTGAAACATGCAGCCCCCACAAATTGGAAACATTTGAAAAAAGTCTTCTGCACAAACTTGAAACATTTGAAACAAGTCTCCACTCCTCTTTCCTTTGTTCTTTAACTGCAGAGCCAGTCTGAGCTAGTTTGGTAACAATTTATGAAGCTATTTTAGGAACCTCTACCCCTGAGTCTCCACCTTGCAAGGACAGTGGGTGGATAAACAGGAGGACCGGCCACTGATTATAGCTTGGCTTCTTGACCCTCTGCCATTCCCCTGAGCTGCCCCCACCCTGTGTGAAAGCTAAACTTAATCTAATTCTCACAACTCTCCCCTTTTACTTTTAAACTCTTTTTAGCTTTCACATTTTAGTCTCTCAAACCTCCAAAGAGCTTTCTCACATTCCTCATTATAAAGATCCTCCTTCAGGGGGTACAAATTGTTTTGTGTGTATTGAACTGGCATTTGTTTGGTTAGGGCTATCTTAATAAATCTTTGAGTCAATCCCTGTATGCATGGGATGATTTAGCACCCGACTGTTTTGAGTACTTCCACTACAATAAGAGAGGTTAAGATGGACAACGTCACCCCTTTCCACTTTCCAAACCAGCTTTCCAACCACCCAGTAAGGGGGTTATTAGTATCTGAGTTCTCTGTTAGACCTTGCAAAGCTTTGGTGATGGTCCCATCAGGTGCTGTATTATTTGGGATAAATGTACAACTACCACCAATCATTACATAAATGCCTCCTTTTTTAGCGAGCATCATGTCTAAGTCTTTTCTATTTTCCCATGCCATTCAGCTAGTAGCATCTTGCTGCTTTGTGATGCCATTAATTGCATCTTTGGTGTAACTGATAAATTTTTGTTGGTTATAATACATGTAATTAATCCAGTCTACATTCTTATTAGTCATGACCCACCAGAAGAAAAATGACTCAAATCCTGCAGCTATTTGATTCCTAGCCTTAAATTCATTTGGGATCCCCCATGGAACTCCTATACTGTCTAAATATATCCGGTTGTTGAAAGAACCAGGTAAACTCCTTTTCTCCCTTTTCTCTTGGGGTTCCACGTCCTCCCCTTTCTCAAACGCCAGGGTGACTGGGATGGCCAGTTGGACCAGAGCACAGGTCCCTTCCACTTTTCGGGTAACACTGGTCGGAGGACGCCCCTTCCGCAGCACCACCAAAGGTCTGCTCGGGGTGTGGTTAGACTGGAGAAACCACCAGTACCGTCCTCAGTCACATCCCACACTGGGGTACACGAGGCCACAGTCTCGAGATCCTGGAGCCCCTCTCCCCGTCCAGAGAGACAGGCAGAGTGGTCTCCTGGACCAGGGTGAGGAGCCAGCCTGGCCTTGGTGTTTCCTCTCCTGATTGGAGGAAAGAGGGAGGACAACGTACTGCAGTTTTCACCAGGAGTAGTGTTCTGGGAAAGGAGCACCACACACTTGCACTCCTGCTCACGCTTTTCCACACCAAATGGAAAGGGCACGATCCGAGCAGTGGGTCGGCCTGTTGCACAAGCTTAGCAGTTACTTTTGTCTAGACTCTGGACTGTATATTTAACCCATTCTACACAGGCGTTTGCATCCCCGTAACCTGTTTCTATTTCTATGGTTTGCTTTAAGTTTTCAGCTTTGATTATTCTAATTATCTTGCCCCCTTAAGTATTACTGAAGGGTTAACTGGAGAGAATGTTGTTAATGACAAGTTTAATGGAGAGGAAAGGACCCGTAGATGGAATCTCCCCAGAGGATCTCTACCAGTAACCTCTACCCCTATGCCATATACCCCATCAACTCCCCCACTGGCATTGGGTCATTTATCAGCTCCTTTACTAGTTATTACCACTGGGTTGCATGAATATTCCTGCAATTTGGTGGGGTATTACCTTTATAAAAGGTTATTTTATCCTTTAATTTCCAGCGGGTTGGGCGGATCCAACTCCTATCTACAGTCCATCCCTTGTACTGGGTAGTCCACCATACATCAGCCCAAGAGAGGCAAGGGGGGATTCAGCTGAAAACATTCCTTACTGGCTCTGGGCACAGATATTTATCCTTCCCACTCAGCCACCGCTAGTACTCCAAATTCCCACAGTCCACTACCTGACATGTCAAACTGCACTGTTTGAAACTCTAAGCCCTTGGTTATATTTATTACTAGTTTGACAGGACTCATTGCATTCTGAACTGGGAACATTATGGCTAGCATAAGTATCCCCATTCCTAGTCTGAGCTTTAAGCTGCCCATTCTTCAGTTTTCTAAAGCACCTGACCAAGTGGTATGGAGACACAGGTTTGACCTGCCCCCCACCTTTTCTGATATTCCCTCCCAGCCATTGTCTTTTTAGAGTGACCCTAAAGGGATCTGAGTTTGGAGTTATTTTCCAAGATTTGGACAGAGTTGCTGGGTACTTACAGTCCAGTTCAGACACTGGTTCCTTTACTCGGGTGTAGTGAGTCCAGCCTTTCTCTGCCGTCCGGACTGCAGTTTCAGTTGTTAACAAAACTTGATAAGGTCCCTCCCAGGTTGGTTGAAGTCTGGACTCCTTCCATGACTTGATGAGGACCCAGCTGCCAGGTTGGTGTTGATGGACAGCAAATTCAAGGGGCAGAGTCTGGGCCAGCAAACCAGGGTGCCTGAGGGATGACAGAGTAGGAGACAAAGCCAGGACACAATTTTTAAGGAAGAGGTTCTTTGAATCTAAGGAAGAGGGATCTCTAGTTTTAGCTGCCCCACTGGGGGCATCTCAGTATAAACAACTTGAATACTCTGAATGGCCTGAGGCCTGGTTCCCTTCCCCCATGTACTTGTTTCCTTGGGGCTTTCTTATTAACCCTTTGGCAAATTATGCCTCATTTACATATTTGTTTAGCTACAGTATAAAGGCCCACACATCCAAAATGCTTAAGAACCAGATCACACATGGCCTGTACTCCCCAATGACTCCCCTGGTGTAAAACTGCTAACACCTCCCTTAGGTACAGACACCCCTGAACTCATTAAAATGAAGCACAGCAAGAATTTATCAACATTTAAGGCTATTTACTGCTAAAAAGAATGGAGCAATTAGACTAAAGTACAACAATAATTCAGAATAATCCAGGATTAATGAACAAAAAGGCTCATCATTCCTAAACACCCACTGAAAATCCAGTCTTCAATACACTCAGTTCAGTGATGCCTGAATACACTTAATTCACATATATATACACCTTGAACACACACAAGGTTTGCTGTCAGATGAGTAATAACCCACTCTTCAGGGGGAGGAGCACAAGCCTTGGTGTGTGGCATTTGACAATATAAGTGGTGTCTCTATTCCCACCAGAGCCAATTTCAAGCTAGCAACCTGGCATCCCCAAACACAGAGCTGGGAAGAGATATGCACCATTCACTGTCCCAAGTTCATTTGATGCGGCTTCAGTGAACCTCAACCCCTTTTACAGAAACATGTGCATACAATCCACTTGCACTCTGATTACGAACCTTTTGCTTTTGCCCAAAAATATGTTAGCAAAACCATACTACAAATCACAAGAACATATAACCCCTTATATATTTGGAACAGACAGATACATACAACTTACATGGCTTAAACCACTTCTACCCAAGGGAAAATGCTGCACACAGTAAAATTCATAAATACACACCCATAACCACAAAAAACCACACATTATGCCCATTTACAAGCATGTACAGCCAGTTTCTTTCATACTTTCAAGTAAAGAGTTGTCTCATTCTCCACACTATTGTGAACCTGCACACAATTGCCCAGCTTTAGAGTACACACAAACTAGTATACACTACAAAGACACAAAGAAATATCTCCAGTCTACCATAGATGAGTACACAGGAAATCTCTGCCAAGTCCCAAACCATACACTGACAAACTCCCACAGCTTTAAAGACTCCTACATAATATATCACATGCTTTTATTACATACAAATACAATTATCCCACATCCCTGTGTAAACACACGACCCAAACTTCCATTAGATACATGAATCTTCAGCTCCCAGAATGCAGACACTAAAATATGCAAATGTATCCACCAATACATAACCAGCCCCACATCACTTAAGTATATGGATAGAGAATCACACAAACCCCATGCCACAGAATTCTTAAATCTGAACATGTATGACACCCCACCAAACCCAGAAATTTCCTTAGTTTCCTTTATGTCTAGGGAAGAGGCAAGCCAACCATGGCCTGAGTTCCCCCCAGCCCAATCCCCCCTCTTTCTTCCTAACTGGCCCCGACTACTTCTGTCTCGCCTCTGTCTCTCTCCTCCCTGCCTCGTCCCTAATCTCTCCTTGACCGTGAGGTCAAGGTCAGCCATGCTCATCATGACCTTAGCTTCCTGCTGCTGCTTTTCCTCCTCTCTTCTCACAAACACTTTCTGAGACTCAATAACTCCTCCAATGGCTTCTCCAGCCATCCGTCCATTTTCTGGATCTTTTTCTGACTATCAGGCCAAGATCCCTTTACATAGCTGACCTTTAGCCTTCCCTGGGCCACAGGATTATTGGGATTCATTCCTGAGTATTTCCTCAGCTGGTCCTTCAACCTTTACAGGTGGGCTGAGGGGGTCTCATCTTTTTCCTGAGTTACCTCAAAGGCCTTACTTAGGTTCTGGGATTTGGGTACAGCCAATTTTATTCCCAGTATAGCTAGTTCTCTAAGATCTTCCATGTGTGTTCTAGCCCCCTGGTCATTATTATTGCAATTGGGGTCCACATTGGGGATCTTCTGCTCTGCTGCCCTCACCCCTTGTCCGGGCGGGTGCTGCCTCCCCCGTTCTCTCATAGCCGCCCTCCTCACCATTCCCCGCTCTTCTCCTGTAAAGAGGATATTCTGTATGGACATAAGTTCTGACCAGATATATAAACTGGGGCCTAAGAATTGATCTAATTATTCAGCTTGCCTCGCTGCATCTTCCATTAATGATTTCATTTCCCTCTTCAAGTTCCTTACTTCTGTACTCATCAGTGGGACATTTACATAACCAATTTCTCCTGATCTAATAGGTACTTCTCTGAGACGGTAAAGAGACTTGGTGGATTTATATGCTCTCATCCTCCTTTCCTCAGAAGCCTCAGAAATGGAAACCTCTGGATATTTTTCTTATACTGTTCCAATTCTTTTCTTAACTGTTGGTGGGTTGTAACTGATGAAGCAGTAGCCACCAGTTGGCTCTCCAATTGTCCCTCTGATTCCCCGGGAGCGTGGCCTAATTCCATTGAATCTTAAAGGTTCAACTGTCCCTGCCCCAGTGGGGGAGGGGAAACATAAGGGGGGGGGAGCTTAACAAAGGATCCCAGGTTTTAGTTTCTAAAGATTCAGTCTCTGAATCTGGGTTCTTAACTATCATGGGATAGAAACTGGTCTCTTTTCCCTGCAGCCAGCACATGGCATAGTCAGATTCCTCCTTGGAAAAAGGTTTCTTTTTATTAACATAATGTACGAGATCAGCACAAAGCCATTCCTCATCTGCCCCGTATTTTGGCCAGAATACATCGGGCAGCAAAATGCTTTCTCTTGTCCAAACACAACAACAATATTTAATTATTTTCCTTTTATCCTTTCCCTTGGTCTGATCACTTTCAGCCCAGTGTTTCAACATCCCCCCCCCAGTGGACTATCCAGAGGAATGTTCCCCGGGGACCCTACAGGTACCCCCTTCCCTTTTTTTCCCCAGCCGACCAACTGCCAATATTCCCCATTCTGACTCTTGTCTGGGCATCTTTCCCTTAGGATCAGCCTCAGACTCATCAGAATGTCCCCACCACCAAGGTAATACTTAATAGTCCTTTTTTCTTACCTTGATCTGTGCACAGAGTTACCTGGTTGCTGCGAGGCACGTTTTTCCTTCCCCCTTTCTAGTCCACAATCAGCAGACCTAAGCATCTGATCATGTGTCTCCCCAGCAGTCACAGGTGGGCCCCCAATGATGGAGTCCAAGACCGCTCAAATGGCAGGGCGTGCCTTCCCTTCTTCCATCCTGGGGGTCCTCCTCGATGCTTCAAGTCCCGGATGAGCCCCCAAGAATTGTGAGAAACAAACACTATTCCTAAAAAGGAATAAATGCTTACCCAATTGTGGAGAAGAAAAGAATTTATTCACAATCTTGCAAGAACAGGCACCCAACCAAAATGTGGGGGGTTGGCACACAGAACAATAGACCCAGCATTATTTATTCCCTATGCCTAACTGCAAGTCCCTCCCCTGTTTCTCCGGTGGCTGGATACTTCAGAGGTTACATTCTATTTGACAAGCCTAACTAGCCCAGGCAAATTTGAAACATGCAGCCTGCCTAAATTAGAAACATTTGAAAAAAGTCCCCTGCACAAACTTGAAACATTTGAAACTAGTCTCCATCCCTCTTTCCTTTGTTCTTTAACTGCAGAGCCAGTCTGAGCTAGTTTGGTAACAACTTATGAAGCTATTTTAGGAACCTCAACCACCCCCCCATCTCCACCTTGCAAGGATGGTGGACAGATAAACGGGAGGACCAGCCACCAATTATAGCTTGGCTTCTTGACCCTCTGCCATTCCCCTGAGCTGCCCTCACCCTGTGTGAAAGCTAAACTTAATCTAATTCTCACAGACACCATCAAGCATATCCAACATATGCATTATGGGAGTCCAAGAAGAAGAAAGTGAGAAAGGGGCAGAAGGAATGCTTAAAGAAATAATGGCAGAAAACTTCCAAAATTTAACAAAATCCATGAATATGCACATTCAAGAATCCCAGTGAACCCCAAATAGGATAAACTCAAGAAGAGCCATGCCCAGATACATAGTAATCAAATTATCCAATGCAAAGGACAAGGAGGGTGTTCTGAAAGCTACAAGAGAAAAACAATGAGTTCTACACAAGGGAATCCTAATGAGATTAAGTTCCAATTTCTCATTGGAAGTAAGAAAGCAGTGGTACAAAAATTTTTAAGTGCTGGAAAAAGACAAATAAATGTCAACCACGAGTTTTGTATCCAGAAGACTTTTTTTTTTTAAATAAGGACAAGAATAAGACATTCCTGATGAACAAAAGTCAAGGGATTCATTACCACTAGACCTGGCCTACAAGCAATGCTAAAGGGAGGTCTTCAGACTGAAATGAAAGGACACTAGACAGCAGATCAAAGCATCATAAAGAAATAAAGAGCTTGAGTAAAGGTAAACAAATGAATAATTATCAATGTCAGCATCATTGTATTGTACTTTTTGGCATATAACTGTCCTTATTACTTCTTATGGTGCTAAAATGAAAATGCATAAAAAGTAATGATAAATCTGTGGTTTTGAATATACAAGGTACAAAGATATAATTTGTAACAAGAACCAAAGAAGGTGGTGGGATAGGGAATACAGGAATATTTTATTTGTATGCTATTGAAGATGACTTAGTATCAAATCAAATATGATTGTTATAGAGTTAGGATGTGAAATTTTACCCCATGGTAACCACAAAGAAAATACATGAAAATTATATTCAGAAATATATGAGAAGGGACTCAAAATGGTAAAATATAAAAAAAAGATAAACAAATAAATATGGAAGCAGAAGGACTGAGGATCAACAAAGATAGAAGACTTAAAAAAACTAAATCACAAAATGGCAGAAGAATGTCCTGAATTATCAATAGTTATTTTAAATGTAAATGGGTTAAAATGCTCCAGTAAAAAGATACAGATTGGCATAATGGATTAAAAAAAAAAAAGTATAACTCAACTATAAACTATCTATCTACAAAACAATCATCTTAAATTCAAAGATATAAGTAGACTGAAAGTGAAAGGATGGAAAAAACTACCCCAAGCAAGTAGTAACCAAAAGAGAGATGGGGTAGTTATACTAATATCAGATAAAATAAACTTAAATTCAAAAGCTATTTTGAGGGACAAAGAAGGTCATTATATACTGATAAAGGGGTCAATTCAGCAAGAATACTTAAAAATTATAAATATATATGCACCTAATAGCAGAACCCCAAAATATATGAAGCAACTGTTGACAGATTTTAAGGGAGAAATAGATGGTTCTAAATTAATATTAATAGTAGGAGATTTCAATACACTGCTTTAAAAACTGGACACAACATCCAGATAGAAGATCAGTAAGAAAATAGAAGACTTGAGTGATACTCTAAACCAGCTAGCCCTAACAGACAAACATAGAACACTGCACCCAGCAGCAGCAGAAAACACATTCTTCAGGACAAACCATATGTTAGGTCACAAGTCTCAATAAATTAAAAAATATTGAAGTCACACAATGTACCTGTGGGGACCCAGGGTCCAGGCTCCCCCTTCCTAATGGGGAATTAGGCCCCACAGCACATAGCAGCCTGCATGATCAGAACAGAAGCTGAAGCACATCAGACCTCCTCAAGGAAGAAAGTATGTACAGATGGTATCGTAAACAAAGCATTGAAACTCCCCTCCCCTGATCACTGTCAATAACAAGCCTCCAGACCCTAGTGTCATGAGACTCTGCTGAAACACTGTTCTCATGCTCTGTGAAACATCTTTGTCCTAAATCCTTGTAAACTGCCCCTTGAGCTCCCTGCCCTTGCAGAGCACTAATTCCATTCTCCTCAGACACCAGGGCCCCTCTCCTGTTCATAAGTCCTAATAAACCCATGTCTGACTCCATGCCTGGTATATTCTTTGGTCTTAGGGCTGCACTGACCAGAGTACTTCAAGAGCTGGGTTGGAACAATATCTTCTCTAACCATGATGGAATGAAGCTAAAAATAAATAGCAAAGGGGGAAACAGAAAATTCAAAAATATTTGGAAATTAAATGACGTACTCTTGAACAACCAATGAGTCAAGAAGAAATCACAAAAGAAATTAGGAAATATCTTGAAGTGAATGAAAATGAAAACACAAAATACTAAAACCTATGGGATGCAGCAAAGGCAGTGCCAGGAGGGAAACTTATAGATCTAAATACTTACATTAAAAAAGAAGAAAGATCTCAAATCTGACTTCTCACCTCAAAACTGGAGGATCACAGTGATTTGGAGATGTGTACTCCAGAAAAACATGTTCTTAAACTTAACCCATTCCTATGGGAGTGAATCTATTTTAAGTAGGACCTTTTGATGAGGTTACTTCAGTTAAGTAGTGGCCCAGGATGGGTTTTAACCCTCTTACTGGAGTCTTTTCTAAATGGAATGAATAGAGAGAGAGAAAGAAAGCCATGGGAGATAGAAACCAAAATCATGGAACCTGGAAGAGAATGGAGAGACCAGCAGACACCCACACATGTCTCACCATGTGGCAGAGGAGCCAGGTATCACTGACAGCTGGTCTTCAGGAAGAAAGCATCACCTTGATGATGCCTTGATTTGGACATTCTCACGGCCTCAAACTGTAAGCTAATGCACTCCCATTGTTTTAAGCCAACAAATTTCATGGAATCTGCTTTAAGCAGCCTAGGAAGCTAAAACAAGGATCTAGAAAAAGAAGAGCAACTAAACCCAAAGCAAGCAGAAGGAAGGAAATAACAAAGATCAGAGTGGAGATAAATGAAAGAAATTTTTTTTTAAAAAAAGAGCAAAAATCAACAAAACAAAAAGTTGGTTCTTTGAAAAGATCAATAAAATTGATAAAACTTTAGATAGGCAATAAAGAAAAAGAGAGAGAGACACAAAAACTAAAATCAGAAATGAAAAGGGAACCATCAATGCCCACCCCACAGAAATAAAAACGATTATAAGAGTGTGCTGGTTTGAATCTGTTATGTACCCCACAAAAGCCATGTTCTTTTAATCCAGTATTATGGGGGCAGACTTATTGTGGTGGGACATTTTGATTAGATTTTCATGGAGATGTGACCTTGCCCCTTCAAGGTGGGTCTCAATTAGTTTACTGGAGTCCTGAAGAGAGCTCATGGAGAGAGAGATTGAGCTCAGGTCTGACACAGATACAGATGCTTGAAGATGCTAAGCTGAAAAGAGATGGAGCCCAGAGTTTGCCCCAGAGAAGCCAAGTGAGAAACCACAGATGCTTAAAGAAAAACTCACTGGAATCAGAAGCTGAAAGCAACACAACCAGGGAGCAAAGGACCAGCAGACATCAGCTACATGCCTCCCCAGCTGACAGAGGTATTCCAGACACCATCAGCCTTTTATCAGTGAAGGTATCCTCTTGTTGATGCCTTAGTTTGGATGCTTTTATAATCTTAGAACTGTAAATTTGCAACTTAGTAAATCCCTATTGTTAAAAGCCAGTTCATTTCTGGTATATTGCATTTTGGCAACTTTAGCAAACCAAAAAACCAAAACAAAGAGGATACTTTAAACAATCATACACCAACAAAATAGATTAGCTAGATGAAATGGATAAATTCCTAGAAACATACAAACTATCTACACTGATTCAAGAAGAAACAGATCTCAACAAACCAGTTGCAAGTAAAGAGATTGAATCAGTAATCAAAAATCTGCCAACATCAACAAAAAAAAGCTAGGCCCAGATGGCTTCACAGGGGAATTTTACCAAATATTCCAAAAAGAATTAATACTAATCCTACTCAAACTCTTCTGAAAAATTGTGGAGGAGAGAACACTCCTTATCTCATTCTATGAGGCCAACTTTACCTCCATACCAAAGCCAGATAAAGACATCACAAGAAAAGAAAACTATATAGCAATATCCTTTATGAATATAGATGTAAAACTCAACAAAATACTGGAAAACTGAATCCAACAGCATTATACACCAAGATCAAGTGATATTTATCTCAGGTATGCAAGGATCATTCAATATAAGAAAATCAATTAGTGTAACACACCAAATTAACAGAACAAAGGAAAAAAAAAACACATGATCATCTTGATTATGCAGAAAAGGCACTTAACAAAATCCAGCATCACTTCTTGATAAAAACACTTGGAAAACTAGGAATAGAAGGTAACTTCCTCAACATGATAAAGGATATATATGAAAAATAGAATCATCATATTGAATGGTGAAAGACTGAAAGCTTTCCCTCTAAAATCAGGAACAAGGCAAGGATGCCCACTGTCACAACTGTTATTCAACATTGTACTGGAAGTTCCAGTGAGAGCAATTAGGCAAGAAAAAGAAATAAAAGCATCCAAATTAGAAAGGACAAAGTGAAATTTTCCTTATTTGCAGATGGCATGATCCTACGTACAGTAAAATCCTGAAAAGTCCACAACAAAGTTACCAGAACTAAAAAACAAATTCAGCAAAGCGGCAGGGCAAAACATCAACACACAACAGTGTGCAGGGCAAGACAGCAGAGTGGTGAGGTGTGGAATTTAGTTACTCCTCTAGGGCATCTGGTAAATAGCCAGGAACTGTTTGGAACAACTGTTTGGGAGACTTCTGTGACTGGACACACATTGTATACCAATCTAGAATGGGTGGAGTGGATGAGAGCACAGTGAAGAACTGTAAGTTTCCCCAGCCAGGGGCCTGGCACCCATCCCACACAAATAAACAATCTCTGCTGGGAACAGGGAGGGGGGCTCGACTAGGCTCCAATTGCAGAATTAACTGACAAATTCAGACTGCTGAATAAGCTCTGAGCACAGATAAATTAAGAGCAAACACAAAAGGAACAGGGAGGTTTCAGCCTGGCAGAGAGGAGGTGGGGCTAACAACATCAACCACAACAAAAACCAGAGACTTTTGGAGTTGAAGGAGCTCAGAACACTGGAAAAAGGTGGGGCCCTAAGAAAAAGGGGCACACAGAAATGGGTATGAACTCAGGCTCTCTATTGGCAAAACAAGGGAGTTGGGGTCCAGCTCTGAAAAGGGGTTTTTCTTTTCTTTTCTTTTTTTCTCTCCAGCTCTTTATTTTCTTTATTTTTCAGTAGCCCACTAGAGCTACTCCAGCACTGCTCTGGGCAAGGGAAGAATTAAAGTAGACAGGTGAAGGAGACAATTCCCTAAGGAGCATATCTTTAAATAGCCCATACCAGGAGGAAGGGGAAAAAAAACTAGGCAAAGATAAAACTGTGGCTTTAATCCCAGCAAAGAGTAGGCAGAGCTGACAAAAAATAAAATAAAATGTAACAAAATAAAAAAGAATAATGATGGAGGCTTTTGGATTTGGCCAAGCACAGAGTGCTAGAAAGGGGCTGTGCCCCAAGAAGGGGAGTGAGTGCCTGGAGCTGGGTAACAGCTTTCCTTTTTTTTTTTTTTCAAATTAACTATCCTATGTAACTCAGTAGAGAAAGCCTCAGATATTTTCGATTGGCAGCTAGACCCAGATAAGAGTGGAGCTAAGGTAAGTCTGAGAGAAAAATCAATGAGTCTACTGGGGAAGACAATTCCCTAAAGGGCATAACTTCCCCAAGAAAAGGGGGGGTGGGGACCAGCTGAATTTTTTGTGTTTTTTGTTTTAGAAACCAGAGTTTAGTTCTATTTAAAAATGCTCAGAAGATGCTAAAAAAGGTCCAGTGGCCCAAAAATATTCAGGTTTGATATAAGATTATAGTCAGGTGCTGACTGTTGGTGCTGCAGATTGATTCTGGGTGATTCTAAGCCATGATAATTCTCCTAGTGAATTTGCCTGATGTCTGGTATTCAAGAGTGACCAATATTCCAACAATGACTAAAAAAAAAAGTGGCAGAAATTGTCATTGTCATTCCAAGGGAGAAAGTTGTATGAGCTGGGTACAAAGCCACCACAACAACTCCAAAAATCAAAATTATTATTCCAGTAAAGAATCAACAGAAGCATTCACAGCATCTACATGAAAACCTTTCTTGCTTTATTCTCTACAGCCAGGTCTTCTGACAAGCCCAGATCATGATGAGTCTTATCTGGTATTAAATGTAGCTCTTTCACAACAGAAACAGCCAGACACCACTCAAGATGAAATCTTTTTTTTTTTTTTTTTAACATAGAACAATAAACTGTTATTACATGAGCTAGGATGAAAGGTGGGAATTATTTGCCTTTTCAGGCCTTCATTTTCCTCAGATAAACTCCACCTCCTTGTCTTCTAGCACATAGCATTCTGCTTGGTCACACTGGCCTGGCCTTGAAGCAATGCATGCAAGAAGCTTGCCCTGCTGGAACTGCTCCTCAGGAAGACTGCTGATCTTGACATCCTTTTTCCTTTCATCATATTTCTTCTGATTTTTCTTTGATCATTTTTTGTTTAAAATTTCTTCCTCCTCAGGAGTCAGCTTGGCTCCCTTTTTGGAGCCAAGGGGCAGAGCATAGTGGGACTCATATCACTGCTGGTATGGTGTCCTGTCAATGAGCACAATACAGTGCTTCTTCAGAGAACTCAGACCCCAGGAGCTGGAAAACAGAAACAGCTTGAGTCAGCCACACCCCTGGCAGGTACAGGAGCTGTTGAGAATGAGAGGCACCACATTTCTTTATGCCAGTGGGGAGCTGCAGATTGAACCAGCATCACCTGCTGGAGAGGATAGGAAAAGCACAGAGTCTAGAGTCTTCACAGGGGTTCTGACAACCTGTGGGGTCTCATTCTCAGGGAAGCTTGATATGGACTACACCACCTACTGAGAGCTAGGCCTGTCCAGACTGGGAAAATCTACTGGGGTCAATCATATCTGGGAAGCACCCCCCCCCCAAAAAAAAAGTTACATAGAGGCAGGGCAAGAACCAGAAAAACAGAAGCTGAAAAATTCTGATCAACTAAACAGAAGCTATGCTAGAGGTCAAGAATAAATTGAACTGAGTGCCAAAGAACAGATAGAGAACAACAAGGCAAACAAACAAGAAAACCTTAGGAAAAAAGAGTGAAAATGAACTCCAGAATAATCAAGAAAATCATATGTCTAGATAGCTAAAATTCATGAACCATACTAGGAAACACGAAAATATGGACTAGCCAAAAGAACAAACTAACACTTCAACTGTGATACAGGAATTAAAACTAACTAAGATGTTCAAACAAATCTTCTAAAACAAATCAATGAGCTGAAAGAAAATGTGGTAAAAGAGGTGAAGGATAGAAGGCACTGAATGACCATAAACAAGAATTTGTAAACTTGAAAAAACAAATGGCAGAACTCATGGAAATGAAAGGCACAATAGAAAAGATGAAAAACACAATGGAGACATACAACAGTAGACTTGAAGATGCAGAAGAAAGGATCAGTGAACTAGAAGACAGGACATCTGAAATCATACAGACAAAAGAAAAGATAGGGAAAAGAATGGAAAAATACAAGCAGGGTCTTAGGAAACTGAATTACAACATGAAGCATGTGAATATATATGTTATGGGTATACCAGAAGGAGCAGAAAAGGGAAAAGAGTAGAAAGAATAATAGAAGAAATAATCACTGAAAATTTCCCAACTCTTATGACAGACATAAAATTACAGATTCAAGAAGTGCAGCATACCCCAAAGAGAATACATCCAAATAGACCTACTCCAAGACACTTACTGATCAGATTGTCCAATGTAGGGAGAATTCTGAAACTAGCAAGAGAAAAGCAATCCATCACATACAAGGGAAGCTCAATAAGACTATGTACAGATTTCTCCATAGAAACTATGAAAGTGACAAGACAGTGGTATAATATATTTTAAATATATCTCTGAAAGAGAAAAACAGCCAACCAAAAATTCTGTATACAGCAAAACTGTCTTTCAAAAACAAGGAAGAGATTAAAATATCTTCAGAAATACAGAACATTGAGAGATTTTGTGAATAAGAGACCTGCTATACAAGAAATACTAAAGAGAGTGATACAGGCTAATAGGAAAAGACAGCAGAGAGAGGTTTGGAGAAGAGTGTAGAAATGAAGACTATCAGGAAGGGTAAAAGGAGAGAGAGAGAGAATAAGATATGACATATAAAACCCAAAAGAGAAAATGATAGAAGAAAGTACTGTGTTTACAGTAATTACACTAAATATTAATGGATTAAGCTACTCAATAAAAAGACATAGACAGGCAGGATGGATTAAAAAAAAGGATCCATGTATATGCTGTCTACAAGAGACTCACTTTAGACACAAGGAGAGAAATAGGTTGACAGTGAAAGGTTGGAAAAAGATATTTCATGTAAACAAACAGAAAAGAATGGGGGTAGCTTTATTAATATCAGACAAATTAGACTTCAAATGTAAAACATTGAAAGAGACAAAGGACACTATATATTAATAAAAGGGGCAATTAATCAAGAAGACATAACAATCATAAATATTTATGTACCAAGCCAGAGTGCCTCAAAATACATGAGTCAAACACTAACAACACTGAAGTGAGAAGTAGATACCTCTACAATAATATTTGGAGACTTCAATACACCACTCTCATCAATGGAAAGAACATCTAGACAGAGGATCAATAAGGAAACAGAGATGTTGAATTGTATGATAAATGTACTAGACTTGTAAACATTTACAGAACCCTACACACCCCACAACAGCAGGATACACATTTTTCACAAGTGCTTAAGGATCATTCACTAGGATAGACCAATGTTGCATCATAAAGCAAATCTCAACAAATTTAAAAATATTGATATTAAAACAGAACAGTTTCTCAGATCATAATGGAATGAAGTTGGAAATCAATAAAAAGCAGAAGGTCAGAAAATTCACAAATATATGGAGGCCAAACAACATACCCTTAAACAACCAGTGGATAAAGGAAGAAATTACGAGAAACTAGTAAATATCTTGAGGCAAATGAAAATGAAAACACAACATATCAAAACTTATGGGATACAGAAAAGGTGGTGCTGAGGGGAGAAATTTCTTGCCCTAATTGTCTATATTAAACAAGAAGAGAGAGCAAAAATTGAGAAACCAAGTGTTCACCTGGAGGAACTAGAGAAAGAAAAGCAAACTAACCCCAAAGCAAACAGAAGAAAACAAATAACAAAGATTACAGCAGAAATAAATGAAATTGAGAACCTGCAAACAATGGAAAGAATCAACAAAACCAGAAGTTGGTTCTTTGATAAAATCAATAAAATTGATGGACACTTACCTAGGCTAACAAAAAAAAAAAAAAAAAAAAAGGAAAGAAAGAAAAGAAAAGAAAAAGAAAGTGAATGCAAATAAATAAAATTAGAAATGGGAAAGGGGACATAACTACTGACCCCACAGAAATAAAGGAGATAATGAGAGGATACTATGAGCAACTATATGCTGATAAACTAGACAACATAGACGAAATGGACAACTTCCTAGAAAAGCATGAACAACCAATGTGGACTCGAGAAGAAATAGATGACCTCAACAAACCAATCATAAGTAAAGAGATTGAATCAGTCATCAAAAAGTTCCAAAAAAAAAAAAAAAGAAAAGAAAAGTCCAGGACCAGATAGCTTCACATGTGGATTCTACCAAGCATTCAAGAAAGAATTAGTACCAATTCTGCTCATACTCTTCAAAAATTTGGAGAGGAGGGAAATCTACCCAACTCATTCTATGATGCCAATATCACCCTAATTCCAAAGTCAGAAAAAGGTACTACAAAAAAAGAAAATTATAGAACAACCTCTTTAATGAAATACAGATGCAAAAATCCTCAACAAAATATAAATCAAAACCAGCAGCACATTAAAAGAATTATACACCATGACCAAGTGGGATTTATCCCAGATATGCAAGGCTGGTTCAACACAAAAAAATCTATTTATGTAATACACCTCATCAATAAATCAAAGTGGAAAAAGCACAAGATCATCTTGATCGATGCAGCAAATGCATCCAACAAAATTCAACATCCTATCTTGATGAAAACATTCAAAAGGACAGGAATAGAAGGGACCTTTCTCAATATGATAAAGGCAATACATTAAAACCCAAAACTAACATCATACTCAATGGGGAAAGACTGAAAGCTTTCCACCAAAGATCAGGAACAAGACAAGTATGTCCACTATCACCATTGTTATTCAACATTGTGCTGGAAGTCCTAGTTAGAGCAATTAGGCAAGAAAAAGAAATAAAAGCCACCTAAATTGGAGAGGAAGAAGTAAAACTTTCACTGTTCACAGATGACATGATCCTATATGAAGAAAATCTGGAACAATCTATAGCAAAGCTATTAGAGCTAATAAATCAATACAGCAAAGTGGCAAGATGCAAAATCAACACTTAAAAATCAGTAGTGTTTCTATACACACATAATGAGCAACATCAGGAGGAAATAAAAAAATTCTATTTACAATAGCAACCAAAAGAATAAAGTTTTAGGAATAAACTTAACCAAGGCCACAAAAGACCTAAACACAAAAAACTACAAGAAACTGCTAAAAGAAATTGAACAGGACCTAAAAAAAATGGAAGAACATACCATGTTCATGGATTGGAAGACTAAATCTAGTTAAGATGTCAATTCTACTTAAACTTATTTACAGATTCAACACAATACCAATTAAAATCACAACTTACTTTGCAGAAATAGAAAAACCAATAATCAAATTTATTTGGAAGGGCAAGTTTCCCTGAATAGCCAAAAATATCTTGAGAAAAGAGGAATGAGGCTGGAGGTGTCACACTACCTGACTTTGAAACATATTACAAAGCAACAATGGTCAAAACATCATGGTACTGGCATAAAGATAGATATACCGACCAATGGAATTGAATTGAGTGTTCAGAAACAGACCCTCTCATCTATGGACAATTGATCTTTGATAAAGCAGTCAAGTCAAAGCAACAGGGACAGAGCATCCTCTTCAACAAATGGTGTTTGGAGAACTGGATATCCATACCCAAAAGAATGAAAAAGGACTCCTATCTCACACCTTATATGAAAAATAACTTGAAATGGATCAAGGACCTAAACATTAGAGCTAAGACCATAAAACTTTTAGACGAAAATGTAGGGAAATATCTTAAAGATTATGATAGGAGATGGTTTCCTAGATCTTACACCCAAAACATGAGCAATGAAAGAGAAGTACATAAATGGAACCCCCTCAAAATTAAACACTTTTTTACATCAAAGGACTTTGTCAGAAAAGAAAAAAGGCAGCCTACACAATGGGAGATAATATTTGGAAACTACATGTCAGATAAGGTTTTAATATCCAGAATATATAAAGAGAACCTACAACTCAAAACAGAAAGACAAACAACCCAATTAAAAGTGGGCAAAAGACATGGACAGACACTTTTCTGAAGAGGAAATACAAATGGCTCAAAAATGTATGAAAAGATGCTCAACTTCACTGGCTGTTAGGGAAATGCAAATCAAAACCACAATGAGATATCATCTCACACTTACTAGAATGGCTATTATATTAAAAAAAAAAACAGAAATTACAAGTGCTGAAGAGGTTGTGGAGAAAGAGGCACACTTATTCACTGTTGGTGGGAATGTAGAATGGTGCAGCCATTCTGGAACACAGTGTGGAGGTTCCTCAGGAAGCTAAGTATAGAATTGCCATAGGATCCAGCAATTCCACTACTAGGAATATACTCAGAGGAACTGAAAGCTAAGACACGAACAAACATTTGTAAACCGATGTTTATAGCAGCATTATTCACAATTGCCAAGGATGGAAACAGCCCAAACGTTCATCAATGGACAAGTGGATAAACAAACTGTGGTATATACATATGATGTAATATTATGCAGCTGTAAGACAGAACAAAGTCACAGAACATATAACAACATGGATGAAACTTGAGGACGTTATGCTGGGTGAAATTAGCTAGAAACAAAAGGACAAATACTGTATGGTCTCACTAATATGAACTACATTAATGAGCAAACTTTGAGAGTTAAAGCTGAGAACACAGGTTATCAGGTGATAAAAAGAGGGTAAAGATCAGGCATTTGATGCTGAAAGAGTATAGGATTGATTCTTTAGATCCAGAAATGGATATGGATATCACAATACTGTGTAATGGTAGCACAATATTTAAGTGCTCTGAACAAAGATAAGTGGGAGTACAGTTGAAAGAGGAAGACTAGGGGATGTATGACACCAGAAGGAAAGATAGAAGATAAAGACTAGGACTATATAATTTAGTGAAACTTAGAGTGGTCAACGATGGTGATTAAATTTACAAATATAAAAACGTTTGTACATGTGGGACAACAAATGAATGTCAACTTTGCAAGGTGTTGAAAATGGGATGGTATTGGGGAAAAATATAATCAATAAAAACTAGAGTCTATAGCTGACAAGTAACATTATGATATGCTTCCATATTGTATGTAACAAGACAATATACCAAAGCCAAATGTCTATAAGAGGGGGATATAAGGGAAGGGTATGGGATTCTTGATGGTGGTAGTGGTGTCTGGCCTTTTTATTATATTTTATTTTACTTTCTTTTATTTTTACTTTTATTCTTTTTATTATTATTTTAATTTTTTTGAGTAATGAATGTGTTCAAGGGCTAACTGTGGTGGTAAATGCACAACTATATGATGATACTCTGAACAATTTATTGCACACCGTGGATGACTCTATGACATGTGAATATATTTCTATAAAATTGCAGGGGGAAAAACAAACCGAGGGATACAAGTGTTGGCGAAAATGTGGAGAGAGGGATGTAGCTATTCACTGTTGGTGGGGAAGAAGAATGGTGTTGCCCATCTGGAGGGCAGTGTGGTGGTTCCACAAGAAGCTAAGTATGTGGGTGCCATAAGGTCCTGCAACCTCATTATGGGGTATATACTTGGAAGCACTGAGAGCAGGGACACAAATGGACATTGGCACACTGATGTTTATGGCAGCAGTATTCACAATTTGCATTGGATGGAGGTGGCCTAAAGGTACATCGACTGATGAACAGAATGGAGAACTCCAGTGTCTGCAAACAATAGAATATTGAGTGGCCAAAAGAAAGAAGAGGTTGTGAGGCATGCAACTAGGTGAATGGATCTTGAGGACAGCATTTTGAGTGAAATAAGCCAGAAAAAAAAAGACAACATTATAATGCCTCACTAATACAGACTAACTATAATGTGCAAACTCTAAGAATTGAATCTTAGAGCACAGGTTATCAGGGGAAGGCTTATTGTACAGATCCCTAGACTGTAAGCTCTTAAAGCAGTCACATCTATTTCTGAGTTGTAATAGTTGTCTCTAAATTCTGAGATGCTGAGCTGTTTGTGTATAGCCTGGTTGGTCCCTGGAACTTCCAGTATCTGTGTGACACCTGAGACTCAGAGCTAGAGTCAGCAGCTATGAATGTCAATATTACCCCATGCTGCAACTGTTAAAAAAGCTGAAAAAAAGAATTCGGACTTCAATTAGAGATATGAGTGAAGCAGATCTGGTTATGACTAAGGCAAATCAGACAAAAGAGTAAAGGGTAATATTGACTGTCTTTTAAAACTTCAACTTCTGTGAGACCAAGGGAAGAGATGTTTATTTGGTGCAAAATCTATATTTTCTGTAGCACACTAAATAATTTAACTTGTACAGTCAGTTTATTCAAACACCATAATTACATGGGACTTTAAATAGGGAGTGAGATCTGGTTGGTTTGTACAGGTTAGTGTTCCGTGAAACCCCAAAACATCCCAAAGTGATTTGGGCAAAGAATAAAAATGTATTTGCAAAGCCACCCCTGAAGGACTGGGGGGAAATTGGTATATATTAAACTTCCCCAGCTTGGGAATTAATGATATTCTCACAAGCATGGGGACTACCAATTTAGAAAGCCGGGTCCTTGATCTTGGGGCTTGCCTTAATGAAGCTTGTTACTGCAAAGTAGAGGTTAAGCTGACTTATAATTGTTCTTAATAGTCTCCCCCAGAGAACCTCTTTTGTTGCTCAGATGTGGCCTCTCTCTAAGCCCACTCAGCAGGTAAATTCACTGTTCTCTCCCCTACATGGGACATGACTCCCGGGGATGAGCCTGGACCCAGCATTGTGGGATTGAGAAAGCCTTCTTGACCAAAAGGGGGAAGAGGAATGAAATGAAATAAAGTTTCAGTGGCTGAGAGATTTCAAAAGGAGTTGAGAGGTCATTCTGGTGGGTATTCTTACGATTATATAGATTTCCCTTCTTAGTTTTTAGTGTATTGGAATAACTAGAAGGAAATATCTGAAACTCTTGAACTGCAACCCAGTAGCCTTGATTTTTGAAGACAATTGTGTAATTATATAGCTCACACAGTATGACTGTGTGATTGTGAAAACCTTCTGGTTCACATTCCCTTTATCCAGTTTATGGACAAAAGGGTAGAAAAATTGGAACACAATTAAAATGAATAATAGGAGGGGTGGGATGTTTGGGGTGCTCTTCTTTCTTGTATTTTTTTATTTTTATTTTTTCTGGAGTAATGAAAATGTTCAAAAATTGATGGTGGTGATGAATGCACAACTATATGATGGTACTGTGAACAAGTGTACACTGTGGATGACTTTAGGGTATGTGAACATATCTCAAAAAAAACTGAACTGAAAAAAATCAACACACAAAAATTAGTAGTGATTCTTTTTTTGTTTTGTTTTGTTTTGTTTTGTTTTTTGTTTTTTTATCTTCATTTTATTGAGATATATTCACATACCACGCAGTCATACAAAACAAATCGCACTTTCGATTGTTCACAGTACCATTACATAGTTGTACATTCATCACCTAAATCAATCCCTGACACCTTCATTAGCACACACACAAAAATAACAAGAATAATAATTAGAGTCAAAAAGAGCAATTAAAGTAAAAAAGAACACTGGGTACCTTTGTCTGTTTGTTTCCTTCCCCTATTTTTCTACTCATCCATCCATAAACTAGACAAAGTGGAGTGTGGTCCTTATGGCTTTCCCAATCCCATTGTCACCCCTCATAAGCTACATTTTTATACAACTGTCTTCAAGATTCATGGGTTCTGGGTTGTAGTTTGATAGTTTCAGGTATCCGCCACCAGCTACCCCAATTCTTTAGAACCTAAAAAGGGTTGTCTAAAGTGTGCGTAAGAGTGCCCACCAGAGTGACCTCTTGGCTCCTTTTGGAATCTCTCTGCTACTGAAGCTTATTTCATTTCCTTTCCCATCCCTGTTTTGGTCAAGAAGATGTTCTCCGTCCCACGATGCCGGGTCTACATTCCTCCCCGGGAGTCATATTCCACGTTGCCAGGGAGATTCACTCCCCTGGGTGTCTGATCCCACGTAGGGGGGAGGGCAGTGATTTCACCTTTCAAGTTGGCTTAGCTAGAGAGAGAGGGCCACATCTGAGCAACAAAGAGGCATTTGGGAGGAGGCTCTTAGGCACAACCATAGGGACGCCTAGCCTCTCCTTTGCAGCAACCATCTTCCCCAGGGTAAAACCTATGGTAGAGGGCTCAACCCATCAAACCACCAGTCCCCTATATCTGTGGTTATGTTAGCAACCATCGAGGTGGGGTAGGCAAATACCCCTGCATTCTCCACAGGCTCCTCAAGGGGGCACTACATCTTTTTTTCCTTGTTTTTCATTTTTTTTTTAACTTTCCCTTCTTTTTTAAATCATATGAAAAAAAAGTTAAAAAGAAAACAAACATACAATAAAAGAACATTTCAAAGAGACCATAACAAGGGAGTAAGAAAAAGACAACCAACCTAAGATAACTGCTTAACTTCCAACATGTTCCTACTTTACCCCAAGAAAGTTACCTAATATAGCAACATTTCTGTGAACTTGCTCCTACTATATCCATCAGAAATTAGCAGACCATAGTCATTCCTGGGCATCCCCAGAACATTAAATAGCTTATCTGTTCTTCTTGGATTATTGTTCCCCCTTCCTTAATTGTTCTCTATTGCTAGTTCCCCTACATTCTACATTATAAACCATTTGTTTTACATTTTTCAAAGTTCACATTAGTGGTAGCATATAATATTTCTCTTTTTGTGCCTGGCTTATTTCGCTCAGCATCATGTCTTCAAGGTTCATCCATGTTGTCATATGTTTCACGAGATCATTCCTTCTTACTGCCGTGTGGTATTCCATCGTGTGTATATACCACATTTTATTTATCCACTCATCTGTTGAAGGACATTTGGGTTGTTTCCATCTCTTGGCAATTGTGAATAATGCTGCTATGAACATTGGCGTGCAGATATCTGTTCGTGTCACTGCTTTCCGATTTTCCGGGTATAAACCAAGAAGTATAATCGCTGGATCAAAGGGTAACTCTATATCTAGTTTTCTAAGGAACTGCCAGACTGACTTCCAGAGTGGCTGAACCATTACACAGTCCCACCAACAATGAATAAGAGTTCCGATTTCTCCACATCCCCTCCAGCATTTGTAGTTTCCTGTTTGTTTAATGGCAGCCATTCTAATCTGTGTTAGATGGTATCTCATTGTGGTCTTAATTTGCATCTCTCTAATAGCTAGTGAAGCTGAACATTTTTTCATGTGTTTCTTGGCCATTTGTATTTCCTCTTCAGAGAACTGTCTTTTCATATCTTTTGCCCATTTTATAATTGGGCTGTCTGTACTACTATCATTGAGTTGTAGGATTTCTTTATATATGCAAGATATCAGTCTTTTGTCAGATACATGGTTTCCAAAAATTTTTTCCCATTGAGTTGGCTGCCTCTTTACCTTTTTGAGAAATTCCTTTGAGGTGCAGAAACTTCTAAGCTTGAGGAGTTCCCATTTATCTATTTTTTCTTTTGTTGATTGTGCTTTGGGTGTAAGTCTAGGAAGTGGCCGCCTAATACAAGGTCTTGAAGATGTTTTCCTACATTATCTTCTAGGAGTTTTATGGTACTTTCTTTTATATTGAGATCTTTCATCCATTTTGAGTTAATTTTTGTGTAGGGGGTGAGGTAGGGGTCCTCTTTGATTCCTTTGGATATGGATATCCAACTCTCCCAGCCCCATTTGTTGAAAAGACCATTATGACTCAGTTCAGTGACTTTGGGGGCCTTATCAAAGATCAGTCGGCCATAGATCTGAGGGTCTATCTCTGAATTCTCAATTCGATTCCATTGATCTATATGTCTATCTTTGTGCCAGTACCATGCTGTTTTGGCAACTGTGGCTTTATAATAAGCTTCAAAGTCAGGGAGTGTAAGTCCTCCCACTTCGTTTTTCTTTTTTAGAGTGTCTTTAGCAATTCGAGGCATCTTCCCTTTCCAAATAAATTTGATAACTAGCTTTTCCAAGTCTGCAAAGTAGGTTGTTGGAATTTTGATTGGGATTGCATTGAATCTGTAGATGAGTTTGGGTAGAATTGACATCTTAATGACATTTAGTCTTCCTATCCATGAACATGGAATATTTTTCCATCTTTTAAGGTCCCCTTCTATTTCTTTTAGTAGAGTTATGTAGTTTTCTTTGTATAGGTCTTTTACATCTTTGGTTAAGTTTATTCCTAGGTACTTGATTTTTTTAGTTGCTATTGAAAATGGTATCTTTTTCTTGAGTGTCTCTTCAGTTTGTTCATTTCTAGCATATAAAAACATTACTGACTTATGTGCATTAATCTTGTATCCTGCTACTTTGCTAAATTTGTTTATTAGCTCTAGTAGCTGTATCGTCGATTTCTCAGGGTTTTCTAGATATAAGATCATATCATCTGCAAACAATGACAGTTTTACTTCTTCTTTTCCAATTTGGATGCCTTTTATTTCTTTGTCTTGCCGGATTGCCCTGGCTAGCACTTCCAGCACAAAGTTAAATAACAGTGGTGACAGCGGGCATCCTTGTCTTGTTCCTGATCGTAGAGGGAAGGCTTTCAGTTTCTCACCATTGAGTACTATGCTGGCTGTGGGTTTTTCGTATATGCTCTTTATCATGTTGAGGAAGTTTCCTTCAATTCCTACCTTTTGAAGTGTTTTTATCAAAAAGGGATGTTGGATTTTGTCAAATGCTTTTTCAGCATCTATTGAGATGATCAATTGATTTTTCCCTTTTGACTTGTTAATGTGTTGTAATACATTGATCGATTTTCTTATGTTGAAACATCCTTGCATGCCTGGAATGAACCCCACTTGGTCATGGTGTATGACTTTTTTAATGTGTCTTTGGATTCGATTTGCAAGTATTTTGTTGAGGATTTTTGCATCTATATTCATTAGGGAGATTGGCCGGTAGTTTTCCTTTTTTGTAGCATCTTTGCCTGGTTTTGGTATTAGATTGATGTTTGCTTCATAAAATGAGTTAGGTAGTGTTCCATTTTCTTCAATGTTTTGAAAGAGTTTGAGTAAGATTGGTGTCAGTTCTTTCTGGAAAGTTTGGTAGAATTCCCCTGTGAAGCCATCTGGCCCTGGGCATTTATTTGTGGGAAGATTTTTGATGACTGATTGGATCTCTTTGCTTGTGATGGGTTGATTGAGGTCTTCTATTTCTTCTCTGGTCAGCCTAGGTTGTTCATATGTTTCCAGGAAATTGTCCATTTCCTCTACATTATCCACTTTGTTGCCATACAGTTGTTCATAGTATCCTCTTATAATTTTTTAAATTTCTTCAGGATCTGCAGTTATGTCACCTTTTTCATTCATTATTTTGTTTATATGGGTCTTCTCTCTTTTTGATTTTGTCAGTCTAGCTAGGGGCTTGTCAATCTCGTTGATCTTCTCAAAGAACCAACTTTTGGTGATATTTATCCTCTCTATTGTTTTTTTGTTCTCTATGTCATTTATTTCTGCCTTAATCCTTGTTATTTCTTTTCTTCTACTTGGTTTAGGATTGGTTTGCTGTTCATTTTCTAGCTTCTCCAGTTGATCCGTTAGTTCTTTGATTTTGGCTCTTTCTTCCTTTTTAATATATGCGTTTAGTGCTATAAATTTCCCCCTTAGCACTGCTTTTGCTGCATCACATAGGTTTTGATATGTTGTGTTCTCATTTTCATTCGTCTCTATATATTTAGCAATTTCTCTTGCTATTTCTTCGATAACCCACTGATTGTTTAGGAGTGTGTTGTTTAACCTCCAGGTATTTGTGAATTTTCAAAGTCTCTGATGGTTATTGACTTCTAACTGTATTCCATTGTGGTCAGGGAATGTGCTTTGAATAACTTCAATCTTTTTAAATTTATTGAGGCTTGTTTTATGTCCCAGCATATGATCTATTCTGGAGAAAGTTCCATGAGCACTAGAAAAGTATGTGTATCCTGGTGATTTGGGATGTAATGTCCTATATATGTCTGTTAAATCTAATTCATTTATCAGATTGTTTAGGTTTTCAATTTCCTTATTGGTCTGCTGTCTGGTTGATCTATCTATAGGACAGAGTGATGTGTTGAAGTCTCCCACAATTATTGTGGAAACATCAATTGCTTCCTTTAGTTTTGCCAGTGTTTCTCTCATGTATTTTGTGGCACCTTGATTGGGTGCATAGACATTTACGATTGTTATTTCTTCTTGTTGAATTGCCCCTTTTATTAGTATGTAGTGGCCTTCTTTGTCTCTCAAAACATCCCTGCATTTGAAGTCTATTTTATCTGAGATTAATATTGCTACACCTGCTTTCTTTTGGCTGTAGCTTGCATGAAATATTTTTTTCCATCCTTTCACTTTCAGTTTCTTTGTGTCCCTGTGTCTAAGATGAGTCTCTTGTATGCAACATATTGATGGTTCATTTTTTTTGATCCATTCTGCGAATCTATATCTTTTAATTGGGGAGTTTAATCCATTTACATTCAACGTTATAACCGTGAAGGCATTTCTTGAATCAGCCATCTTATCCTTTGGTTTATGTTTCTCATATTTTTCCCCTCTATTAATATCCTTTATTGTACCCATACCAAATCTCTTTAGTACTGAACCTTTCTCCAAGTCTCTCTGTCCTTTCTTTGTTTCTCTGTCTGTAGGGCACCCTTTAGTATCTCCAGTAGGGCAGGTCTCTTGTTAGCAAATTCTCTCAGCATTTGTTTGTCTGTGAAAAATTTAAGCTCTCCCTCAAATCTGAAGGAGAGCTTTGCTGGATAAAGTATTCTTGGTTGGAAATTTTTCTCACTCAGAATTTTAAATATATCGTGCCACTGCCTTCTCGCCTCCATGGTGGCTGCTGAGTAGTCACTACTTAGTCTTATGCTGTTTCCTTTGTATGTGGTGAATTGCTTTTCTCTTGCTGCTTTCAGAACTTGCTCCTTCTCTTCTGTGTTTGACAGTGTGATCAGAATATGTCTCGGAGTGGGTTTATTTGGATTTATTCTATTTGGAGTTCGCTGAGCATTTATGATTTGTGTATTTATGTTGTTTAGAAGATTTGGGAAGTTCTCCCCAACAGTTTCTTTGAATACTCTTCCTAGACCTTTACCCTTTTCTTCCCCTTCTGGAACACCAATGAGTCTTATATTCGGACGTTTCATATTATCTATCATATCCCTGAGGTCCATTTCGATTTTTTCAATTTTTTTCCCCATTCTTTCTTTTATGCTTTCATTTTCCATTCTGTCATCTTCCAGGTCACTGATTCATTGTTCAACTTCCTCTAGTCTTGTACTATGAGTGTCCAGAATCTTTTTAATTTGGTCAACAGTTTCTTTAATTTCCATAAGATCATCCATTTTTTTATTTAGTCTTGCAATGTCTTCTTTATGCTCTTCTAGGGTCTTCTTGATATCCTTTGTATCCCGTACTATGGTCTCATTGTTCATCTTTAGTTCTTTGAGTAGCTGCTCTAGGTGCTGTGTCTCTTCTGGTATTTTGATTTGGGTGCTTGGGCTTGGGTTATCCATATCGTCTGGTTTTTTCATATGCTTTATAATTTTCTGTTGCTTTTGGCCTCTTGGCATTTGCTGAACTTGATAGGGTTCTTTTAGGATTTGTAGACCAATTGAAGTCCTTATCTCTAATTTATCAGATCTACAGCTTCGTGGAGTACACTTTCTCTAACTAACCAGCAGGTGGCGTCCACGAGCCACCTGTTCTCCACAAGCCAGTTCTCCCCTGCTTAGCCTTTTCGGTGAGTGAGGGAGTGAGTCTTGTGGGGTCCAAATGGTGTACCAAGCTTGCGTGTGTAGTTGGTGTTGCCTGCCCTGTATATGGGGCGTGTTTCTGGGCGGTCAGGGAGGGGGGGTGGCTCTAACAATCAAATCTCCCTGGTGATCCTAGAGTTTTAAAGCTGCTGCAATAGTCTAATCCTTCAGTTCAGTCCTGCCACAGTTTGTCTCTGCCACTGACCCACAAGTCCTTGGTATTGGCGTATGGCTCCTGAGACTTGCAAGTGGGCCCCTCTTCCAGGCTGTGCACCCCAGGTCCTCTGTTGAGGGATGACTGTGGTATGTCACAGGTGAGTGCCGTCCCCCCAGGGCAGTTCTGGGCTGCTGGACTGTGTAGGGAGGCTCCCAGTCTGCTGAAATGATGGCTGAATGGGTCTTTGTTAATTCACACTGCTCCACCTTCCCAACTCTGGGACAATCAGCTGAGGTTGCAGGGAAGGCTAATGTCCACGCCCAGTTTTGTGGTGTGTGCCTGTTATTTGAAGCGCTTCCGTCACACTGGGTTGTCTGGGGCAGCTCTGGGCTATGGGGCTGGCGATGGGCAGGAGTGTTTCCTGTCCACCAGGATGATGGCTGTGAGCAGACACCCCCCTTTTCTTGGGAAGTTGTGGTGTTTAGTGAATTTTCTCAGCCACTGCATTATTTCCTTTTGTCTCAGAGCTCTCTTAGTTCTGCTCTTGTCTTGACCTGCCCAAATTGCAAGTCTTTGAAGCTTTCTGTATTGGGCTTCTTAGAGTAATTGTTTTAGAAAAAGAAAAAAGGATTAAAAAAAAGGGCCCTCCTCAGAGATCTAATGGGTTATTGAAATGCTAAGAGACAAAGCAATTAGGGCCATTAAGGAAAGGTCCACAGGGCAGAGAGATCAGCTTTTCTTCTGGATTTGCATATGAGCCTCAGGGCCTGAGCTCTGCCCTTCCCCTTTCTATGTTCACCAGAACTCCAAAAATCCTCCGCTTTTATTTTGGAGTTTTTCATGTTGTTTTTTTCTATGCCTGTCTCTTCTCTGCTGGGCTGGCTGCTCTCAGATTCTCTGGTGTCTGGTCTCAGTCTATGTATGGTTGGAGTTTGGATCAGTAGAATGAGTTTCTGATAAGGGCTGCCACTGCAGTTCTCCCTTCTCCTTCCTGGAGCTGACAGCCCCTCCTCCCATGGGACTGAGCCTGGCAGGGAGGGGTGCGGGTCCCCTGGCCACAAAAACTTACAGATTTCACTGATCTCAGCAGTTCCACATTTTCATGAGTGTTGTATGAAGTATGCCCAAAGTCAGATTGCTCTGTGGTGTCCAGTCCACGCAGTTCCTGGCTTTCTACCTACTTTCCTGGAGGAGTAACTAAAACATACAGCTCACCAGTCCGCCACCTTGCCCCGCCTCAGTAGTGATTCTATACACTAATAATGAGCAATCTAAAGAAGAAATCAAGAAAAAAAATTCCATTTACAGTAACCACTAAAAGAATCAAATATCTAGGAATGTATCTAACCAAGGATGTAAAGGACTTGTACACAGAAAACTGCAAAACATTGCTAAAAGAAATCAAAGAAGACCTATATAAATAGAAGAGCATTCCATGTTCATGGATTTGAAGACTAAGTATCGTTAAGATGTCAGTTCTATCCAAAACAATTTACTGATTTAACGCAATCTCAATCAAATCTCTAACATCCCTCTTTGCAGAAATGGAAAAGCCAACCATCAAAGTTATATGGAAGGATAAGGGGCCCTCAATAGCAAAAGCCATCTTGAAAAAGAAGAATGAAGTTGGAGAGCTCACACTTCACAATCTTAAAACTTATTACAAAACAGTACGGTTCTGGCACAGGACAGACTAATGGAATAAAATTGAGCATTCAAAAATCAACTGTTACACTTATGGTAAACTGATTTTTTTATAAGAATTAAGACAATGCAATTAGGAAAGAAAAGTCTCTTCCACAAATGGTGCTGGGAAAACTGGATCTCCATACACAAAAGAATGAAAGTGGACTCCCTAAAACATCATATACAGAAATCCACTCAAAATGGATCAAATATTTAAATGTAAGAATGTAAGAACTATAAAACACTTAGAAGAAAATATAGAGAAGTAGCTTTAGGACCTTGTGCTACGTAACAGTTTTTTAGACTTTATACACAGAAGGCAGAAACAACAAAAGAAAACAAAATAGATAAATAGTACCTCATCAAAATTAGAAACTTTTTTACTGGAAAGGATTTTGTCCTGAAAGTAAAATGACAACCTACACAATGGGAGAAAATGTTTGGAAACCCCATATCCAATAAGGGTTTAATTTCCAGAATAAATAAAGAAATCCTTCAACTCAACAACAAAAAGAAAAACAATCCAATTAAAAATGGGCAAAAGACTTGCATAGACATTTCTCCAAAGAAGTTATAAAAAAAAATGCACAAAAAAGATTTTCAACATCATTAGCTATTACAGAATTGCAAATCAAAACCACAATGAATACTATTTCCGCCCTCTAGAATGGCTACTATTTAAAAAATGGAAAATTACAAGTGTTGGAGAAAATGCAGAGAAATAGGAACACTCATTCATTGTTGGTGGGAATGCAAACGGTGCAGCTGCTGTGGAAGACAGTTTGGTGGTTTCTCAGAAAGTAAAAGATAGAATTACCATGTGACCTGGCAATCTCATTTCCTGGTATATAATAAAAAAGAGTTGAAAGTGGGGACTTGAACATATATTTGCACACCAGTGTTCATAGCAGCATTATTCACAATTGCCAAAAGATGGAAGCAACCCAAGTGTCCATCAACCAATGAACAGATAAATAAAATGTGGTCTATACACACAAAGGATTATTATTCAGCCATAAAAAGGAACAAAGTTCTGATATATACGACAACATGAATGAACCCTGAAGACTGTGTTGAGTGAAATAAGCTGAACATAAGAGGACAAATATTGTATTACCTCACTGATATGACATAATTAGAATAAGCAAATTCATCGAGTCAGAAACTATTTTAGTTACCAGGTTACAAGGGGACAGAGTGGGGATAGGGAATGGGGGGTTAATACTTAAATTGTACAGAATTTCTATTTGGGTTGAAGGAAAAGTTTTGGTCATGAATGGTGGTGATAGTAGCAAAACATTGTGAGTGTCATTAACAGCACTGCTTATATATCTGAATTTGGTTAAAAGGGGAAAGTTTAGGTCTCATATATGTAACTAGAATGAAAATTTTAAAAAATAAGACATGGGGCTGTACAATACAGTGAACCCTAATGTAAACCATGGACTATGATTAATAGTATAATTATAAAAATGTTCTTTCATCCATGGGAACAAATATACCACAATAAAGCAAGGTGTTAATAATAGAAGGGTATAAGGGAACTCTGTATTTTATGCATAATTGTTCTATAAACCTACAATTTCTCTAAGAAAAAAAACATTTTGGATCACACCAATTCCTCCTCCGATTCCAATCCAACACAGAGGGTTCACTCTGGCTCTATCCCTTCCCATATTTGTAACTCCCTTCCCCAACAGTGAGGAGGGGTAAAATTGACAGCGAATTGATGGAGGGGAAGTCTGGAAAGCCCTGGCCAAGGGATAGTCTGCTCTTCTTCCTACGGGGGACTTGGGGGACTTCGGTTTCTTCCCTCTTGGACAGATGTGGGCTGGTTAGCACCCTCTGGTGCTGTCATCCGCCGAACCCCGTGGTCTCTCCAGCTTTCCCCATTCCCCAGCACCTGCCAGCATGCTCCTGAGAAGCTGGGACGCTCTGCCTCACTGTCCCGAGGGGGGGCAGTGAAGAGCCTGTGATTCCCCAAGTTTTCTGCCTTCTTCCTGTCCCATGCTGCCACAGCCGCCTTTTCTGGCCCTGAGCAAGTCCCCAGGCGCCCCATAACACCTGGCAGCGGCCCCATGAGCTGGGGAGGGACGTGGCCTGCTTGGGCTCCCACAGCTAGGAGAGAGAGGCAACCCTTCTCTTCTTGGGGAGCCAGACCACGAGCAGACGAGCAGCAGGGGATGCACATGTGGCCTGTCCCCAACCTGCCACCCGGGCACTGGCTGGCAGAAGGGGGTGCCCGTCATTTCCTGGAGGCCACCCTGTCCCGTTTCCCCTCCTCCTTTTTCTAACTCCCCTTTGCACTTGCCACCAAGGCCCTCTACCCTTGGATAATAGTTCTTCCTCTTTATTTTATCGCATTCCCAGTACAAAACTAATACCACCAAAGAAGACAAAGTCACACTTAACTTTTCTTTTAAGTCTACAAAATAAATAACAAGTTGGCATTAACAGTGGGAGTTTCGTTCCCCCAGCCGGGCCCCTCGTCCAAATGCCCCAGGGGTCCTTCCTCTTGCACAACCCCCTCTCCCTCCCTCATCCTGCTTTATCTCCCGTGTACCCAGGTCACCATTCCTGGAATCTGAGGAGCCCTCTTCCAGACAGAAGCACCAGGCCCTCATTCTCACTGGCACGATTGTCTCCTACCACTCCTCATTGAGAAAAGCCTACAATCCACTTACCAAAGCTACAAAGTCCTGGGTTAAAGGGCTTTGTTCCTTCTCTTCTTCAAAATTTCAAGAGAAAAGGCCTCAGAATCGTGAGGATAATGGGGCCTTCTGTTTTCCCAGGCATATGAGTGAAAAATATAACAAAGCATACCCAAATTGCACCCAATAATTTATCTGATGAGGAAAATGAAGTTAGGAACACTGGGTTTTGTTGCAGGATTGAACACAAACCTCATTTCCTTCCCTGCAGAAGCCTCGCTAAAATAACAGCAAAGGGCTTAAAAAAGACATAAACCCCCAAACATGGAGAGAATAGGAGAGGAGAGAATAGTAACAAATTATTTGAAACTGGACAGCAGATGGGTGCATGATGACTGAATAAAAAGGCCCAGAAAGCCAAATCTCATCCTGAGCTACCCCACAGAACCCTCAAAACACCCAGGAACTGGCAGCACCAGTGCGTCAAAGGCCAATGAGGAATCGATGGTATATGCTGAAATAAGGAGGGGGTGGATGCCAATCCTCCCTCCACTGCCATCCTCCCACCCCAGCTAGAAGTCCGGAGGTTCATTCTCCAGAGAAAGAACTAAAGGACCAGCGGAGTTGGTACCTTTCAAAGGCAAAAGAGTTATGAACTCAGGTATACTGAGATCCCTCCTCCAACCTCCATGCCCAGAATGCCAACAGCGAGATCATTATACTCCTGTCAGGAGACTGGAGACTCTTCTCTGGGGAATTTGGCCAGCAAAGGGGAAAGATTTAGACATATTCAGCCTTGGAATGGGGTTTTCCCCAGCAAACAATTCAGACAGACAACTTGCAGCTAAGTTCAAAGCCTGACAAGCCCCAGCACTTCTTAAGTCATTCAAAAATTCAAAAACTGGTAAGAAGCACTATTTAATCATGAGCACATGATCAGATGATCAGAATAGTTTTGGGCTCCTTCACGGCAACACTGGAAGCAAAAAGCTACCAGAGAAGGACCTCCAAAATTCTGGAGGGAAATTATTTCCAACACAGAATTCTATACCCAGCTAAACTATTAGCCATGTATGAAGGACGAATAAAACCCTTTACGGGCATACAAGACCTCAAGAAATTTTACTTCCCAGTCTTTTTTTTTTAATTAACTTATCAAATAAAAAAAACATTTCCAAACAAAACAAAGCAAAGCAATGGTAAACATAAAAATCCTGAAACAACTTCATTCCTTCCAATACACTCCCACCATACCAAAAGAAAATTAACGAAACACAGTCACACCTGAGCATTCGCATATTATTAAGATCAGCCTTGTTGAGGCTTGTTGAGGGGGGCTCTCATCAACAGGAGGCCTATTGTCATTCTTTACACATTTTATTCGAGTATAACAAAAATACACATGGCCTAAGTGGAGCGCTTGATGGATTATCACAAAGAGAACACATTCATGTTCCCATCATCCCAGTCAAGAAATACACATGTACTAACACCTGAGAAGCCCCCTGATGTGTCCTCCCAAGGCCAGTCACCGTCGATCAGTCTTGTCTGCACATGAACTTTACATAACTGGGCTCAGTGTGGTCTTTTTAGATAGCCAGGCAGAATGTCCAGATGAGGCTGGTCCTGGGGTGAGGTTTCTGTTCTCTCCACCAGGACCTACTGTGTCCACCTGCTCAGGACACACATGTCTCCAATCACAAGCCCAAGGTGGGTTGCAGGGAACAGGAAGCACAGTGCAGCCCACTCCCTCTGACCTGACTCCCGGACCTCTCCCCACAGCCACCCTGCCAGAGGTCCCGAATGTGCAAGCTCTTGCTTCTGACTCCCTCAGAATGGACTCTTGTGACATCTCACAACAGCAAAGACAGGGTGGCATCCAGAGCCTGTCCAGCCTGTCCTCAGTGTCCTCCTGAATCCACCATCATGGGGTCATGTTCCTGCCCCTGCTGAGAGAACTGACCCCGTACACCCCAAGACCTTCCTCAAGACTCGGGCATCTCCAACAGGTCATCCTGAATCTGGATTCCAAAAAAGAAACCACCAAGTCCTTCTCCCATCACAATTCCAGCATCTCTACAAGGCCAGGTTAACATCTTTCCTAAAGCTCACAGTTTGCCTCCCTCCCCACTGGAACCCACCATCAGTGAAGGAACCGTCTCATCTATGCATCGGCGAGCTCTAGCCTTGTTTAACCCCTGAAGCCACCCCCTCGCTTTCTAACCCGATTCTGGTGCCCAAGCACTCCCCGCATTGTGACCAACCAAGGAAGGCCTCATCGTCTCTCCTCGTGTCTATGGGCTCCAGACATACCCACGTACCCTGAGAGAAAAGCGGCAGGCCTTTTCCCCAGGCACACACACACCTGAGGAAGTAGTTCCAAGACAGGACATAAAAAGAACTGTCGTGGAAATAGGTTTGAAGGTTGGCTTAGTTTGAAGTTGGCGGTGCCTTCCGGGGTCAAAAGGGCCTCAGGACACACTCATTCATCTCTCTCCAGTGGCCACTATTCAAGTCCTTTGGGTCCCAGATGGTTCTCTGAGCGAAGTGGAAGTTCCTTCCCTCAGCTTTCTCCCACTGGGCCCTCCACGCAGTCCCACTTGTTGCAGTGGCACTAAACTCATTGCCACACAAAGAAACTGCAAACCTTCATCGAGCTTCCAGGAGTCTTTTTACCACAGCATACCTCAGAAAGGGAACAAGTGATTCAGGGTATAGTAAGTAGACTTTTACACAAAATATTAAATCATTTCATACTGCTTTTCCAAAATTCAGAGAATATACAGCAGATTCCCTCTTCTTTCTGTCCAAGGACAACTGAAATAAAATGATTTCCACAGACTTTGGGGAAATTTTTCAGGCTTGAAAAATGCATGAACTTTCTTATTTGAACTCTGCACCACATTCTTTTAACAAGAGCATGGAAACTTCCTCCTGATGAGTTTTGTCAGAATCTGTTTCCTCCGTCACATTTTGCCACTGTGTTCGACCTGATTATTGGAAATCCTGTTTTGGAGAAAAATTATAAGAGCCTAACACTTGTGAAATAAAACTGAATAGAGCCATTAGAAGTCATTTCTGAGGTAAAAGATTTTTAAAATTGTTTTACAGAAATAGAAATTCCAAAGATTGAATCAAGTCAGTAGAGAAGTTCCTTAGAATCGGTCCCTTCTCATTTCTGCTGCTTTGTTGTCTTCTCGCTAAGCTCCCCAACTCCCCGGCAAGTCCCACACCCACACACAACTGTGCATGTGCAAAATGTGTGCCTTTGCACATGTGAATTTTTGTGCACTTCCAATTTAAATATTGTGTATGAATTAATACACGTACGTATAAAAGCAATGCAGTCGTGAATTTAAAAGCTCAAATACTACAAAGGAAGACAATGTGAGCCATAAAATGTCCCCTTCCACCCTTGTTCACCCCCCACCCCAGACCCTTCCCCAGAGGCAACCACACCACTAATGGCTGCTTGGACATCCAGGCAGAAAAGGGGTGTGTCTACACCTCTGCCCGCCAGCCAGGCGGCCTGTCTGCCACTGCCGCCACCCACTTCACAGAAGCCCCCCTGGGCGAGGCTTTGCCCTGCAGTTCTCCTTGTTTCTTTCACTTCATTATGCTCCTTGGACCTCTATCCTTATGCGTTTAACTTGCCCGCTATTAATAACTATTTAGGTTTTTTGCTTTGCTAAGCAAAGAACAGTCTGCAGATACATGTCTGTGATGGTTAGTTAGATGTGTCAACTTGGCTAGGCTTTAGGACCCAGTTATTTAATCAAACACAAATCTAGGTGTGGTGGTTGGGGTATTTTGCAGTAAAGAGATTTCCCTCAACAATGTGGGTGGGCGTCATCCAATCAATCTGGCTATTGGGGATTGAACTGCGTCCCCCACAGACGGCATGGTGAGTTCCCAAACCTGGTCCTGTGGGTGGGAACCCAAATAGGACCTCGGAAGATGTTACTGGTTATGGCTGACTGAGGGTGGGCCTCCACCCACGGTGGCTGCAGTCCCCAGAGGCAAAGGAAATTGGACACGGAAAGAGAAGCCACTGGAAGAGCGAGAAACCCAAGCCAACGGAACCTGGAGGAGAAAGATGACATCTCCACATACCAAGTGATGGAAAAGCCAAGGACCAAAGACGGCCAGCAGCCAGCCCCGGAACAGCACAATCTCTGGGGAGAAAGCGTCGCCTGGCTGACACTGTGGTTTTAGACTTCTCCTAGCCAAACCCTGAGCCAATAAACGTCCGTTGTTTAAGCCAACTCACTGCAAGGCATTTGTTTTAGCAGCAGGGAAACTAAGACGACGGCCTTAAGAGCAGCAATGGAGGTTCCCCACAAAAGAAGAAATCCTACCCCAAGCCTGCAGCACCCACTCCTGTCGGCATTCCCGGATTCCAGCCCACCAGCCTGCCGACGGATATCAGGCTTTTCTGTCCGCACAACCACGAGCCGGTTCTGTAAAATAAATATCTTTGTGTGCGTGTGTATGTCCCGCGATCAAACTGTCTCAAGTTTGCCGACCTGCAAGAAGGGATATGGTGGCTTCTTTGATATGAGTTTCCTTATAGTCATGAACTCCTTAAAGGAAAATAGATACAAATACGGAGGCTCTGGCTTCCCCCCAGAACCAACTCTGGCACGCAGTGGGTCTCCCGCTGTCTCCCTGGATGAGCCTGCAAGGAGTCCCGCCACATTCTCAGCTCTCCTTACAGAGGTGGCCCGGTGGGGTGCCCGGCCATCACTCCTGCCCCCTGCCCACCGCTCACCCCTGCTCTCCGGAAAACAGCGGAGCCACTGGCGGCTGTGTTGGAAGCATCAGCCCTGGGAGGAGTGGAGAGAGGCCAGGGGTTCCCTCCCCCCACAGAGGACCACAGGGACACCCCCCCACCTCCCCAGGGGCTGACAAGACTTTTGCAAGAACAGTAGGAAGGTGACCTCCCTAGTGGGCTGACGCTAGAGGCCCCGACCTGCTCAGAGAGCAGTCTGCACCTCTCACGATGGGAGAACCCACAGAAACAGATGCTTCTCGCTCCGCCGCTAAGGCCTCACAGGGTGTAGGAGGCAATGCCCCCTCAGAGTTGGAAAAAATTAGTATCTGAAGGCCGGTGGCTTCAAAAAGGACAGAAGAAAGCGCTCTCCTTTCGAAAAATGGTTTATTACCCTCTACCCTGGCAGTGTCTGAGTCCCACAGAAAGCCTAAGTCATGCCCTTCAGTCTGAAATTGTTGCCTGATTTTGAAATGTAGGCATTACATAGGCAAATGCCAATTTTGAAGTCATAAAAGCCATTCTAAGTCTTAAGCCACAGCCACAAATCCAAGAGATTTGGCTACATAAAAATTTAAAACTTCTGCATAGCAACCAAAACAAAAGACATAAATCCAAAACTGAATGAAAAAATGACAGTGGTAAAATTAATTCAGTATACATTAGTATATGGTGGAGATGGGCTAAAATCCTTAATAAAAGACGCTCTTAAAATCAGTAGAAAAAACAGCACAAATAGACAATTTCCTAAATGCCCAATAATAAATGAAAAGATGTCCAACATCACCAGAAATTAAAATTAAAGTGATGAAAAGGGTGGTTTTACCTATCGGATTGCCAAAGACAAAATGACATAACACAATTCAGGGCTGGCAAGAGTGTGGGCAAACCGGCATTCCTATTCTCCCAGTGAGTGGACAGCAAATTAATCTGGCGTTTCTGGAGGGCATTTTGGCAAGAAGCAACACAGCCTTTGGCTAGCATTCTCTCTTCTAGGAATTTATCCTAAGGGAATACTCAGGCGGGATCCAAAACCACACTGTCAAAACACGGTCACCACGGCATTGTTTTAAAAACAGTGGAGAAACATGCCAAAATATTAATAGTCCATATATCTGGGTGATCAGGTTATTAACTAGGCCCATTTTCCCCAAACTTTCTGCAATGAGTGGGTATTACTCTTCTAGTGGGAAAAGTGTATTAAAGTATCAATTCAAGCATTAAAATAGTATCAGGGGATCCTGACACTCATCTGGCTGGCCCCAAATTTCCCCTGTAGGAAAGCATCTTGGTTTTCATGATCTTATCAAATCTCTGGTACTTTCTAGAGAGGAAATGAACCCCCAGTTGACCCCCCAGACATGTCTGGATTGGGGACCAAGGGATTGACAGGGACAGTTTTGTGTCTTGCTTGCACTCTGCCCCTTCCAAGAGAGCAGACAACCCCAGTGAGCGAGGAGGGGGTCTGGCTGGTTTCAGCTCCCTGAGCGGCACCTGGGGCATGGGGTTCTTGGGCGTTATCCGTGGACTGTAGACTTCAAGGTCACTCGTCAGTGAATGGCAGAGATGATGTAGGACCCCGCTCCCAGTCCTGGGTTCCTAGAAGACAGCCCACCTGGGGCTCCCCCAGCAGACCTTACAACCAGGGCAGGACTCCTCTCCCCAGAATTTGTCTCCTTCCGGTTAGAACCAGGCTGTAGGTGTATGCAAGGAGCCAGCCACCCCGGTCCCCAGCAAAATGGGGGCTAGGCCCAGGGGCCCGCACACATCAGCAGGTGCTCAGGGGAATTTCGAGGATGACTGACGAGATGCGCCCTTGGGGCACCCAGGCCCTGAAAATGACACACCGGGGCCTTGAATCCAGCCTGCCCTGTTCCCTGCAGAATGACCTTGGGAAGCGATTTCTCCGTTCTCAGCTCGGCTCCCTACCTCTGCACTGGGGCGGGGAGGGGGCGGGGCGCTCAAGTGAGCAAAGGAGTGTGCGGCCCTGGGCAGAGGTCCCCGGGGGCGCCTGGACGCATTCTGCAAAACCAAAGCCAAGAGGCGGAGGGAGGCCCTGCGGGAGGTGGGCGTGGGGGGGCACCCCCGAGCCTGGGGTCCCCCGGGATGGGGGAAGAGGTATCGCCGCCGTGCCAGGCGCCCCGCGGACCCGCGCGGCCTGGGGGCCTCTGACAGCCTCCGCCGCACTTCCCTAGGCCCCCCCGGCCCTCACGGCTGAGCCGGCCGCCTCTGCACTCGCGGGGTCAGGTCGGGGCTTGGCTCAGGCCCCGGGGCCAGGACGGGGACCAGGTCGGGAGGGTCCCCGCCCGGAGCGCGGGCTGGGGGCTGGGGTGGGGGTGGGGCGCGCCGCTGCCGTCGCCCCCGCCCCGCCCCCAGGGCGTTCCGGGCGCCCCGCCCCGTCCGCAGGCTCCGGGGTGCGGGCGGGCGGCCGGCAGGTGGGCGCGCTCTCGCCGGGCGGGGGTCCGGCCGGGCCGCGCGCCTCCCCCGGAACTCGGCCATGCCATTCCCATGATGCCCAGCCACCGGGCACGGCTTCCGGAGCGCGGCCGCCGCCGCCGCCGCCCGGTAGGTAGCAGGGAGGGGGCCGGCCGGGGGGGTCGCCCCGCCCCCCGCGCCGGCCCCGCCCCTCCCGGCACCTCCCACCGCGCGCCCGGGGCCGAGGGTTTGGGGGGCGGGAGCCGGGCCGGCGCGTCCCCCCGCGCCCACCTCGCGGCCCCGCCCCGCCCCGGCCGGCAGCCCCGAGGCCGCCGCCGCCTCCTCCCCTGGGACGCGGGGCGGGGCGGGCCGGAGGCCGAGGTGAGCAGCCGCGGGCCGGCGGGGGTGGGGGCTCCCCGGGAGGGGGCGCCGCGGCGGGCGGGGTGGCCTGGCTCGGGCGGCGGGGGCTGTGACCCGGCCTGGGCGGGGGTCACGGCCGCGCCGGTCCTCGCCCCCGCGCGCGCCCCGCGTTCCTCGAAAGCCGGCGGGGGCCGCGGGGCCAGGCCGGGCCCAGGTGAGGCGCAGGTGAGGGCCCGCCGGGCAGAGCTTCCGGCCTGGCCCGGGGCGCGCGCTGCCCTGGAGAAGGGCCCCGGGCCCTGGCCCTCCCGCGGAAATGCCGTGCGCGCCCCGCGCCCGGGTGCAGTTGCGCTCACGGCACTCCCCAGCCTCAATCATAAGTCCACGGATCCCAGAGAAAGAACCCGGGGTGTAGACGCGCGTGGAGGCCGAGGCCGGGCCTCTTCCTCGCGGGAGGCGTTCGCACTCACCTGGCCGAGAGAGGGCGGGTTGTGGCTCCAGGTGGAGGAGTCCCTCCCGTCCTGGCAGAGGAAGCGCTGGGGGCTATGCGGGGCTCCCCGCAGGGAGGTGGGTGCCCCCCAGGCAGCTGGGCGAGAGGCGCCCCGGGGCAGGGAGCAGCCTGCGGCCCAGGTGAACAGTTGGTCAGGGCATGTCGAGCCTGAGGGTGTCACCTCACCCCTAGGACCACAGTCACAGGAAATACTACCACGGTTTTGTGTGGTGGAAGTGTTGTTGCCATGTTGTAATATCTGGGCTCCGGGGCAGCTGAGCGGAATTCTAGTGGGAGCCCACCCCAGGGTGGCAGGAGAGAGCCAGGCCCCCTTTCTCCTTTGCATGCCCACCCTCCCTTCCCTAGCCCTGAGAGAAAGCTTCTTCCAGGAGGTAAGGCTGCCTGCCAAAGTGCTTTTTTGGTGAGCTGAGAAATGTATTTAGGGGGCATTTGATTGTTAAGATGAAACTTAAGGTTGGTTTTTAATCTCTTTAGGCTGGGAAGATGTCGGGGTGCCCTCCACCACTCTTTACATTCTTCACCTCCTCCAAGCTGGCCCCATGCATCTTTGGGGTTTAGGTGCTGGGTGTCCCCACAGATACACTGGAGATCTGGTCCAGGGGTGCTCGGGGTGCAGGGCAGCAGTCTGACCAAGCCTGAGCCGCTGGCTTTGCCTCACCCTTGTCTCCAAGTAAGGTTTAGGAGAGGTTTCCAAAGGGATTCATCTCAGGTAGTTGATTGTGTCAAAGCTGCAAGTTGTCGCGCTTTTTTAGCTTATTCTTGAACCAGGTTAATTTAACAATTCAGAACACTGCTCACTAGAAGTATGAGCTCTGCCTACAAACATTTAAAAGTTTGGTGAGCACAGTTAGAGGAGAGCAGCGTGGTTTTCCTCTGGAAGAGCCCCTCCCCCGGCACTGCTACCTGGAGTAAAAATCACTGGGGTCCCTTGAGACTGCCCTGGGGTCTGCTCTCTACAGTAGTATGGCCACTTAAAAGGTTAACGTTCTCGGGGATGTGAAAGGAAATGAAATAAGCTTCAGTGGCAGAGAGAATCCAAAAGGAGCTGAGAGGTCACTCTGGTGGGCACTCTTACGCACACTTTAGACAACCCTTTTTAGGTTCTAAAGAATTGGGGTAGCTGGTGGTGGATACCTGAAACTATCAAACTACAACCCAGAACCCATGAATCTCGAAGACAGTTGTATAAAAATGTAGCTTATGAGGGGTGACAAGGGGATTGGGAAAGCCATAAGGACCACACTCCACTTTGTCTAGTTTATGGATGGATGAGTAGAAAAATAGGGGAAGGAAACAAACAGACAAAGGTACCCAGTGTTCTTTTTTACTTCAATTGCTCTTTTTCACTCTAATTATTATTCTTGTTATTCTTGTGTGTGTGCTAATGAAGGTGTCAGGGATTGATTTGGGTGATGAATGTACAACTATGTAATGGTACTGTGAACAATCGAAAGTACGATTTGTTTTGTATGACTGCATGCTATATGAATATATCTCAATAAAATGAAGATTAAAAAAAAAAAAAAAAAAAAAAGACATAAAGAGGTTAACGTTCTCACTTAGAGACTCCTCACGGCTGATCCCCAGACCCATGTGAACACATTCTGTAAGTTCTGTAATTTTACCAAGGCAGGTCTAGCCCGCCCCATTTTTGGTCCTTTCCCGACATCTGGGGGAATCTTCTGAGAAGGTGACTTCATGGGGGAAATTGTGGGCTGCCAGAATTTGAGAACCAGCAGATACTGTCACAAATTCCCCCACTCCCCATCACGGCAGTGTCAGAGCTACTGTCCAGGACAATTGTAAATTAGTTGTGATTAAATGTATTTGGTCTCACAGTCAGTTCCTCCAAAGTTTAATTTTGAGCTCTTCAATGAGTGATATTTCTTTCCAAAAATTTTTATTAATTTTTAAAGTAAGCTTAATGTTGGTTTTGAATCTCTCCAGGCTGGGAAGATGTCCAGGTACCCTGTGTCACTCTTTACAGTCTTGCCTTCTCCGAGATGGCCTCACATGGCTTCGGGGTGCTTAAGCCTCTGAGTTAGATGTCTCCGATTCTCATTAATTCTGGCAGTCAGAAATCTTAAAAAAAAAAAAAAAAAAAAAAGTGGGGAAAGGATGCACTGGAGCCTGAGGGTGGTGATGAGCCAATCCCTGAAGTGCCTTGAGAACATCAGCTGATGATCACACCAAACCTGGGCTTGTAATTGCCACAAATTCTCACCTCTCAGTTTTGCTTTCTGGGCATGTGTCTGTGAGAGCAGATGACTGACTTCTGAATTTGTCATGCCGTCTGGTTCATTTATTGGATCCACTGTGAAAATCTGTCTGGGTTTAGGTGACCAGATCATGCTTTCTTGGAAAGCCCTGTGGTTTGTAAGTACCAGATTATGTACTCATTGGAGGAAGGAAACTTCTGTTCCAATTGAGAAAGCTCCTGGTGGAAAAGGATCTGCACTGGAAGTAAAGCAAATCGATAGACCAGCTCCAGTCCACCTGCTGCGGTTCTGGGGGACGACAGCCTTGCCTTGTGCTGTTCCTGGGTGGAGTTGAAATTCTCTGCAGCTGTAAAGGCTGCGGCCAGTGGTCTCCTCTTGGACTTGGATGGCCTTGCTCTCAGGTGGTGATGTTGCTGTTGGGAGGAGTGTGTTAGGAATTAACAGTTGCATAATGCTGCTTGTCTTTTCCTAATAGGCTGTGGTATTTGCAGCCTGTGTTATCTCCCCTGGCTGCCCCCTGCAAGCAGGTCTTCCAGGTGTTTCCAAGACCCCCCAGCGGTTATGCGGGGGCAGCCACTTTGGGTCTGCAGCACAGAAACCACAGTGTGGCCTGCACAGATTGAAAGAGGGCACCTGGCCACGTTTGGGGAACGATCCATGCCAGTTACCTAAAACATGGCCCCAAGAGACCATCTGGCAGAGATATGCTAGACATTTTAAAATTAAGATGCTCTTCTAAGATTGACTCTCAAAGGTGTTTGGGAAAACAATGTTTGAATTGCTCACATCGTATCACCTTTTATTCTAGGAACTTGGCCCTGACAAGGATGAACCGACCTGTGAACTTGGTAAACGCTGGATTCGTAATAGTCCTTTTTAACCTGCAAACAGTTTTGCAGATTTTATTTCATTGGCACCTCTTGCTAGCCTTTTGAGGTAAATATTCTCCTTTTCCAGAGAAAACGAAAGCCCAGAGAACGACAGGAAGTTCCCGGGAGACGCTGCCTGTGTGTGCGTGTTGTGTGGGCCTGGTGCTGGGTGGTCCGCAAGCATCTTCTTCCTGACTGTTCACAGCGGCCTGGGCTGCACATGCTCCTCCTGCGACAGCTCTGGGCCCCTGTGTCTGCGCGGTGTCTCCGGGGCCACAGGCGACGAGAGCAGCGAGAGCGGCCCTGGCTGGCTTCCCAAACGCCTGACGCCGGTGTGCTCTCCTTCCCGCCCAGGATGTGACACGGGCAGAGACACAGACCCACTTCCCCGCGTGCCCATCCCCGCCTGCTAGAATGTTCCTCATGAAGGCTCCTCCAGTGGTTGCTCTCCAGTCCACATGGGAGGCGTTTGGCCCGTCTGGAGACTTTAGGCTGCCTGGTGAGGGCGCGGCAAACGCGGCGGTGAGCGCCCAGGTTCAGATGATCCTCGGCAAGCTGCGGGGCGACGAGGCTGCCTGGGGGATGAGCGATGGGTGCGCTGCGCAGAGAAGCCCGAGGGCGGAGCGCTGCCGCGACGCCCGGCTGGCCGCCCACCCCACTGTGCTGAGCGAGCGGCCCCCGTTCGCCGCCTGCGCTTTTGCTGCTGGTGTCGACCCCACGGAGGAGGAGGAAGCTGCGGACTTCGGCCCCTTGGTGCTGGATTCGGACAGTGATGACTCCGTGGACCGGGACATCGAGGAAGCCATCCAGGAGTATCTGAAGGCAAAGAGCAGTGCTGCGCAGCCCCTGCCCGGAGGGGCCCAGCCTTCCGGGGCCGCAGAGGGGGGCAGCAGGTGCAGAGCAGAATCCCCGCCCGGCAGTGCCACACCCTCCCCGGGCCCTGCAGCGCCTGGTGCTGGCGCCGCCTCGGGAGGGGTCCCCGGGGGCCACACGGGTGCCGGTGACAGGCGTGGCTCCGCTTCCCCGGTGAGCGTGAGCAGTGAGGACTCCTTCGAGCGGAGCATACAGGCAGAGATAGAACAGTTTCTAAACAAGAAAAAACAACACGAAAGCCAAAAATGCGAGGTTTCCCTAGACAGAAATCCAGACCCGAGTGAAACGCCTGCAAAACCAGCATGCAAAGCCAACAGGGAACCATCCGCCAAGGTGCATCGCCAGGAACTGCTGAGTGCATGTAAGGAGTTTGTCTTCCGAAAACCTCCCAGGGTCACCAGGGCCAGTGCACAGCCCAGAGGCCCCAAGTCCAAGGTCACCAGTGAGCTGGAGAACTCCGGCACCTCAAAACCAGTGGCCCTTGAACCCCCCACCGCCTGCCAAACTCTGGAAGCAGCACAGGCCAAAGCAGGCGTTAGTAAGAGTGTGGGTGGTGGGCGGAGGGGACCGTGGGCCCAGAGCACAGCCCTGGGCCCCGAGGCGTCCGACTCGAGCAGTGACGACGGCATCGAGGAGGCTATCCAGCTGTACCAGCTGGAGAAGACAAGGAAGGAGGCAGGCGGGGAGCTGCCACACAGAGCCCAGCCCTGTGAGGACCGGGGACCCAGCCCTGCCTCGCTCAGCACAAGCAGCTCCATGAGAAGTGCCTTGCCTGAGCCCCACCGGAAAGCACCGACCAGGAGGAAGCAGATCCCCACCAAGGCCATGGGCCCAGACCCTGGCGGCCTCCATTCCGACCGTGCCCCCAGGCCACAGAAGGATACCACGGTCCCCACACCTCCCGTAAATGCAGCTGCCAAGAGCGAGTCTGCGGAACGGTCCTCATGCCGGGTGGACACGTCCACCGAGCTGATGTGTGCAGAAGCCATCCTGGACATCTCCAAGACCATCCTGCCAGCCCCTGGGGCGGGCGGAGACAGGCCCCTGTCCACAGGCATGCTCCCGTGTGCCCCAGAGGTGCCTTCCCACCCTGACGGGGACAGCAGCTCCGTGGACAGCGACGACAGCATAGAGCAGGAAATCCGGACGTTTCTGGCGCTGAAGGCCAGCACTGACAGCCGCCCGCAGTCCAGAGAGAGCCCGCCATCGTCTCCCAGACCCAACCACCAGGCCGGCGGCCCCAAGGCCCCTGTCAGCACAACACCGGACTCATCACTGAGCTGCAAAAGGAAACACAGAGGCGGGGGCCAGGCTGTGAGACCGTCAACACCGAAGAAAACGAAAGAGGCGGCGTGTGAGAGTGTGCAGCATGCTGACCTCTGGCAGGGGAAGGTGCTGCCCGGCCAGGGCGGGTGGGACGCTCCGGGCCAGAGCAGGGAGGGCAGGGCCAGGGGCCAGGCGGTCCGGCTCATGGACGAGCACGCTGTCCCGGACACCAGAGGCGGTGTGTCCCAAGGCCACGGCAAGGTGGACGAGGTGAGGGTCGTGGATGAGAAAGAGAGCTCAGATGACAAGAGCAGTTCGCTGGACAGTGATGAAGACCTTGACACGGCCATCAAGGACTTGCTGAGCTCCAAGCGGAAGCTCAAGAAGAGGTGGAAGGAGCCCAGAGCTGGGGGCAAGAAGAGGGTTAGGTTCAGCACCACTGAGACCCAGTTTTTAGATAAACTAGGGGGCTTCCAGAAAGACTGGAAAGATAAGAGCCCACATTTGTTGAAAAGCTGCCTCTCAAAATCCAAAAAAGACAGCAGGGAAAATGTGAGAAAACCTTTGAACTTCCTCACCAGTGGAGCTGAGAGGAGGAAGCCAGATGCTGCCGGGAACGAGCAGGTGCCCCTGGCTTTCCGGTTAAGGAAAAAAGCCGCAGAAGGGAACTGGTTCTCCCCCAAAATGGAAAATCAGAGTCCAGCTTCCAGCCCCATCTCCCTGTCTGATGACAGTAGCTCAGTGGACAGCGATGACAGCATTGAGCTGGAGATTAGGAAGTTTTTAGCTGAGAAGGCCAAGGAGTCCATGAACAGCTCAGAAATCCAAGGAGGAGGCCCCACCACCCTAGGGTCAGGGCTCCCGCCGAGGCCTGAGCTGCTAGGCAGAAAAGAGCTGACCCCGGTACTGGGCGCCCAGCCAGGTGTGTGCACGCGGAGCCAGAGGCGCCGGGCAGCCCCGCAGCCTGCAGGTGAGGGGCTGAGGGGCCCGGAGAGAGCCGGGTCACAGAGTGCAGCCAGCGTCTTCAGCCAGGGCGGGAAGGTTGCCACCCGCGCCGAGCATGCCAGCCTCCCCACCGCTTTGGCCAAGTGCGACCCAGCACCGCCCAGGGGCACCAGTGGGACCATGTCTGCCAAAGGGTCACCCGCAAGCAGGAAAAATGATTATGATAACAGGAACCAGGGCCCCAGAGGACTTGAGCCCACTGCTGCGGAGAAGGCTTTTGGTCTGCTGCCGAGCTGCTCCAAAGCTGTGGCCGAGGCGGAAAGCACCAGGCCCTTCCAGGCCAGCTGCCGGAGCCCGAGCCTCCTGACTCAGAGCCCAGGAGCAGAGGGGGCGGGCCACCCTCTCCTCAGCGGCCAGCCCCAGGTAGACCCGGCTGTCCCCTGGACCGATTTTGCCCAACAGAGCCGGCTGCCGAGCACGTGGGCGCTAAACACAGAAGGGAGACACCCAGCCTGGAAAGGGGGCCTCGGGAGCGAGAGGGAGAAGGGGGCTGATGGGCAGGCCAGGGGCTCACCCAGCCTGGTGATGGACCCCAAGAAAAGCCTGCCCTTTGCAGGGTTTTCTCCGCTGCTCTCCACCCAGCTGTTCCATTTTGGGAAGAGCTTTCCCTGGGGGGGCAAGCAAGCTGGTCTCTTCAGCTCCCCGCTGAGCCTCCCTCTGCAGGGGCCATCCTTCTCCACCTTCCGAGAGACCCCAACGGGCCCCAGCCCCGTGTTCGGAGGCTCACACTTGCTCATGAAGAAGGAAGGTGGGAGTTGGGCAGACAGGCAGACCCAGGCCGGGCTCGGTTTCCACAGCAGGCGGAACTCGGCCGCAGAGGAAAACCTGCTTGACCTGCGACACGGGCGCAGGGTCCCCAACAGGGGCGAGGAAGACCAGGAGGCCCTGGGCAGCGACGCCAGTGAGTTCAGCGACACCTCCGTGGAGGAAGGCGGCGGCGCGGTCGTCACAGGCAGGGTCCTCACGCTGTGAGCCCACGTCCTGGCTTCCGCCGCACTTGCGGAAAGCCGTGCACTGTGAGCATCTGTCAGCGTGACCGAGGCGACTGAGAGGGCGGTCTCGTGCGCCCACACACTGTCATGAAACCGTGTTTTTATTTAACAGAGGTGTCCTGGTAAATATGATTTTTTTTTGTAGCTTTTTGTAAATTATTTAAAGTGCTGTAAAAAATATTTTTGGAAAATATAGCCGTTCGATTTTGTAGGGCATTCTTAACTGCAGTTTTCTGTGGTCCCCAGTGCAAGTCTTAGATTAGAAACACTTGGCTCTTACAGTCACAGCCAGCTGTAAAGACGCTCTGAGACCAGCTGGTCCTTCTTGGCTGCTCGCCAGCGAACATGTCCTCTTGCACCTGCAGCACAGCCCAAGAAAGGCAGCGATTGCAATACTACCCCAAAGGTGTCGGGAGCTGGCAGGACAGCACTGGTCCCAAGAGGCCAGAATGCACCCTCTGAAAGCTGCAGTCACAGCCCCCAAAGGGAAAAACGTCTCAAAGCACAAGGGCCAGTGAGCCAACAACTGGCCATGGCGTGCCAGCCCCGGGTCCGAGCCTCCCAGCGGTGGCACCAGATTCCTGTTCAGTTCGTCCTTCCAAAACCTGTGTTGTTCAGTGTCTCCTCTGGTTCCAGTACTAGGTGATTACAAAACCTGAATAAATGTCTTTGTACAGGGGAGCTGCTGTTCTTCATTTTTAATTACAGTCCCAAAGGACAACAGACCATGTGTGCATTTTGCATTCCCTTGTCTCGATTTGTGCAAATGACTAGGTGCCATTAGAACTGCTTAGGAGTATTTGTCCTAAGCCCTGGTGATGTCTGGAGCCCAGCACTTGGGTCAAGACTCCCCCATTCTCACCAGGAACGGGAGCCCAGTCAGGGATGAGCCCCAGCAGCAAAGCAAACGTGACGGTGGCCGACGGCCTGCCTCCCAGGGAGGCATTTGATGGACTGTGTCCTGCACTGCAACTCGGCCGAAGCCTCTGGTCTTCTGGTGCTTCTTTCAGGCAGTCGGTGTCTAAACTGAGCCTTGCCGCCTGCCGTGGCTCTAAAGGAAGAAGGGGCAGCTCATGTCATGCAGGGCTAGGCGCGGGCGGGTCACGTTCAGTTGGTGACTGGCCAGCGTTCATCGGTGGCCTGAGTTTTACAGTTCGTGTCATGGTTTAGCTAGGAGGGACCTGGAACAAGGTTTTCTTTCTGTCCTTTGCTCACCCCAGGGTTCCAGCTGCCCTTCCCTGGAGGACTCCCATTTTGCTCAGTCCAAAGTTTTGACGAATGGGTGCTGGCAAATGTGGCTGTCCAGGGCCTGCCTGATGTGTGTTTGACTTTCCTTGCCACACTTTCATCCATGTAAGCACTTCCAGGGAAAACAACTCCACGAGTGTTATCCATGCTTTAAATTTTATTTAATTTTTAAAAGAGTGCCTTTACACTGAAAAACAAAACTTGACTTGTTTTGTGTGTAAGAACCGTGGTTTAAATACTAATAAACCAAGCACTGCTCATCAACCCATTTATGCAGTGTGTCCCCTCCAGGGTCCGCCCCGAGCATGGACCGAAGAACCGAATTGTCGCCTTGGACCTGCAGGGCCCTGCCTTGGGGACGGCCACATCTCCAGCCTCTTCCCCAGCCCCAGGAGCCCTTCCCACCTCCCTCCTCTTGCTGCCACTGAGCTCCCCATTCCCTGTGGTTCCGCCGTGCAGGGCTGCCCCTGGACGTGACACCCTTCCCGCCGTGGAGGGAGGAGTCGCTGTAAAACACTGGGTCCTGCTAGCAAGTGCCCAGTGCCCACAGGTGCAGGGCGTTCACGCTTTACCAGGAGAAGCTGGTAATTGGCTCAAGGTGACACGTGCCCCTCACTAAAGGAAAGACTTGAGACTTATATCTGCCTCATGGAGCATTTTGGTCCAATTCCAGTTTCCGTAGAAGAGGTGGTTTTGTTGGCAGTTGGGGCTCCCTGTTGGGGTGTCTGGGTGCTTGCAGGGAGGGGCTTGGACCCTCATGATTGAGGCCTCTGCTGAGTGCCCTTTGGGGTTCCTTTCCATGGAGCACTGGGGGTGACAGGTGCCTTGGGGACTCCCTCCTACCTTTCTTCTCTTGCTAATAGAAATCTCCCCTGAACCGCCTCTCTTCCTGCTTTGCAAGAATCTGGTACCTTTGGGATCCAGGAGGCACAGTCCTCACTTCCCTGGAGTTGTGTGCATCGCCACGTCCGTGTCGCTTGCAACCTGGCAAACTTTAGCTTCCGCTCCTCGGCTGACTCTGGCTGGTGCCAAGGAGTTGGGGCACCACCACCTTGTTTGTTCCGGGGAGGGCCCAAGGTGGGAGGGTGCCCTGTGCGGGGAGGGGACTGCAGTGGGGCAGCTGCGACCGGGCCGTGCCTTGCAGCCACTCTCCTGGGAGCTGCTGGTCCTTGCCCGCTGGGGTCTCAGGCAGATGGGTATTACAATGACAAGCTTCCTGAAAATCTGCAATTAGAAAGACCCAGAGGCTGGTCACACTGCTCGTCATTGCCAAGTGCGAGAGAGTGGGAGCCAGGGGCTCCGTTGTCTCCTGCAAAGACGGGGAGAGGTCTGACTTAGGAGGTGCCCCCATGCTCCGGGGCACTTTGTCCTTGCCTGGGGTTGGGTGTCTGTGGAAAAGAGCAGGTGCATTTCCAAAGGCCCAGGGGAAGGGAGAGAAGCCCTTGGTGGTTCGTGTTGGAGCTTCACACCGACATCGTCACAAAAGGAAGAGCTCTGTGCTGTGGAGTCTACCATGTGTTCTCTGTTGCTCTGAATTGGTATCATCAGACATCAGGCTTTCCCAACCTGAGAGATACGGCACTTGTATTTGAAAATCAGGCAACAAATTTAAATACAAGCACCTTCCTACTCACGTGAAAACACAAAAGGCATTGCCTCCGTGGTCTCTCCCTCCCCCACATCTGTTGAGGGGGAGACCATGGCCAGACCACGGTCCCTGCCTGCAGCTCGTGCCCAGGCTCCCACCCAGTGTGGCTGCCCTGGGGCGAGAAGCTTGGCACGATCTGCAGAATTGCTGAGGCCGCTGGTATTCTGTGTGCTGGGCATAAGAGATTGTTTCCCGCTTTCGAGCTATTTCACTTTGTATTTGAAATCATTTATTCTCATTGACTGTAATTAAAAAGTGACCGAAGAACATATACAAATGTAAATGAAAATATACATTTAGAGTAAGAGGCCACTGGCTGCAAACCAATCCAGGAGCTAAGTTAAGTGATTAGTAAAGTGATGAAACTTTATTTTTCAATTTTTAATTTCAGAGTGAAAAAAAGGCAAAAAAAAAAAAAAAAAGACCTAGTCAAGAAATGCAGAGAAGTTTTCAAAAATTTCTGTTCCCTTTCCTTTTCAGTAATCAACTAAAACTGGTCTTGTCTCCCTAAATGTTTAAAATGCCTCTTCTGGCTTGTTCTGGGTGAAGATTTTGAAGAAATAGAGTACAAAGGTCCAAAGGCTGATTCAATGTCATTTTCTTTTCCTTTTTCAACTATCCATTTTGTATGTTATAATCACAAACACAATACATTCTTTTCACAGATAATTGGATCTAAAGTTTTCTTGCCTCAACACTTAAAGATTTCAATTTGGAAATACGTTTAAAAAAAGATGAAGTTCTTGAAATGTGTAATCATTGCAATTCCTGCCTGACTTGAACAAATGGGCGGTTACAGCCCAGCTGTGGGGTCAGATGCTAAGGACCCTGCACCTCCCAGGACATCCAAAGGCAGGTGCGAGCCTGGAGCCTGCCAGGTGCAGCCTTGGGCACGGCGCCCCTCGGGAGCCTAGCTTCCCCTTGAAGACCTGAGGCTCAGGTTTTGAGGTCAGGTGTGGGGATGTCAGAGCCCTTTGCAGATTGGCAGCAGTGGGCAGGTGGAGAGGGCCGCAGCGCCCACTGGCACCCCAGTAGGTGGCAGGCCACGGACACTGAGAGCCTGGGCTGGACACAACTACTGAATTTTCAGGAAGAGGGATGTGTATGTTACCTGAAAGGTATTTCTATTTGTCATGGTTCCAAAAGCTTATTGTCTCTATTTAGAATAAATGTCGAGTCTAAGTTTATATTAACTCATTAGCAACTGTTAGAGCATGTTGTTGGATGATCATTGAAAGCATTTCGGTGCCTGATAATGATGTCAGAATTAACTCCGCGCAGCCCGCGGGTGAGCTGGGCATCTGTTTCAGTGGCTGTTGTGTTTGTGGTGTCAGCTCCACTGACATTCCCAGTCTGAGTCTTGATGTTGCCTTCAGGTTAGAACGGGGATTTTGTCGCATTTCCCCAGTGGTTCTCTCAGATGTTCTCTTGGCTTGGACAAAGCTGTCTTAGTTGCAGCTCTGCAGTCACCCCACAATTCTGGGTTAGGGGGGCATCACTTTGGCTGATGACTTTATCTTCCCCTGAAGTTGCTAACCTGCTTTTCACAAACAGCTATCGAGGAGGAATTTTTCTTTTCAGTGTAGTTAATAGGACATTCTTTCCTTTTTTTTTATTCAGCAGAAGCTAAACACAGAAGGGTTATTTGCCTTTTGGTAATTTTAATGAAGGGTTGTAAAAAATAATTTTCTGTTTGATGCCTGAAGTCTCTATTGATTTTTCTAGCTACGAGAAGGACATTACATAAATCTTGGCTTCAGGTTCAGTTCTGTATCTTTTTAAATTAAATATATTGATTTTCTCTGGAAACAATTTCTGTTCCATATTGGACATTAAGAATGTTGCCAAAATGTTTACTTTTGTCTATTAATAATAAAAAGCTTGAAATGAAGAAATAACCAGCCATGGTGTTTAATTTCTTCCCAAATTCATAAATGAGTACAATCTCTTGGGATAAAAATCTTTCTAAATGATATCTTTTCAATGGTTTTCCAGAATGATTTCTTCTGTTATTTTCCAGATTTCCTGTAACAAGCATTTGTTGCTCTCATAAAGGAAGGGAAAAAAAAATCTACATCTGAAAGACATATCCCGTCACAGAAGTTTCTTTTCTTACTGAGGACCCTCTTAACTCATAGCAAACATTGACCTAGGACTACAGATCTATAAAAATCCACTTATTAATGTAATTACCCCTGTCTTAGGGAAATGCAAGTTGTTCCCTGCCTATTTTTTTTTAATGTTACTGAAATTTAAAAATAAACACCAAGTAGAGGACCCTATGTATGCCTTACCCTCTTCAACAATGAACAACATTCAACAACCTGGCTTCATCTCTTTTGCCCCCAGCCCCTTTTGTGGCTGGAGTTTTCTTACTCGGGATCTCACCTGTCCACTTCTCTCCCTGCCTGCTCTAGCCTGGAGCCCTCCTGACCCTGTCACTCTCCCTGTCCAGCGGTGGCAGTGGCGGAGGCTGCTGCCCTTGTCCAGCCCAGGGCAGGGTTTCCCACCCTCCCTCGTGGCCTTGCATGGATTTCAGCCAGGGTGATTTACAACACATCACAGGCTCCATCATTTGTCATGTGTACAAAAATGGCTTGCAAATGAAGATGCCAGAGGGGGATCTGTGCTTTCCCAGCATTCAGGCCAAGACTGGATCCCAGCTTGCCTGCTGCTAGATTACAAATGCCAGACGAGTCCTGGAATTCAATGCATGGCAATGCTTTTAATTGAGAGTCAAGCAATTAGTCTCTTCCAAATACATCTTAGATATAACATAGAGAAAGCAGGAAATTATGGCTCCCTTTGCATATTTCTCTGTTCCAGAGAGGGAAAATACTTTCAGGGAAAACAGGGAGGTCTGTACCTTTACAATGGGGCAGATTCTTCAGCATCAGGGCCAGGAGGACCCTCGGAGGAGCCCCCGCCTCCCTCAGTTGCAGATGGACGGCTTATTGACGTTGTAACTGGGGTGGAAGTTGAGCCGGTCGTAGGGGGTGATGTAGTTGTCAGGCCCCGACACGGCGCTCTTATCCATGCTCGTGTTGAAGGTGCTGTTCCGGTACATTCCACCCGCAGCGAGTTGTTGGGAAAATTTACTCGAGGTAGGATAAAATACTTTCTGGAAGAAAAAAGGAAGACTAAGACTAATGTGTGATCATACTCCTGAGCAATCCATCCTTGGGGATTTGAGGAAGGAAAATAAGGATTTGCAAGAAAATGGCATTTTTACCCCTGGGAAGCAAGAAAGCCTGGGTGGCCAGTTGCCCCTGTTTGCCCAAGACCATACCAACACGTGTGTTTTGTTCCATCATAATTACCAATAGTGCCTCTCACTCTTGGAACTGTAAATTATGCAGCCTCCTAGTGTGACATTTACACCCCCTGGGTGTGTGGTCCAAGCACTAACTTGGGGGTCAGGCCTGGAGTGACCTCCAATTCTGCTTTTCCTAGCTGTGTTACTCACACAAGTCCTGGGACCACTCTGAACTTCAGTTTTCTCTTCTGTGGAAAAGAGATAGCTATATCTGAGCTTTTTAATCCAGACTGTGTTAGAATCACAAGCAGAGCTTTAAAAATAAAACTCTGATGTCCCCCACCTTACCCCCAGCAGAGAGGTCTGGGGAGGGGCTGCCCTATCAAGTTTGAGAAGCATTGAGCTCACAAAGAGGGGTAAGGTGAGGGACACAGAAACGCCATGCTTCTACACAAGTACACAGCAATGAAGATTATTCTAGCAAAACAGCACAGTCAGGTGACCTTGAGATTTCTGATGTAAGTGACCTAAACCTTTGCCAGATAATTTCCCCTGGTCAGGTGCTATATGCTCCTTAGACTGTCTCGTTCCAAGTGGGTCACTTGAGGTTTGTCTCCTTGGCAGGCAACAAGTGCAAAGAAAATGGTTCCGGTGCATTTTTTCTTTCTTTCTTTTTTTTTAACGTAAAGCATTTCTATTTTCTTTTCCCAAGTGTAAAGTAAACACTGATAGCTGAGTCGAGGATCCACACTCAGTCAAGAAGCTGGAAAACTGACTCCAGATAAAGCAGGTAGATAAGAAGCAGGAAAAACCTACTTCCAAGTTTGCCTCATAGTCCAGTGCTGGGGATCGGATCACATCCCCGATAAAGGCGTGGTCGTCACCCCCATTCCTGCAAACAGGACCTCGGAAGATGCTATTATAATCAGAGTGTGGCCAAATGGAATAGGGGTGGGCCTTAACCCAACAAGGCCCGATACGAAAGGCAACCAGACACAGAAGCAGCCAGAAGCAGCCAGAAGCAGAAAGCAAAGAATGAGGTAGACGCCCTGTGCTGGAGGACGCCCAGGCCCCGGAAGGCAGCACCAGAACACGACAGGCTCCGGGAAACAGCAAGCGAAGAGAAGACGCCGAAGTCGGTTTCCGGCCTCCAAAGCCGAGTCAGTCAATTCCTGTTGTTAAGCCCATCGGCATGTGGTGTTTGTCACAGCTGCCCTGGCAGACAGCTACCTGGTGAACGGAAAACTCCCACTGTTCACAAATGAACGTGTTCTCAGCAGTCTCTCAGAAAACAAAGTCGTCTGCATCTGTTAGTGGATCCATTGGTCTTTCCCAAGAAATGACCTTGAGGGAACACTCAGAATCATTTGAACCTGGGAGAATGACTCTCAAATACTCTAGAAATTAGAATTGCAAAGCAATTCAATAAGCAATTATCCAGCTCTCTATAAAAGATGGAAATATTGGGGGGGGGGGACACAACATTCTTGGCTCCAAAAGGGGTGGCTCTCGTGTCCTGGGCACCCAGGGGACACCTGGCTGGTGTCTCTGGCCCTTCACCGGACCTACCAGGATCATCCAGAAGCTTCCAGAAGGAAGCTTCCTTCTGTGTGAGGTCACAAGGAGCCCTGGGGGTCCATGAAGGGGGCTCGCCCTTCTGCAACTGTGCTTTCAGCCGGTGCCTCCTCTGAAGGCCACAGGTTCATCTTATAAAATAAATTAGTGATTCCAGAAATAAAGTAGTTCCTCATTTTTTCTTTTGCCTCAAAACTTACTGCCTTCGGTTACCAGAGATGGGTGGGCATGTGTGTGAATGAGGGCGAGGACAAGCCTTGGGGGATGTGGTCAGCAAGTCTCTGTGGACTTTCCTCATCCTGTAAAACATGGTACTACTAAATCCATTTGCTCATTTCTTTCTACCCTTGTTCCAAAAGGATCTGAAGTGCCCCCACCCTTCTTTGTGATTCTGGAGTTCTGGGTTCCTCCCCACCTCCCTCCCTCCCTCTCATACATGCTGCTGTTTTGAGAAAGCCAGGTTTTTAGCCTCTCCTTCGACACCACCCCCCATGTCCAGCCTTGCTCCCCACCTACCGGCATCTCATGCACGGTGGGGGCTCTGTCCCCGTAAGCTTGGTTACTGGTCCTGTACACTGAAGCAGCCTCCTTGGTCCTGGTAGATGAGAAAAATACTTGGCTTTCCATTGAGTTATTCAGATCCTACCCAAGCCACAACCTTAAGGTTATTTGGTGGACCAGGCTTCATTTGAAATACCCCAAGGCCAGAGCCATATGCCCGGGTGGGCAATGCCACTGTGAGGGTTCAGCGTATAGGGCTGGCCCTCCGGAGGGCTCAGCCTCCCTGACCACGTCTGCAGCTGCTGCCCCTACACTTTTGCAAGAGCTCCCAGCTGGCAAGAGCCTGGTCCTCAGCTGCGGCAGGGGGATAGGACCACAGGGCCTTGGCACATGCTGCCACTTCCTGGGTAGGTTAACCGATTGGCCAAGAGCTGTGGCTCAGCCTTCAGACCGCCCACCTGGTGGGTTCCTCTGCTGCTGAGCCGCCAGCCTTGCCGAGGCCATGCTTACAGCAGGTGCAGATCAAGGAGAAACGGGCCTGGTGTCTGCAATGCTGATGCAGCCCATTAGTGGAGCGGTTTAACCCAGTGGGCTTCAGGCTCCCATCCCAGCCCTGCCTCATCCAACCAGGAGATCCTGGGCAAGTTGATACCTTTCTACAACCCAGCTGTCTCCACTGGGAGATAAGAGTAGTAACAGACCCCACTCTGTAGGATGGTTGGTGGGGGGCAGTAAACAATGGGATGAAGGGCATAAGGCACTCAGCTGGCTGCCTAACAGTGACAAATGTTTACCATCATTTCCTCGGTGTCCTAAATGCACTCTTCACAGCCAGCAGGTGAGTGACTCTCTCAAGGGCTTGATGAGGGAGGTGTTGCTGTACTCGCAGGTGGGGCATGCAAGGCCAGAGAGGAGAGGCAACCTAACCAGGTCACCGACCGCACCCCACTGCCCTGCCCTGCACCGACACCAGGCCCACCCATTCCTATGTCCTAAAGGTTCAGGCAGCACTCTCGCAGCCCGCTGGTGCAAACTACCTCACCGTCCACTCTGCTGCTTTTCCCAGCGCCAGGACAGGCCGGGGAGGGCAGTGGGAGGGGGCCCGTGATATAGGAGGCCAGCTCGGGCCCCTTGTTCCCTGAAGCCGAGGTGGGGCTCTCCTCTGCTTACCTGTAGCCCCGAAACCACCCCGGGTTGTTGAACCTGGCAGGCAGGTTCTCTCTTACGCGGTAGTAGTCGCTGGTTTTCTCCAGGGGGAGCTTGGCTTTCTGCTCAACAGGCTCCGCGCATTCCTGGGGGTCTTCCTCGGACATTTTGCCTCTGGCTCCTGGAGGGGCAAGTAGGAAGAAAGAAAAGACAGGAAACAGGCACTCCGCAGCAGAGGCCGCCGCCGTCCGCGTGGCGTCCCGTTGCTAAGCAACGCCTGGTCACCTCAAAGGCGGAAACGCCGGCGGGGTCACACCTCCCTCCCGTCCCCCTCCACCTCTCCACCCCTCCGCTGGGTTGTCGGGTTTCCTTTGAAAGACAAGCCCTAGAACTTTCCGCTGCAAATAGCCAAGGCCTGGGCTGGTCGGGATTTTAATAGGGTTTCGTTGCTGTAATTGCCCGGAGGAACTAAGAAGCCGCGCGGGCCTCGCCGGCGAAAAGGCGCACGGCACGGGCGGAGAGTTTTCCAAAAACTGGCGGAAAGCGCGCAGGATGCGGGGCCCTGGGCAGGTGAAACCCCAGATCCCGGGACTTCACCCTCAAATTGCGGGGATTAAAGTTCTCCCGGGCCTCTCGGCAGGCGACTTAACCAGGCAACTTCCTGCCCCCCAATAGCCGAAGTCTAAATTTAGACATTAGATTTGACTAACCTATGGGGTCCTCCTAAGCCAAGTAAACTCCAAGAAGAAGCAGCCACTTTGGAGAGCGAGAGGGAGCCGTGGTTGGCGGGAGGTGAGGGGGCGCCCCATCGCTCCCGGGCCCGGCGGGGAGCGGGCCAACTAGAGGGCGAGCTGGGCACCAACCGGGGCGGGGAGGACGCGGGGGGGACTCGCGCGCTCCCCGGCCCCTGCGCCCCTGTCCTCGGTCCCGGCCCCTGTCCCTTCTCCGCGGTCCGGGCCTATCCCCTCCTTCCTTTCCGGCGCAGCCCCTTCGCGGCGGGCAGGAATCGGGGTCAGGGTTTCGTGCACTGTCCCAAGGACGACTCGCCCAGGCCCTGGAAGGGGGAGGGCAGCTGGTGTCCCGACTGGCCCGGCGACGCCTTCGGAGCGGCGGTGTAAGAAGACGACGTTCCCATTGGTTAAAGCAAAAACCCGCGCGCGGCGAGGGCGCGCAGAGGCACCTCCCGTCCTGCAGGCGGCGCTGCGGCCCCGCGCGGCGGAGAGAGGAGCTGCTCGGCCGAGGCCAGACTAGCGCATGCGCTATGCCTCCGCCGGCGCCGGCGTCCGCCTGCATCATGGCGTCCACCTACATCATGGCGTCCACCTGCATCATGGCGTCAGCCGCGGCCGCGATGCCCAGTTTTCTCCGTGCGGGTGAGCCCGGGGTCTGGGAGAGATCCGGGGCAGGGGTGGGGTCCGGGGCGAGGCGGCGGGTTCGGCCTCCCCAGGCCCGGTCCAAGTCAGGCCTTCGCATCCGAGGGGATGGTCGAGCGGCCCTGGTCGCGCCCAGCTGCCCCGGGGGCACCTCCCTGAGGATCAGGGCTCTGATCTGGCCGTCAGAAGAGCCGCGCGCACAGCGGGTTACGATTCGGGCTGGCTGGGTCATCCCACGTTTTCCGTTTCGAGAGCAGGCGGCAGTGAGAAGTGATGAGCGGCCTCCACCCGCGTGGCGCCAGGGCAGAACTGCCGGGGACCCCAGCAGTTGCATGGAGGGGTGCGCCAGGAGTCCTGCTTCTTTCCACAGGTGCTTGTCCCAAGTCGTTCTGGCTGGGTTTCCTCAAGAAGGCGACCCCAGGGGCGTCCCGGCCCATCAGCAGGACGTTTGGAAGCGCCCCGGCCCCGGCTGTCAGGGAACCTGAAGACACCAGCGGTAACTCTGGGTTCCTCTGCACACCGGGCGGGGGTGGAGGCCCCTGAGAGGGTGGGCAGGGCCTAAAGTATGAAAAGGGCAAGGCCTGGTTTGGTTAGATATTGCTGGCCTCCAAGAGTCCCCAATGCTCCTTAGTTTACATAAGATGCCCTGTCTGAGCAGAGAGAAAAAAAAGGGACAGCTGCTTCCACCCTCTTTCCCCATTTCTTGGCTCCAAATGGCATGCTTTCTCCCCCAAGCAAGTCCCAGGACTCCACCTGCTTTGGTGACGACTCATACCTGTCCTGATGCTCCTTCCACCCATTCCTGAGCTGTCAACTCGGCTCCTTCCTCAGCCTCCTCCCTGAAGCTCAGTATCCTCTCATCCCTGAATGGAACTAAGGACAGTGCTTCCCTCCTGGGATAGGTGAGAGAGAGTTGCTTAACACATGGCTGGACTCCTTAAGGAGTCTACTGAGGCATAGAGCTGAGAGCCAGGATGCCTGAGCCCTCCCCAGTTTCCCATTGCCCCAGTGGGCCTGAGGAACCTGGGAGCCTCAGGCTCCAGGACAGGTCGTGTGTCCGTGCTCTTTGCCAGGACTTCCACTGGTCTCGAGTCCCAGCTGAGGAATTTCTGGCGATGCACCTGAAACTGCAGCCCAAAGCAGCCAGGGCTCCTCTCCTTTCCAAGTGAGTAAATGTGGTGTGCCAAGGCCTCCACCTGCCTGTGCCCCCATCCTCCCAGATGCCCACCTGTCTACCTGATCGTGTGGACAGTTCCCATGATGCCAGAGGGACGTCCTTGCCACCTGCTCTGTACTGGCCATCTGCGGTCAGGAAGGCCACAGTGACCTCCTGGACTGACTCTGCCAGAACAGGATAAGGCAGGTGGGGTTGAGCCCTGGGCAGGGGCGGAAGACGGGAGGGCCCCAGCCACATGGGTCAGTCAAACGACAGGCGCCTGGCCCTGCCCTGAGCCCTTCTGTCCCCATCTGTGAGGTAAGGACAAGGGCTCCCTGACTGAGCCTGACTCGGCAGCAGGACCTAAGACCCTCCATGTGGTCAGCACAGGGCCCGGGGCACAGGGACACCCGAGAGACAGAAGCAGATCCGTGGTTCCCAGGGTCCAAAGGAGGCGAGAATGGGGAGTGACTGCAGAGTGGGGTGCGGTTCCTGATTGGGGGGAAGAAATGCTCTGTACACAACAGTGGCCATGTTTGCACAGCATGGTAATGTACCCAAGACACTGATGTGCACACTTCAAAAGGGTAAAAGAGGAAATATTTAATTTAGTAGTATCTTAAAAATAAAAAATAAATGAAACCATAGAAAAAGTAAACTACAAAAAATGTATATAATGAACCAGAAAAAGATCCCCTCTCTGGAGAGGGTCAGGAAAGGTCCTTTTCTTTCTCAGGCCCTGGCAGGAGCAGGGGAGAGGGCGCTCCATCTGGTACCTGGGGTGACTCCGGCCTGTCAGCTGCCTCTCCCTGGGATGGGGATGCTGGAGGCAGGGATGGCTTCCAGTTCAGCTCTGTTTCTGGACAAGGGTTGTCACAGGTTCCAAATCCTCTGGATATGACTCCAAATCCACAACTGGTGCTAGTGCTGGTGCAAGCTCAAAAGTTGGCCCTAGTCATGGCAATGCAGGTGACCCCGGCTCCAGAGCTGGTGCAAGAGCTGGTGCCTGAGGAGGGTCTAGGTCTCCAGGTCTTGTTCAGGAGCTTGTTCAGGAGCTGGTGCTGGGGCAGGAGGGAGAGCTGCCACGCAGCTGGTGCTGGAGATAGCTGCACCTCTGGAGATGGTGCTGTGGCTGCCTTCTCTGTGATCAGGCACTGGATTCGGCTCTGACTCTGAAGTTGGTGCTAGAGCTGCCAGTGAATATAGCTCTGGAACTGGCACAGGAGCTGGTGTCTGAACCAGCTCTCTCTTGAGTTGATGTTGGCTTTAGCTCTGGAGCTGAAACCTGAGCAGTTTCTGCCTCTTGAGCAGATGCTGGAGCTGGGGCTGGAGTGGCCTAACACTGGAGCTTGTGTTAGAACTGGAGTTGGTTCTAAGTCTGAACCTGTTGCTAACATTAGCTTGAGGTTTTGCTGCCTTAAGTACAGGCTCTGGTGCTGTAGCTTGTGGTTGCTCTAGAGCTGGGGTGCTAGAGTTGGCACAGAAGTGATGCAGCTGAATCTACCACTGGATTTGGTGTTAGAGCTGGCCCAGAAACTACTTCTCTGTTTGGATATGTGCTAGCTTGTCTTGGAGCTGGTTGCATGTCAGAAGCTGGTGTTGGATCTAAGTCTGGAACAGGCCTTGAGCTGGAACTACCCCTGGCTTAACTTTGAATTTGGTGTGAGAGCTGATGCTGGCATTGGCTCTGTCTCTGGAGCTGGCTGTCACTCTGGTGCTGCTGCTGGAGCTGATACTAAAGCTAATGCTGGAGCTGGAAGAAGCCGTGGACCTAGCTGTTTTTCTGGAGCTTGTGCCAGAGCTGTCACTGGCTCTATAGTGAGTGCTGCAGCTTGTCTGGAGATGGCTCTAGCTTTGGACACATTGTGTCTCCAATACTAGAATTGCTGCTGCAGCTGGTTCTAGCTCTAGAGCACACTTGACATTCTCCTAGAGATGTCACAGGAGCTGGTGCCTGAGTTGGCTGAATCATTGAAGCTGTTGGCAGAACAGGACCTGAAGGTGGAGCAGGTGCTGGGACTGCATCTAGATCTCTAACCAGTTTAGTCCTGGTCCTAGCTCTGGAGCTTCTCTAGAATTGGTTGTAGAGTTGTGCTGGAGCTGGCTGTCATTCTGGAGCTGGTTCTAAATCTCCAGCTGGCTCTGGGTCTGGACCTGGTGTTAGCTGAAGCCCTAGAGCTGGTGCAAGTGTTGATGCTGGGTGGGCACTATCCCTCCAGGTGTGAATGTGTGAAGTATTCCTTGACTTCGGAGCATCAGAGAATTGCTTCCTCCTTTCGTTGTGTCACCTAGGGAAACGCACGGTGCTCCAGCCCCAAGCCCGGAATGCTGGTCCCTGTGCAGCCCAACTGCCCCTTGAGGCAGGGAGAATGTGGGGGCTGGCAGAAGTCCTCCGCGTAGCCATCCTTCCAGATGCCCAGGAGGGAGGGCATGGCACTCACTGTGGGGGAGATGGGCTGGAGTCAGAGGCCAGGCCTTTCCCCCACTCCACCCTCCGAGGGCATCCCTGGGGGGCTAGGCTCCTGCGCCTGCCCTGCCCCTGCTGAGCTGAGCCCCTCTCCATGTGCCCTGCCTCGGTGAGCCCCAGGCATTGCAGCTGGGCAAGGAGAAGGTGGGCACGATGCTGCCTGTCAGAGCCGGCATGGTGAGCTGCGTGAAGGACGGACTCTGTCAGGGGCTGTCTCTAGGTCTCCGGCCTGCCCTCTGCTCCCAGGGGGCTGAGACCCCAATGCCAGCTCCCTTTGACTGCTTTCGTATTGGGAGGAAACCCCAGTCCTCAGGCCTGTAGGGGAAATCATAAGATTTGTGGGAACGGGGTCCTGCCCAGCCTCCCCCAACAACAGTCTCCCTAGTTCCCCTCCTGGTCTGTGGAGGCAGGGGCCCCTCTTCCTGATGCAAATCCCACTCGCCTTTCAGTTGATCCTGGAGGTTAACTGAACTGTCACATTATGGGGGATGCATGTTATCTTGAGGGGCCATGAGCGATCCCAACTAACATGCTGTGCACTTTCCCTGCTCGTGACATCTGGGGTCACAGTCTGACTCCCTGACTAGAATGGAAGCCCAGAGGCAGGATCTTTGATTAGTTCACTGTGTTGTGCTCAGAGCCTGAAATGTGCCTGCACCTACAGGTGCTCCATAAATATTTGGTGACAGACGATCCCCAGCTGACTCATTCCAGGTATCTGAGCACACCTGGGCCCTCTGCCAGCCTCTGGGAAATCACGGGACAGGGACAGGGACCCCCCAGATGGAATCTCAGATCTCCTGTTCAGAAGTCAAGAGAGGTTTGGCCACACTGGCTGCGCCCCTCGGGGCTGGGACTCTCGGGGCCGGGCCTCTCGCTTTCTCTCCAGCCCTCAGAGGGATTGGGAGGCCGGGAGCCTTCCCCTGGGAGCCCGTTTCTCCAACCCAAACGCTGTCCTCTCTGGGCCCTTTCCAGCGGGAGGCCCCTGAGATAACACCCTGGACTCGCCCGCTGACCTGTGTGTCCGTCTGTGTGTCCGCAGCACCCTCTTTCCATGACAGCACCTTTGTCTGCAGTCCTCTTAGGAAGTGTGAGTCTTTTTCAAGACTGCTTTGGCTGTTCTGAGTCCTCGCATTTCCATCTGATTTTTGGATCAGCTCATCAATTTATGCAGATAAAAGTCAGCTGGGATTTTGGGAGGGATTTTGGGTTAAATCTGTGGATTATTTGGGGGAGTGCCCCACCTTCCCAACATGAAGTCTTCCACTCCATGAAGAAGGGATGTCAGTTTCTTAGGTCTCCTTTAATTTCCCTTGGCAATTTTTGTAGTTTTCCATAAAAATGTTTAGCAGCTTTTTTACCAAATTTGTTCTTAAATGTTTTATTAATTTAGTGTTATTATAAAACAAATTGTTTTCTTACTTCCTTTTCAAATTGTTCCTAGCATATAGAAATACAATTGATTTCTGTATATTTATTTTGTATCCTGTGACCTTGGTGAATTCATTTATTAGTTTTGAGTATTTTTTTTTGATGACTCTTTGAATCTTCTACATGTAAGTTCATATCTTTTGTGAATAGAGGTAGTTTGATATCTTCCTTCCCAATCTGAAGTTGTTTGTTTTTTTCATTTCCTTGACCAGTTCCCCGGCTTAGATCCCCCAGGACCCTGTTGAATAGAATTGGTGATAGTGGACATTGCAGTTCTTTTTCCCGATCTCGGGAGACATTCAGACTTTCACCCTGAAGTATGGAGTTGACTGAGGTCTCTTCACGGCTGCCCTTTGTCAGGTGCAGGGGTTCCCCTTCTATTCCTAGTTCCTTGACTGTTTTTATCACAAAAGGGTTTTAGATTTTGTCAAATGCTTTTCCTGTACTTGTTGAGAATCAGATTTGCAGCAGCTTTTAAAAGAAACAAAAAAATCATCTCCCTTTCCTTCTCCCTTTGCCTCTCTCACACAAGCACACACTCTTTTTAGTATTAAAATCTTTCTGAACGGCGCATGGGTGGACGGCCGAGTTCCTGACCCGCGTGTCCTTGCTCCTGGGTGCTGGGTGCCTGGGGGGGGTCACCATCCCTGACTCGTGGTGATTACGAGTTTACACGTTAGTGATGTTTTCCCACCATGGTGGATCCCTGTGATGTGTGGGCATCATGACTCTCTCCCATTTACTCTGGAGTTAAAATCCTGGCCTGGAAGGATTGTGCAGCAAATTACAGATTTCAACAGTGTAGAACTAAAGTACAAGAGCTAAGCAGAAGAAATAGTTATCCAAGAAATGTGCTGAAGATTGGGTTTATCCTGCTGAGATCTTTCTGAAGTGGGTTTCTGGCTTTGAAGAGACTATTTCTGGTTTGCTGTCTGAGGCCTCTCCCGTGACTCTTTCACTTCAGGAGACAGTGGTGACCACCTTGCTGCCCCCTCACGTGGGGAGCTCTCTGTTCCTCCTCTCGGCTCTACAGGGAAGAGGGTTCTCGAGCCATCTGTCTGTCTCCATCTGGAACGGGTCTGCCCAGGATTTTCTCAGGATTCCCGAGCAAGGCCAGCCCTGCCCAACATGCCCCGAAGATACAAGGTCCAGGAACAGCCTCATCTGTGGGTAGGAGAAAACAATAAGACATTGCACAGAGCTCCTCTGTAAGCCAGACGTTGTGCTTAGAATCTTCATTTGATGTCACCACCAGCCTCGGGGCTGAGCACTGTCGCGTCCACTTTGGCAGCTGAAAAAGGAGAAACTCAGGAGCACTAGACAGTTGTCCGGCGGTTCACAGCAGACTGTCTTCCTGAACCAGGGACTGAGATGTCTCCTGGGCACACCCGGCCCCCAGTTGGGAGTCCAGACCTGCCCTGCTCTCAGAGGGTGCAGGACCAGGGAAAGCCTCCCTGGGCGCCCAGCAGGGAACTGGGCTCAAAGGAGCCTCCAGGGAGTTTGTCCAGGGACCAGGAGCGTCCGACTCGAGGACAGCAGTGGGGGAAGAGGGGGTGGCCCTCAGCACAGGGGACCACCGCAGGAAGCCTGGTGGGATTTCATCCTCCTCCTGCTGCTCTCTCTCTCCCTCTCTCTCCCTCATCACACACAGGCTCACTCGCTCACTGAAAGATCTTTCTTCTTTACTGATGCATCCTCTCACCACTGTAAATTTTCCTCTAACCAGTACTTTTGCTGCATCAGATTTTGCTATGCTGTATTTTCATTTTCATTCAGTTCAAAGCATCATTTTATTTCTCTTAAGACTACTTTAACCCATCTGTTTTTTAGAAGGGTGTGGTTTAATCTCCAAATTTGGGGGCTGTGCAGCTTTCTGTTTTTAATTCTAGTTTAATTCCAATATGTTAGGAAAGCAAACTTTGCATGACTTCTCTGCTTTTAAATATTTGTTGTATCTTTTATGGTCCAAAAGATGTTCTATCTTGATGCATGTGCCTGTGACCTTGAGAATAACCTGTGTTCTGCTGTTACTCGGTGATGAATTCTGTAAATGCTGAGAAGTCCATGTGATTGATGATGCTGTTCAGTTGTCATGTCCTTACTGATGGACTTCTGGATGTGCCCATTACTGATAAAGGAGTTTTGCAGTGTCCAACTACAATGATGGGTTTGTCTTTTTCTCTTTGTAGTTTCTTTTGATTTTCCTTATGTATTTGATGCTCTGTTGGTAGGAGCACACTCATTAAGGTTTACTATGTCTTCTTGGAGATTCCACCATTTAATGATTATGTAATGTCCCTCTTTAACCCTCATAATTTCCCTGTTTAGAAGTCTGCTTTGCCTGAAATTAACAGAGGTTCTCTACCTTTCTTTTGATTAGATTCTACATGATCTGTCTCTCTAAATACATTTAACTATATTCTGTCTCCATATTTTAATTGGATTTCTTTTAGATAACACATATTAATATAGTTGAATCTTGTTTTTTGTGTTTTCTTTGTTTTGTTTTATAGCCACTCTGTCATTATTTAAATGCTTTTAATGGGTGTATTTAGACCATTGGAATTTAAAGTGATTATTAACATTTTTGGATTAATGCCTACCATATTTTAACAATTTCATATTTCTTGTATTTGTTCTTTGTTTCTGTCATGTCCACTTTATCTCCAATCTCTGTTTTTTGTTTTTTTTTTCTTTAATTGTGATTGTTCACATACTATACAAGTATCCAAGGGTCTGAAGTATATAATCAGTTGCCCCTGGCACCACCACATAGCTCTGTATCCATCACCACTATTAATTTTTGTTCAATTTTCAGAACTTTTTCATTACTCCAGAAAAGAAATAAAGACAAAAAAAAAAGGAAACTCACATCTTCCCATATCTCTAATCACCCCCCCTCCATTGTTGACTTGTAGTATTGGTATAGCACTTTTGTTACTGTTTATGAAAGAATGTTGAAATACTACTAACTGTAGTATATAATTTGCAATAGGTATTTTTTTTTTCATATATGCCCCTCTATTATTAACTTACAGTTGTATTGTGATACATTTGGTTCATTAAAGAGATTTCTAATATTTGTACAGTTAATCTTGGACATTGCCCACCACAAGGTTCGCTGTTTTATACATTCCCATCTTTTGACTTCCAACTTTCCTTCTGGTGACATACATGACTCTGAGCTTCCCCTTTCCACCACATTCATGCACCATTCAGCACTGTTAGTTATTCTCACAATGTGCTGCCGTCACCTCTGTCTGTTTCCAAACATTTAAATTCACCCTAGTTGAACATTCTGCTCATACTAAGCAACCACTTCCCATTCTTTAGCCTCGTTCTATATCTTGGTACCTTATATTTCATGTCTATGAGTTTACATATTATTAGTTCTTATCAGTGAGACCCTACAATATTTGTCCTTATGTGTCTGGCTTATTTCACTCAGTATATTGCCCTCAAAGTTTTGTCATCAACCAAATTTTTTTTAAGATGATTTTGTTCACATGTCATACATTCCATCCTAAGTAAACAGTCAGTGGTTCCCTATATAGTCACATATTTATGTGTTCACCACCCTCACCACTCTCTATGTAAGGAGATCTCCATTTCTTCCACAAAGCAGGAGGAAGAGTCAAAGAAGGTAGAGAGGCAAAAGAAAAGGAAAAAAGAGAGGAAAAAAACCCATGACAGCTAGGAAGCAGCAAAAGGAAAGATAACCTTAGATCAAAGTGGAATAAAGAGTCAGATAACCCCACCAATGCCAAGAGTCTCACACCCCTCCCCCATGCCCCCTCTTGTCTGCATTTACCTTGGTATATTGCCTTTGTTACATTAAAGGAAGCATAATACAATGATTCTGTTAATTATAGTCTCTAGTTTACATTGATTGTATTTTCTCCCCCGTACCTCCCTGTTTTCAACACTTGCAAGGTTGACATTCATTTGTTCTCCCTCATGAAAAAACATATTTGTACATTTTATCACAGTTGTTGAGCACTGTAGGTTTCACTGAGTTACACAGTCCCAGTCTTTATCTTTCTTCTTTCCTTCTGGTGTCCCACATGCTCCTAACCTTCCTCTTTCAACCCTACTCACAGTCATCTTTGTTCAGTGTACTTACATTGCTGTGCTACCGTCATCCAAAATTGTGTTCCAAACCTCTCACTCCTGTCTTTTCCTATCAGTCTGTAGTGCTCCCTTTAGTGTTTCTTGTAAAGGAGGTATTGTTTTAGTTTGCTAATGCTGCTGGAACGCAAAACACCAGAGATGGTTTGGCTTTTATAAATGGGGGTTTATTTGGTTACACAGTTACAGTCTTAAGGCCATAAAGTGTCCGAACACATCAGCAATTGGGTACCTTCACTGGAAGATGGTCAGTGATGTCCGGAAAACCTCTGTTAGCTGGGAAGGCACATGGCTGGCATCTGTTTCAAAGTTCTGGTTTCAAAATGGTTTTCTCCCAGGATGTTCCTCTCTAGGCAGCAGTTCTTCAAAAATGTCACTCTTAGTTGCACTTGGGGTATTTGTCCTCTTTTAGCTTCTCTGGAGCAAGAGTCTGCTTTCAACAGCCATCTTCAAATTGTCTCTCATCTGCATCTTCTGTGCTTTCTTCAGTGTCCCTCTTGGCTGTAGCTCCTCTTCAAAATGTCACTCAGAGCCGCGCTGAGTTCCCTCTGCCCGTCGGCTCATTTATATGGCTCCGCTGATCAAGGCCCACCCTGAATGAGTGGGGCCACACCTCCATGGAAATCTCATCAGAGTTATCACCTGCAGTTGGGTGGGGCACATTTCCATGCAAACAACCTAATCCAAACGTTCCAGCTTAATACCCACTAATTTGTCTGCCCCACAAGATTGTCTCAAAGAATATGGCTTTTTCTGGGGGACATAATACATTCAAACCAGCACAGGTATCTTGTTCACAAACTCTCTCATTATGTTTGTCAGAGAATATTTTGAACTCTCCCTCATCTTTGAAGGACAGTTTTGCTGTATGTAGGATTCTTGGTTGGTGGTTTTTCTCTTTCAGTATCTTAAATATATCACACCACTTCCTTCTTGCCTCCATGGTTTCTGCTGAGATGTCTGCATATAGTCTTATTAAGCTTCCTGTGTATGTGATGGATCACTTTTCACTTGCTGCTTTCAGGATTCTCTCTTTATCTTTGATGTTTGATAGTCTGATTATTAAGTGTCTTGGCGTAGGCCTATTCAGATCTCTTCTGTTTGGAGTATGCTGCGCTTCTTGGATCTGTAACTTTATGTCTTTCATAAGAGATGGGAAATTTTCATTGATTATTTCCTCTATTATTGCTTCTGCCCCTTTTCCCTTCTCTTCTCTTTCTGGGACACCAGAGATACGTACATTCCTGTATTTTGTTTTGCCTTAAGTTCCTGGAGACATTGCTCATATTTTTCCATTCTCTCTGTCTCTTCTTTGGTGTGTAGGCTTTCAGGTCCCTTGTTCTCCAGTTCCTGAGTGTTTTCTTCTGCCTCTTGAGATCTGCTGTTGTATGTTTCCCTTGTGTCTTTTGTCTCGTGTTGTGCCTTTCATTTCCATAGATTCTGCCAGTTGTTTTTTTGAACTTTCGAGTTCTGCCTTATGTACGCCCAGTGTTTTCTTTATAGCCTTTATTTCTTTTGCTGTATCTTCTCTAATTTTTTTGAATTGATATAGCATTGGTTGTTTAAATTCCTGTAACTCAGTTGAAGTGTAAGTTTGTTCCTTTGACTAGGCCATAACTTCATTTTTCTTGGTATAGTTTGTAGTTTTCTGTTGTCTAGGCAGCTGACCTCCTAGGCCACCCCAATAAGGTTTTCCCAGACGAGAACAGGCTCAGGTCCCAGAAGGAGGAAATATTCAGTATCCGGTTTCCCTGATGGTATGTCTTAGAGGATTGACACACCCTGTGCTTTTCTGCCCAGCAGGTGGCACCTGTCAGCCTGTCACTCCAGACTGGTTTAAGGAGGTGTGGCCCGTGGCTGTTTTCCCCAGGCTCTGGGGTCTGGTTCTGGATGTAAGGCAGGTAGTAGAGCTGGGCCCCACCTCTTTCCTCTTGGGAAGATATGCCCCCTAGAGAGAGGTCATTTGCATATAAATAGATTCTTTGTTTCTCTGACTGCTATCTCCAGAGTGCTGTGAGTATAAAATGGCTGAGGCTTTCTCTGCTGCAGAGCACTGCAAGGTGAAAGCAGTTGAGGCTTTCTCCACTGAGCCGCCCAGGTTGAGAGAGAGAGAAAGGGACAGAAAGCCCCCTTTCAGGGTCATTGTACGGCCCCCAGATTCACCCATCGGCCAGCGATAGCACCCGATCCTTTGGGCTCCCTATCCTGAGACAGATATGTCCCCTGACTCTCCAAGGTCAGTCATCACCAAAAGCCTCTGTCTGCTTGTTGGGGATTCATCGTTTGTATTGAGCGGTTAACATTAAAAGCCCAGTTGGAGCTGGGCTGAGGTATATTCGCTTGTTCAGAGAGTGCTGCTCTCTAGCACCGTGAGGCTTTGCAGTTCAGGCTGCCCTGAGGGAGGGGGCTCTCAGCTCAGGTCTGCTGTTTTTACTCTCAGACTTTGTGCTGCAGTCTCGGGCATTTCTCCCATTCCAGATTGTTGCACAATGTGTGGGCAGTAACGGCCATCTCCCAGCAGTTCTTCCAGATCTTTTACTGGTTTTTCCTAGTTTTTTATTAGTTGCTCTGGGGGGACTAAATAAATTCCACTCCTCTCTATGCAGCCATCTTCTCCTCTCTGGTATCTCTGATTTTAATTCAACATTTTATTGATTCAGTTACTCTCTTCTGTTAGTATATACAGTAGGTATCTATTACCAGATTTTTGTAGTAGTTATCCTAGATATTGACTGTATGTTTACAGTTAATCTAAGTCCACTTTCAAATAACACTGTTTCATGGGTTGCATCATTACCTTATAACGATATATTCCCAATTCTACCACCCAATTCCTGAAAACATTGTGGTCATTCATTTCAGTTATCCATAAGCTGTGACCTCCCATTACATTGTTGCACTTATTTTTTTCAAAGTTCATAGCAGATTTATTACATTTTTTCACTTTTTTTCCATTTTTCTCTTGTGGAATATAACATGTATACATAAAAGTGATAAATTCAAAGTGTAATTTAACAAGTAGTGAGAGAGCAAACTTCAAAGACTTATGGGTTACAGTTCCACAGTTTCAGTTGTTTTCTTATTGTGAAATAACTTAAACTTTCAATGCACAATTTGACAAGTAGCTGTGGAGCAGTTTTCAACTAATGTTATTGGTTACAGCACCACAATTTCAATTATTTCCTTATTGTCAAATATATACTCAGAACGATGGTAACTTTCTAAGTATGATTTCACAAGTAGTTATATAGGGAATTTCAAAGAATGTTATAGGTTACCGTACCAAGTTTCAGATATTTCCTTATGAAATACAACATGCATACAGAAAGGTAGTAACTTTCCAAGCACAATTTAACAAGTAGCTGTAGAGCAAATTTCAAAGAGTGTTATGGGTCACAGTTCCACCATTTCAGTTCTTTCTTTCTAGCTATTCGAATACCCTAGAAGCTAAGAGAAAAAAAAATTACATAAAGATTCAGTATTTGTAATCCTTTGTTAAATTCTGTCTTATCTGTTGCTACTCCTTACACTACTTTAAACACTTTCCTGTTCTTCAGGGATGTCTGACAGCAACAACCCTACCTTGTTCATGTTGCAAAGGAGTGACAATATTATGGGAAATGGGGACACAACTAGTTGATGTTCTTGAAGAAGCTGTTGCCTCTGTGTCTGGGGACTTATCTTGCATAGGAACACTTGGAGGATTTAAGTTCCTGAAAAATAACCTTAGTGAGTGAAATTTTATAGAATCTGAGATAGGGACCAGGATACTCTTAGGGTTTTCAGTACTACTGTTGATTGGGCTTGTCATACTGTGGCCATTTGGCATATCTAGCTGAGGCTTGCATAGGTGTAACCTCCAGGATAGCCTCTTGACTTTACTTGAAATCTCTTAGCCATTGAAACCTTATTTGTTGCCTTTCTTTTCCCCCTTTTGGTCAAAAAGACATTCTCATACCTGGGATCCATGTCCCACGTCGCCAGGGAGACTCACTCCCTGGGAGCCCTGTCCCGAGTAGGGAGGAGGGTGATGATATTATTTGCAGAGTTGGGCTTAGAGAGAGAAGGTTACATCTGAACAACAAAGAGGTTCTCTGGAGGTGACTCCTAGGCATAATTATAGGTGGGCATAGCTTCCCATTTACAGCTATAAGTTTCACAGGAGGAAGCCTCAGGATCAAAGGCTACACTTGTGAAGTATGGGTTTCCTAATTTCACATAGCATCTATTCTGTCGAAGATAAACAGTCAGTGTCTCACATTATCTTCACTGAGTTTAACAGTCCTCATCACCCTCCATTTTAAACAATTCTCATGACCTCAAACATCCCAAAGATTTATCAGCCCTTATTTATTTATCCCTAGTATTTGTGTGGTAGTAGTAAGGTATTCCTATTAATTATAGTCCCTATTACGCAACAGGTATATTTTTCTCATATACCAATCTGTTCTTTTTTTTTTTAATAATAAATTTTATTTTGAAATAAGTTCAGTCTTACAGGAACAGTTGTAAAAACAGTATAGACCCCATACATAGAACTCCATCATACCCTGACCGCCCTCCCCCGATACCCCGATCCATCACCTTTAAGATCCTGTCACACCACCGTCTCTTTCTTTCCCTCCCTCTCTCCTTCCCTCCCTCCCTCCCTAACACCCATCATCTATTGCTCTGTCTTCTGAACATATGAGAGCAAGCTGCACATATCTTTGAACAAACAATATAATTCACATATACCTTTCCCATGAACAAGAACATTATTTTATGCAATCTCATTAAACACAGCTAAGAAGTTCAAGAAATTCAACATTGATATAAAGCTTACATTCTATATTTCCTTTTTTTTTTTTTTTCTTGTGTCCCATCTGTGTCCCTTTGAGCCTCCTCTCCTCTGACCTCAGATCCCATCTAGGATCATTCTTGGCATTTAATTGTCATCTATTTAGACTGTCTTATTTTTTTTTCCATTTGTGGAAAGATATATATAGCCTAAATCTTCCTATTCCACCCCTCCCTAGCATTCCCTTAGTGGGATTAATCACATTTAGAATGTTGCAATGCTATCACTTTCCAACCATCCATTTCTAGAAGTTTCCCTTCACCCCAAACCAAAACCCCTACTCTCATTTCTTAACTCCCCATTGCCCCTTCCCTCACTTCTTGGAACCCCTACTCTACTTTTCATCTCTTTGGTCATATTCTCTGATACTTTCTTTGTGTTTACCATGGGGCTTAAATTTAACCTCTTAAATCTATAACAATCTTGTTTTTCTTTGATACCAACTTAACTTCAATAATAAACTGTGTTCCTACACTCCTCCATTCCCCCAGCTTTATGTAGTTCTTGTCAAGAATTACATATTTTACATTGAGTCCAAAACCACCAATTTATCATTACAGTTTATGTATTTTAGATCCTGTAAGAAGTAAATAGTGGAGTTATAAATCAACAATACAGTATATTGGTCTTTATATTTACCATGTGGTCTTTACTGGAAATCTTTATTTCTTCATGTGGTTTCAGTCAATTGTTTAGTGTCCCTTCCTTTCAGCCTGCTTAGGACTGATCTACTAGTGATGAAGTTCCTCAGCTTTTGATTGTCCGGGAATGTTTTCATCTCCCCCTCATTTTTATCTTTCAGGTGTTTGTGAATTCTCCAAGTCTCCGATGGTTATTGACTTCCATTTGTATTCCATTGTGGTCAGAGAATGTGCTTTGAACAAATTCATTTTTTTATTTTTTATTTTATTGTGGCTTGTTTTTATGTCCCCGCACACAGTCCATTCTGCAGAAAGATCCACGATCACTAGTGAAGAACATGTGTCCCAGTGACCTGGGATGTAATATTCTATATATGTCTGTCAAAAGTCTCTATATCTCTCTTTCATTTCTTTGCTTCTGTGTCGGTAGGGCTCGCTTTAGTATCTGAAGTAGGGCAGGTCTTTTGTTAGCAAACTCTCTCAGCATTTGTTTGTCTGTGAAAAATTTAAGCTCTCCCTCACATTTGAAGGAGAGTTTTGCTGGATAAAGTATTCTTGGTTGGAAATTTTCCTCTCTCAGAATTTTAAATATGTCATGGTCATTACTTAGTCATATGTTGTTTCCTTTGTATGTGGTGAATTGCTTTTCTCTTGCTGCTTTCAGAACTTGCTCCTTCTCTTCAGTATTTGACAGTCTGATCAGAATATGTCTTGGAGTAGGTTTGTTTGAATTTATTCTATTTGGAGTTCGCTGGGCATTTATGCTTTGTGTATTTATATTGTGTAGAAGGTTTGGGAAGTTTTCCCCAACAATTTCTTTGAATACTCTTTCTAGACCTTTACCCTTCTCTTCTCCTTCTGGGACACCAATGAGTCTTAAATTTGGACGTTTTATTTTATCTATCATATCCCTGAGATCCATTTCGAGTTTTTCAGTTTTTTTCCCCATTCTTTCTTTTGTTCTTTCATTTTCTGTTCTATGCTCCTCAAGGAGGCTGAGTTGTTGTTCACCTTCCTCTAATCTTGTATAATGAGTATCCAGAGTCTTTTTAATTTGGCCTACAGTTTCTTTAATTTCTATAAGATCTTCTATTTTTGTATTTACTCTTGCAATATCTTCTTTATGCTCTTCTAGGGTCTTCTTTATGTCTTTTATATTCTGTGCCATGCTCTTCTTCAAGTCTTTTATATCCCATGCCATGCTCTCATTGCCTGTCTGTAGTTCTTTGATTAATTCTGCCAGGAACTGTGTGTCTTCGGATCTTTTGATTTGAGTGTTTGGGTTCGGGTTCTCCATGTCGTCTGGTTTTATCATATGCTTTAAGATTTTCTGTTGTTTTTGGCCTTTTGGCATTTGCTTTACTTGATCTTTAATTTGTTAGAATTGCAGCTTGGTGACATACACTCTCTCTAACTAACCAGCAGATGGCGTCCATGAGTCACTTATTCCCCTCAAGTCAGTTCTCCCCAACTTTGTGGTATGTGGGGATCTGATTCTTTTGGGGTCCAATTGGTACACTTAATTTGGATGTGTTGTCAGTGCTGTCTGCCCTCAATGAGGGGCGTGTGCCTCAGTGGTTAGGGAGGAAGGGCAGGTTTAACAATCAAACCTCCCAGGTGTTCCCGGAGATTTAAGGCTGTTCTCTGCCACTGACCCAAAAGTCCTTGGTATTGGCGTAGGTTCCCTGGGATTTCCAAGCAGTTCCCCCCTCCCTGCTGTGCTTTTCCAGGAACTCTGCTGAGGAGGGGAGGTCCGTGCCACGTCACAAGTGAGCGCTGGCCTCCAGGGAAGCCCTGGGCCGCCGGGCTGTGTAGGGGTGTTCCCAACCTGCTTCAAAGATGGTTGAATGGGACGCGTTACCTTCCCCCTTTCTGCACAGCTCCGCTCTCCCAGCTCCAGACGATCAGCCATGGGTGTATTCAAGGCCACTGTCCACGGCCGATATAGTGTCGTGTGAGCGGTGCTGCGGGAAAGACTCCCTGTCAGGCTGGGTTTCTTGTCTCGGCTCTGTGCTGTGTGTTGGGCCCCGGGCAGGAGTAGCCCCACCCACTGGGGAGACGGCTGCAAGTCGTGCATCTCCCCTTTGCTTCCCTGGACCCGAGACAATCAGCAGCGGGTGTGGGAAGGGGTATCCTCCACCCCAGACACCGAGGCATTAGTCCAGACCGCTCCTGTCTTATCTGCAGCTGTTCCTGGGCTTCTTTTTTTTAAAAAAAAAAAAAAAAAAACGCCAACCCACCGTTTCCCCACACCGCAGCATGGCCGAGGGATTCAGCTGACAAACTCACTCTTTTCAGAATGCAGACTCCTGGTTTCACCAAACGCACGTTCCCTGTGGCTTTAGCAGAACTTGTCCACCTGGTACTACTCTGAAAGTGGTGTTCTGGGTCCTTTCTTGTTTTTTATCTAGTGTTTTCCATGGAGGTGTTTTTTTCTCTGTCTCACCTAGTCACCATCTTAGGTTCCTCCTCACCAATCTGTTCTTAACTCTTTGTACCGGTGTCATACCTTGGAAGTATATCATGCAAGCATTTATTTATATTTGTTGCGCTGATCTGTGGGATACATGCCTTAACCCCTTTCAATCATGTTTTCCTTCAATGCAGTTCTGATATTTATAATCCCATTAACAAACAGTCATCACCCCTACCCATTCCGACACCTTTGAATTCACCCTCATTAACATACCTGAACATATTATGTTATCATTCCCCCTTCATTAGCTTCTATCTATCTCTAGGTCCCCAATATTCTACATTATAAGACACTGATTTTACTTTGCTCAGGGGCTTCACAGTAGTGGTAACATACAGTCCCTCTCCTTTTGTGTCTGACTTATTTCACTCAGCATTATATCCTCAGTGTTCATCCATGTTGCATATGTTTCAGGACCCCATTCCTCCCTAACTGTTGCACAGTATTCCATCATACGCGTTCACTACATGTTGTTTATCCACTCGTTTGTTGAAGGACACTTGGATTGTTTCTGTCTCTTAGCAGTTGTGAACAATGCTGCTGTGAATATCGGTGTGCAAACATCTGCTCATGTCACTGCTTTCAGATCTTCTGGGTATATACCAAGAAATGGAATTTCCAGATCCTAGGGTAATTCAACATCTCGTTTTCTGAGGAACCGCCAAATTCTCCTCCACAGCAGCTGTACCATTATACATTCCCACCAGCAATGAATAAGAGTTTCAACTTCTCCACCACCTCTCCAGCATTTGTATTTCCTGTTTAATGACCGCCACGTTTACTGATGTCGAGATGATATCTCATTGTGGTTGTGATTTGCATTTCCCTAATAGCTAGTGAAGATGAACACTTTTTCTTGTGTTTGTTAGCCCATTTTATAATTGGGCTCTTTGTACTATTGTTGTTGAGTTGTGAAAATTCTTTATATATGCAGGATATCAGTCTCTTATCAGAGATATGGTTTCCAAATATATTCTCCCATTGAATTGGCTGCCTGTTCACCTTTTTGACAAAGTCTTTTGAGGCACAGAACTTTTGATTTTAAGGAGTTACCATTTATGTATTTTTTCTTTCATTGCTCATGCTTTGGGTATAAGGTCTGAGAAGCTACCTCCTATTACTAAGTCCTGAAGATGTTTTCCTTTATTATCTTTTATGAGTTTTATGGTTCTCTCTCATATACAGGTCTTTGATCCACTTTGATTTAATTTTTTATAGGGTGTGTGGTAGGGGTCCTGTTTTATTCTTTTGGACATGGATATCCCATTCTCTGAGCCCCATTTATTGAAGAGACTGTTCTGTCCCAGTTCTGTGGATTTGGGGGCTTTACCTAAAATCAGCTGACCATAGATCTGGGGGTCTATTTCCAAAATCTTGATTTGATTCCATTGATCCATTTGTCTATCTTTGTGCCAATACCATGCTGTTTTGACCACTGTGTCTTTATAGTAGGCTTTGAAGTCGGGAAGTATAAGTCCACCTACTTCGTTCTTTTTTAGAATATTTTTTAGCAAATCATGCCCCTTTACCTTCCAAATAAATTTGCTAACTAACTTTTTCAATTCTGCAAAGTAGGTTGCTGAAATGTTGATTGGAATGACATTGAATCTGTACATCCGTTTCGGGTAGAATTGACATCTTGACAATGTTTTGCCTTCCTATCCATGAACACAGAATAACATTACACCTCCTAATACTGTCCCCTTTGATTTCTTTTAGTAATGCTTTGTAATTTTCTGAGTAGAGATGTTTTACTTCCTTGATTAAGTTTATGCATGAGTACTTGATTCTTTTAGTTGCTATTGTGAATGGAATCTTTTTCTTGTTTGCCTCTTCAGTTCTGTCATTGCTAGCATATAGGAACCTTACTTTCTTATGTGCAGTAATCTTGTATCCTGCCACTCTGCTGGATTTGTTTATTAGCTCAAGTAGCTTTGTCATCAGTTTCTCAGGATTTTCCAAATATAAGATCTTATCATCTGCAAATAGTGACTATTTTATTTCTTCCTTTCCAATTTGGATACATTTTATTTGACAAATTGTCTTGGTGAATTTCTCTAGCTGGATCTTCTAGCACAATATTGAATAATAGAGGTGACTGTGGGCATCCTTGTCACATTCCCAATCTTAGGGGAAGGCTTTCAGTCTCTCACTGTTGAGTACTGTGCTAGCTGTGGGTTTTTCATATATACCCTTTATCGTATTTGGAAAGTTTCCTTCAGTTCCTACATTTTTAAGTGTTTTTATCAAAAAGGGGTGCTGAATTTTGTCAAATGCATTGTCAGTGTCTAAGAAGATGATCATTTGATTTTTTTCCTTTCAATTTTTTAATGTGTTGTATTCTGTTGATTGATTTTCTTATGTGGAACCACTCTTGCATATCAGGAATGAACCCTACTTGGTCGAGGTGTATAATTCTTTTACTGTGCCTTTGGATTTGGTTTCCAGTATTTTGTTGAGAATTTTTGCATCTATATTCATTAGGAATATTGGGCTGTAGTTTTACTTACTTGTCGTATCTTTATCCAGTTTTGGTATTCTAGTGATATTCTAGTGATATCATAAAATGAGTTAAGTATTGTTCCTTTTTCCTCAATTTTTTGAAAGAGTTGGAGCAGGGACAGTGTCAGTTCTTTTTAGAACATGTGGTGAAAGTCCCCTGTGAAACCATCTGGCCCTGAGCTTTTATTTGTAGGTAGATTTTTGATGATTGATTGGATTTCTTTACTTGTGATTGGTTTCTTGAGATCTTCTATTTCTTCTTGGGACATTGTAGGTTCATGTTTTTCAAGGAAATTGTCCATTTCCTCTAGGCTGTCTGGTTTGTTGGAGTACAGTTGTTCATAGTGTCCTCTTATGATTTTTAAAATTTCTTCAGGATACATAGTAATGACCCCGCCCTCAGTTTGGATTTTTTTTATTGGATGTTCTCTCTTTTGTACTTTGTCAGTCTAGCTAAGGTGTGTGTCAATTTTGTTGGTCTTCTGAAAGAAACAACTTTTCGTTTTATTTATTCTATTTTTTTTTCTCCAGCTCATTTATTTCTATTTTAATCTTTGTTATTTCTTTTCTTCTACTTGCTTCCAAGTTAGTTTGCTGGTGATCCTCTAGCCTCTTTGGTTGTTCAGTTAGGTCTTTGGTTTTTGCTCTTTCTTCCTTTTTGATGTGTGCCTTTAGTGCTCTCCGTTTCTCTCTCAGCACTGCCTTTGCTACATCCCATAGGTTTCAATATGTTCTGTTCTTGTGTTCATTCATCTCTAGATATTTACCTATTTCTCCTATAATTTCTTTTTTGACCCACTGGTTGTTTAGAAGTGTTTTGTTAACCTCCATATATTTGCAAAAGGTCTGTTTCTTTGTTGGGTATTGACTTCTAACTGCATTCCCCTATGGTCAGAGAATGTGCTTTGGATTTTTTCAGTCTTTTAAAATTTATTAAGACTTGTTTTGTGCCCCAGCATATGACCTGTCCTGGAGAATATTCCATGAGTGCTAGAGAAGAATATGTGTCTTGGTAATTAGGGATGTAATGATCTATATACGACTGTTAAATGTAATTAACTTATCACATTGTTTAGGTTCTCAGTTTCTTTTTTGGTCCTCTGTCTACTTGTTCTAGCTATAGAACAGAGTGGCCTACTGAAGTCTCCCAGTATTATTGCAGAAATATCGACTGCTCCCTTCAGTTTAGGCAATGCTTTTTTCATGTGCTTTGGAGCTCCTTGATTGGGTTCATAAACATTTATGATTGTTATTTCCTCCTGGTGAACTGCCCTTTTTGTTAATACATAGTGTACTTCGTCTTTTAGGATATCTGTGCATTAAAGTCTATTTTGTTTGATATTAGTATGGTTAATGTTTGCAGCTTTCATAGAATATTTTTTCCCATCCTTTCACTTTCTATCTCTTGTTGCAGGGACTAAGATGAGTCTCTTGTAAACAGCATATCTATATGGTTCATACATATTAATCCATTCTACCTGTTTGTATCTTTCAAGTGTGGAGTTTATTCTATTCATATTCAGAGTTTTTACTGTGAAGGCAGGTCTTGAACCAATCATCTTATCCTTTGGTTTTTAATTGTCAGATTAATTCTCCCCTCTTTTTTTCCTTTTCAGTTACCCTTACTAATATTCTTCAGTTCTTTACCCTTCTCCAAACCTTTCTCTCCTTTCTTTTTTTTTCTCAGCCAGTAGAGCTCCCTTAAGTATTTCTTGCTTGTCAGGTTTCTGGTTAACAAATTCTCTCAGCATTTGTTTTTCTGTGAAAATTTTAAACTCTCCCTCAATTTTGAAGGAGAGCTTTGCTGGATAAAGAGTTCTTGCTTGGCAGTTTTTCTCTTTCAGGATCTTAGATATGTCATATCACTGCCTTCTTGCCTCCATGGAGTCCGCTGAGTAATCAATCAGTACTTAGTCTTATGTTGTTTTCCTTGTGTGTGGTGAAATTGCTTCTCTCTTGCTGCTTTCGGGTCTTTCTCTTCTTCAGCATTTGATAATCTGATTAGTGTATGTCACAGAATGGGTCTCTTTGGCTTATTCTATTTGGAGTTCACTGGTTTTCCTTGGTTTGCTTTTTTATGTCATTTAGAAGGGTTAGGAAGTTTTCCCCAAGTATGTCCTCAAATACATCTCCTAACCCTTTTCTCTTCTCTTCACCTTCTTGGACACCAGTGATTCTTGTATTTGCTTGCTTCATGTTGCCCTTCATTTCTCTGAGATCAATTTCAAATTTTTCAGTTTTTTTGCCATTTTTTTTGTGTGCCTTCACATTCAATTGCTCTGTTCTCTAATTCAATTATTCTTCCTTCTGCCTCTTCAATTCTGCTGTTGTGTCCTCTAGTATATTTTTAGTTTGATATACAGTGCCCTTTACTTCCGTAAGTTCTGCTATTTTTATTTACTCTTTCAAATTCTTGTTTATGCTCTTCTAGAGTATTCTTGATGCCATTTATGACTTTAGCCAACCCATTATTGTACATACATGATTTGTATGTACTTCTTTCATTAATTGCGCTAGATTCTGTGTCTCTTGCAGCTTTTTAATTTGCTCATTTGGCTTGTCCATGTCTTCTTGTTTCTTCCAGAGGCTTTATGATTTTCTGTTGGCTTCAGGGCATTTTCTTTCCTTGGTAACATTATTTTGAGATCTTCAGGATTATTTGAATATTTTTCTATAATGCAGCAGAACCACAGCTCTCTGGAGTCCACTTTCCCTGTGCTGCCCCCAGATAGCTCTCTTGAGCCACCTCTTTCTCTCAAGCCAGATTCCCCCTCCTTCACCTGTGTGCTGCGCGGAGTAAAACCAGGTGGAAATCCGGTCAGCACTCCAGGTCTCCATGTGCACTGGGGACTGCCAGCCCTGCGATGAGGGGTAGGGCCTGTGCAGCTCGCCAGGGAGTCTGCTTGAGGGCACAGTGGGTCTGGGCTCCGAGTGGACCACTCTTGACCTGCAGGGCCACGTGCTTCACCCCCTTGTTTGCATGCGCTCCGGACCCTGTCCACCACATGCCTGCGTGCCTCTGGGTGTGGGGAACAGCTCCTGGTGCTTGGCTCTCAGCTCTCCCCACCTCCTGCCTGTGCACACTGTGGGCATCTGTGGAGGAAGAGTAAATGTGGTCACCACAGGTCCACTGAATCCTGAGTTCCCTCGTGGGAGCTCCGGGCCATGGGGCTGTGAAGGGTTTCCTCCCCGGCCAGCTGCTGGAATGGGTACACGGGGCATGGAAAGCTGCTCCGTCCTGTGCTTGGCCGCTTGTCCCCAGTGGCCGTCCCGTAGGAACACACTCACCCACTGCTTCAGGTGCAGTCTCAGCCTCTCCACCCGCGTCCCCTCTATGCGTGAAGAGTCCCCTCTCCAGCCAGTCGCCCCCTGGAGCTGCTGTTCTGGGTGCCCTCTGCCACTTCTCTCGTCCCTTCCACGGAGGAGACGTTTGCTCTGTCTCTCCTGTTCTGCCGTCTTCTTCACTTATTATTTTCAACCGTCATCTGTTAGATCAATTAGAAATAAGTAATATAAAGGGTTTTATTTTATCTTCATCTGTTCCCTCTCTTATGCTCTTGCTTTCTTTGTCAAGTCTGAGCTTCTGCCCTATATCATTTTATTTCTCAGTGAACAATATGTATTATTTCTCAAAAGGCTAGATTATCAATAATAAATTCTCTCAGTTTTTGTTAGTCTGAGAAAGTCTTTATTTCTCCTTCATTTTGTTTTCCATATAGTTAAGTAATCACTATCAAAGATCAGGGCTCCTGGATTACAGTTCAAACTTCAGGTATTTCCGTCTGTCTATTCTAATACACTAGAAACTAAAAATAAATATCTAGATAGTGATTCACTAGTCATAATAATTTGTTAACTCCCAACATCTCAGTTACGACTCCTCAGTTACAACTCCTCCCTCTCATTTGATCATTCTCTCGATCTTCAGGGATATCTGGGCAATGACCATCTAACTTCTTCTTGCTGAAAAGGGGTGTCAAGATTGTGAGGTCGAGGAATGAAACTGGTTGATGTTCTTGGAGAGATGATGACTCTGGGGTTTCAGGGTTTATCTGGCATAGGAGCAATCTGGAGGCTTAAATTTTCTGAAAAGAAAAACTTAATAAGTAAAACTTTTATAGAGTCTTAGATAGATCCCAGGGTTTTCTTTCGAGTTTTCAGGAATACTGTTGGATGGGGCTTGGCATATTGTGACAATTTGCAATATCTGGCTGAAGCTGGCATAAGAATAGTCTCCAGGATGACCTCTGGAGTCCATTTGAAATCTCTTAGCCACTGAAACTTTGTTTTGTTTCCATTCTTTTCCCTTTCTTGGTCAAGAAGGCATTGTCTATCCCATGATGCCAGGGCCAGGCTCGTCTCTGGGAATCATTTTCCATGTTGCCAGGAAGACTTATACCCCTGGAAGTCATGTCCCACGTAGAGAGGAGGGTAATGAGTTTATTTGCCGAGTTTGCCTTAGAGAGAGAGGCCACATGTAAGCAGCAAAAGAGGTTCGCTGGCGGTGATCCTTAGGCATAATTATAAGTAGGCTTCGCTTCACCACTACAGAAATAAATTCCTTAAGGTCAAGCCTCAAGGTTGAGGGCACAGCTTATTAAATTGCGCATCCCTAATGCTTGAGAGAATATCAGGAATTCCCCAGCTGGGGAAGTTTAGTAGTTCCACATTTTTTTCCAGTCCCTCCTGTGACATTGTGAATGCTTTTTTTATTTCTGCCCCAGAACTCTGGAGTGTATCAGAGTCTTACGTTAAACTGTACAGAACAACAAGGTCTCATTGCATAGTCAAGGTTTCTTATAATTAGGTTGTTTAAATAAACTGACCAGACAGGTTACGTTAGTTAGTGTGTTGTGGAAAATTTCAATTTTGGACAAAATAAACATCTCTTCTTTTGGTCTCACATAGAAGTTGAGGTTTTAAAATACAGACTGTGTCACCCCTTACCTTGTAGTCTGGTTTACTTTCACCCTAACCAGATCAGCTTCTCTCATACCTCTAACTGAAGTCTGATCTCTTTTTTAGCATTTTGTAAGTTGCTGTATGGAGTAAACATATTTCATGCGTAATCTTTCAGAGCTGCAGAACTCTAACTCTGAGTCTTAGGTGTCACACAGATACCCAAAGCTCCAGGGAACTATCGATTTATACGCAAAGAAACAGCATCTCAGAATTTAGAAAAACAACCCTCAGGAATAAATGTGACTTCTTTAGGTTATAATCAGGTCCTAACTTTCTTATAAGCATTTTATAAATGAGACCATATAATGTTTGTCCCATTTTTTCTGGCTTATTTCACTCAGTATAATATCCTGAATGTTCATTCCCCTTGTTGCATACTGTGCCGGTTTGAATGTATTATGTCCCCCAGAAGAAGCCATATTCTTTGATGCAGTCTTGTGAGGCAGACATATTAGTGGAGATTAAGTTGGAACATTTGGATTAGGTTGTTTCCATGGAGATGCACCCCACCCAACTGTTGGGTGATAACTCTAGATAATTTGCATGGAGGTGTGGCCCCATCCATTCAGCATGGGCCTTGATTAGTTCACTGGAGCACTGTATAAGCTCAGACAGAAGGAGCGAGCTTGCTACAGCCAAGAGGGACAATTTGAAGAATGTACAGAAACTGAGAGAGGAGCTTCAGCTTACAGAGACATTTTGGAGACGGCCTTGGAAAGCAGACTTTTGCTCCCAAGAAGCTAAGAGAGGACAAATGCTCCAAGAGCAACTGAGAGTGACATTTTTGAGGAACTGCAGCCTAGAGAGGAACGTCCTGGGAGAAAGCCATTTTGAAACCAGAACTGTGGAGCAGACGCCATCCACATGCCTTCCCAGCTAACAGAGGTTTTCTGGACACCATTGGCCATCCTCCAGTGAAGGTACCCGATTGCTGATGTGTTACCTTGGACACTTTATGGCCTTAAGACTGTAACTTTGTAACCAAATAAACCCCCGTTGTAAAAGCCAATCCATTTCTGATGTTTTGCATTCCAGTAGCATTAGCAAACTAGAACACGTACCTCATGACTTCATTCCTTTCTTCAACTTCAAAATATTCCTTTGTACATGGATACCACAGATTGCCATTCCCCTGATCCGCTGATGCCCCCTTAGGCTGTCTCCATACCTTGGCAATCATGAATAATGCTGCCATAAACATCGGGGTGCAAATGGCCATTCGTTTCCCTGCTTTCATTACTTCGGAGTATAAACATAGTAAGGGGATTGCATGAGCAGATGGTGAGCCTGTATTTTGCCTCCTGTGGAACCACCTCACTGCCCTTCAGAAGAGCTGCACCATCCTACTTCCCACCAACACAGAAGGGATACACCTCTCTCTCCACGGCTTCCCCAGCATTGTCTCTTTCTGTTTATTTTTCAGGTAGTTTCATTCACACACTGTACAGTCCATCCTAAGTGTACAATCAATGGCTGCTGGTATAATCTCATAGTTATGCATTCACTACCACAATCTATATAAGAATATTTCCATTTTTTCCACAAAGAAGAAAAGAAGAAAAAAAAAACAAAAAGAAATAAAATCCCATACTGCTTCCTTATATCCCACTCTTATTCACTTTTAGCTTTGGTGTTATTATCTTGTTACAATTAATGAAAGGATATTAGAATATTACTGTTAAGTCCAGAGCCTAGTTTGCATTAATTGTATCTTCTCTATATACCATCCCATTTTTAACATCTTGCAATTGACATATATTTGTTCTTGCTCACGAAAAAACTTTATTGTATTTGTACAATTAGTCACCATCATTGAACACTCCAGATTTCACTAAGTTATACAGTCCCAGTTTTATCTTCTCTTTGCCCTACGTGCCCCAGCCTTCCTCTTTCAACCACACCCATGCTCAGCTTTGTTCATTATGCTCACAGGATCATCCTACTGTCATACTGTATTGTGCTATCCATTTCTGAACTTTTACAATGAATCTTGTTAAACATTCTGTACTCTTAAGCATCAAATGCCCAATCTCCACCCTCTTTCTATCTCCTGATAACCTGTGTTCTCAAATTTAACTCTCAGCGTTTGGTCATTATAGTTGGTTCATGTTAGTGAGATCATATGTATTTATCCTTTTGTTTCTGGCTATTTCCCTCAACATAATGCCCTGAAGGTTCATCCGCGTTGTTGCATGAGTCATGACCTTATTCCGTCTTACAGCTGCAGAATATTCCATCCTGTGTACATCCCACAATTTGTCCACTCATCAGTTGATGAACATTTGGGCTGTTTCCATCTATTGGCAATCATGAATAATGCCACTATGAACATTGGTGTGCAGATGTCTGAAAGGAGCTCTTTTAAGTTATCTAAGTTAATTTGCTATTCCGTATGAAGGCAGGAAATATCACACATCTGTCAACCAAGAAATAACAAATTGAGTTGCAAGACAACAAAAGCATTTACTTGGGGTCCTAGAATTGCAGTTTGGAGAGCACAGATTCAAGTAGCAGCCCAAAACATGTCTGGACTTAATTCTTCCAGACAAAGTTTTATAAAGAAAAAGATTACATAAATTGTTTGTGACTGGTGGCTATATCCAGGTTAGAAATTTCCTTAATTCTTCATCTCCTGGTTTGCTTATGGTGTCCGGATGTCCTGAGGGTTTTGAGGAACATGGTTGCATGAGGCTCTGCCTATTTGGGAAGTTGGTGATCTCTGGTTGAAAGTTGCATAATCTCCAGAATGACCTTCTGACTCCATTTTAAATCTGTTAGCCACAATTACTCTATTTTGCTTTATTTCTTTTCACCTCTCGACCATATAGACAGGGAGCTTATGACTTCAATGTAAAATTTTTCAGCCATGAGTTAGACGTAAAGAAACACAGGAACACAAAAAAACATTGAAATACAACACCCACTAGCTTATAAAAAAACAAAACAAAACTGTCTTTCTTTCCTTCCCACACTCATATTTTTATTAGAAATTTTTTCTTGGCAAAAGGGACAGGTTGAAGGTAATTGCTGACGATGAAGGCTGTGACGGTAGGTTCATGTGTCACCTTGACCAGGGGATGGTGCCCAGTTGTGTGGTCTAGCAAGCACTGGCCTAACCATTCCTGCAAGGACATTGGTGGCTGATTAATAAACCAGAAGGCTGATTTATTAAGTGGTCAGTCCATTGATTGCATCTGTGGCTGTTTCCATCCACGAAGGGCATGTCTTCCACAATGAGAGAATGCAGTTTAATCCAATCAGCTGAAGACTTTTAAGGGAGAAGAGAGAACCTGCATTTTCTTCCTCTTCAGTCAGCATCTCCTGGGAAGTTCGTCAAAGACATGACTTCACTGGAGTTGCCAGCTTGCTGCTGCTCTATGGAACTTGGACTTGTGCATCCCCACAGTTGTGTGAGACAGTTTTGTAAAATCTCATATTTATAAATATCTCCCGTTGGTTCTGTTTCCCTAGAAAACCCTACATAATACAAAGGTTAAAGGTCTTCCATTGATATTTCTGGAGGGGCCTTTTTTTTCTTTTTTTAATTTTCTTTACCCTGATGTCTAATTTAATAGAAACTTTGCTGTATTTCTCAGGCCTATTGGACTCTCACATTTGCTGTGAAAAGAGGGATTGTGTAGGTTCCTTTCTGGGTCTGTCTGTTCAGCGTTTGCCTTCCATGATTTGGCATCTGAGGTGCAGACAGCATGTGCACAAGCTGATAGAGATCCCTTAACCCTGGATCCTATGCACCCAAAGAATGATAAATTCCTCTGTGAATATTTGTTGGTTTTGTTTGGGGCATTTTAACTATAGCTGTAAAATATAAAAATGGTTCAGTTAAAGAATGTTAAAATTCATCTGGGCAAAAAATTCATAATCAGGCAGAAGCAAACCAACAGTTGTAAGGAGCTCCATGATGAGAGGATGCTGGGAACTCCTGCTCCAGCCCAGGGGCCTCTGTGAGCAGAAAGGAAGAAGGAGATGTGGGAGTTGTGGACACCACACACCAGCCCCTGACCCACCAGGCTGACCCCAGGGCTGGACAGAAAGGTCAGGAGGAGCTGCCCACACCTGCTGGGTCACCTGGGAGGTCCCCAGGTGGAGAGATGAGGGGATGGGTGGGGAGGGCCATGGGCCTGGGCCTGGGGGGTTCCCTGCTCTGTGGGGCCGAGGCCTACTGGGTGCAGGTGACCGTGCCAGGGCCTAGGGTACTGGGCTTCCCCTTTACTTGTGGGGGCACAACTTAGAGGGGTCGCCCTGCCTGGGCCTCCAAGTACTTGTGGCCAAATAACAGCTGCCCACCAAGGGTGTGTCCGGCAGGGTGGGGAGGCCAGTGCGGGGTGGGGGCCGTCTGCCCCTACGTGCACCCCAACCCTCCATCTCAGCTCGTGGCCCCAGGCTCGAGTCTGTACTGACCCGGACTGAGCCTCATCTGTGTGCAGAAGGTCGCCTGGGGGATGGCCAAGCTGTCCCCTGATAACCTCCCGGCCCCACTGCTGGGCTTGTATTTACAGATCTCCACGTAGAGAATCCACAAGGGGCTGGGGACGGGGTGGTCCACACCTGACCCTGTGCCAGGTGCAGGAGCACCAGGGGGACCACAGAGCTGTGCTGGCCCTGGGTGAGGGTGGGTGCAGCGGGGTCTCCCCCCTCCCCAGAGCCCTGAGGGGCCAGACAGGGCCCTGGTCCAGACTCTACCCTGGAGACCACCGACAGCTCCCCCAGGGCTTCCCCCTGGATTGGCCAACAGCCCCCTCCCCATCCATGACCCCACCCCCCTGCCCGGCCTGGGCCAGGTGCAACGTCAGTCTCCCCATATTTGGTAGAATATCAGAGAGGAGGTTTTATACTGTTGATTCTTCTCACTGTGTGAGATTCTTCTTTGCTTCCTTCTCCATGTGTGGTTGAACCCTCTGAGCCCAGGCCTCCAGGGAGCGTTCTGCTGGTCGGTCCTTCCACCCCTTCTCCCAGCCTCACACATCATCCTGCTCAGGATGGCTGTTTCCACACCAGAAGGGCTGGGGGCTCATGTATCAACATCTGTCTCACCCCCCACAACCCTGTAGACGTGGACAAGCCTACTTTTCCTTTTTCCACAGGAGATTGGAGATTCCATCTCGGGGTTCCCTGTCCCTGGTGTCCTGAGAGCATGATTCCCTGGGGGCTGGCAGAGGGCCCAGGTGTGCTCAGGTACCTGGAATGATTCAACATTTATTGAGCACCTACTATGTACAGGCATATTTCAGGCTCTGAGCACAACACAGTGAACAAATCAAAGATCCCTGCCTCTGGGGCTTCCATTCTAGTCGGGGAGTCAGACAGTGACCCCAGACCTCACGAGCAGATCGGGTGCACAGCATGTTATGTGGAACCCGTCATGACCCCTCTAGATAAGGATGCATCCCCTCACATTTTGACAGTTCAGGTAGCCTCCAGAATCAGCTGTAGAGGTGAGTGGGCTTTGCGTCAGGAAGAGGGTCCCCTGTCTCCACAGACCAGGAGGGTAGCTTTGGGGTCTGTCACTTGGAGAGGCTGGGCAGGACCCTGTCCCCACACATCATATGATGTGCACTACAGGCCTGAGATCTGGGGGTTTCCTCCCAACAGGAAAGTAAAGAAAAGGAGCTGGGGTTGGGGTCTCAGCCCCTTGGGAGCAGATGGCAGGCCAGAGACCTAGAGACAGCCCCTGAGGGAATCCGTCCTTCACACAGCTCACCGTGCCGGCTCTGACAGGCAGCGTCGTGCCCACCTTCTCCCTGCCCAGCTGCAGCGCCTGGGCTCACTGAGGCAGGGCACATGGGGAGGGGCTCGGCTCAGCAGGGGCAGGGCAGGCCCAGGAGCCCTCGGAGGGCAGATTCAGGAAAGGCCTGGCCTCCCCACGGGGCCATGTCCTCCCTCCTGGGCATCTGGCAGGGCGGCTGCTCGGAGGACTTCTCTCAGCCCCACATTCTCCGGCCCCCAGGCGCTGCTGGGCTACATCCAGATCAGATGCCTGGGTCGGAGCTGCAGGCCACGCACTTCTTTTCCATGTCCGTCTTAAGCATCTGGATTCGATGGAAGTCAGAGCCTCTGTGCCAGGCTCAACTCTGTAGTTCCCAGCTTCAGAGTCTCAATTCAATGGCAGCCAAGCGAGAGGGTGAGGGGACTGGGGCTGGGTGCCGGGGAGCCTGAATAATGCTCTAATGACGGGCTTTTGAGTCATCCCATTTTATCTTTCAGTGACAAAATGATCAAAGGCACTGCTATTTTGCATCGTTGCGCCTAGATTTTCAACAGATAGAGCCATTTTCTGCTGAGGGCACCCATATCCCAACTCCTGCCACAGTCCCTGAGGACTTGGGATTTCCAGGTCAGAGCTCCTGCCTCTAACCTCCTGGTGGACCTGGTGGAGCCACTGACAAACTGTCCCCCCTTCTCCCACCCAGTGTGATAACGAGACGGGGGATGTGGAGGAGAGCACCCTGGTGACAACTGTCCTCGGAGCCAGCAGGTGTGAAGAGCCGGCCAGTGCCTGGTGCCCACCCCCGGGTGAGGAGTGCACCTCCACCCTCCTGGGGAACGATCGAACTTTTATCCCCCAGCGTGTCATGGTTCAGCTGGTCACCAGGTCAGTGCGCTGCCCCTCTTCACCCCAATTCAACCAGCCCTCGCTGTGGGTCTTAGGATGTCCCTTCACCTGTCTGAGCCTCAGGGGGCTCCTCCAAGGGGTGGCGTGAGAGGGCACATGTCACAGGGTTACTGTGGGGACTGAGGGGGACAGGCCATGGGAAGGGCTGACCCAGGCCTGGCCGTGCATGACAAGCAGTTGGAGATGCTGGGCTTGGTCATGCTTAAACCTTTCCTCTCCCCCGTGGAGAAGCATCTGGCTCAGCCTCACCTGCCCGTGGCCCTGGACTCACCCATGTGCCCTTTGGTGAAGATGGTTGGAGATTCCATCCTGGAGGAGCCCTTCGAAGGGGTAGTCAGAGTGGAGATCGATGGGGTCCGGGAGATGTGCCACAAACCCACTCTTACATCGAGGGAGGTGCTGGTGAGGCTCAGTCAACAAATAGCTCTTGCATGTCTACTATGTACAGGACTTTTCTAAATTTAGCATAATTCAAGGAATAAAGCAGGAAAATACCCCATCCTCCTGGGCTTCTATTCCATTTGGGGTGTCAGACAGTGACCCCAGACCTCAGGGGCAGGGAGGGAGCACAGCAGGTCACGTGTGACGTCCTCATGACCCCTCTAGGCATGGACTGCTCATTCAACATCTAGCGTGTGGCCAACGCCTGGACCAGCTGGACATGTGAATGGACACCAGGTGAAGAACGAGGGGCTCCTTCCTCCAGTGTCAAATGGGAAATGTGGGGTGGGGGGCAGTAGGTGGGAGGAGCAGGTCACATCCCTGGGTCCCCCACAGCTGATTCCTACCTTCCCTCCGTCACCCCATCATGGTCGATGCGCTCCCTTTCTCGCCTCCAACCCAAGATCCAGGGTCCCAGGTGGGGGAGGTGGTGAGCATCCTGCTCCCCCGTCTGCCTGGATCCTCACTCGTGGGTGCTGAGCTGCAGGCTTGGGGGGCCAGGCTGTGCCCCTGGAGCCAGGAGGACAGCGTCAGAGGGATGAGACCCCCTCAGGCACAGAGAGTTAAGGCAGCGCTTGGTGCACGAGCTTCAGGTTGAGGTGCAATGAGGGCCCTGGGAAGGCAGGGGTGGGAGGCCCCATCCCCCAGGTGAGGAGGGGGCACCCACTGTTGCAAGCGCAGGGCAGTGAGCAGAGAAGACCCCGCCCCTCCCTGCCCTGCTGGTGCCCAGATTCCTGAGGGAAGGGGTGGGGGAGGCAGACACGTGTGTGTGAGGGTTCCCTGAAGACGGGGAGATCTGTTCAGACGACGGATCGTGCGCCCCTGTGATTGATCATCTTCGTCAGGCCCCTGGCTGGTGACAGGATGGCCAGTGCCAGGACTCCCAGGGAGGGGCTGGGGTGGGACGTGAGGCCAGGCCGCTGACCCGCTGCCCGTGCTCCTCCCCCAGCACCCTCTGCTCCATCCTAGTCACCTGGAGGGACCAGGCCACGGGGAACGTCCCTCAGCCCCTGGGGTCCCCTGGCCTTGAGGTGCTGGTGGGCTACAGGAGGGTCACCACTAGATGGTACCTGCAGGACTGGGCCTATCTCTCCTGTACCCACCTTCAGTCAATGGAGGCTGCGCAAGGGGGTAAGTGGACTGGGGTGGGTGCCTGTGAGCCCGAGGGGAGGATGTGGGGGGTGAGCACCCAGGGAGGAGCCTCCAGGGCTGGTGTTGGGCCAGGAGCAGAGAGGTTTCTCAGACAAGTCTTCTGGTAGACCTCTGTTTTTACTTAAAATGGGGTGGGAGTGATTCTCCTATAACACATTACATCCTCTGATACATGTGTCTCTGCAACTTGCCATCTCAGGGGGCTCACCGTGACCCTCCAGGTCAGGCGACAGGGCTGTCGTGTTCCCGAGGGGAGGCCGGGCCCTCAGAGGTTCAGGCTCTCAGTCCCTCGGGCCTTGACGTGACTCCTTCCTGTCGCCCTTTCCACAGGGCTGCAGGGAACATCACGTCCCCTGAACATCCTGATGTTCCCGCCCACCCAGGAGAGACCCCCGGGAAGGGACGGTCAGGCCGCAGGGGATGCGTGTTGAAAGCTTGAACGGCTGGGGCCAGGTTACCTGAAGCAGCCGAGGGTCCCAAAGCAGGTGAAGACGTGGCTGCTTCCTGCCATCCGCTGTCCGTGTGTATGACCTGCCTGCTAACTTCTGTCCCTCTGGTGTCAGCGAGGCCAATAAGATCTCATTGTTGTTTTAATACGCAATTGCCTCACTGGGAAATTGATCCACATTTCAATTGGTTAAAGGCCATACAGAATTTCTCTTCTCTGAGAATCAGCTTATGTCCTTTGATGTCCAGGGACTTTCTCCCACCCTGGAATCTCCAGGCATTTGCCCCTTGACAGGATCTGGGATCACTGGAGCCCCAGGTTCTCACAAGTCCCTTAATATAAAAGAGAGAAGAGAAAGTGTAGGGCTTTGAAATCAAATGCGGGAGCAGGGAGGGACTCCCCATGTACTGTTGCTGACCAGGGGGAGAAGGTTTCTGGAGAATCCCCTCCGCGCCAGGGCCGGACCCAGCCTCAGGCCGCACACGGGGAACATCTCACAGCCAGAGCGTGGGATGGTCCTGGGTGTGACCCGTGTCCCAGCAGCCACAGGCTCTCTCTAAGCCTTTGTTTTCTCTTCTCTAGAATGGGGTGATTCTGTGAGGACTCAGGGGATAACGCTCTTATTACAGGCTATTTGTAAGGGAGGTGCGATTATTATTCGGGTACTAACATTTAAATCATTGCCCCACCACAATTTCTTCTCATAAGCTGAGACTTTCTTCTTTTAGAGACACCCGTGTCCTCCCTCCTGCCACAGTCCCTGAGGACTTGGGATTCCCGGGTCAGAGCTCCTGCCTCGAACCTCCTGGTGGAGCCACTGACCCCTGATCCCTCCTTCTCCCCCCTAGTGTGAGACCGAGACGGCTGGGGACGTGGAGGACACTGGCCTGGTGCCCACCCACCTGGCTAGCGAGTGCCCCTCCACCCTCCAGCGGGCGATGGTTCAGCTGGTCAGCAGGTCAGTGCGCTGCCCCTCTGCACCCCGATTCAGCCATCCTCATTCTCAGTCTTGGGATGTCCCTTCACCTGTCTGAGCCTCAGGGGGCTCCTCCAATGGGTGGGGTGAGGGGACACACGCCACAGGGTTACTGTGAGGACTGAAGGTTCAGGCCGTGGGAAGAGCGTCAGCTGTGATGACCTCATGGCCCCTCTAGGCGTGGACGTGGCTTTCTGCTCACTGAAGAGTGTGGCTGACACTGGACCTGCTGAGCATGTGAGTGGACTCTGGGTGAAGAACGAGGGGCTCCTTTCTCCTCGGTCGAGTGGGAAGTGGGGGTGGGGGTGGTACATGTGAGGAGCAGGTCACAACCCTGAGTCCCGCAGAGCTGACCGATCCTCCCATCTCACCCACACCGAACCGTGGATCAGCCTGCCCTCCTCCTCCCCTCCAGCCCTAGTTGGAGACAGAGTGCAAGAAAACATGGAACCCCAGTAAGCGGGCACCCACGTTCTAGAGACGGCCCCCCACAGCTCACTCGGGCACGGACCCTGGACAGGACAGGATGTTTGCTTGTCTCCCTGTGTCCCGAGGTTGGAGACCCAAGAAAGCCCGTGGTGAGGGCCTCATCCGCCGCTGCAGGCGCTGGCTCAGCCTTGCCCTGGTGGGATCTGGCCTTTTAGCCAGAGGAAGCCAAAGGTAACTCAGGGCCCCGGATGCGGGAGGCGGGCCAGGCCGACCCAGTGATCCTGCCTGGAGAGCCCCAGCACCCCAGGGTGGGGGTCTCAGGGGAGGGGCAGGGGCAGGGGGTCAGGGTGGACCCCTGGGGGGCTCGTCATTTCCCATCCAGGTCACGGCTGGCAGGGCGGGAAGGGGGGAGCTGGGGGTGGCGCCCACCTGCCCAGGTGTTGATGCAGAGCCGTGGAGCCATCCCCTGCTTCCCCCCAGCCCAGCTCATGGTCTTGTCTTCACAGAGCTCCACAAGGAGCCCAGCACAGGGCTGGATGACGGGGACTTCTACATCCCATCCCTGACCAGTGGGCCACACCACCAAGAGGGTCCAGAGCAGGCTGGAGGTGAGATGGGAGCAGAGGGGCCACACCCTGTTCCCGGGACAGGCAGGGGGCTCTGGGACCCAGACACTGCCCTGCAGCACCACAGGCTCCTTCCCAGGGATTCCCTGTGTGATCCACACTCCCACTCCCAGAGGGATCCGGACGCCGCCCCCCACCCCCCACCCAGCCCGAGGCTTGAGCAGGTGCAGTGTTTGCTGGACTATCGGAAAAGAGACTTCTACAGTGATCCCAACTCCGATGAGTCCATGGCAGTTTTGTTGCCTTGGTGGTTTGATCTACCTGCCCCCAGGTGCTCCCTGTGTCCAGGGGTCCCCCTGCTGTCTGCAGAGTGTCCCTCCACACCTTCTCCGTCTTTTCCCATCCTCAGGCTTCCAGGTGTGTTTTTACCTAAATAGGGGTGGGAGTGGTTCTCCTATAACACATTACATCCTCTAATACGTGTGTCTCTGCAACTTGCCATCTCACGGGGCTCACCGTGACCCTCCAGGTCAGGCGACAGGGCTGTCGTGTTCCCGATGGGAGGCCGGGCCCTCAGAGGTTCAGGCTCTCAGTCCCTCGGGCCTTGACGTGACTCCTCCCTGTCACCCTTTCCACAGGGCTGCAGGGAACATCACGTCCCCTGAACATCCTGATGTTCCCACCCACCCAGGAGAGACCCCCGGGAAGGGACTGTCAGGCCGCAGGGGATGCGTGTTGAAAGCTTGAACTGCTGGGGCCAGGTTGCTTGAAACAGCCAAGGATCCCAAGCAAGTGATGAGTGGCAGTTCCCTGCCATTTGACAACTCTGCATATGATCAGACTGTGAACCTTTTGTCCTGCCAATGTGAGAAAGGCAAATAAAGTGAAAATTGCAATCTCCCAGTGAGAAGTTGACCTAACATTCAATAAATTTAAGACCATTTATAAATTTTCTTCCCTGCAACGACAGCTCATATACCGAGAATTTGCAAGGACTCTCACCCGCCCTGGAATCTCCAGGCATTTGCACTTCTGCGGCATCTGGGATCACCTGAGCCTCAGGTTCTCAAAACTCCCTTCAATGTAAAGGAAAGAGGAGGAAGTGTGGGGCTTTGAAATTAAATGCAGGTTCTGAAGTTGGGTCCCCTCTGCACTGTCACCACCCAGGGTGGACAAAGCAGCCTCAGGCAGCACAGAGGGGACGTCTCGCAGCAGGAGGTTAGAGGTTCTGGGAGTGACCCGCGTCTTCCAGCAGCCACATGTCCTCATCAAGCATTTGTTTTCTCCCCTCTTGAATGGGATGGTTTGGTGAGGATTCAGGGGATATTGCTTTTATGACAGGCTCTTGTGTTATCCCGTTATTTCTCAGCTGATAAAATGATCAAAGACACTGATGTTTTGCATCACTGCACCTAGATTTGCATCAGAAAAAACTATTTTCTGCTGGGGGCACCCATGTCCCATCTACTGTCACAGTCCCTGAGGATTTGGGATTTCCAGGTCAGAGCTCCTGCCTCCAACCTCCTGGTGGTCCTGGTTGAGCTGCTGACCACTGATCCCTTCTTCTCCCACCCAGTGTGATAATGAGACGGGACGTGGAGGACACCAGTCTGGTGCAGACCATCCTCAGGGCCGGCAGGAGAAAAGATCCAGGCCAGTGCCTGGTGCCACCCACCTGGCTTGGGAGTGCACCTCCACCCCCTGGGGAATGGAATTTTGTCATCTACCAAATAATGGTTCAGCTGGTCACCAGGTCAGTGCGCTGCCCCTCTTCACCCCGATTCAGCCAGCACGCACTGTGGGTCTTAGGATGTCCCTTCACCTGTCTGAGCCTCAGGGGGCTCATCCGAGGGGTGGGGTGAGGGGACACATGTCACAGGGTTACTGTGAGGACTGAAGGGGACGGGCCATGGGAAGGGCTCGCCCAGGCCTGGCCCTGTATGACGAGCAGCTGGAGGTGCTGGGCTTGGTCACACTTAAACCTTTCCTCTCCCCCTCACCTGCCAGTGGCCCTGGACTCACCCATGTTCCCTTTGGTAAAGATGGTTGTGGATTCCATCCTGGAGGATCCCTTCAGAGGTGTAGTCAGAGCAGAGATCGATGGGTCCCGGGAGATGTGCCACAAACCCACTCTTACATCGAGGGAGGTGCTGATGGGGCTCAGTCAACAAATAGCTCTTGCATGTCTACTATGTACAGGACTTTTCTAAATTTAGCGTAATTCGAGGAATAAAGCAGGAAAATACCCCATCCTCCTGGGCTTCCTTTCCACTGGGGTGTCAGACAGCGACCCCAGACCTCAGGGGCAGGGAGGGAGCACAGCAGGTCAGAGGTGACGTCCTCTAGGCCCCTCTGTGGATAGAAGTGTCTGTCAGTTCTCCCGCGTGTGTGGCCGACGCATGGACTCCGGGTGAAGAACGAGGGGCTCCTTCCTCCAGAGTCGAGTGGGAAAAGTGGGGTGGGGGGCATTAGGTCGGAGGAGCAGGTCACAAACCTGGGTCCCCCGTAGCTGACGAATCCTCCCTTACCTCTGTCACCCCATGGGGATTTCTCTTCCCCTCTTCTCGCCTCCACCCCCAAATCCATGATCCCAGGTGGGGGAGGGGGTGAGCATCCTGCTCCCCCATCTGCCTGGATCCTCAGTCGTGGGTGCTGAGCTGCAGGCTTGGGGGGCCAGGCTGAGCCCCTGGAGCCAGGAGGACAGTGTCAGAGGGATGAGACCCCACGGGCTCAGAGAGTTAAGGCAGCGCTTGGTGCACGAGCTTCAGGTTGAGGTGCAGTGAGGGCCCTGGGAAGGCAGGGCTGGGAGGCCCCCATGCACCAGGTATTTGGGGAGCACCTACTCCTGTTAGCGCAGGGCAACGAGCAGAGCCGACATGGCCCACCCTCCCCTCCTGGAGCCCAGATGCTTGTGGGGATGGAGAAGGGGAAAAGGCAGACAGATATGGGTCAGGGGTCCCTGAAGAAGGGGAGACTTGTTCGGATGATTAACCATGAGCTCCCTGTGACTGAACCTCCTCATCAGTCCCCTATTGATGACCATTTGGCCACTGCCAGGACTCCCAGTGAGCTGATGTGCGTGGGGTGGGGGCCTCAGGACAGGCAGGGGCTGACATCGGGGCCCTGCAAACCCACGGGCAGGGATGTTATTGGAGGGGACGATGGGAGGGAAGCCCAGGCCTCTGATCTTCTGCCCCCTCCTCCCCCCAGGGCCATGTCATGCTTGGTGGGAAGCTGGAAGGACCAACTGGTGGGCACCTGTTGCAGCCCTGGGCACTGCCAGCCTCACGGCCCAGGTGGGCTTCCTCTGAAGACCATTCTGGCCTCTCGGGATCTGTGTTATTCCCCCCTTTTCCATGCACAGCTGGAGGGTCATTGGAGGCCAAGGCAGAGGGTGAGGAGATCTTGGCAAGGTGCCTGTGAGCCTGAGGCAAACACGGGACACCCAGGGGGAGCCCCCAGGGCTGGTGTGGGGCCAGGAGCAAAGAGGAGCCTCAGAAGAGCCGTCTGGTGGACCTCTGTCCAGGAGGCCTCCTGGGGTTGGGTGGGTAGGATGACAACACCTGGGGGAGAAACTGACCTTGACACGGCACCATCCCGGGCTCCAGCCTCAACATCGCCACAGGAAGCGGTGGACGAGCTGGAGTCGGCCATGAGCAGGAGGAAGGTCCACTCCGCAGGGCCAGCCTGGCCAGAGCAAGGCAGGTGGCCTGGACACTTGAGTGCCGACAGCAAGCTGTCAGGCTGGATGCTTCCCGTCACCCCACGGGCCCTGGGGATGATCTGACTTTGTAATATTGTCCATCCATTCCGGTGGTAAACGTGATTACATTTTCTTTGATTTGCTTTTGTTCCACTGAGGAGTTCACCTACCGTTCAGTTTTTTCAAAACCATTTGGACTTTCTCTTTACTGCATCATCAGCCCATGTCCTTGGAAATTCCTGGGCCTTTTCCTGCTCTGAAATCTCTAAGCATTTGCGCCTTTGCAGCATCTGGGATCCCCTGAGCCTCAGGTTCTCAAGACTCCCTTTAATGTAAAGGAAAGAAGAGGAAATCAGTGGCCCTGAAATTAAATGCAGTTTCCGAAGCTGGGTCTCCCTCTGCACTGTCAGAAACCTGGGGTGGAGAAAGCAGGCTCACAGGGCAGCCCTGCTCCAGGCTTGGGGACCACGGAGAGAGCCCCCCTCTGCTCCCCTCTCCCCTCCTCTATGCAAGTTTCTGGAAATTTACCCTTCGGCCTCCCAGAAACAGCGCGACGTGCAGCTTGGGGACGAGGGTCCCTTCCAGGAGCAGGGAGCTGGAGGGGGACGGGAAGGTGAGCGGGACAGTGCTTCCGGCCCCTGGGAGACCCAGGTGTGAGGTGGAGGCCGTCCTCCTCCGGGCAGGTGTTCTCCTGGGCTGGGGGCTGCCGGCTCGCACCTGGACGTCCTTGACCTGCAGTGTCCTTGTGAGGGTGGCATGAGATGGGTCGCAAACATTCCTGCCGTAGTGTGCAGGGACTGCGATCGCAAATGCCACCGATTGGTTGACTTCACAACCGGAATTAATTGGCTCACCGTTTGGGAGACTTGATGTCCAAAACCCAGGCCTGACGAGGCTGCTTTCTCCTGGACCCCGCAGTGTCCTGGTGATGGTGGTCCCACATCTCACGGCCATGTCCCGGGTCTCCCCGTTTCTCTGGGTGTCTCTGACCCCTGACTCCTCTTCTGAGACCTCCACTCGTAGGGATGAAGGCCCGGCCCCATTTGGTTTGGCCACAGCTCAGTAGGCTCTTAGCAGATCCTACTCACAAAGGAGCCCACACCCTTAACTGAAAATATGTCTTCAGAGGGCCCAGTTTACAAACGTTCACACCCACAGATTCATGTCAGGAGCATGTCTCTTGGGGGAGGGCTGATCCAATCTGCCACAGTTCCTGCCTCCTCAATATTTTGGGAAGAGTTTGTGAAGATTTGGTATTAATTTTTCTTTAAATGTTTGGTGGAACTCAGCAGGGAAACTACCTGGTTCTGGGCTTTTCCTTAAGGGTAGTTTTTTGATTACTAATTCAATCCCTTCCCTTGTTAAAGATGTATTCAGATTTATCTGTGTCTTCTTGAGTCAGTGATGATAGTTTGTGTCTTTCTAGGAATTTGTTTCACCTAATTTCCTAATTTAAGGGCATACAAATGTTTATTTGATTCCTTATAATCCTTTTTTCTTTCTCTAAAGTTGGTAATATGGTCCCATCTTCTGTTTCTGATTCTAGTCATTTGAGTCGTCTTTTTCCCTTGGTCGATGTAGCTAAAGCTCATCAAGCCATCACTGAGTTTGTGGATATTTTCAAAAATACAGCTTTTGTTTTCATTGTATTTTACTATTGACTTCCTATTCGCTGTTTCATCCCTTTCTGCTGTAATCTTAATTTCTTCCTTTCCTTTTCCTTTAGTTTTCTCTCCTTTTTCCAGTGTCTTAAGGCCAAAACTTACATTATTGGTTTGGGATCTTTTTTCTTTCTTATGTTGGCATTTACAGCTCTAAATTTCTCTCTCAATACTTAGCTGCCTCCCTTAATTTTGGTACCTTGTCTTCATTTTCATTTATCGCAAAGTTTTCTGTGATTTTCCTTTTGATGTCTACTTTGACCCATTGTTTCTTTAGAAGTGTGATGGTTTAATTTCCAAATATATGTACATTTACCAATTTTTTTCATTGTCAATTTCTAATATTACTCCACTGTGGTCAGAGAATAGACTCTGTATTGTTTCTATGTTTTAAGTTTTCTGAGGTATGTTTATAGCCTAGCATATGGCCTTGCCCGGGGAAGTTCCCCGTGCCCCTGAGGAGAAGCTCTCATCTGCTGTGGCTGGGTGGAGTGTTCTGTAAATGGCTGTGAGCTCTAGAAGGTTCATGGTGCTGCTCAATTTCCTGTTTCCCAGCTGCTCCTCTGGCTGGTTGTTCTGTTCATTACTGAGAGTGGAGTATCGAATTCTCCAGCTATTATTGTTGAATTATCGATTTTTCCTTTTCTTTCTCAGTTTTGCTTCCTGTAATTTGTGCTCTGTTATTAAGTGCCTATATGTTTATAATTGTTATATCTGTGATGAATTGACCATTTTACTGTTATAAAATGTCCTCCTCTATCTCTAGTAACGTTTTTTTGCTTCAAGGTAGATTTTATCTTATATTAGTATAGCCACTCCAGCTTTTATGTGTTTGCTGTTTGCGTGATATAACTTTTACCATCCTTTTATTTCTATCTATTTCTATCTTTGATTCTAAAACGTGTCTCCTGTAGGGAGCACACAGTTGATCTTGATTTTTTGTGCTGTCTGACAATCACTGCCTTTCGGTTGGATTGGTCCATCCATTCAAGTTTAATGTTGTTACTGATGAAGTTTCATTCTATATAAAATGTGTTCCATGTCTTTTTTGTTCGTCTCTTCCTCTCTACTGCTTTCCTTTGCCCTACGTGGGGCAGTTTGGGGGCAGAAGGCCGTGGTAAGGAGCGCAGTGGTTGCAGCAGGGCTGTCCCACGGGGTGGATGGGCTGCCTGCGTAGCAGGTCCCTGGTTTCCACGCTGGTCCTTTCTCCAGCTGCTGGGTGGATGGGGAGGAGGTGGGGGGGTCCTTCCTTCCCGCACACCAGCCCAGTGGGTCCTCAGGGAGCCAGAGCACCGCCAAGGGGAGGGGCACCCTGACCGCAGCAGTGAGGGGAGATTCCCAGAGGCCAGGTGGCCAAAGGGCCTGCCCGATCTTGGGGCCCCACAGCAGACGCTGCTCCTCACAGCCTTTGGGTTCTCCTCCCGGAGCCTGTGAGTGAGGCCCGCACCCCAGGAGGCTGATGGAGAGTATCTGAGACTAGCAGATTCAGGGCAGGTCCTGCCTGGGACCTCGCGGCAGAAGCTTCCGCGTATAAGAGGAGGCAGATTGTGTCTGCCCAGTCTGCCGGCTGCCCCGACCTGTCCATCGGAGGTGGCACCTGGGAGTCCCACTCCTGAGTGGACTGAGGCAGAGTCCCCTGCAGGGGGTATTTCCTGACACGTTCCTTGGGAGGTGGAGCCTTTGGCGTGGTTGGGGCCCAGGCTGGAGGAGGAGACCCCAATGGGACTAGGTCAGCCAGGAGCCACTCAACTAGGACCCTGAGACCCCAGGACCCACCTCTACCCAAGGGCTCTGCCCAGCTAGGGCCCCACCCCACCCTGAAAGGCCCAGAGCCAGGACCCTGATCAGTGGTGGTGGAGGGTGTGGGGGTCGAGAACAGCTGCAGTGGTGGCTTCACCGAGTCCCCTGGGCCACCCCGGCCTGGAGGGGATCTGAAAGCAGAGCTGGCAGGTGGTGGAGTCGTGTTCCTCCGAGCTGGGTGGGGCCTGCAGAGGGGACAGGGAGGGCAGCGAGGAGGCTGCGCAGGGAGCCAGGGGCGGGGGGTCCAGGGTGCGTGTTGGAGGATGTGGGTGAGGAGCCCAGGACTCCCAGGTTTGGGTCTGAGTGACAGGGTGAAGGGGGTGTCCCATCCCGAGCAGGGAAAGCAGATCCGCAGGATGGATGAGCTTTAGGACATGGCCTCTTCCGGGCTACATACAGCTCCACACAGCACAGTAAGTCATTCATTTCTTGTAGCAGTGCTCTGTGTTTTTCACTCTTGAAACCTTTCTCCATCCTGCATCCTGCATCCAGTGGCCAGTCTGCAGGCAGAGAGCATCACCTTGGTGATACCCCGATTTGGCCATTTTATCAGCCTCAGAACTGTGAGCTACTGAGTTCTGATTGTTAGAAGTCAACCCATGTCATGGAATCTGCTTTGAGCAGCTGGGCAGACTCAGACAGTGGCATAATGATCATTGAAATGTTTTGCAGTCTTTGTTTCACACTGACTATTCCCCACCACTGAGGCAAGGCCCTCTGAGTCCTCAAGCCGGTCTCGGGGAATTAGGGGGTTTCCCTGCTCCAGCTGGTGGGAACAGGAGCTAGTCCCCGTCCCAGGTGAGTGAGGAAGGTTCCACCTGCTCCTTTCTCATGGGTTTCTCCGAGGCCTTGGGGGGCTCCCTCCGCACACATCCCGTGCACTCTCTCTCTCCCCCTCTCTCTCTCCCTCTCTCTCTCTCTCTCTCTCTCTCCCTCTCTCTCTCTCTCCCTCTCTCTCCCTGCAGCTCCCTCCCTCGGGTGCTCTGCCCTGTGGTTCTGGCCACATTGTCCTCAGGCTCCCAGCTCCACCTCCTGAGCTCAGGGACCCTGCCAGGCCCCATCAGGGACCCCCCCACCTGTGGGAGATGAGCAGCCCCGACTGGCCCTGCCCTGGGAGGGCTCCTCTTGCCAACGGTGTGGAAGGAGCCCAGGGGGCCCTGGGTCACATCCTGCCCTGATGCTCAGAGCTCATCCCACATGGAGGCCCTGAGGCTGGGAGCAAATCCTTGTGTGGCCAACAGAGAGATGGGGACTCCAGGGGGTGGTGAGCCAGGGGCTCTGAGCGACCGGAAGATCCACCACTGTTCTGATGCTCCAGGAGTGAGGGTCTTTCCCAGCAGGGAGCACCGGGACCTGGAGGGCTTCAGCGTCAGGCCACAACTCCACGTCTAGCCAGCTCAGCACCGAGGAGGAGGAGAGAGGGGGAGAAAGAAGGTTCTGCTCCTCCAGGAGCTCGTGGTTGGGTGACAAACACTCAGTCCACCCAGGCAGTGACCCTGAGAAGTGTCCACTCCAGGGAGCCCAATATTCTCCCACCTGATGGGAAACAGGGCCTGGAAGTAGAGGCTGTTATTCCCATCTTACAGGTGAGAAAACTGAGGCTCAAGTCACATCCAGGCAGCTATAGATGGAACCCAAACCTCCTTCACCTCATCGTCCCTCCCTGAAGCTTCACCAATGGTAGCAGTGGTTGAAGGAGCTTTTTCTGAGGCTCAGTGGGCAGGACCCCCAAGGAGGGGAGGGGTAGCCCCTTCCTCAAGCAGTGTGTGCAAGTTGGGAGTCCATGACTTATCTTAAATGTGGATTCACCAACCCACCCCACCCCAGCACCTTCCTGCTGTCCCGTGGGAGCCCCTGGGGAGCCCCTTTGCCTGGCAGCACCCCCCAGATGGAGGTGTGAGCCCTGAGCCCAGCCCGTCCCGCTCCGTGACTCTCTCAGAGGTGGGTGCCGTGTACAGGGAAGGAGGTTTCAGGGAGGCACGGACAGGAGCTCAGCCTTTTGGGGACAATGTCCATATTGACAAAGTCGTCCTCTTTCCCACCCCCAAAGCCTAGGAGAAACCCCAGGGACCCCCTGACTGGCAAGGTGGGAGCTGGTGGTGCTTGGCCGGGCCCTGCGGCTGGGGTGGGGTAGCAGGGAGCTGACCTCACTCCAGACCCTCCTGTCACCTGCAGGGTGCCTGATGGTCAGGGACGTCTGGGAACGATGCCTGCATCCCCCCATCGCCGAGGTCAGCACCTGCGGAGATGAGGACAACCTTGTCTTCCACATCTGGGAACCCAGTGCAGGAAGCCCACCTGTCAGCCATGCCTCTGTCTGTGGACCCTCACCCATATAGGACCGTCCACATCACTGATCCCAAACAAGGGATGCTCCGCCCTGTGGGACACCTCCTGTCCCTCCAGCCTCGCCCAACATCCACCCCGGTGAGTACCTGGCCCCATTGGGCAGTGTCTTATCTCATCCTCAGGTGTGCCAAGGCCTCCACCTACCTGTCCCCCCATCCTCCCAGATGCCCACCTGTCCACCTGATCATGTGGACAGTTCCCATGATGCCACAGGGACGTCCTTGCCACCTGCTCTGTACTGGCCATCTGCGGTCAGGAAGGCCACAGTGACCTCCTGGACCGACTCGGCCAGAACTGGATAAGGCACGTGGGGTTGAGCCCTGGGCAGGGGCGGAAGACGGGAGGGCCTCAGCCACAGATGGGTGAATCAGACAGCGGGTGCCTGGCCCTGCCCTGAGCCCTGGTCTGGGTTCCTGTCCATGTTCCCTGACCTTCCAGTCGGGACACACTGGGCAATCCCCTGACCTCCCTGAGCCGCACTGTCCCCATCTGTGAGGGGAGGACAAAGGCTCCCTGACTGAGCCCGACTCTGCTCCAGGACCTAAGACCCTCCACACAGGGACACATGAGACAGAAGCAGATCTGGGGTTCCCAGGGTCCAAAGGAGGTGAGAATGGGGGGTGACTGCTGAGAGGGGTGGGGTCCCTGTTTGGGGGGCAGAAATGTGCGGTTCGAGACAGTGATGATGTTTGCACAGCATTGTAATGTACCTAATCACTGATATGCACACTGCAAATGGGTAATAATAAGAAAAAATTTGAAGTATATTTCAAAAATAAAAAATTGTGTAAGCCATATAAAAATAAAACATGAAAAAAAAGGTGTAAACAGGAAAAAAGATGCCCTGTCTGGAGAAGGGACGGTCATATCCTTTTCCTTACAGGGCCCGGGCTGGGGCAGGGCAGCTGGAGCTCCATCTGATGCCTGCGGTGGCTGCGGCTCGTCCGCTGCTGTCCTGGGACGGAGAGGCTGGAGCGGGGATGGTGTTGCGTACAGCCCGGTATCCGGACAAGGGGTTGTCACAGGTAGCGAATCCTGCGGATATGGCTCCAAATCCACAACAGGTGCGTGAGCTGTTGCCAGCCCAAAAGTTGGCCCTAGACATAGCGATGCAGTTGACCCTGGCTCTAGAGCTGGTGCAGGAGCTGGCACTGAGGAGGGTCTAGATCTCCAGGTGCTGCTCGTTCGGGGGCTGGTGCTGCAGCAGGAGGGGCAGTGGCCGTGCAGCAGGCCCTGGAGGTGGCTGCAGCTCTGGAGCTGGTGCTGTGGCTGCTTCTCTGTGGAACACGACTGCAGCTGGCTCCGACTCTGAAGCTGGTGCTGGAGCTGCCACTCACTATAGCTGTGGAACTAGTACAGGGGCTGCCGTCAGAGCTGGCTCCGTCTCTTGAATTGATGTTGGCTTTAGCTCTGGAGCTGACACCTGAGCAGGCTCTGCCTCAGGAGCAGGTGCTGAGCTACGGCTGGCAGTGGCCTAACCCTGGAGCTTGTCTTAGAACTGGGTTGGTTTTAAGTCTGAACTTGTTGCTGACATTAGCTTGAGTTTTTGCTGCCTTAAGCACAGGCTCTGGTACTGTAGCTTGTGGCTGCCCTAGAGCTGGTGCTAGAGTTGGCACAAAAGTGATGTAGCTGGGTCTACCACTGGATTTGGTGTTAGAGCTGGTCCAGAAGCTGGTTCTCTGTTTGGATATATGCTAGTTTGTTTTGGAGCTGGTTGCCTATCGGAAACTGGTGTTGGATGTAACTCCGGAACAGGTCTTGAGCTGGAACTGGACCTGGCTTTACCTTTCAGACTGGTGTGAGAGCTGGTGCTGGCATTGGCTCTGTCTTTGGAGCTGGCTGTCACTCCGGTGTTGCTGCTGGAGCTGACACTAAAGCTAATGCTGGAGCTGGAAGAAGCCCTGGGCCTAGCTGTATTTCTGGAACTTGTGACAGAGCTGGCTCTGGCTCCTTACTGGGTGCTGCAACTTGCTCTGGAGATGGCTCTAGTTTGGAGATGTTGTGTCTCCAACTCTGGAACTGGTGCTGCAGCTGGCTCTAGCTCTAGAGCACAGTAGACATCGTCCTAGAGATGTCACAGGAGCTGGTAGTTGAGCTGGCTGTGTCACTGAAGCTGTTTGGAGGAACAGGACCTGAAGATGATTTGGCCATGGAGATTCTGTTGGAGCAGGTGCCAGGGTTGCATCTAGATCTCTAACTGGTTTTATACCTGGTCCTAACTCTGGAGCTTTGCTAGAGCTGATGCTAGAGATGGTGCTGGAGCTGGCTGTCATTCTGGAGCTGGTTCTAAATCTCCAGCTGGCTCTGTGGCTGGACCTGGTATTAGCTGAAGTACTAGAGTGGTTGCAAGCATTGATGCTGGGTGGGCGCTATCCCTCCAGGTGTGAATCCGTGAAGAGTTCTTTGACTTGCTGGGAAGCATCAGAGGATTGCTTCCTGCCTTGCTCGTGTTACCCAGGGAAACGCATGGTGTTCTAACTGCAAGCCAGGAATGTTGGTCTCTGTGCAGCCCACCTGCTCCTGGAGGCAGGGAGAATGCAGGGGCCAAGAGAAGTCCTCTGAGTAGCCGTCCTGGCAGATGCCCAGGACAGAGGACATGGCCCTGTGGGGGAGGTGAGCTGGCAGCTGAGCCAGTGGCCTGGCCTTTCCTGACCACCTGCACAGGGCACCTGTGATGGTTAGGTTCACGTGTCAGCTTGGCCAGCTGAGAGTCCCCAGGTGTCTGGTCAAGCAAGCCCTGGCCTAACCATTACTGCCAGGACATTTGTGGCTGGTTAATAGACGAGAAGGCTGGTTTATTAAATCACCAGTCAGTTGGCTGCAGCTGTGAGTGATGACATCAGTGAAGGGTGCGTCTTTCACAAGGAGAGATTGCAATCAGCTGGATTTACTCCAATCCGTTGAAGACTTTTAAGCAAGACAAATAGAGGACCTTCACTTCTTCTTCAGCTAACCAGCAAAGCATTTCCTGAGGAGTTCATCAAAGTTGCCAGTTCACTGTCTGAGATAGTCATCAAACATCTTCATTGGAGTTGCCAGTTTGCTGCCTGCCCCGTGGAATTTGGACTCATGCATACCCACAGTTAGGTGAGACGCTTTTATAAAATCTTAAGTTTATGGATATCTCTTGTTGATTCTGTTTCCTTAGAGAACCCTAACTAATACAGCACCTGGGGGGCCGGGCTCCTGGGCCTGCCCTGCCCGTGCTGAGCCGAGCCCCTCCCCATGTGCCCTGCCTCGGTGAGCCCCAGGCACTGCAGCTGGGCAAGGAGAAGGTGGGCACGGAACTGCCTGTCAGAGCCGGCATGGTGAGCTGTTTGAAGGATGGACTCCCTCAGGGGCTGTCTCTAGGTCCCCAGCCTGCCCTCTGCTCCCAGGGGGCTGAGACCCCAACCTTAGCACCCTTTGACTCGTTTCCTATTGGGAGGAAACCCCAGTCTTCCAGCCTTTAGCAAAATCATATGATGTGTGGGAACAGGGTCCTGCCCAGCCTCCCCCAACGACAGTCTCCCTAGTTCCCCTCCTGGTCTGTGGAGGCAGGGGCCCCTCTTCCTGATGCAAACTCCATTTACCTTTTCAGTTGATCCCAGGTGTTACCTGAACTGTCACAATATCGGGGATGCGTCTTATCTAGAGGGGCCGTGAGGGGTCCCACATAATGTGCTGTGCACCTTCCCTGCTCGTGAGGTCTGGGGTCACTGTCGACTCCCCGACTAGAATGGAAGCCCCGAGGCAGGGATCTTTGATTTGCTCACTGTGTTGTGCTCAGAGCCTGACATGTGCCTGCACGTAGTAGGTGCTCAATAAATATTTGAATGAACCCACCTGATTCATTCGGAGTATCTTAGCACACCTGGGCCCTCTGCCAGCCCCCAGGGAATCGTGTTCTCAGGACAGCAGGGACAAGGACCCCCTAGATGGAACCTCCAATCTTCTGCACTAAAGGAAAAAGTAGGTTTGTCCACATCTCGAGGGTCGTGAGGGGTGATTCATATGTGGATACATGGAACCCCCAGCCCTTCCGGTGTGAAAACAACCATCCTGAGTGGGAGGCAGTGTGAGGATGGGACAAGGTGTGGAAGGACAGACAGACCAGCAGATTGCTACTGAGATCCCTGGGGTCAGAGAGTGAAACCATAAACGCAAGAGCAGGAAGCAAAGAGGAACCTGACACAGTGAGAAGAATCAACAGTATAAAACCTCCTCTCTGATATTCCATCAAATATGGGGAGACTGCCTGGGCACCTGGCCAAGGCCGGGCAGGGGGTGGGGTCATGGATGGGGAGGGGGCAGAGGCCTGAGTGCTTGGGGAGGGGGCTGTTGGCCAATCCAGGGGGAAGCCCTGTGGGGAGCTGTGGGTGGGTCTCCAGGGTAGAGTCTGGGCCAGGGGCCCTGTCTGGCCCCTCAGGGCTCTGGGTGGGGAGACCCCGCTGTACCCACCCTCACCCAGGGCCAGCACAGCTCTGTGGTCCCCCGGTGCTCCTGCACCTGGCACAGGGTCAGGTGTGGACCACCCCGTCCCCCAGCCCCGTGCTGATCCTCTGTGGGGGGTTCTACAAATAGACCCCAGCAGTGGGGCCGGGAGGCATATCGGGGGCTGCTTGGTCATCGCCTCAGAAGGATCCCCCAGATGACCTTCTCCACCCAGATCCGGCTCCCGCCGGGTCAGCACAGATCTTCAGCCTGGGGGCCATGAGCTGACAGATGGAGGGTCGGGATGCAATAGGGGCAGACGGCCCCGCCTGGCACTCACCCCACCTCCCTGCGGACGTATCCTGGGTGGGGAACTGTTATTATGTCACCAGTACCTGGAGGCTCAGAGGGGGCAAAACCCAAGGTTGTGTCCCCACAGGTATAGGTGGAGTCCAGATTCCAAGGCCCTGACACAGTCACCTGCACCCAGCGGGCTGCGGCCCCACGGGGCTGGGGCCTCCTCCCCACTCCCCCTCAGTCCACCTGGGGCCTCCGGGCTGACCCAGCAGGTGTGGGCAGCTCCTCCTGGCCGGCCGGTCCAGCCCTGGGGTCAGCCTGCGGGGTCAGGAGTCTGTGTGGGGTGCCCCAGCACCCACATCTCCTTCCTTCCTTTCTGCTCACAGAGGCCCTTGGGCTTGCTTGGGCAACACAGGAGTTCCCAGCTTCGCCTCTTCACAAGACTGGGATGGGAAATATGATGGTGTTTGGATCCGGCTGATGGCTTGGGTTCCACAGGCCTCCATAATGGGGTGGCTCTCCATAGGGGTACCCTCAGGTGCCCCCCATATTCTTGCACAGAAAGGAAAGGCCCTGATTTTGAAGCATCAATTCTCCCACTTGGCAGCCAGGCCCGGGGCTGTGTCATCAAGCCCAGGCCACGTCCCCAAGTCCAGGTCACCCCGGGCTCTGTAGTCCCCACTCCCCCTCCATTGTCCAGGGAAGCGGAGAGTTTGCCGTGGAGAGGAGGGGCATGGGGACTGGTGTAAAGACATCGACATCTGAGAGGCTCTGGGAGCCTCTGGAATGTTCTACCCATGCACAGGGTCTCCCACCTCACAGTCAATGCCACAGTGAGGATGTGGGGTCCTGCCCTCCCAGAAGACAAGTGGGAACTGAGAGGAGGCCCAGATGGAATATGTCTGATGACCTGGGACCCTCCCTCAGTCCCTTCTCCCAAGTCCTGGGCCTGACCCGGGGCCCTGGGGTGGGCTCTCAGCTGCTTTATACACAAAGCTGCAGCTGAGCCCCTGACCCCACCTGCTCCCTCCCCTGCCCGACCACCTTGACCCTAATCTTGCAGCTGCTGACAGCAGAGAGGAAAACAGCCGGGACTGCAGGGAAATAAACAAACAACCTCAGACAGGAGTTTTTCCAGTGTCCCAATCACCCGACTCCCTCCCCTTCCTGCAGGTGGTCCACTAGGACCCTCTGCTGACCTTGCCCTGACCATAAAGCTTGGCCCACACCGGCTTGCCTGGGAGCTGAGTTCCAGTCTCTCTCCGGCTTTAGCCGCCCTGGAATGGAGCCCTCCTTCCTGGGTTACAGTGTCCAGTGCAGGTTTGTCGTCACAGTGGGGACCAGGTGCCCAGCGTCCTGAGGGTTGTGTCCCCAGATGTCAGTGCCCCTGAAGGCTGGGACTCGGGGGGCTGAGACTGCTTGCTTCTCCAAACCTCAGAGTATGTATACGTATTTCCATATATCTTAGAAAATATCCCAGGTGTGTTTTAGAAGAATGTGTATTTTTCTTTATTTGGGTTGAGTGTCCTATATGTACAGTAAATCTAGGTGGATAAAAGTCTTGTTCAAGTGCTCTATTTCCTTATTGATCTTCTGTTTTCTTGTTCTATAAATTAGTTTAAGTGACGTATTAAATTCTCCATCTATTATTGAAGAGCAATCTATTTCTCCCTTCATATATGTTTACTTCACATGTATTTTCATTTCTAATGCAATTTTACTGAGATATGTTCACATACCGTACAGTCATCCAAAGTGTACAATCAGTTGTTCACAGTGTCATCACATAGCTGTGCATTCATCACCACAATCAATTTTTGGAGCATTTTCATTAATCCAAAAAATAAGAATAAAAATAAAGTAAAAGTAAGAAAGAACACCCAATATATCTCTTACTCCTTTTTTTCCCTATTTACTTTTTTCCCCTTTTTTCTACTCATTTTTCCATGCACTGGATAAAGGGAGTTTGAGCCCCAAGGTTTTCATAATCACACAGTCACACCATATAAGCTATATAGTTATACGATCATCTTCAAGAATCACGGATAGTGGATGGCAGTTCAACAGTTTCAGGCATTTCCTTTCAGCTATTCTAATACACTGAAAACTAAAAAGGGATATCTATATAATGCACAAAAATAACCTCCAGAATGACCTCTCCACTCCGTTTAGGGTCTCTCAGCCACTGAACCTTTATTTTGTTTAATTTCTCTTCCCCCTTTTTGTCAGCAAAGCCTTTTCAATCCCACGATGCCGGGTCCAGGCTCACCCCCGGGAGTCATGTCCCACGTTGCCATGAGATTTACACCTCCAGGCATCATGTCCCACATGGGGGGAGGGCAGAGAGTTTCCCAGCTGAGTGGGCCTCGAGAGAGGCAGGCCACGTGCGAGCAACCAAACAGGTTCTCTGGGGTGACCCTTAGCGCCGTTGTAAGTGGGCTTAGCTGCCTCTGTGCAGTAAAACGCTTCATAAGGGCAAGCCCCAAGATTGAGGACTTGGCCTACTGCCATGGTGGTCCCCAGAGCTTGAGGGAATCTCAGGAATTCCCCAGGTGGGGAAGTTTAATAGTTCCACGTTTCCCCCCAGGCCCTCAAGGGGGCTTTACAAATACTTTTTATTCTCTGCCCAGATTACTCTGGGATATATCGGGGTTTCAAGCTAACCTGTACAAACCAACCAGATCCCATCCCCTGTTCACGGTTCCATGTAATTATGGCATTTGAATAAACTGACCATAAAGTTAAATTATATAATGTGCTACAGAAAATATAGATTTTGCACTGAATAAACATCTCCTCCTTGGGTCTCACACAGAAGTTGAAGTTTTAAAACACTATCAGTATTGTCCTTTACCCTTCAGTCTCATTTACCTCGGTCCTAACCAAGTTCATTTTGTTCATATCTCTAATTGAAGACTAATCTCTTTTTCAGCTGCTTTAACATTTGCTATATGGGGTAATGCTGACTTTCATAGCTGCCAAACTCTGGCTGTGAGTCTCAGGTGTCACACACATACCCAAAGTTCCAGGGACTGACCAGGTTATACAAAAAGAGCTCAGCATCTCAGAATTTAGAAATAACCATTACAATTTAGGAAAAGATGTAACAGCTGTAAGAAATTACAATCTAGGAATATTTACCGTAAGACTTCCCCTGATAACCTATGCTCTCAGATTCAATTCTCAGAATTTGCACATTATAGTTAGTATTAGTGAGGTGTTACAATGTTTGTTTTTTCATTTCTGGTTTGTTTCACTAAACATATGGTCCTCAAGGTCCGTTCACTAGTTGCACACCTCACAACTTCATTCCTTGCTGTAGCCACTCAGTATTCCTTTGCATGTCTACACCACAGTTCACCAGTCTGTTCATCAGTCACTGTACCCTTAGGCAATCTCCAACCACTGCAAATCATGAGCACTGCCACTATAAACACCAGTGTGCAAATGTCCACTCGTGTCCCTGCTATCAGTTCTTCCAAATATATACCCAATAATGGCATTGCAGGACCAGATAGCAAACCCACACTTTGCTTCCTATGGAACCAGCACACTGCTCTCCAGATGGGCCGCACTGTTCTACTTCCCCACCAGCAGGTGCATCACTGTACCTAATTTTCTCTAGCACTTGTATCCCTCTGTTTGTTTTTTAAATAGTTTTATTCCACACCATACTTTCCCACATAAGTATACAATCAGTGGTTCCCATTATAATCAAATAGTTATGCATTCACCACCACATTCTCTATGTGAACATTTTCATTTCTTCCACAGAGAAAGAGGAAGAGGAGATAAAAGAGAAAAAAAAAAAAACAAAATGAAAAAATATGAATTAAAAACATAAAAGAAAAAGAGAATAAAATTCAATATAAAGGTCTGACAACACCACCACCAAGAATCCCATATTCCTCCCTTATTTCCCCCCTCTTATAGACAGTTAGCTTTGGTATATTGCCTTTGTTACAATTAATGGAAGCACAATACAATGTTAGTTTTAACTATGGACACTAGTTTGCATTGATTGCCCTTTTCCCTAATACCATCCCATTTTAACACCTTGCAAAGTTGACATTCATTTGTTCTCCTTCATGTAAAAACATTCTTATATTTTTTCATTTAATCATCATCATTGACTACTCTAGGTTTCACTAAGTTATACAGTCCCAGTCTTTATCTTCTATCTTTCCTTCTGGTGTCCTATATGCCCCTAACCTTCCTCTTTCAACTGTACTCACACTTACTTTTGTTCAGAGTATTTACAATATTCTGCTACCGTCACTCAGTATTGTACTATCCATTTCTGTATCTATACAATCAATCCTGTTGAACATTCTGCACTCCTTCAGCATCAAATGCCTGATCTCCACTCTCTATCTGCTGATAATCTGTGTTCTCAGCTTTAACTCTCAAAGTTTGCTCAGAAATGTTACTTCATATTAGTGAGACCATACAGTATTTGCCCTTTTGTTTCTGGCTAATTTCGTGCAACGTAATATCTTCAACGTTCATCCATGTTGCTATACATTCTGGGACTTTATTCTGTCTTACAGCTGTTTACTATCACATTCTATGTACGTGCCACAATTTGTTTATCCACTCATCCATTAATGGACATTTTGACTGTTTCCATCTCTTGGCAATCATGAATAATGCCACCATAAACTTTGGTTTGCAAATGTCTTTCCATAAAGATAGGTATAGCGACGAATAGAAATAGATCCTCTCATCTACAGACAATTGAACTTTGAAAAGGTGGTCAAGCCATCACAACTGGGACAGAGTAGCTTAGCTGCTCTGAGTAGTTTTCAGTTCCTCTGAGGATATACCTAGTAATGGAATTGCTGAATCATATGAGAATTCTTTACTTGGCTTCCTGAGGCCACACTGCCTTCCAGTGTGGTTGCTTCATAGTACATTCCCACCAACAATGAATAAGGGTGCGTCTTTCTCCACATCCTCTTCAGCACTTGTAATTTTCTGCTTTTTTGATAATGGCCATTCTAGTAGGTGTGCAATGATAACTTATTGTGGTTTTGAATTGCATTTCCCTAATAGCCAGTGAAGTTGACCATCTTTTCATGTTTTTGAGCCATTTGTATTTCTTCAGAAAAGTGTCTGTCCATGTCTTTTGCCCATTTTTAAATTGAGTTGTTTATCTCTTTGTTGTTGAGTTGTAGGATCTCTTTACATATACTGGGTATTAAACCCTCATCTGATATGTGGTTTCCAAATATTGTCTCCGATTATGTAGGCTGCCTTTTTACTTTTCTGACAAAGTCCTTTGATCCACAAAAGTATTCAGTTTTGAGGAGATCCCATTTATCTATTTCTTCCTTGGTTGCTTGCACTTTGGGTGTAAGGTCTAGGAAACCACCTCCCGTCACTAGATCTTTAAGGTACTTCCCTACATTTTCTTTAAAAATTTTATGATCTTAACACTAATGTTTAGGTCTTTGATCCATTTTGAGTTAATTTTTGTATAAGGTGTGAGACAGGAGTCCTCTTTCATTCCTTTGGATATGGATATCCAGTTCTCCAAACACCATTTATTGAAGAAGCTATTCTGTCCCAGTTGTGATGGCTTGACCACCTTATCAAAGATCAACTGTCTGTAGCTGAGAGGATCTATTTCTGAACACTCAATTCAATTCTATTCATCAATATATCTATCTTTATGCCAGTATCATGCTGTTTTGACCACTGTAGCTTTGTAATATGCTTCACAGTCAGGCAGTGTGAGGCCTCGCACTTCATTCCTCTTTCTCAACATATGTTTGGCTATTCAGGACACCCTGTCCTTTCAAATAAATTTGGTTATTGGTTTTTCTATTTCTGAAAAGTAAGTTGTTGGGATTAATTGGTATTGCATTGAATCTATAAATCATTTTAGGTACAATTGACATCTTAATTATATTTAGTCTTCCAATCCATGAACATGGTATATCCTTTCATTTATTTAGGTCCTCTGTGATTTCTTTTACCAATTTCTTGTAGATTTCTGTGTATAGGTTATTTGTGACCTTCGTTAAGTTGATTTCTTTTAGTTGCTATTTTAAATGCAATTATTTTCTTGATTTCTTCCTCATGTTGCTCATTACTAGTTATTCCAGTTTGCTAATGCTGCCTTTTCACAAAATACCAGAAATGGATTGGCTTTTATAAAGGGGGTTTATTTCATTACAAAGTTACAGTCTTAAGTCCGTAAAGTGTCCAAGGTAACACATCAACAATCGGGTACCCTCACTAGAGGATGGCCAATGGCGTCCAGAAAACCTCTGTTAGCTGGAAAGGCACGTGAATGGTGACTGCTCCAGAGTTCTGATTTCAAAATGGCTTTTTTCCCAGGATGTGCCAGTTTGAATGTATTTTGTCTCCCAAACGCCATTATCTTTGATGCAGTCTTGTGGGGCAGACATTTTAGTGCTGATTAGATTGGAATTCTTTGAGTGTTTCCATGGAATTTGCCCCACCCAACTGTAGGTGATAACTCTGATTAGATATTTCCATGGAGGTGTGGCCCCACCCATTCAGGGTGGCCCTTGATCAGTGGAGCTATATAAATGAGCCGACAGGCAGAGGGAACTCAGTGCAGCTGTGAGTGGTGTTTTGAAGAGGAGCTACAGCCAAGAGGGACACTGAAGAAAGCACAGAAGATGCAGATGAGAGACATTCTTAACACGGCCGTTGAAAGCAGACTCTTACTCCGGAGAAGCTGAGAGAGGACAAATATCCCAAGTGCAATTAAGAGTGACATTTTTGAGGAACTGCAACCTAGAGAGGAATGTCCTGGGAGAAAGGCATTTTTGAAACCAGAACTTTGGAGCAGACGCCAGCCATGTGCCTTCCCAGCTAACAGAGGTTTTCCAGACACCATTGGCCATCCTCCAGTGAAGGTACCCGATTGCTGCTGTGTTACCTTGGACACTTTATGGCCTTAAGACTGTAACTGTGTAACCAAATAAACCCCCTTTATAAAAGCCAATCCATTTCTGGTGTTTTGAATTCCAGCAGCATTAGCAAACTAGAACACAGGATGTTCCTTTCTAGGCTGCAGCTCCTCAAAAATGTCTCTCTTAGTTGCTCTTGGAGCATTTGTCCTCTCTTAGCTTCTCTGGAGCACAAGTCTGCTTTCAAAGGTCATCTCCAAAATGTTGCTCTATAATCTGCAGCAACTCTCTCAGCTCCTGCGCATTCTTCAAAGTGTCCCTTTTGGCTGTAGCAAGCTCGCTCCTTCTGTCTAAGCTAATACAGTGCTCTAGTAAACTAATCAAGGCCCATGCTGAATGAGCAGGGCCACGCCTCTATGGAAATTATCTAATCAGTGTTATCACGTACTGTTGGGTGGGTCTCATCTCCATGGAAACATTCAATCAAAGAATTACAATCTATTCAACACTAATACATCTGCCCACACAAGACTGCATCAAAGACAGTGGCATTTTGGGGGACATAATACATTCAAACTGGCACACTACTGTATAGGAACACTACTGATTTTTGTGTGTTGATCTTGTATCCTGCCACTTTGCTGTGCTCATTTATTAGCTGTAGTAGCTTTTCTGAAGATTGTTTTCAGGATTTTCTACGTATTGGATCATGTCATCTGCAAACAGTGAAAGTTTTACTTCTTCCTCTCCAGTTTGGATGCCTTTTATTTATTTTCCTTGTCTAACTGCTCTAACTAGAACTTCCAGCATAATGTTGAATAACAGTGGTGACAGTGGGCATCCTTGTCTTCTTCCTGATCTTAGAGGGAAAGCTTCCAGTCTTTTCCATTGAGCATGATGTTAGCTGTGGGTTTTTCATATATTGCCTTTATCATATTGTTCCAGTTTGCTAATGCCACCAGAATGCAAAATATGAGAAATGGATTGGCTTTTAAAAAGGGGATTATTTGGTTACAAAGTCACAGTCTTAAGGCCATAAAAGTGTCCAAGCTAAGGCATCAACAATAGGGTGCCTTCACTGAGAGATGCCTGATGGTGTCTGGAAAACCTCTGTTAGCTGGGAAGGCCCGTGTCTGGTGTCTGCTGACCCCAGGTGGTGCCCCAGCTCCTCTCTCAGCTCCTGTGTGTTCTTGGTTCTTTCTCCCAGGATGTTTCTCTCTAAGCACCTGGAGTCCTGTCTTAGCACATCCCAGGGCAAATTCTGGGCTAGTAACTCCAAAGCATCAGCTCTCAACAGCCATCTTTGAAATGCCACTCTCAGCTGCTCTGAGCTCCTTCTGTCTGTGAACTCTTTTATAGGACTCCCGTGACTTAAGACCCACACTGAATGGTGGGGCCACACTTCCATGGAAATAATCTAATCAAAGATACTACCCACAGTTGGGTGGGTCACATCTCCATGGGAATTACAACTTCCTTGCCTCCCAGTGACAACTCCAAGCACTTTGACTTTCATAGCTAGGAAGTTCTTGGTGTCCAGGGCCATCTAGGAGTAAATGAAGCCCAAGGTCCTGACCAAAATTACTACTGCAGAATTCCTTACCCCTTTAGGAGGGGTGAACAATGAAATGTAGAAATCTGTGAATCCTGGTAAGAAGTTGTATCTCAGAGCTCTGTGGAAGCTGTGGAGTTGTTGATGTGGGTCAACATTGGCCCAGTGTAAAAGTGAGTTCCTCTAAGATGCCAAGAAATTAAGCAGGCAGGCAAAGTTCTCTGTGCTACTTGTGATGGGTATCAGAAAGATTGCTGAGAGCAGGCAGGATTTCTATAGACACCTTAGGAAGGGACAGGCACCTTGTCTGCTACTGAACCAGGTTTATGGCAGTGGACACAATCCAAAGCATTGAGTCTCTTTGTCACTTAAGATACTCAGCTCACATGACTGAAATATAAAAATATATACATGTATAGAAATTACATAAGCCCTACCAAACCATCTATGGGGATGCAAGTCCAGAGAGATCAATCAGAACAAACAGAAAAGTCAGAGGAAGAGAACTGATGGAGGAGATAGTTGAAAACTTAAATGTTTAAGATAATAATATGAAGAATAATACTTAGGCAAGTTTAAATGCAACCCTTTCCGAGATAGATAACATGATTTTACAAATCTACATTCTGTAGATAAATGAAATAAGAATGACCTTGGTAAAATATATCCATGCATGGAACAAAAAAATAAAGAAATCATAAAGGAATTTAAAGAAAGATTTGTAAATCCAGGAGAAATAATTTGTAAACAATAGGTGCACCAGATAATAACTAAAATAATTTTTAAAAATGAAAAAAAGTAATTCATTTACATGAATAATGGACCTCAGTGTAAAAACTGAAAGGGTCATCGTGTCCCAGGCTACATTGATTTTAGCACCCACACACACACCACACACACACACCACAGATACACACACACACACAGACACACACACATCTGAGCATATACTTGTGAAACACCTGCACTTAAGAGAAAATCAGGCAAAGTTTTGTGTTCCAGAAAAGAAAAAGCCTGGGAAGCATGATACCCTTTCCACAGAATAAACAATGCCTGGTAGTTCTGTAAACACACAATAGTGCTGCTTTTATCGAAGGCACTGAGGAATTGTCTCCCTTGTCCCTATTAGTTTTTAAAATATGATGACAACAAAGACTCACCTGAGAGAAATCGTCCCAAACAACTTCACAGCACCATCCTCAGATCATCCTTTTCCTCCCTAAAATGCTACCACTAGACTAAACCTTAGGTAGCTCTAACTGAATGTATACATATAGCAATAAACATTTGTAACTATTGATTTTTGAATCAAATTGCATAGCATATATCTTTAATGTTCAGTATTTATGTAATGCTTCATGAGCACACACAAAAATATCATCTTAATCAGGATCTTTGGGTCTCTCCCGTGACTTAACCAAATTCTTTCAACTTTTAGGAGATAGAAATACTTGTATTTTATAGTTGGTATAGCCTGACAGAAATTATTGGGAGAGCATGTACATATGTGTATGTGTATATGCACACACATATGTATATAAATATATACGTACCCTTCAGCTTGTTCAGCCCCTAGTGCCCCCCCCCAGTCTTTCTCCAGTCCTTATTACCTAGATATGGCAACCACAGCTGAATCTCACTACTTCTATTGTCAACAGCAAAATGTATACCTTTGTGACAGTTTGGATATATTATGTCCCCCAAGAAAAACTATGATCTTTTTATCCATTCTCGTGGGATATTGGGATTAGGTTGTTTCCATGGAGATGTGGCCCCACCCATTGAACGTGGGTCTTGCTTAGATTACAGGAGTACTTTAAAAGGTACCACTGTAAAAGAGCCACACATGCCCAGACTCTTGCTGACACTGATGCTTAGACATGCCTGGAGATGCAGACAGAAGGACATTTAGCTAAGAGATGAAGCCCAGGGTTTGCCAGGGGATATGTTAAGACAGGACCCCTAGGCACCCAGAGAGAAATGTCCTGGGAGAAAAAACTGAGAACACACAGGAGCTGAGAGAGGAGATGGAACACAACCCCGGATCAGCAGACGCCAGCCACGTGCCTTCCCAGCTGACAGGTTTTCTGGACACCACTGGTGTTCTCCAGTGAAGGTGCCCTATTCTTGTTGCCTTTGTTTGGACACTTTTATGGCCTTAGGACTATAACTTTGTAACCAAATAAGCCCCTTTATGAAAGTCAACCCACTTCTGGTACTTCGCATAATGGCAGCATTAGCAAACAGGAACACCCTTTTTCTTCTTTTTCCTCCAAGTGGAATGTGTTGCCTAAAGTGATTTGGCTTATTCAATTGCATATTAATAAAGTTGCTAAATGTTTGGCACATATTATCATAAATATGTATGTATATTTTTAAACATATACTAATTCAAAAATTTCCCCTCTGTTGGCATTATCAGAAATTCACATATGATCATTTTGATTTCAGAGCTCCTTGTCCGTTTCTGTGTTTCACTGGAAATATATCAATATTTGACTGTAAATATCCCATGCTAATCGATAATGCAATGCAAATCACTTTCCACAGACTACTTTCTTAAGCTCTCCAAAGCACAATTCCCCATTCAATAGCAAGAGCAAAAGGATGAGGCTGAAAAAAATGAAACTAGGCCCGAGTACCCAATTTTCTTTACCTTTGAAAATCACATGTTTACATTGCTAGAGGTTCATTCCTCACCGCTTCTGTTATTTTTTTGTGAATCCTGTAGTCAGAGACTATATTTTTGTCTATCAAATAAAATATTGGTTTACACAATAAAATATAATAGAATATAAGAACACCAGATATTAATGACAAATGTATTTTTAAAGTTGTTTTATGATTCAGGTTGTAACATTTCATTTGATTTCCTAAATTTTACACTTCCGAATTAAAAAAAAAAAAAATGTTTGAGAAGATATCTTAAGTTGAGGTTTAAATTCATTGCTCCACTTCTTCTCTGGTCCTGGCATCCCATAAATGGATTGACTGAAAGAATGAGTGATGATATGGCCTCCGATCCAAAATGTCATGAGAGGATTTTGCTAGCTTCACAGTGTAAAATTGCTGTAACAGTCCAGGTCTACAGCCTGGCAAGGCTCAAACTGACATCCATAGGTAGAGGACCAACAGGGACGGTCACTAGTGCAGGCTTTACAGATGTGAAGGGACAGCTATGCTTTCAGATGCTGAAAAATTCTATAGTTAAAAAACTGTATCTATCTTAAAGGATTAAGCAGGAATTGCCTGATTTTCTAAATATCTTCAAACATCAAAAGCGATTTGAAAACCAAGGGCAATGAGAGTAACTTTGTGAAGATTTTAGTTAGGATTATGGGTGCCTCCTGGTCCTTTGTCACGACTTGAGTAATCAGATTCTCAGGTGTCTCCCATCTGGCAGTTTACCTGATGCTTCAGGTGAGCTGGTTTTCCCAAGTCAACTGTTCCTTGTCCTGACTGTCAGTCCCCTCTGACGCCATCTACTGGGCCTAATATTTTTTTTTTAGTAGGAGACAAATAAGTTAATTGCCTCCATCTCTACTGGGGACCAATGACTCAATGTGCCCATCCTCCCAGATAATCTATTTGTATTGTAATAGGAAAATTAAGCATCTTAGTGGGAGGAATGACTACAGTGATGATTTCAGAGAGACCATGAATATTAATATTCTTTGAGTGAAGTTCCCTGGGAAAGATATGGTTATGTTTGTTGAACGGGAAATACTGTCTATTATGTCAAAAATAGGTTTGGGGAAATACATTCCTTCTTGTAATCATTTTCATCAAAATGTTGGTCCAAATACCTATGCAAAAGTCGTCCCTCTAGTCTATGTCAAATGGCATGAAATAAAATAAATCAAAAAAAAAAAAAAGATGGGGCAGAGGAGGGTAATAAAATTTCCTTTAAAACAATTTCTTGTTGAGATTCAGTAATCAGATTTGCATACAATTATACTTTCATCCCTGAATTTGGGTTTTTATCAGGTCCATAATCCCATTTTTCCAGATTTATTGGGGAATATAATTGGCATAAAATAAATTTTACATAGTAAAAGGGTATAGTTTGATAAGGTTTGACATACCTGTAATCCTGTGAAACCATTAGTACATACACTATATTATTCATTACCCTATAACATTTCCATGTGTCCCTTTGAAATCTGTCCTTCCCCTTCCCCCTGCCCCTATGCACAGTCCACTGGCATCTGCTGATTTGCCTTCTGTCACTAGAGATTAGTTGGCATTTTCTAGAATTTAGCAACATTGAACTCATTTGTTGCATGTAGTTTATTCCTCTGTATGGCTAAGTTACATTGTATGGAGAGACTGCTATTTATTTTCCATCCACCTGTTGATGGCTATTTGCATAATTTTTAATCAGGGGCTCTTTCAAATAAAGCTGCTAACATTTTTTTGGCAATTTACAAATTGCTAAATTATAAATTGTGTGATAACAGTTTTTACAATTATAAAATTACAAAATGTACAAGTTTTTTTTATACGAACATACACTATCATTTATCTTGGATGAATTACACAGGAGTGGAATGGTTGGGTTATATGATAGGCATATGTTTAACTTTTTTTTAAATAAAATTTTTATATTTTAGATTTAGTTTTAGATTTGCAGAAAACTTGCAAAGACAATTCAGAGTATTATATACTTGCTTTATTTTCCTGGCTGCTAAAACAAACATCATGCAATGGCTTGACTTACACAACAGGAATTTACTGGCTCACACATTTGAGGCCAGGAGAAGTCCAAAATCAAGGTGTCACTGAGGTGATGCTTCCTCTCAGGAGACCGTGGCATTCTCACTCAGGCTGGGAGCCAGCGATCCTTGGTTCTTGGCTGTTCTTTCACACGGCAATGTATATGGCGGCCTCTGCTGACTTCCAGCTCCTTTGCAAGGCCTCCGGTCTCTGTCTGAATTTCCTTCTGCTTAGAAAGGACTCCAGTAATAGGTTGAAGACCGATCCCGATTCAGTTGGGCCACACCTTAACTGAAGTGACCTCATCTAAAGGGCCTGTGTAGACGAGATCATACCCACAGGAAGGGAATAAGATGAAAAACATAAACATGTCCTGGGGTACATAGCTCCAAGCCACCACAACATTCCATACCCGTTGTCCCCTTTTTATTAAAATCTTACAGTAGTGCGGTACATGTTTCTCAACTAATGAACCATTTTTGTAACATTATTAGTAACTGAAGACCAAACATTATTCCATTTCCTTAGATTTACATGATGTCCTTCTTCTGTTCCAGTATCCTATCCCAAATGTCAACTTGCATTTATTCATCATGTCACTTCAGGCTTTTCATGGCTGTGACAGTTTCTTAAGACTTTTCCTACATTTGAAGGCCTTGAGAATTTCCGAGTTTACTGGTCAGGTATTTTGGTAGGAAGACCCTATATTATGATTTATCTGATGTTTTTCTCATGAATAGACTGGTTGTATTTTTGGAGGAAGAAAACTAGAGACGCACCATTTTCATTGTATCATATCAATGTGACATCCTATCAGCATAACTTACCACTGTTGATGTTAATCTTGATCACCTGACTGAAGTGGGGTTTGTCATGTTTCTCCAATATAAATGTATTGTTTGTCCCCCTTTCAATACTGTATTTTATGGAAGGAATATATATTGAATAAATAAATATTAAACAACGTATGAATATGCACAGTCCACACTTAAGAAATAGGGAATTGTACTTCATCTACTTGAGGGTAAGGTATCTACATAAATTACTTGGAATGATTTGCCTGAGATATTTGTCAATTCTCCCTCATTTATTTATTTTTTTAAATAAATATTCAATCATTTATAATAGTATGGATGCATGGATATTTATTATCTTAATTATTTTGTTTTTCAAATTTTTCCGGCTTGGCCTATTTGGTCTTTTGAGAAACTGCTAAACTGTTTTCCAAAATAGTTGACCATTTATTTCACAGAAGTGTATGAAAACTCCAGTTGCTCCACACCTTTTCCAATACTGGGTATGTTCAGGTTTTTAAATTTTAGTCTTTCTCATAGGTGTATAGGAGCAGTTTATATTTGCATTTCCCGTAAGAATAATGATGTTGAGCATATTTTCATGTGCCTGTGGAACATCCAGTTATCTTCACAAGTGAAGGGTGTGTTCAAACCTCTTGCCTTTTCCTGTTGGGTTGTTTCTCCCATTATTATTAAGGTTTGAGAGTCCTTATATATTCTGTATACAAATTGTTTATGAGATTTGAAAATTTGAAATCCCAGCCTATTGGTGGTCTTTGCGTTCTCTTAATGGTGACTTACAAAGAGGAAAATTTTTCTTAACTTGAAATCCCAGCCTATTGCTGGTCTTTGCATTCTCTTAATGGTGACTTACAAAGAGGAAAATTTTTCTTAACTATGGTGAAGTTCTTTTTTATCATTATGTTTCTTTTGTGGATGATGCTTTAGGAGTCCTAGCTAAGAATACTTTACCTAACCAAAGTCACAAGGATTTTTTTCCCTTAATTTATTCTAAAATTTATAAATTTAAATATTTTGGTCTATGGTCCATTTTGAGTTGATCATTATATATGCTGCATGACATTTCAAGGTTCTCTCTTTTTTTATTCTGAATTCCTTTGTATCTTTCTTAAAATTAATTAATGCATAAATATAAAAGCAATACATATACAGATGTGTATATACAGTATGTATTCATATATGCATATATTTGTGTTTATAATACAAATATGCATATGTTTATTAAATATAGAATGTATGTATGCATAAATACATATATTTTGGAATTTCTATCATGTTACTTCTCTATCTTTATGCCAATACCCTGCTGCCTTCATTACTCTAGTTTTATCATAGGGCTTAAATCAGGTACTGTATGTCCTCCAGTTTTATTCTCCTTTAAGTTTCCGTGGTTATTCAAGGTCTAGCAGGAAATTTAATGTGGATTGTGTTGAAGCTCAAACACAGAAGTAGGGCAAAATTATATCTTACTAATCTTGAGTTCTCCAATCTATGAACCTGCATATTCCTACAATTATTAAGATTTTAAAAAAGTTTTCTCTGTTATCTTTTATAGTTCTCAGTACATACATTTCACCCTCTTCATCATTAATTCATAATTTTTATATTTTAATACATGTTTTGTAATTTCAATTTCTGATTTTTCATTGCTAGTATATAAATGCAATTGAAGCCTCTATATTGATTTTGTATTGTCAAACTATGCTAAACTTTCTTTTTTCTTATCTATTTATTGTAGATTCTATAGGATATTCTACATAGACTATGTTTTCTGCAAATATAGTCAGTGTTTTATTCTTTCTTTTTAGTCTATAGCCTCTTAAAATTTTGTTTCCTTGCCTTTTTGCACTGGTTATTACCTCTAGTAAAAGGCTGACTACAAGTGATGGCAGAGCTTTCCTCTGTTACTCCAGGTGTCGGGGACAGCAGGGGCCATGCAGCCCTTCCACTGGTTTATGAAGTTAGCTGTGGGTTTTGCTCAGTGTCCCCTATCAGGTTAAGGAAGTCCCTTCTAATCCTAGTTTGCCGAGTGTTGACCACGGATGAAGGTTGGGATTTGTCCCATGAACTCTTTATATTTATTGAATGGATCAAATGATTTATCTTCCATATTCTGTGACGATGGTGAATTAATTGATTGGTTTTCAAATCTTTAACCAAACTTAACCTTCCTGCATTGAAATACATTTCATCATGATCTATCATATTTTTAATCTATCTATCTTTCTAATCAATCATATATATATACACACATATATACACATACATATACAAATATATAATCTATATCCTATCAGTTTCTCTGGAGAACCCTGACACATAGGGGCAAAGCATTACTCAGAAAAGAATGAGGCAAATATCATAATATGTATAGCTTTAAATAATTACTACCACCATGAGCAATATGTTGCTATATGATAATGCCAGATTTAGCAAATCCAAATTTTCTATAGTTGCTGAGTTAGGAAGAAACCTTTACTGCACACCGTTTATCGTATCTGCCTTCCTAGTCTAGGTATAAGCATTTTGCAAAGTACTATTCAGGTTGCAAATTCTCCTGACTTCAGAAAATGCAGTATGGGAAATAATTGCTTCCCTAGTGATAATTGAAAAGACAACACACACTTAAACCTTAAAAGCAAGGGTTTGCACATTTTAGGTTTTTTTTTTTAAATTTTCCATTAAGCTTTTGTTATTTTCTAACTTCTAACTTCTAGCAGGCATTTGCTTGCTTTAGAGGTTGTTGACACTAATCAGACTTCAGACTCCTGGGGGAGGAGAAAAACATATAAAGATGGAAACTAATTCCTCATAATCATCTTTATCATGAGGTTTTATGTCCTATTATAGAGCTGCAATAATGACACAGAGCCACGTATAAGGTCTGTTTGCTGGGGGTTTAATTAAACATTTTAAAAAATATTCCCTCTGTAATATTTGAGGATTATGTTCATATAAAGTGAACATTTGTCTAAATATTGGTTAATTTTTACAGTTAGCAGATAATAGAGCTATGAATGACTTATTCTAAATCTTTTATGTATTAAACAACATTAACAACAAAAACTTGTAATCATTGATTTTGAGATAAGTATATAAACATTCTTCAAAGATTGTAAAATCAACAAAATACAACTTTCAGAATAAACATTGTTTATTTTTAACTATTGATTTTTCAACATTTTCAGTAATGTTTCATTGTTAATCTATTTGGGTTATTTAATGTCTTGTTTATTTTTGATCAAATTCAAACTGTATCCACTAGGGATTTTCACTTTGCCTATCAATAACAAAGACAGTAAATAAATCCAGGGCAAGATAGACAACAGATAAACATTCTGAATAGTAAAACACACCCTAATTTATTGAATCTTTATCCTTCAAAAAAAGAGTAATAAGCATTGCATGTAGGAAAGCAAAGAACAGATAGATGAAGCACAATTCATGAAAGAAAAAACTGATTCATTGGATTGAATTAAAAGTAAAAATATGCTATGAAAAAAAAACTATTAAGAGAATACAAAGAAAAGCCAAAATATTTGCAAAAGATATTATCTGATAAAGGACTAGATTCAAAAAAAAAAAATACAGATAGCAAAGAAGTGTGCAGAAAGATGCTCAACATGTCATTAGGGAACTGCAAATTAAAACAATAATGAGATACTACTACAATCCCTCAGATTACTAAATCCAAAACACTGATGCTACCAAATGCTGGAAAGGATGAGGAACTGTAGGAAGTCTTACTCATTACTATTGGGAATGCAAAATGGTATAGTCACTGTGGAAGACAGTCTGACAGGTTCACAGAGAGCTAGACATGTCTTGCTGTATGAACCAGCAATTGCATTTCTAAGTATTTACCCAATTGGATTGAAAACTAATGTCCACATAAAAACTTGCACATGAATGGATATTGCAGCTTCATTCTTCATTCATAATTTCTAAAACTTGGAAGCAGTCAAGATGCCCTCCAATATAAGAGTGAATAAACTGTAGCAAAACCATGCAATAGAATATTGTTCACTGATAGAAAGTATCAAACCATGAAAAGACCAGGAGGAAACTGAAATGAATATTGCTATGTGAAACAATCTGGTCTGAAAAGTCTACACACTGTATGATTCAAACTACATGATATTCTTGAAAAGGCAAAACTACAGATACAATAAAAATATCAGTGTTGGTTAAGGCTGTAGGGGTGGGAGGGATGGGATGAAGGTAGAGCACACGGGACTTTTAGATCATGAACGTACTGTATATGGGGTTGTCCCAAACCCATATGAACGTCCAACACAAAGTGTAAACTCTAGTGTAAGCTAAAGACTTTAATTACTAATAAAATATCATTATTGGTTCATTTCATCAATTTTAAGAAATGTAGGCAGAGGGTAATAGGGGAAACAGTGTTTGGTGGTAGAAGTGGGGGAAGATAAGAGGTATATGGGATCCCTCTGTAATTTCGGCTCAATTTTTCTGTGAACTTAAAACTATGGTAGATATCAAAGTTACACTGAATGAAAAAAGGAAATAGAAGGCTTGAAAATAATCAATGAATTTCCCCTATCTAGAATACTAAACCCAACAAATGCAGGATATACATAATTTGAAAGAGCACACAGAATGCTGACAAAAATATATGCCATTTGTTGGGCTGAACACAAATGTCAATACTTTTCAAAGAACTGAAGACAGGGAGAATATCTTTAATTCAACAGACTCCAATTAGAATTGAGTAATAAATAACAAAATCATTTGTTAAAAAAATCCACCAATATTATTTATAAATGGATATATGTCCACAAAACTCTTGAATCAAAGAAGAAATCACTAGGAAAATTGAGAAATGTTTTGACATGCTGACCATAAAACCACATGTATCAAAATTTGTGGGACACCCTTAAAACAATGCCAAGAAGGGAATTCATAGTTTTAAAACAAACTAAACAACACAAACACCTTCTCTATGGAAGTTAAAGCTGAGAGTAGAAGAGGCTTCAAGTATAAAGCAATCATTTAGCAAAAATTCCCAAGCGAAATGCACATTTTTTGAGGACTGTATGTTGATTCATCAGTGAGGTGGTTACCAGGTATTTCTGCACTGCAGTCAAATAAGCAGACAATTACACTGAAGTTACATCTATGATATGAAGAAAGGATGGGTGCAGCAAATAGGATGGTGCAGAAATATGGGGAGAGCATGAGAGGCTGGAGGGAGCGGTGTCAGTTGGGGAAACTGAGAGCCAAGGTGGACGGGGGATGGGCTGTGGCTGCGCCTTCCTCTGGGCACCCCACCCCCCCCCCACTGGCCCTCTGTGACTGTTCTGAGCCCTGTGATGTCGCAGCGGAACTCTGGGGTGCTCTGTGCTTTCTCAGTACTTGTCGCCTGAGGCAGCACTTGGCTTTGGTTGGTTTCAATCTGCGTTTCTTCGGTTCCCCGTGGCTGAGCCCACACTCAACCATGTGGGGACTGGATTCCTTCTTATTCCTCCTGCCTGTAGTGGGGCTGTTCGTCATCTTGCTCCACTACAGGCAGAGGAAACGTGTCTTTCATGGAGTCGAGAAACAGCTGGACTTCAGTGAGGTAAGGGACCCTGGGACCAGCCCACGGGAGAGGTCACTGTTTCTTCCGTTCCACTTCCCAGTCTTCAAAACCCATGAAGAGGGCCCAGAGGGACAACTCAGTTTAGGAAATAAAAGACTGCAATCCGAGAGCAGATGGGGCAGGTCAAATACGATGAGACGAGACCCAATCTCAAGAGCATCCATCTGGGGTGGCAGAGGGCTAAAAAATAAACTCCTAACCAGAGCAATTTATTGGCTATTAATAAAACTGAGAAAATTCAAGACACCCAGAGAAAAGAGTCCCTCAACACTTGTCCACCGGGCCATCCCATACCAGGTGTCCCTGGGGAAGCGTTTCCTTCTGTCAGTGCTGCTGTGCAGAGCAATAGGAGCCCCTACAGGACACTGAGGATGTCTGAATCCAAGCCCTGGCCTCAGGGAGCAGCGTCCTACAGGAAGACGCACACCTGTCCCCGTAGGCAGGTGACGCTGTGCTCTGTTCAAAAGACACTTGTGACTTAAATCTTACTTGAGATCGGGATGATGAGAAAAGTTTCATTATGGATGTTGGTGACAGAAACGGAAATTTGCAAATGTAATTGGACACTTAAAAATGGTTTACAGGAAAATTTTACAATACTTATGTGTTACAACCATATAGCATAAAAAATAAGCAATTGAGGAACCCCTACGGAAACCACATTTTGCCTTATTCAAAGAAAAATTAGAAATAACTTGACTCATTTACATCTGAATCACAGGCAAAGAACAATGGATTAATTAGTCTTAAGTAGGCTTTCTGCAGGTTGCTGTGAAATGGGATTTCAAGAATTAGGTCCTATGCCTTCCTTATTTTCTTGTTTTTCAGCGCCTGTGCAGAGAAAAGAAGCAAGTGAAGACGGGGACATTGTCAAGTAAGGTTCTGCACTCCCAATACACTCGCTCCAAGGGTGAACTTACATCTCACGAGCCCTGAGAACCCACTCCAGTCTCTGAGGGTGCCCGGTGTCAGAGTCAGATCCCTCAGATAGCAAAGACCCCAGGGAGCAGACACCCAAAGGAAGGCTGGCAGACTCGGGCACCCTCACATCCCTGCTCCGCCAGCACTCGGAGTGGAAGAAGGAAGGAGCTGGGGAGAGGGGCAGGTGGAAGACATGGGGGGTGGACTTGGTTGGTTGGGAGGCAGGAACTCTGGGCCCTACTGGGAACAAAGAGTTTGCACAAAGTTGACATTCCTCCTTGGAAATGAAACGTGTTCATCTCATCTGACAAGGTATTGTGGAATTAAGGGAGATCAGTGTGAAAGGCTTCCCGTAAATGATTAAACATTAAACACGTGAGAGGCTCTCCACTGCTTCCCTTGACAATTTCACACCATATCCTTGTACTTGGGGCTCTTAGAGTCCATGTCTCCAGGAGTCTCCCTCGAAGGGCTGTGACATGCAGCTCTAGAGAGTGTGTTTCACTCCTGCCTTCCCCACATGTAACCCAGTCTCCTGATTTCCCAGCTTGGAGAGCTTGCCAGGGAGGCACCGTGGGGACACCGGACATGAGTCCTCTTCGGAAAAGGTGACCTTTCTCATCTCCTTCTTTCCTGCTCACCTTTCTGAGCAGGGGCCATGCTATTCCAGGTCCCAGGGCTGTCTAGGGTGGGGGAGAGAGGGGCCACATAAGAAAACAATGATTAAGCCATGGGATTGGGGGAAATGTCCATTGGAGGGTCAGGGTTGCAGGGAATCAGATGGGATGTGAAGCAGAGACCTTCCCCCAGCCGGGCCTGCCAGGGGGTCCGGTCCCCTTCCTCCTCTGACTGTAGCTTCCACGTTCTGTCTCCCACAGCCCCCTGTGCAGGCAGCCTGGAGCGGCCGGACACCATGACGTCACCTGTCATCCCTGGGTCTTCCCATCTACCCGGGATGGCCATCTGCCAGGGGGGCCCCGTGTGGAGGACGCTGCTCTGTCGGTGACCCCTTCGGCATGTCGGTGTCCGGCCTCCAGGTTCCCTCCACACCGTCTCAGAGACCAGCTGGCAACACCCAGGGCTGCGTCTCGCCTCTTCTCTGCCGGCTCACTCCTCCCTCCAGGGGCCAAACCACCTGCCCCTCTGGGGGAGGCCCCTGGAGCCCTTCTGGGGTTCATAACCCCCCACCTGGTGCCTGGGGAAGCCCGTCATCCCCTAGTGGGCACCATCCTGTTTCTCTCCCGCCCTCCCTCATTCCCTCCCTTTTCCTCCTTCCCCTCTGCTCCCTCCCTGTCACTGCTGCCACCTCCACCGCTGGCCTCATCCCTGATTCCTCAGTCCCGTCCCACCCTAGCTCTCAAGTTCCCACCCCAGGTTCTCCACCTCTCCCTGACAGCCTTCTCACCTGTGCCCTGTCGTGTCCCCTTGACCGGTCCTTCTCTCCCTGTGTTTATCCTTCTCCTCCAGGTCCCCCCGCCACGGGCTGTCCCATCTCTGCCGCAGGTGGCTCCGGTCCCACTCCACCCTCGCTCCCCCCGTTCCCCCTTTTCTCACCCTCGACCCCGTCCTGCCCTTTCTCACCTGAGCCCCTGGACCTGCCCACCCCGCCCCTTCCGGGCCTTTGCTGTCCCCTCTGCCCACCTCTGGCCCACAGTGCACCTGCGCAGGCCATGGGCAAGGGGCCTTCCTCCCCCCCAGCAACCTGCCCTCCCCTCCTCCCCTCCTCTTACCCTTGCCCCCCTCCCCCTCCCTGACCTTCCCCTCTCTGTGGACCCCCCTCCAATTCCTGCCTTTACCCTGGGTCAGGTCATCAGGACCCAGGTCCGAATTCCCAGGGGTGTGCCCGGCTGCCACTGTCTCCCCCCGCTCACCCCTGGACCAACAGCAGCCGCTGCTCCCTCCACCGAGGTGGCAAGAAAGCCATCCCCACCATGTGCCATCTCCTCCAACGCCCACCCCTGCCGGGTGGGCGCCTTTGACGAGGCCATTGCAGAACTGGACTCGGAGCTCCAGCCCCAGGACTGCACTGTTCCATCCGCAGGTAGGTTGGCCTCTGGGGCCCCTCACTGCCAACCTCAAGATGTGGCCTGAGGGACCTGTCAGCTTCCCAGCCTGTGGGGGCCTAAAGGCAGGCAGAGGGGTGGCCTATGTCAGCAGGAACTCCCTAAGCTCCTTCTTGTGGAAGCACTCTAAGGAGACGACATTCCGTAAATCTCTCAAAGAGGAGGGTGATCTGAATCCCACCCAGAACCCGTCCACAGAGAGAGAGGGCTGAGGGACTTCAAAGACCAAGGGAGGAGCCCCCTGCCCAGGCTGGTGGTTTTCCTGACACCCTTGTTCCACGATCCCACCAGTCCTGGAAGAGAAAACCCAGGGCCTCCATAGACAGAAGAGGGGTAACATCCTAAGGTGGGCTTTTCACTGGCTCTGGAAAAGTAGAACTATCAAAGGTCAAGAGGGAGCCCTGAAAACAAGCCCCGAGAGGGATCTGTGGGACCTGGAGTCTCTCAGCAGGTGGAGCTCAGAGGGAGGCCAGAAGCAGCAGCCTCTGGCAGCAGGGGCTTCCTAAGTCCTCCTCATGAGGACGCACCTGCTAAGACCACATTCCACACACTTCTGAAAGACGAGGGGGCTCTTCACTCCACCTCAGAACACGTCCACCAGGACAAGGGGCTGAGGGACCCCCAAGACCAAGGGAAGAGCCCCCTGCCCAGGCCAGACATTTCCTGACACCCTTTGCTGCACGATCCCACCAGGCCTCGAGGACAGCACCCCCTGCCTCCCTAACCACAGAGGCAGTGCCCTGGGGAGGGTCCTCCAGTGGCTCATTAATAAGAGGCCACTGAAGAGGCAGCGCGGAGCCCGGACACGAGCTACAGGATGCCCTGCCCCTGGGGCATCCCCAGGTTTCCAGGAAATACATTTGGACCTCCTGGGTTCCCTGGATCTTGCCTCCTCACCCATGAAGAGACAAGAAGGGGCCCAGGTTGGTCCCAGCGGAGATGGGGGTGTCAGCAGCCAGAAAAAGCGGGTGCGATTTGACAGCAAACCCAGGTGCTTGATGTACTCTCCTGCTGCACCCCCCCAGCAAGTTACGCCCAGGAGCCTCGAGACCATGTTTCAATTGGTTCACACAGTGCTGTGGGGGGTGCAGACCGTGAGCTGATCCACCTTCCACCTCACAAAAAATAAAGGTGCTTTTCTCCTTTGAAGCTGCTGTCTTTTGTGGTCACTTGTTAGCCATCAAATAACTAATTCAAACAGTGAAATAAACAAGAAACCAATACTCCATCCCTCTGCTGCTTACGATTCTCCTACTTCCATTTTTGTTATATAAACAGAGAATTTGAATTTTCTCCTACAATTCTAAAATTTTAATTTGTGAGTGCCTAATGAGGCAGACTTCAGGCTTTCCCTTCAGATGTGTCTATTGACAATCATATTTATCAATAATTTTTCAAAGATTTGAAAGATTGCTCATTTTTAAATAATATCTATGAAATTCTTCATTTTTCAGTTTTTTTCCAAATGGATTATTGCCGTTTTTGACTTTTTTTTTAATGAGAGGACAGTTGTACAGTGGGCTTAAGCGATATTTTTCCTGAGTTGGGACTTTCATCAGGATGTTCAACTAATCCTGACATAGAGACTTCAAGACACCTGCAATTCATAGTGACATTGTGTGAAGTATGAGCAAACACACAAATACATAAGGAAAAAATTAACAAATCATGAAGAAGTCAAAATGCACATTCCCATATCCCTTTCTAATCCCCTTCAGTCCTTCCTTTGGAGGAGGGGGGTAGAGCCTTCTGCTGCTGGGTCCAGCTCCTGCCTTATTAGCAAGGGCATTGTCAGTTTAGGCACTGCCAGCTTTCCCTCTGTGGGCAATGGAATAATTCATGACTTGAAACATTTCCCTCCATTCCCAGCCTTTATCTGGCAAGTATTTCTTAATATGGATATAAGTGCATTTTAGTAATTTTGGACATTTTAAAGAAATGCAAAAATAAGTGGGCCCAGGATTCAAAGTGCAATTATGGAAGTCAAATTCATTGAATTCCTTTTCACATCCTAATATCCAACAAGATACAGACTGTTATCTAATATTCAGTCTTAACATAGAAAAATCAATATTTTATGCTTACAACAGTAGCCTATGATCTCTTGCTTTAATTGAATAATACCATTATGTAGAAACTACTAATGTAGTTCAAGGATATCTGTGTTGAAAGAACTTTAGCAAACAAAAGTCACAAATATTTCATACTATGATCTCCAGGACGTTGAATGAGATGTTACACCCATAATTGTATTTTTACATTGAATAAAGATATTTTCACCCATGTAATTAAGGTAGTTACTCAGTGAACTTTGAGTTAATCAGAAGGGACATCATTATTGGATGGATAAATCTAATACCATGAGCCATTTACAACCAGAGCCTTGACTCCACCTGTTAGCAGAGGGGAAGTCAGAGGGACTGCAAGGGTCAGAGGCCCCAACGTGCCATTGCTGTTAGCAGACGGGAGGCCACATGTTTAAGGACATGAGCAACTTCCTGGAGAACTGAGCGATGCCCAGCTGACAGCCAGTGAGGAAAAGCGGCCCCAAACCTAGAGCAGCAAAGACACCGAAGAACTGGATTCTGCAAACAATGTGAATGGATGTGGAAGTGGATTCTTCCTGAGATCCCACAGCTAAGAGCCCAGCCCAAACCACAGCTTGATGTAGATGTGTGAGAACCCAAACAAAGAACCCAGTCAAGCCTGTCCAGATGCCTGACTTTCCAAAGTGTGAGCCAATGCATGGGTATTGTTTTAAGCCTCTATGTTTCTCCAAGTTGTTATTGCAGTGATGGAAAATTAATACAGGTACTTATAGTGAAGTGTCCTTCCTGACAGTATCTGAAAGATGTGGAAAGATTGAGTATAGCCCCCACCTGGGTGAAATTAAATTTTTACTTTGAGAATTTGAATTGATAGGAAATGAAATCATCTGCAAAGTCATAATGTAAGAATTAAATATTAGAAATTAATTGTACAGTCTAATTGCATTAGTTGTATATTGGTTAGAAATAATTTTTATTAGCAACTTAAAGAGGAATAGTCTACATATGTTTAGGTGCCCTGCCTTGAGAGTCAAGGATTGATCCTAGAGAGTCAGGGCAAGACAAGACAGGGAGAGAAGGAAGGACTACGGTTCTTCGAATAGTTGTTGATAGATGGGAGAGGCATGTCTGGTTGGTAGAAGAGACTCATCTGCAACAGTAAGTTGCATATAAGAGTGATTGAAACATGATGTGAATTCAGGAAAATAACTGGCATCATGGTCCAAATGTCACAGTCAAGTTGGCATAATGACTGGGATTATAGGAATTAGAAAAAATTATCTTACAATCATGTGGAGACATATTCTAATGCATCATGACATGGGCTTGAGTTCTAGGGCAGGATTCCCATATTTTTTATGGAAAAATGAATACACACCTGGGTGGACTTTAGGTAAAAGTTTTACTTAATAGGTCATTACAAACAGAAATGAAAAATAACCACCTAAACAATGAAATGACTTAAGAAACCTGATTTCCCAACAATAATCACATGGTGGGGTGTGAATGGAGAACATCCTCCAAGAAACACACCCAAACATGAGCCTGGCAAATGCCAAGTAACCAGCGAAGGCAGGCCACCGTCCCGGGAGGGGAGCGCAGGGAGGGGGAGCTCACCCTGCCGTGCAGGCCCACTGAGACAGCCGAAAACTGAGGCTAGAACTCGAACACTAAGCAGCGTTTTCCACTGGTCCATTGACAGGAGTCACAGCAACCCAAACCCTGTCGAACGCTGATGAGACTCTTTCTATCCCCCACACAAACTGCCTGAAATGAGGCCTGTGCATTTTCAGATGTAATCACTATTCACCTCATCATCTACTGTCCTACACTAGATGTCTGGCATTCTGTTAAAATTTTTGAGGTTCTCAAAAAACAAAAATAAAAACTTCAAGACATAAAGCTATCTAGAAATACAGACTGACAGATGACCAAGATATCAGATGCAGCATTTACTTTAAGTAACTATGAGTAAAATGTTAAAGGATCCACAGAAAGTGTAGACAACATGCATGAGCAAATAGGGAATTCCAGAAAATAAATGGAGACAACTAGAAGAAAGGAACAGATGAATCATGTGGTCAAATGGTCTAATATATATGGAAGAGGGCTCAACCCATCAAACCACCAGTCCCCAATGTCTGTGAGCACATCAGCAACCATCGAGGTGGGCAAGCCTAACACCCCTGCATTCTCAAGGGGGTTCTGCATATTTTTTTCATTTTTTTAAATTAACTATTAACTATATAAAAAAAAAAAAAAAACTTTAAAAAAACTTACAATAAAGAAAATTTCAAACAAACCAAAACAAGGGAATAACAAAAAGACAAGTAACCTAATATAACTACTTTACTTCCAACATGTTCCTACTCTACCCTAAGAAAATAATCTGATATAGTAACACTTCTGTGAACTTCTTCCTATCATTCCCACCAGAAATAAACAAACTTTAGTCATTCCTGGGCATTTTCAGAACTTTAAATTTACCCACAATAGCTTATCTGTTCTTATTGGGTTATCATTCCCCCTTCACTAATTGCTCTCTATCACTAGGTCCCCTACATTCTACATTATAAACCATTTATTTTACATTCTTCAATGTTCACATTAGTGGTAGCATATAATATTTGTCTTTTTGTGCCTGGCTTGTTTCACTCAGCATTATGTCTTCAAGGTTCATCCATGTTGTCATATGTTTCACAACATCGTTCCTTCTTGCTGCCGCGTAGTATTCCATCGTGTGTATATACCACATTTTATTTATCCACTCATCTGCTGAAGGACATTGGGTTGTTTCCATCTCTTGGCAATTGTGAACAATGCTGCTATGAACATTGGTGTGCAGGTATCTGTTTGTGTCACTGCTTTCAGATCTGGGTATATACCAAGAAGTGTAATCGCTGGATCGAAGGATAACTCTATATCTAGTTTTCTAAGGAACTGCCAGACTATCCTCCAGAGTGGCTGAACCAGTATACAGTCCCACCAACAATGAATAAGAGTTCCAATCTCTCCACATCCCCTCCAGCATTTTTAGTTTCCTGTTTGTTTAATGGCAGCCATTCTAATTGGTGTGAGATGGTATCTCATTGTGGTCTTAATTTGCATCTCTCTAATAGCTAGTGAAGCTGAACATTTTTTCATGTGTTTCTTGGCCATTTGTGTTTCCCCTTCGGAGAACTGTCTCTTCATATCTTTTGCTCATTTTATAATTGGGCTGTCTGTACTAGTCACTGAGCTGTAGGATTTCTTTATATATGCAAGATATAAGTCTTTTATCAGATACATGGTTTCAAAATTTTTTTCCCATTGAGTTGGCTGCTTCTTCACCTTTTTGACAAATTCCTTTGAGGTACAGAAACTTCTAAGTTTGAGGAGTTCCCATTTATCTATTTTTTCCTTTGTTGCTTGAGCTTTGGGTGTAAGGTTCAGGAAGTGACCTCCTAATATAAGGTCTTTCGTGCACCCACAGCTAATTGTCCCAGCGCTGGGAAGTCACAGCTGTGCAGAAAGGGGGAAATTAACAAGCCCCATACAGCCATTATTTCAGCAGGCTGCGAAAACTCCTACACGGCCCTGCAGCCCAGAACTTCCCTTGGGGGACAGTGCTAACTTGTGCCATAGCTGCCTTCCCTCATCAGAGGCCCAGCTTGGAAGAGGGACCCACTCGGAAGTCCCAGGGACCACACGCCAATACCAAGGACTTGTGGGTCAGCAGCAGAGACACACTGTGGCAAGAATGAACTAAAGGTTTAGACTCTTGCAACAGCTTTAAATCTCCAGGAACACCTGGGAGGTTTGATTATTAAAGCCGCCCTCCCTCCCTAACCACTCAGACACACGCCCCACATTCAGGGTGGGCAGCACCAACTACACATGCAAACTTGGTGCACCAATTGGAGCCCCACAAGATTCAGACCCCCACTCACCACAAAGACAAAGTTGGGGAGAACTGGCTTGAGGGGAATAGGTGGCTTGCAGACACCACCTGCTGGTTAGTTAGAGAAAGTGTACTCCACGAAGCTGTAGATCTGACAAATTGGAGATAAGTGTTGGAATAATCCTACATATCCTAAAAGAACCCTATCAGGTAAAGCCAATGCCAAGAGGCCAAAAACAACAGGAAATTTTAAAGCATATGAAAAAACCAGATGATATGGATAACCCAAATCCAAACATCCAAATGCACAGAGCTGTAGGGCTGCTGAGGGGGAAGTGATGTAGGGAAGACTTTCCAGAGGTGAAGGACATCAGAAATTGGAGGAAGAAGGATGTTAGGAAAGTGCAGGGGGTTCATCTGGCCCTCCATGGTCATGTCGCAGGTGGGTGAGCAGGTTCCCCTTTAGATCTGGGTGGAGGACCCACTGAGTGAGCTCACCCCACCCCTGAGCCTGCTGGTCCCTGCCATGTGGACATCCACAAGCTGGGCAGGAGGCTCCCCATAAGCAAGGGATCCGGAGCCCACTGCTTCCTCCGTGATGGCCCTGTTGGCCATGTGGATGGCTGGCATGCTGATGCAGGCAACGCTGTGCCAGTCCGTGTGGTTGGGGCCTGTCAGTGGGACACATCCCCAGCATTGACGCTCAGGTGGGCAGCATCTCGGGATTTAGTCTCCATCATTGACACATCTTAACTTCCAGTGTGGAAAGTCAACAGCACCTTACCTTCTAGTGTTCTCCTGCTCCTCCTCTCAGCCTCTGGGGCTGGAGGTGACCCCACGCCTGTGAAGCTGCAGTGGACGTCTTTCCTGGGTGGCCTGGAGAAGGGCTTCTCAGTGCCTGAGAAGTCAACAATGTCACGTTCCATGACTCAACTGAAACCTGGGCCTGGACTCATCCCAGGAGCCCAGGAGGAAGACATGGTGACCCGAGACTGATAGCCTCTTCCTGATGCCCAAGGAAACTGCCCAGGCCCAGCAGAGCCACAGGAAGTGAGGACCTGTGTGGGTGGCCCTGGGAGACTCACTGGGGACATTTCACTGTCCAGCCATGGCCTCACTGGCAGGTGGCCCACGGATACCTGAGACCCTTTGGGAAGCCTTGCCCAGCTTCCCGTGTATTCCCACCTCATCTGATCTGCCCAGACCTGAGAGAACTCAAGAAGTCCCCTTCTAACCTCCCAGTCTCAGTGGTGTCTACAAAACCCTTCTCAGATTCGCTGCTCCCCCGGCCACGCACACGCTTCCCGTCCTCCGGCCCATCCCACTTGAACGGTCTAAGTGAACCTTCCATCGCCCACGCTGCGTGGATGGAGAGGTCACGGCACGATGGCCTCTGGTTAGTGACTCTGAAGGGCTTCATCTTTGATCCTTTTCAAAAGAGCTTAATTCTGTGATCACATTAAAGACCTCCATATATTAATGGTCAATTAAAAAAAAAATAAGTCCAGAATACTTGAAAGATAGAAAGATAAAACGTACCTAGAAATCTGGGATGAAGCCCTGAAGCAAGAAAGCAGAAAATGGAGCTCTGGCCTTGCTTTCAGGGCAAAGGAGGGAAACAACGCAGGGCACACAGCTCATCCGGTAAACTGAGGGGCACAGATTCACTTGGTGGGAAACAATCTTTCTTGACACTGAATTAGAGGAGGAAGATGCCGCAAAACTTTGTGTGACGGTGACGTATAAATACAGTTAAAATTTGCAGAGAGGATGCTGGAGTGGGTTAGGGAGAACGGGCTTCTCCTCCACGAAGGAAACTAGAGAGGGGCCGGAGGACGCCTGGGACCACGGTTTCGGGGTGTGACTGCTCACAGAGGGACCCTTCCAGGGTGTAAAGGGGACATGGACAGAAATGTGGAGAGATGGCGCCTCGATGGAAGGGGTGAGTGTGTGCGGCCAGGACCGCCGCCCGGGGCCAGCAGGGGCAAGACAGCCCCAGGCAAGGGGGTGAGCAGCGGCTCCCCACGCCCGGGCACCCACCTCGGCAGCTGGGTGGGGAGGTGAACCTCCGCAGCCTGAAGACCCGCAGCTCCTGTGAGCGAACCCGGGAGGTGGCATTTACTCTCCCCCCACTGAGGTCCGGGGTGCACTGGCAGGAAGCAGGGATAGGAGAGGGCACCCCACGGAGGCATCAGGAGCCCCCCCACACCCCAGAGGCTGTCACACAGCAGCAGGGATGGGGCACGTTTGATCTGGAGGTGCCCGTGAGTAGACTCCCTGCCAAACTGCACAGGTCCACATGGCACCCCAAGGGCAGACAGTCCCCAGTGTCCCCCTTCACAGTGATACTTTGTATGTGAATGGATTAAACTCTCCAATTACAAGTTCCAGACTGGTAGAGTGGATTAAATGTATGACCCATTGCACTGGTTGTTTACCAGAGACACATCTTAGACTCTGTGACACAAAGAGACTGAAAGTGAAAGGATGGAAGAAAATTCTATGCAAGTCGCAACCAAAAGAAGGCAGGGGTAGTTATACTAATATTGGACAAAATAGACTTTCAATGCAAAGAAGTCATAAGAGACAGAGAAGGGTAAAGAAGGACACTATATGTTAATAAAAGGGAAAATTCACCAAGAAGGGACAATTCACCAAGAAGAAATAACAATAATAAGTATTTAGGCACCCAATCAAGGAGCTCCAAAGTACATGAGGCACATCGGCTGAACTGGAGGGAGCAATAGACATGTCTACAATAATGGTAGGAGACTTCAATACACCACTCTCTTCTATTAATAGAACAACTAGACAGAGGACCAATAAGGAAATTGAGAACCTAAACAATATGATAAATCAATTAGACTTAACAGACATATATAGATTGTTACATCCCAAAATAACAGCCTATACATTCTTCTCTAATGCCCATGCAACATTCTCCAGGAAAGAACATATGCTGGGGCACAAAACAAATCTTAATAAATTTAAAAAGATTAAAATTATTCAAAGCACATTTCTCTGATCATAATGGAATGCAACTATAAATCAAAAACCACCAAAGAATTAGACCTTCCATAAATATATGGAGGTTAAACAACACACTCCAAAAAAGCCTGTGGGTCATAGAAGAAATTGCAAGAGAAATAAGTAAATATCTAGAGAGGAATGAAAACGAGAACACAACATATCAAAGCCTATTGGAAGCAGCAAAAAGGTGCTGGGAGGAAGATTTACAGCTCTAAATGAATATATCAAAAAGCAAGAAAGAGCTAAAACCAAAGACCTAACAGAACGACTGAAGAGCCTAGAGAATTATCAGCAAATCCACCCTAAAACAAGTAAAAAAAAAGAAATAACAAAGGTTAAAACAGCAGCAAATGAGCTGGAAAACACAAAAACAATAGAGAGAATAAAGAAAACCAAATGTTGGTTCTTTGAGAAGATCAACAAGATTGACAATCCTTAGCTAGACTGACAAAGTCAAAATGACAGAAGACCCAAATAAACAGAATCAGGAATGGGAGTGGGATAATTACTATGGATCCCAAAGAAATAAAAAAAAAATCATAAAAGTAAACTAGGAACATAAGAGTAAGGAATAAACTGTACGCCAACAAACTAGACAATTTAGAGGAAATGGACAATTTCCTGGAAACACAGGAACAACCTCGATTGACCCAGGAAGAAATAGAAGACCTCATCCAACCAGTCACAAGCAAAGAGACACAGTCAGTCAGCAAAAATCTACCTGCAAATAAAAGCCCAGGGCCACATGGCTTCACAGGGGAATTTCACCAAACTTTCCAAAAAGCATTGACACCATTCCTGCTCAAACATTTTCAAAAAATCAAAGAAAAAGGAACACAACCTCACTCATTTTATGAGACTAATATCACTCTGATACCAAATCCAGATAAAGATACTACAAAAAAGGAAAACTATAGGCCAATCTCCCTAATAAATACAGATGCAAAAATTCTCAAGAAAGTACTCACAAATCGAATCCAAAGGCACATTATAAGAATTATACACCACAACCAAGCGGGGTTCATTCTGGCTTGCAAGGGTGGTTCAACATAAGAAAATATATGAATGTAATACAACACATTAACAAATTGAAAGGGAAAAACAAATGATCATCTCAGATGCTAAAAAAAGCATTTGACAAAATGCAACATCTATTTTGATTAAAAAAAAAATAATAAAACTTCCAAAGGTAGGAATTGAAGGAAACTTCCTCAATATCATAAAGGACATAAATGAAAAGCCCACAGACAGCACAGTACTCAACAGTGAGGGGCTGAAAGCCTTCCCCCTAAGATCGGGAACGAGACAAGGTTGCCCACTGTCACCTCTATTATTCAACATTGTTGTAGAAGTTCTAGCCAGAGCAATTCACCAAGACAAAGAAATAAAAGCTATCCATACTGGAAAGGAAGAAGTAAAACTATCATCATTTGAAGATAATATGACCTTATATTTGGAAAATCCTGAGAGATTGATGACAAGGTACTTGAGCTAACAAATTCAGCAGAGTGGCAAGTACAAGATTAATGCACATAAGTCAGTAATGTTCCTATACACCAGTAATGACCTAAAAGAAGAGGCAATCAAAATAAAAAATCCATTCACAATAACAACTAAAAATCAAATACCTAGGAATAAACTTAATCAAGTCTGCAAAAGATCTCTACAAAGAAAATTACAAAACTCTACTAAAGAAATAAAAAAGGACCTAAATAAATAGAAAGATATTCTGTGCTCACGGACAGGTAGCCTAAATTTGTTAAGATGTCAATTCTACCCAAACTGATCTACAGATTCAACACAATTCTACTGAAAATTCCAACAACCTATTTTGCAGACCTGGAAAAGCTAGTTGGGAAAATGGCCTCAAATTGCCAAAAACATCCTTAAAAAGAAGGAAGAGGTAGGATGTACACTTCCAGACTTTGAAGCCTACTATAAACCCACAGTGGTCAAAACACCATAGTATCGGCACAAAGATAGACATATGGATCAATGGAATCAAATTCAGAGTTCAGAAATAAACCCCATGACCTATGGTTGACTGATTTTTTATAAGGACCCCAAATTCATGAACTGTGCCAGAACAGTCTCTCCAACAACTGGGGCTGGGAGAACTGGATATCCAGAACCAAAATAATGAAAGAGGACCCCTACCTCACACCCTACACAAAAATTAACTCAAAGTGAGTCAAGACCTCAATATAAGAGATAGCACCTTAAAACTCTTAGAAGACAATATACAGAAACATCTTCAAGACCTGGTAATAGGAGGTAGCTTCTTACACCATATACCCAAACCACAAGAAACAAAAGAAAAAATAGATAAATGGGAACTCCTTAAAATCAAAAGCTTCTGAACCACAAAAGACTTTGTCAAAAATGAAGCATCCAACACAATGGGAGAAAATATTTGGAAACCATATATCTGATAAGAGACTGATATCCTGCATACGTAAAGAAATTCTACAACTCAACAACAGTAGAACAAACAGCCCAATTATTTTAAATGGGCAAAAGATGTGAAAAGGCATTTTTCCAAAAGGATATACAAATGGCTTAAAAACTCATGAAAATGTGGGAAAGCAAATGAATGTCAACCATGTAGAAATTTGAAAAGGGGATGGTATTCAGGAAAAAACATAATCAAAGCAAACTGGAGTCTATGGTCAACAGTAACATTGTAATATACCTCCATTAAATGTAGCAAAGGCAATATGCCAATGCTAAATGTATATGAGAGGGGGATATAGGGGAGGAATATGGGATTCTTGGTAGCGGTGTTATTTGCTGTCCTTACTCGTATATTGTATTGTATGACATGTTATTTTTCTTTTTATCATGTTTTTCTTATTGCTAAAAAAAAAACAATTTTTCTTGTAGTAATCAGCATGTTCAAGTGCTGATTGTGGTGATAAATGTACAACCTTATGATGATACCATGAACAGCTGATTGTACACTGTGGATAAATGTATGGTACGTGAATATAACTCTATAAAATTGTAGGAAAATATATATATAGGAGTAAAAGTGTTGGAGAAAACATGGTGAGAGGGATGATGCCTCACCAATATGGACTAACTACAATGTGTAAACTCAGAATTGAATCTTAGAACATAGCCTAACGTGGACATAATAATTGTAATAGTCCCTAGATTGTAAGCTCTTACAGCAGTTAACTCTATCCCTGAATTGTAAGGCCTATCTCTAAACTTTGAGATGCTGATCCCCTAGTGTATAACCTGATTGGTCTCTGGAACAATGCATATCTCTGAGACACCTGAAACTCAGAGCTAGAGCTCAGCAGATATGAATGTCAGTATTAGTGCATACAGCCACTGTCAAAAAAAAAACAAAAAAGCTGAAAAAGAGCCCAGACTTCAATTAGTGATATGAATGAAGCAGGTCTGGTTAAAACCAGGGCAAGCCAGGCCAAAGGGTAAAGGTTGAAACTGATTGTGTTTTAAAACTTCAACTTCCATATGAGACCAGGAGAATAGATATCTATTTGGTACAGGATCTAAATTTTCTAAACGGTACAATTCTACAGTCGATTTGTTCAAACACCACAATTGCATGGAACTTTGAATAGGAAGTGAGATACGGTAGGTTAGTATAGGCTGGAGTGAAATAGTGACACATCCTAGAGTAATTTGGGCAGATAATAAAAAATATATTTACAGTCTCCCCCTCCCCAACCCCGAGGATCTGGGGGAAGGTGCGGATGTGTTGGACATCCTCACCTGGACTGATGTTGATGTTGTCACAAACATTGGGACTGGCGGTTTGATGTGCTGCGCCCTCGAGCATGGGACTTGCCCATATGAAGCTCATTACCACAAAGGAGAGTCTAAACTTGCATGTAATGGTGCCTAAGAGTCTCCCCTGAGTACCTCTTTGTTGCTCAGATGTGGCCCTCTCTCTCTCTAACTGAGCCATCTCGACAGGTGAACTCGCTGCCCTCCCCCCTATGTGGGACCCGACTCCCAGGGGTGTAAATCTCCCTGGCAATGCAGAATATAACTCCTGGGGATGAATGTGGACCCGGCATCGTGGGACTGAGAGTATCTTCTTGACCAAAAGGGGGATGCAAAATGAGACGAAATAGTTTCAGTGGCTGAGAAATTTCAAATGGAGTCGAGAGGTCACTCTGGTGGACATTCTTATGCACTATATAGATAACACCTCTTAGGTTTTAATGTATTGGAATAGCTAGAAGTAAATACCTGAAACTACCAAACTCCAACCCAGCAGTCTGGACTCCTGAAGACAATTATATAATAATGTAGATTACAAGGGGTGACAGTGTGATTGTGAAGACCTTGTGGATCACACCCCCTTTATCTAGTGTATGGATGAGTAGAAAAATGGGGATAAAAACTAAAGGACAAATGGGGTGGGATGGGGGGATGATTTGGGTGTTCTTTCTTCACTTTTATTTTTTATTCTTGTTCTGGTTCTTTCTGATGTAAGGAAAATGTTCAGAGATTGTGGTGATGAACGCATAACTATGTTATCATACTGTGGACAGTGGATTGTATACCATGGATGACTGTATGGTGTGTGAATGTATTTCAATAAAACTGAATTTAATAAAAAAAAAAGTAAAAAGAAAAAAACTCATGAAAAAATGTTCATTTCACTAACTATTAGGGAAATGCAAATCACAACCACAATGAGATACCATCTTACACCAAAGAGAATGGCTGCCATTAAACAAACAGGAAACAATAAAAGCTAGAAAGGATGAGGAGATATTGGAACTCTTACTCATTGCTGGTGGAAATGTATAATGGTGCCTGCTGTGGAAGACAGTTTGGTGGTTGCTCAGAAAACTAGATATCGAATTACCTTACAATCTGACAATTACACTTCTCAGTATGTACCCAGAAGATCTGAAAACAGTGACACGAACAGACGTGCACACCGATGTTCCTAGTGGCATTGTTCACAATTGCCAAGAGATGGAAACAATCCAAGTGTCCTTCAACAGACAAGTGGATGAACAAAATGTGGTGTATACACATGATGAAATATTATGCAGAAGCAAGAAGGATCAAGGTCCTGAAACACATGGCAACATGTATGAACCCTGAATATATAATGTTAAGTGAAATGACACGGACACAAAAGTAGAGATATTGTATGGTACCACTACTACAAAATCTCTGAACAATGTAAAATCAATGTCTTATAATGCAGAATATTGAGGAACTTTTGATAGAAGCTAGTGAAGGGGGAATGATCATCTTATATGCTCAGACATGTAAATGGGGGTGAATTCAAAGGTATGGGAATAGATGGGGTGATGATTGTTTGTTAATGGGATTATAAGTATCAGAGCTATATTGAAGGTGCATAGGATTGAAAGGGGTTGTTTAAAAGCATATATCCCACAGATTAGCACTACAAATACACATAGGTCCTTGCAAGATATACTTCTTAGGAATGACACTGGTACAGAGAGTTGACAACAGATTGGTTTTTGAGAAAAATCCACCCATTGCATACTAGGGACTATAATTAATAGGAATACCTTACTAGTATCACACAAAATACTAAGGATAAATAATTAAGTGCTGAAAGGAGCTATGGGATGTTTGGGGTCATGAGAATTGTTTAAGATGGAGAGTAGTTCTTTGAGAACATCAACAAGATTGAAAAACCCTTACCTAGACTGACAAAGTCAAAAAGAAAGAAGACCCAAATAAACAATATAATAAGTGAGAGGAGGGATATTACTACAGATCTTGAAGAAAAAAAAAAAATCATAAGAGGATAAGATGAACAACTCTATGCCAACAAACTAGATAATTTAGAGGAAATGGATAATTTCCTGGAAACACACAAACAATTTAGACTGAATAAAGAAGAAATAGAAGAACTCAACATACCAATTACAAGTAAAGAAACCCAATCGTTTATCAAAAAGCTCTCTACAAATAAAACCCGAGGCCCAGATGGCTTCACCAAAAAGAACTGACACCATTCCTACTTAAATGCTTTTGAAAAATTGAAGAAAATGGAACACTACCTTCATTTTATGAAGCCAACATCTCTCTAATACCAACACCAGATAAAGAGGCTACAGGAAAGGAAAACTATAGGCCAATTTCCCTAATGAATATAGACACAAAAATTCACAACAAAATACTCGCAAATTGAATTCTAAGACACATTAGAAAAAAAATTATATACTTTGACCAAGTGGGGTTCATCCAGGCATGAAAGGGTGGCTCAACATTAGAAAATCAATAATCACAATAAAACACATTCACATATCAGAAGGGAAAAATCAAATGATCATCTCAATAGACGCTGAAAAGCATTTGCAAAATCCAGCATCCTTTTATAATAAAAACACTTCAAAAGTTAGGACATGAAGGAAACTTCCTCAATATGATAAAGGACATAAATGAAAAACCCACAGCCAGTATAGTACTCAATGGTGAGAGGCTGAAAGCCTTCCCTCTAAGATCAGGAATGACACAAGGATGTCTGTTGTCCCACTATTATTCAACATTGTGCTAGAAGTTCTAGCCAGAGCAATTCAGCAAGAAAAAGAAGTAAATGGCACCCAAATTGGAAAGGAAGAAGCAAAACTCTCATTATTTGCAGACGATATGATCTTATACCTGAAAAACCCTGAGAAATCAGTGACACACCTACTTGAGGTAATAAACAAATTCAGCAAAGTGGTAGGCTAAGATTAATGCATGTAAGTCAGTAATGTTTATATATAGTAGAAATGATCTAACTAAAGAGACACGCAAGAAAAAATTCCATTTTCAGTAGCAACTAAAATATTAAGTAACTAGGAATAAACTTAAACAAGGATGTAAAGGACCTCTACACAGAAAATTACATAACTCTACTAAAAGAAATAGAAGGCAACCTAAAGAGATGGAGAGATATTCTGTGTTCTTGGATAGGAAGGCTAAATGTTGTTAAGATGACAATTCTACCCAAACTGATCTACAGATTTAATGCAATTCCCATCAAAATTCCAACAATCTATTTTGCAGACTTGGAAAAGCTAGTTATAAAATTTATTTGGAAGAGAAGATGGCCTCAAATTGCTAAAAATATTCTAAAAAAGAAAAACAAAGTGGGAGGACTTCCATTGCCTGACTTTGAAGCCTACTATAAAGCCACAGTAGTCAAAACAGCATGGTATTGGCACTAAGAGAGACATATAGATCAATGAAATTGAACTGAGATCTATTGTTGACTGATTTTTGATAAGGCCCCAAATCCACTGAATTAGGACATAACAGACTCTTCAACAAATGGGGCTGGGAGAATTGGATATCTATATTTAAAAGAATGAAAGGGGGGCCTACCTCATACCCTATACAAAAATTAATTCAGCATGCATCAAAGATCTCAGTATAAGAGACTGCACCGTAAAACTCCAGGAAGATAATGTAGGGAAACATCCTGAAGACCTAGTATTAGGAGGTTGCTTCTTAGACCTTACATCTAAAGCACAAGCAATAAAGGAAAAAATAGATAAATGGGAATTCCTCAGAATTAAAAGCTTCTGTACTTCAAAGGAATTTGTTAAAAAGGCAAAAAGATAGCCAACTCAATGGAAGAAAATATTTGGAAACCATCAATCTGCTAAGAGACTGATATTCTGCATATGTAAAGAAATCTTACAACTCAGCAACATTAGTACAAATAGCCCAATTATAAAATGGGAAAAAGATATAAGAAGACATTTCTCTGAAGAGGAAATAAAAATGGCTCAAAAATACACGAAAAAAAATGTTCACCTTTGCTAATTATTAAGGAGATGCAAATCAAGACCACAGTGAGATCATCTCACATCAATAAGAATGGCTGCCATTACACAATCAGGAAACTACAAATGCTGGAGAAGATGTGGAGAAACTGGAACCTTTATTTATTGTTGGTGGGGCTGTATAATGGTTCAGCCACTCTGGAAGACAGGTTGGCAGTTCCTTAGAAAACCAGGTATTGACTTATCCTACGACCCGGCAATTTCACTTCTTCAGTATTTACTCAGAACACCTGAAAGTAGTGACACGAACAGATATTTGCACACCGACGTTCATAGCAGCATTGTTCAAGTTGCCAAGAGATGGAAACAACCTAAATGTCCCACATCAGATGAGTGGATAAACAAAATATGGTACCCACATCAATGGAATACTACACAGCAGTGAGAAGGAACGAGGTCGTGAAGCATGAGACAACATGGATGAACCCTGAGGACATAATGTTGAGTGAAATAAGTCAGCTACAAAAGGAGAGACATTGTATGTTACCACTAATGTGAACTCCATGAAAAACGTAAAACAAATGTATTATATTCTAGAATATACAGGACCTAGAGATAGACAGCAGCTAGTGAAGAGGGAAAGATAATCTAATAAGAACAGATGAGATATGGAGGTAATATTGATGATATGGGAATGCTCAGGAATGACTATGGTTTGTTAATTTTCTTGTGGTATAGTAGGAGCATACTGGAAGTCATGAAGTTATTTCACAATGTTTTTCTCATTCCTTTGCTATGTTGATTTGGAAATGATTTTTTTGACAAAACAATGTTAATAAAAAATGGAGATTGATGAGGATTGTACAACTAAGTGATGATAATGTGAAATAGGGACGGATTATCATGGACAGAACACATACAATGTGAACTTAGGAACCCACTATTTATAAGAAGTTTGTTCTTATGAAATTTATGGTTGTAAAAGAGGGGCTAGGCACACCTATAAATATGCCTAGGAGTCACCCTCAAACAGCCTCTTTTGTTGCTTCAATGTGGACTTTCTCTAAGCTCAATTCTGCAAATAAATTCATCACCCTTCCCCCATCGTGGGACAGGACCCCCCAGGTGAATGAGTCTCCCTGCTTAAGTGAGACACGGATTCCGGGAATGAGCCCGACCCTGGCATTGAGAGGTTGAGAATGCCTTTTTGACCAAAAGAGGGAAAAGGAAGGAAACAAAATAAGGTTTCCGTGGCTAAGAGAATTCAGATAGAGTCAAGAGTCTGTCCTGAATGTTACTCTTATGCAAGCTTCACCTAGATATGCCAAATGGCCACAGTATGATAAGCCTAAGTAAATAGTAGTCCCCAAAGCCCTAAAGAATACCTGGATCCCTATCTGAGACTCTATGAAAGTTACCCTCACTAAGTTTATTCTTCAGAAACTAAACTCCTCCAGAGAGCTCCTATGCCAGCTAAGTCCCGAAACCCAGATGCAATAGCATCTTTAAGAACATCAACTGGATGTGACCCCTTTTCCCTTAATGTTGACACCCCTTTTCAATATGAACAAGTTAGGGTGGTCACTGCCTAGACATCCCTGAAGATAAGGAAAGTGATTAAACTAGAGGAAGGGTTAGCAACAGCAAAGATGGAATTCAACAGAGGATTATGAATATTGAATCTCTATATAATTTTCTTTTTCTTTGTTGCTGGGGTATTCAAATAACTAGAAGGAAAGAATTGAAATGATGGAACTGTAACCCATAGAATTCCTTGAAATTTGCTCTATAACTACTTTTTAAACTGTAATTTGAAAGTTATCACCTTTTTGTATATATGTTCCATTTCACAATGAGGAAATAACTGAAACCATGGTTGTAACCCATAATATTTTTGGAAATTTCCTATATAGCTGTTTGTTAAATTGTAATTTGTAGGTTATTACCTTTTTGCCTATGTGCTGGTTTGGATGCATTATGTCCCCCAAAATGCCATTATCTTTGATGCAGTCTTGTGGGGCAGATTGATTAATCTTTTTGATTAGGGTGTGACCTTTTGATTGGATGTTTCCATGGAGATATGACCCACCCAACTGCGTGTGATCACTTTGGTTGGATAATTTCCATGGAGGTGTTACCCCACCCATTCAGGGTGGGTCTAAATTACATCACTGGAGCCATATAAATGAGCTGACAAACTGAAGGAACTCAGTGCAGCTGTGAGTGACATTTTGAAGAGGAGCTACAGCCAAGAGGGACACTTTGAAGAATGCACAGAAGCTGAGAGAGTAGCTGCAGATGAGAGGCAGTTTAAAGACAGCCGTTGAAAGCAGACTCTTGCTCCGGAGAAGCTAAGAGAGGACAAACACCCCAAGAGCAACTGAGAGTGACATTTTTGAGGAACTGCAGCCTAGAGAGGAATGTCCTGGGAGAAAGCAAACCATTTTGAAACCAGAACTCCGGAGCAGACACCAGTCACATGCCTTCCCAGCTAACAGAGGTTTTCCGGACGCCATTGGCCATCCTCCCTCCAGTGAAGGTACCGAGTTGTTGATGTGTTACCTTGGACACTTTATAGCCTTAAGACTGTAACTGTGTAACCAAATAAACCCCCTTTATAAAAACCAATCCATTTCTGGTGTTTTGCATTCCAGCAGCATTAGCAAACTAGAACAGCCCATATGTTATATTTTATAGTAAGGAAATAACTGAAACTCTGGAACTGTAGCCCAAAACATTCTTTGAAATTTGCTAACTACTTGTTAATTGCACTGGGAAAGTTATCATTTCTATGTACAGTATATGTGTTATATTCCACAATAAAAAATATGATTTAAAAAATTTGCAGAACCATGGTATGGCCACAGCTTTCTCTTACCAGAGATGAGGATCCCAGTTTCTTCATGAGCCTTGAAGAATTCCCCAGATCCTTCCGTGCTCCCCCACAGCCTCCCTCCCTGGTCCTTCTCAGGATGTGACCCCGGTGAGCACCTGGACACTGTACAGACCCCTCTCTCCTCCTCAGGGAGCCAAGATCTCCACTCACCCATTTCCCAACCTCCTGGATGCCCCCATTCCCCATTTGGTGGGGGACACCATGGTGACAATGTCACTTCCAAGATGTATTTAAAGAAGTCTTTGAATCCATGATGGTTGTCTTTTGAGTTCTCCCCCCACCCCCCTTCTCTCTTCCCCCTCTCTTTGGAAGGAAGCTGCCAAACTGTGATCTTCCTGTGCAGAGGCCCATGAGGGAAAGGCCCATTGAGGGACAGGGCAGCAGGAAGGAGCTCAGGGCCTCCGTCCACACTGGGTCCTGCCATAGCCCCGGGAGTGGGATTTGAAGCAGATCCTACCCAGTCAAGCCGCTGTTGATGTCACAGCCCAGCCTGGGAGGGACCTTGAGGCAGCAGCTGCAGCCAAGCCTTTCCCGCATTCCTGGTCTTCAGAACCTGGGAGATAATGAAGGTGTGGTGTTGTCAGACACTAAGTTCTGGGGCAACACGGTCCCAGACTAATCGATGGCTAAAACCATCTTCTAGGGTGGAGGGCCCGGCCCTGCCCTCCCTCCTCCCCGCTCGAGCTGGTTCCAGCTTCACGGTCTGCCTTTCTCACTTCCTCTCTGGCCACACTCCCCTCTGCCCCCATCTACACAATTGTGCCTTCTCTCTGCACTGTCCCCTGTGCAGGGCTGGCTCCCGGGTCATTGTGCTCCTGGCTGAGATGTCACATCACAGCAAGGCTTTGGGGCCCTCCCACCTGTTGACCCCCAGCCCTCCCTGGCAGGCATCTGCTTTGTTTTCACTGGGACATTTGATCTTTGTCTTTTCTAAGGGCTTTCCTGTGCTTTTACCCTTTGCTTCTGGGCTGTGAGCTCCTGGGGGCTGGGACCACGGCAGTGGTTTTGAGCACTGGACCCAGGGCCTTACCTGCCACCTGGCACAGGTGAGGGCTTGGGGCACAGACACTGAATGAACAAATGAGATCATCCAGGCCCCCATATGCCTGTGACCAGCTTGGATCATGAAGCTGGGTGCTAATAACAGGTGGTGTAAACTGAGGCAGGGGGATGGCCAGACAGACCCCTGGGAGACCCTTCCCTGGCTTCTGTGGCTCCACAAAACTGGGCACAACTGGGAGCAGAGGCTGCCGCCCCCTGGTGACGGGCGCTAGCACTGCAGCCCCAGGCAGGAAAAGTAACCCCAACACAGCCCACACCTTGGTTTGGGGTATCAGGGCAGCAGTTCTCCGTCCTGGGGCAAAGGGGCAGGAGCTGAAGGCCCTTGAGCAATGTGGGGGACCTTGGAATTCCCCTGGGGCCCCCTCTTTGCTCCACTGGGGAGACCTAGAAGCCACAGAGTGTCTCAGCACAGCGGGTCCTCAATGGAAAACAAGACCAAAGACACTTCTCTGAGCCTGTGGAATCCTTGGGGCCACCTGCTCCAAGCACCCCAATTTATGGAGGTGGAAACCGAGGCCCTTCCTGTGTCCTCCCTCCTCACCGGGGGCTCATCCTCCTTCCGGTGCCCAGAGCGCAGGGGGGCAGGACCCCAGCTCCCTCCTCCCCTGGCTGCCCTCGGACGCCCCAGGCGGGCAGACCCCCGGGGAGCCTTGGGGACCCCGTGCCCGTCAGCCTGGCGTCTCCCCTCCTCCTGCTGGGGGCCGTGGGCACGTTGCCCGGAGGCTGACGCCACTGCCCCACGGCTGAGCTGCCTCCGTCCCGTCCTCTGTCCCCTTGTCTCCTTCCCGGTGCCGGCTCCTACTCGGCTGCCCCCACCACTGTTCGTGTGTTAGTGTGTGTGTGTGTGTGTGTGTGTGTGTGTGTGTGCGCGCGCACGCACACGCTTGTGAACACAATCTGAGACGCCAAGAAGAAAACGGCCCCAATTGGGCAGGAGCAGGGAGGGGTCCCCTGGGATTCAGGGGCCCTCATTTCTAAAGGAAACCCCATGAGAGGGGTGGAGCCCAGAGTAGATGTTGGGGACCTTCCTTCTCCCCAGGATTGTATCTGCCTCTTGTGCCCTGGGCCAGTCCCTGCCTCTCTCTCTACCTCAGTTTCCCAGTTTTACACTGAGGGGTTGGACATGGATACACCCTAAAGGTGCCTCAGTGAGGAGGGGCTGTTTGGCCGGGCTCCCCCCCAATAGTGTGGGGTGTGGGTGGGCATGTGAGTGGACACCACCCCAATTGCATCCTAACTCCCCCATCCCCCGGCCCTAGGCAGCCAGCAGAGTACTTCCTATCTCTATGAATTTTCCTATTCTGGGCATTTCATATAAATAGAATCATACAATAGGTGGTCCCTGTTGACTGGCTTTTTTACTTAGCATAATGCTTTCTAGGTTCTTCCATGCCGTAGCATGTATGAATACATCATTTATTTTCATTGCCGTAGAATGATCCAGAGTATCAGTATACCACATCTTGTTTATCCATTCATCGTTGATGGACATTTGGATTGCTTCTGCCATTTTGCTGTTATGAATATTGCTGCTATAAGCATTGATGCACAAGTCTTCATTTCTCCTGGCCTTGGCCCTAGGAGAAGAATTGCTGGGCCGTGTGGTAACTCTATGATTAAACTTCTGAGGAACAGCCAGAATGTTATCCAAAGCTTGTGCACCATTTTACATTCCCGCCAGCAGTGTGTGAGGGTTCCACTTTCTGTTTCCCCTCACACTTCCTATCAGGTATCTTTTTTATTATAGCCATGCTAATGGGTGTGAAGTGGTATCTCATTGTGGTTTTGACTTGCATTTCCCTGATGGCTAATGATGTTGAGTGTCTCTTCATATATTTGTTGGTCATTTGTGTATCATCTTGGGAGAATGTCTATTTAGATCCTTTGCCTATTTTTAGTTGTATTATTTGTCTTTTCATTATTGCTTTAAGAGTTCTCTGTATTTTCTACATACATGTCCCTTATAGGATATGCAATCTGTAAATGGTTTTTCTCCTTCTGTGGGGTTGTCCATTCATTTTCTTCACAGTGTCCAAAAGTTTTTAATTTTGATGATGTCCAATTTATCTATTTTTTCTTTTGCCACTTTTGCTTTTGGTGTCCTAATTAAGAAACCATTGCCTAAGCTAATGTCACAAAGATTTACATTCCTCTAAGGGTTAAATTATTAGCTCCTACATTTAGGTCTACGTCCATTTTGAGTTTATTGTGGTGTATGGCATAAAGAATGGGTCCAACCTCATTCTTTTGCATGTGGCTATCCACTTGTCCCAGCATAATTTGCTGAAAAGACTCTTCTTTCCCTATAGAATTGGCTTGGAACCCCTGTTAAAAATCCATTGACTCTAAGTGTGAGAGTTTATTTCTGGACTCTAAATTCTATTGCATTCATCTATGGTCTATCTTTGTGCTAGTGCCACAGTGTTGATTATTGTAGCTTTGTAGTAACTTTAGAAATTGGGAACTGTGGGATCTCCAACTTTGTGCTTTTTCAAAATTCTTTTGGTTATTCTGGGTTCCTAACTATTCCATGTGAATTTTTTGATTGGTTTGGCAATTTCTGCTAAAAAAGAAATCCAGCTTGGATTTTCATAGAAATTGCATTGAATCATCAGTCAATTTGTGGAGTTATAATAGTTCTTTTCCCTATGATTTTCTATATCCAAGATCATATCATCTGCAAACAGAGATAGATATATATCTTCCTTTCAAATGTGGATGATTCTCTTTCGTTTTCTTGCCTAACTGCCCAGGCTAGAACCGCTCACACAGTGTTGAATAGAATTGGTGGGAGCAGACTTTGCTTTTGCTGTTTCTGACCCTGGGGGAAAGCCTGCAGCCTTTCACCGTTGTGGGGGGATGAGGGGTGTGGGCTTTTCGTAGATGCCCTTCATCAGGTTAAGGAAGTGACCTTCTATTCCTAGTTTCTTGAGAGCTTTCATCATGATAGAATGTTGGGTGCTGTCAAATAGTTTTTCTACACCTGTTGAAAATCAGCTTTCATAGCAGGTTTTAAAACACAACCATCTTCCTTTGCCTCTTTCTCTGCCTCTTGCTATAAGATGAAACACTGAGTAGCCAGTTCTTGATCTCAGTTATCCTTGTACCTGGTTGCTGTGAAACCACAAATGGCTCTCTGTCCCCAAACAAGTGGTGATTAGAAGTTCAGTTACTTATTGTAGAGTCAAAATCTTCGCCGCAAAGGAGAGGCTTGTACACGAAATGAGGTATATTAAGTTTGTGCTGGAAAATGCAACAGAAAAATAAGCAAGTGGCTGGGAGATTTCCAGTGAGGCATTTGGACGACAGCCTGAGCGGGTTGCAGGGATGTGGGTGGAAGGCGGCTGAGGGCAGCAGGGACGAGAGGGAATCTGCAGGGGGGGCCTGCACTCATGTCCTGGCTCGTACCTGCCCCTCCCTGACCTGCCACCCAGGAGCCACAGTCCCTGCCCTGCCTCCCTTACAGATGATGAGGCAGAAGTAATAGCGAGAAACTACTTTACAGTTTGTAAAGCACTGTGCAGATAATTTTATTTCTGTTAGCATTAGTCCAACCTATATCTGGGTCCTTTTTATCTTTTAAACATTACAAAGGATGATTTGGTGTAAAGTAAGTCTTTCTCCCACTCAGATCCCCAGGCCTCTTCCCAGAGTGAACCACTGTTAGTTGTTTCTCAGGTATTTTTCCATAGATTCTCTAGACATAGTGCAAATGTGTGTGTGTGTGTGTGTGTGTGTGTGTGTGTGTGCGCGCATGCGCTTATACTCATGTTGACACGCTCTCCTCCAGCCCCACTAAATGGAAATTTAGTGAAAGTCCCATATATGTCATTTTATATTTTCTCATACCCACTCTTTTTAAAAAGTTTCTTAAGTGGGTGAAATTAATTGTAACAACATACAATATATCCAAAATACTACCATTTCAACCTGTAACAAATATTAAAAATTACAAATGAGATATTTTACATCCCTTATTTCATATTAAGTCTTTACATACTTGTATGTACTTTACACTAATAGTGCATCTGAGTTCAGACCAGCCACATTGCAAGTTGTCAAGAGCCCCACAGGGCTGATGGCTACTGAACTGGACAGTGCAGGTCTACTCCAATCTACAATCTATTTTTAACCTTAGCTGTTTATTTTGGAACTGAGGGTGGAGTCGTTTACCTCATTAGTCTCTGACCTTCCTGGAAGGCAATTTTCTGTTGCTCATGAAGTCCTTCAGGTTGGAGGATAATTATAGTAACTGTGTATAAATTCTGCAATCTGTGCCATCTGTGGGTCTGTTTCTATTGATTGATTTTTCTCCTCATTATTCTCATTTGCTTATTTTCATTGGTTACCAGACATTGTGAACGTTCCCTTGTTGGATCCTGGACATTTTTGTAACCCTGTAAATATTCTTGAGTTTTGTTCTGGGATTCAGTTGGGACCTGCCAAGTCTTGGCTTTTAATTTTCATTATGCAGGACCAGAGCTCAGAATGGTCCCTATCACCACACACAGACAAACTCATTCTTTTTCATGGCTGTAAAGTGTTCCCTTGTACGGATGTACCATGATCTATACAAACTATATTTGACATTTAGGTAGTTTCAAGCCTTTTGATTTTCTTAACGGCACTGTTGTGAACATCTTATATATGACTTTGCACACATGTCCAATTTTATTTTCAGATAAGCTCCTAGAACTGGCATTGGAGAGTAAACTATTTATGATTTGTATTAGTCAGAGTTCTCCAGAGGGAGAGAACTGAAAGTAGATATATACATAAATATTAGATTTGTTATGGGATTGGCTCACATGAACCTGCGAATTGGAATTCCAAATTCTGTAGGGCATGCTGCAAGTTGGAAACTCAATGAAGGTGAAATTGAATTCCATGGGAAAAGCCACCATTGGAAACTCTGCTGAATTTCTCAGAAAAAAGCTGGCTGGCTGAAATGCAGATAGAAATTCTTCTTTCTGACTGCTGAACCCCTTAGTTCTTGTTTTAAGGCCTCCAACTGATTGGATGAGAAGACTCTCCTCATTTTTGAAGACGTCATCAGTCATAGATCCAATCAACTTACTGAAGCCCATGAAATGTCCCGATAGTAACCATCAGACAATTGTTTGCTTGTCCAAATGACTGAACACCATGAACTAGCCAAGTTGACAGATGGAATTAACCATGACATGACTATTTACAGGTCTCCTAATGAACTTAAACACAAAAACCTTCCAACTCTCAGTTCCTATGGTGTTCCCTTTCCCACACTCTTACTTCCTCATCTGGGTGAAAATCCCCAGGGATTAAACTATGTCCCTCAGGACTGAGATGAAAATTAAGTAAATGTCATCATCTGTCTGTGACTTTCCTGAATGGCCATTTTCTGTTGAGCATGGCGGGAGGTGGGAGGATAATTATAATTGTTTAATGTTCTTGGGTATGAATTCTATAATTGGTGTCATTTCTGGGTCTGTTCCTATTGATAGTTTTTTCTCCTCGCGATGCTTCTTTGCACACCTGGTCATTTGTATTGGATGCTAGATATTGTGAATTTTACCTTGTTGGGTGCTGGATATTTTCATATTCCTTTAAATATTCTTGAGATTTTGTTCTTTTGTCTTTCTCCTCCTCCTTTCCTCACCCCTAGCATCCATTGCGGTACAATTTTTGTACCATCTGGTTTATTGACTCTTTCAGCATCTGTATTGTAGTTGATTCTGAGAGTATTTGTGACTCCGCTTCCCTCTCACTACCCCCACCTGGGCCTCTAAGTCGGCTGATAACTCTTAATAGCCACATCCTCGGAATCATCCCTCTTTCTGACCCTGTCCAGGGCTGAGCTGTGCAAACCACCCACAGCTGGTGAGAGGCCAAAGGTGAGGCCCCTGTGTTGTTTCCGTGACCTTTCTCTGCACAATATCTCTTTAAGCTCTCATTATCTCCTCTTTTCCAGTGTTCTGTCACTGTGTAGGCTCTCCAGCTCTGGGGATCAGCTCTCTGGGGGATTAGCCCTTTTTAGCTGACTCACCTTGGAAGCCTTTGTGGGCAGATTAAGGGGTTTTGCTTGATCAGCACATCCTTAGCTTTACCAGAGCCTAGATTTCAGCAGAGCTCAGACAATCTCTTCCTTTTGCTTTTAGTTTAGTTTAGCTTAGTTTTTTCTCCTTACCCAGTTAAAACAAACAGAGCTGCCTAGAAGTTTCTCTGCCTTTGTTCGGCAGGCAGTTGCTGATGGGAGAGGGAGCAAGCCAAAGGTAGATCTGTCCAAAGACACTTTTTGTCCTAGACCCATTTTTGCTGACCTTATGTTAGCAGAAAGCACCCATGAGCAGTGTTGCATATGCAGACATAGCTTTGAATATGTCGGGGCTTTGTTTTTAAAAAGAGTGTTGCTGTGCTCATTTCAGCAGCACATATACTAAAATAGGAACAATACAGAGATTAGCTTGGCCGCTGCACAAGGATGACACGAAAATTCATGAAACATTTCCATATTTATTGTGTGATTTTAAAGGCCAAATCAGGTGCTCTCCTGGTTTTGTGCTCTAATGCCATTGGAACCATACTGGAAATGTCAGTAACGGTTTTATAGCTTTTGAAATCTCTTTGCTCTCTCAATTGTAATTAGTAATAAATAGAAGCATGAAACTACAGACATCAAATGCATGCCTTGCTACTGGGAGGACTAAATGTACATATCTTTAACATACTTTTTATGTTCTTAATATTTGAAGGGAATTTTTTAACATCTGTGGATTTTATTCTTTTTAATCTTATTTTACAAATTTCTGTTCTACGAATAATAGGTTATTGTTGATAGAGAAACTTAAGGCATTTTGCCATTAGGTAATGAAATGCAGGAGATTTAGAAAGTACATGCACCCAACCCTTCAACAAATCAAAACAACTCATGTCTAATGTGTCCAGTAGTCTCAAAGACTTTGTACTGCTACCTAAATTGCCAAATAATTTTAATAAAACTGAACTTGGAAAAATAAAAGGAGTGTTGCTAAAGTTATTGGTGATTAAACAACTCAGAATAAAGGTGAATAAAATGTAAAGCATTTTCCAAGTTACTCTTGGGGAGATGAGCCATGGAATTACTTCCTAACTTCTTCTCTGCATCAACCTTTTTGAGGAGTAAATAGGCTCATCTGGGGTCCAGATGAGGGCTGTCACTCTGTGGTGGGGCCTTCGAGGAGGCTCTCCCGGGAGAGGAGCCGCGTCAGACACTGAGTGATGCCACATCAAAGCCTGAGGGCTTATTTGGTGGTCCATAATGTGACAGAAGTGTGAGTGTTGTTTTGTTTTCGTTCTTTGGGTTGTTTTTGTTTTTTTGGAGACAATGTAGAAAAGAAATAGATGAGTTCAGATGGGAAGTGAGATAAGTACAACTAGAGGTCTCTAAAGTTTCTGCTCTAAGTTTTAGAGGATGAAAGAGACATTTGTAAAGCTGCCTGCAGTAGCTGCAAAGTACAAGAGGCCCTGGGCTGCATTTCAAAGGTGGAAAAATCTCTCAGGTGAGAAAGAAACAAAATGAGCTACAGATGGCTTCTTGGAACGTGGTTGCCATCTTCCCCCATTCTAAAGGCTGATGTTGAAGCTGGAGGATGGAGGGTCTGATGAATGAGGGAATGGGTAGAGGCAGGGCGACTCAATTGACCAGTAGCTTCGGGCCTGGCTGCTTGCACAGGTGTCTGGGTTTGGCTGTCTCCAAATGAACAGGCTCCCCCAATGTGGGCAAAAATGCAGGAAGGGGCTCAGATGGAACTTCCACAGTGGAAATGTCTCCACCTTTCTCAGTCTAGGAAGCACTGGCGACAAATCCATCTTCCTTCCTCACACCTGGGCCTTGATGTGCACTCAACACCCCGTGAGAGGACAGTTGAGCTCTTGAGCCCGAATTCACTGGGCTGGAAATTCAACCTAATGCAAGGAGTGGAGGGTGCGGCCTGGATCCCTGGAACGCTCAGTCCCTGCTCCAAGACCTCCAGCTGATTGGATGGGGCCCACCCACATTATGGAGGACATGTCCTGTACTTAAACTCAGCCGACTATAGATGCTAATCCCGTCTTCAAAATGCCTCCACAGTAACAACAAGGCCAGGGTTTGACCAAACAACTGCCACCATAACCCAGCCACATGGACACAAACAATGGACCATCATACTTGTTCTCCTTAACTCTCTTGGGAAGCACCTGGAAAGGCACCCATTACCTCCCAGCCTGCTACCTGCTGGCCAGGTGTTACTGCTCCCCTGTCCAACCACCTTATGGACCCCAAAGGCCACCCAAGGCCCTCTGCACAGCTCCTGGGAAGTGTGCCTGCCTCTCCTGAGGGTCTCAGGTGCTCCTGACCCCATGCCTGTGGTACACAGGTGAGCCAGGGCTTTCCTGTGGGAGAGCGCCTTTCCTCTGAGTTTCATCTGTTTTAGCAACTCTGCTCTTTGGCCTCAGGGCATGTGCCTTCCTCTAAGGTAGTTTTTAACACGGGTTCACAGTGGGGCTGCAGGGACTCCAAACCCTCTTCGAAATCACAGCCAAATTTTGTATTTCTGTGTTGCTTTCCCATATACTGACTTCCCCCAAAAAGGGTAAGAACCACTGTGCCTAAAGATTAACCATCTGTGTCTTCTCATTCTTCCCTTAATTCTCCTAAATCCGACTATATCCAGAGCATGAGAGTGAATTATTAAAATGCTTCAACCTTGGACCACAATCCAAAGAAATAAACACAGTTTCCTAATCTGTCCTGTCTCTATCAGCTACACAAGGATGTCTGAGAACCCTGCCCCCCACCCTCGATATGTCTCGGCCAAAAAGCCACCTGCAGAATGGTCACTTTACCAAAGAACATTTATAAAGGTCTAATAAAGACCTGAAAAGATGCCCAACTTATTCATCATCAGGGAAATGCAAACTTTTCAATGTGATAGCCCTATACAGCCACTGGAAGGGCTACCATTAAAAAGATGAACAATACCAAGTATTGGGGAGGATTTTGATAAACTGGAACTCTCATATGTTGCTGGGGGGCATCCAAAATGGTGCTGCCACTTTAGAAAAGAGTTCACAGTTTTTTATAAACTTAAACATACATTTACCCAACACCAGACATTCTACTCCTAAGTATGAAAGGAAAACATACAAACACACAAAGACCTGTATGCAAATATTTATAACAGCTTTATTCCTAACAGACCCAAACTAGAAACAACACAAAAGTATATCAATCAGTGAATGGATAAACAAATTGTGGTATAGCCATACGATGGAATCTTAATGAGCAATGAAAAGTAATGAAATACTGATCTATACAACAAATGCATGAATTTCAAAAGCATTATGCTAAATAAAAGAAATCAGACAGGAAAGACTACATACTGTATAATTCCATTTATATGACATTTTAAAAAAGGCAAAGCTATCATGACAGAAATCAGGGAAGCGGTGGCCAGGGGCCGGGGATGGGGGAAGGGGACTCACTGACAAGAGGCATGGGGGCACTTTCAAGGGTGATGACTTGTTCTAGATCTTGAGTGTGGGGGTGGTTTGATGATCGACTACATTGGCCAGAACACATCAAACTGTACACTTAAAAGATTTTTATGTGTAAAATATTCCTCAATAAAGCTGATTAGAAGAAACTACCTGCAGAGCATCATTTTTCTTTCTATATAGGACAGGCCAAACATGCAACACCTTTGCAAGGATAAAGGATCACAGACTTCAAGACAGCTCACATCATCTTACGGTTAATTTTGCATTTTGGACTCTGGAGTTTTTTCTGAATTCCTACTCCCACTGGCACTCTCTCAGCTTGGGAGCTTCTTTTCACACCTTTCCCATTTGGGATGTGTAGCCAGAGGAGCAGCACTGAAGAATCCAAATGCGGGCTGGCAGTATTTTAGATCTATTAAATCCACTGCAATGTGTGGAGCAGATTGGAGGTGAGAGACGGCAGGCAAGAGACAGCTGAAACAGCCCGAAACAGAAGGGCGGGGAGGAGAGAGGTCCTAGGGAGAGACTTTGGGGCAGGTTTAGAGACCAGATGTGGGAATATGAAGGAGAACAGTGTCCAAAGACCCTTGCTGGAAACTTTGAACATTCTCCATTGACTTTGGGAAAAAGCCCAAACTCCTGAGTATGGGTGTCCTCGTTTGCCAAGGTGACTCTGACAACTACCATCTAGTTGGCTTAACAGGAATTTACTGTCTCACGTTTTTGGAGACTAGAAGTCCAACATCAAGGCGTGGGCAAAGCCAGGCTTTCTCCCGGAAGCCCGGAGTATCCTGGCGCTGGCTTGCGTCTCTGCCTCTGTCACCTGTTGAGCTTCCTCTTCTCGGGTCACTCTAACCAGACAGCTGGCTTCTTCCTGTGGCTTCCTCCAACTGTATCCAAATTCCCTCTCTTTATAAAGCCTCCCCAATTCAGTTTGGCCCCACCTAAATGGAATCTTCAGGATCCTAGTCACAAATGAGTCCATATCTTGACTCAATTTATAATCCTCAAAGATACTGTTTACAAATGGGTTCACACCCATGGGAACTCAGATTAAGAGCTTTGTGGAGGACATGATTCAATCCCCAACAATGGGATATCAGGCTTTCCAAGATCTACTTCCAGATTACCTTCTCATGCCCACTGCATCTTTTCACTAAACGGAAAGTTCCTTAAGCACTGGCTTGTGCATTCCCAAAGCAGAAGCTCCATAAAAGTTTGCTATTTAGCAGCAGGTGCTCAATAAATAGGGGTTGATTATCTGTTGGCCTACTGATGGGCATTTGGGTTGTTGCCATTTTGGGCTGGAACAAAGCTGCTGTGAACATTCTTTTGCAGGTCCTGTGTGATCATACCCTTTCATTTTTCTTGGGTAAATACCTGGAAGTGGCACAGCAGGTACTAGGTAGGTTGAGTATAACCATACAGTGGAATATTACACGGCCACAAAAAGGAACCAAGTTTTTGATGCATGCTGCTGAATCGCATAATAATTATGCTGAGTGAAAGAAGCCAGACCCCTGCCCCCAAAATAATACATACTGCATGATTCCATTTATAGAAAACTCTGGGAAATGCAAACTAATCTATAGCAACAAAAAGCAGATCAGTGGCTGGGGTTGGGGGGAGGACAGGGAGGAAAGGATTGTATAAAGGGGCACAGGAAACCTTGGGGGACAACGGATATATTCATTATTTTGATGGTAGTGATGATTTCACAGGTGTGTACCTATGTCAGAACTTATCAAATTGTACGCTTTAAGCGTGCAGTTTATTCTATCTCGATCATATATCGAAGTCATAAAAAAAATACTGGTTGAATTCACAGGAGGGCCTGTTCAAGCGTCCAATGCTGGTTGAAGGAGTATGAAACAGGAATGTTGGCAGAATTGAAGCGCAGTAGAGATAAGCGAATAGGCACCAGGTGTCGAGTAACTTCGAATGAGTGGATCGATGAATAAATGAATTGGTCAAATCTGCATTCAATGCGTATCACGTGCCTGGCATCACCCTAGGCTCTGGGAATGGATCCAGGAAGAAACCCAAGACCCCTCTGCTCCCAGAGCTTTCCTTTTAAGAGGACAGGAGGCAACTGGAAGACAAGCAAAGCCCGGAGAGACGCTGAAATTTTAGAGGCGGCAGCCACCGTCCCTTTTCTGAGAAAGGACCTGAAGGCGACGAGCAGTGGACAGGGAGAGCCCAGGGGCGGAGGGAGCGAGCGCCCCAGAGCCCGAGGAGGCGGACGAGCAGGCGTCCCCCGCCCCGCCCGAGCCCGGGGTGCTGGCGGCCCGGCCCGGGCAGGGTGGGCGGCCCCCGGGCGGTCCCCGCGGCGCCCACCAGGAGGCGCTCCTGCGCCCGCCCCCAGCCGTCCTCCGCCGGCGGCCCGTGCGTGGGCACGCGCAGAAACCGCTAGGCGGCGTCCGTTTCCTTCCCTCGCGCGGACGCCGGCGTGTGCCGCGGCGGCCGCGCGTGCGCAGAGCCGAGGCCGGGCGGCCCGGGGGCGGGGCGGGCCCGAGAGAGGCGGGGCCGAGCGGGGCGGGGCGGGGCGGCCGCTGGTGGTGACCCGGGATCCGCGGCGGCGGCGGCCGTGCTGGGAAACCGAAAGTGGGCGGCGGCGGCGGCGGGAGCTGGGCCCAGCGGCGCGGGGACGGGCCGGCGGCGCCCGGGACGAGGTGAGCGCAGAGCGGGGCGCGACAGGTGCGGGTCCGGGCGGGCGCCGGGGGCTCAGGGCCTCGCCGGCTGCAGCCGCGGGGCTGCCGGATCCCGACCCCCGGACCCGGGCGGCGCGCCGGAGGGGTTGGGGTGCCAGGGCGGCGTGTTTGGAGTCTCTGGCGGGCCCCCTCCGGGGCGTCGGTGCAGCCGTGGGGGCGCGGGCGGGGAGGGGCGCTGAGCGGGAGGTGGTTCCCGGCCGCCCGCCCGCACGCACAGGGGATCCCCCGGCCGCGCCGTTGGGACGCTGTGATCCCCCCCGAGCGTCAGGTTCCTCCAGGGCGCGCGTCTGCGCCCGCAGCCCGGCCTGGTGCAGGCCGCTGGGGAAGTGCGGGACACGGGGGCTGCCCTTCGCTCCCAGACCGTGAGCGCCTGGCGGCAGGAGGCGCCGAGCCGGGGGAGCCGGCAGCCCTCAGTGAGGCGTCTCTCGGCTTCCCCAGGGGCCCCCGACGTGCTGGGAGGGGCTCGGAGCCGTCACAGCCTGTCCGCTCCCGTCAACTTGAGGGGTAGGACATTGCCACGAATAACCCAGAGTACTGCCCCCGGATGGTTTTCGAAGAGCCGAGAAGGGAAATATGTTGAGTAGAAAAAGCCTTGGTCCAAACGGATCCTGATAACCGCCCCCGCCACCCCACCCCACCCCACCCCACCCCACCCAAAGCAAACAAACAAACAAACCCCTTCCCCACTGATCTAGCTCCTCCCCTTCCCCCGTGCAGGTAGGAGAACTGCATCCAGGGGAAGTGGTTTTGCCTGAGGACGCAGTAACTTAGTGGCCGAGGTGAAACTTAGACCCACGTTCCCAGCCCTCATCCTAGGCTGCCTTGGTGCCCCAGGGCTGCTCACTGTTGCAGACCCGAGCTGGAATCTGTTTTGCTTATATATCAGGTGGAAACAGGTAACATACTTGGCAAGGCTTTCGTGAGGAACTACGAAATTCCTTTGACTCCTCCTGATAATGAAGAAATGTCAGTTCTTGTCCTTCCAGACTTCCCACGTTTTACATAATTGAATTTCTACTTTCTGAGGGTAGGGACACATCTCTAAGTTCTCTCTGTGATATGAACTGCCTCACGCTAGAGGTGTTTGCAGGTTCATGCAACTGAAATTCACGGAGCAACAGTTACATGCGAAATACTGGGCTGGGTGCAGGGAATTGCTCGTGGGGACGGCCGGATTAGAACCCCCATCTCCTGAACCTCACTTAAGAACCCTTTGGTGGTAGACAGCCCCCTCTTTGCTGGTTAAACACAGTGAGACCTTGAGGCAGAGGTTGGTAGTGTCTTCTGATTTCAGTCCCTGTAGGTTGGAAGTGAAATATAATCGCTGCTAATGCCCTTTTAAGGGTGCCGGTTGAACTTGGCTTAATGAATTATTGTGTTTTGCACCAAAAGATTTCAACTCCTGGAAGGACCACTCTTTAAGTTCTCCCTGCAGTGTATCTAGCCGGGCAGTTAACAGGAATGTAAAGGAAAAGTCCTTTATAATCCACCTCTAAGTGCCTGCCCTGTCTTCAGTCAAGCTGCTATTTCAAAGAACTGGGATTTGACGTAGAGTGTGTGCTTTGCATCTGGGCAGTTTCAGGGTCAGCAGGTAAACACAAGACAGGAGTTCCTTTTCTGTTTACATGAATTGGTTTTTCTTTCTTTGCGCCAGACCTTTCTCCTCCTTCTGCCCACCCCCCCTCCACGTTTCTGAATGCTCCCTTCATCCTTGTTTCCCTGTGGACCAAGTTTTTTGTTTGTTTGTTTACAAAAATGTTGCCCTCAAACAAACTAATTCAAAGTAATTGATTTACTTTGCTGGTTTTAGTTGAAGACATGTACATATGCCAGCTAGAGCTTCTGATCAACATGAGATGTCCGGTGTAACCCCCAAGTAAATTGATATTTTGACTTGTGCAGCTTTGTCAGGAGTCAGCAAGCCCATGGTTTCCATTAGGTCCTTGGACCCCATTTCTGCCTTGAAGGATTCCAGGGAAAGTTGAGATTCGTGGATCCTGCCCAGCCTCCCCATATTCCACATGAAAAGAGACCCAAGGTGACTTGTTCAAAGGGCTGCAGATGATAAATAGCAGATCTGTGGTTAAGACCCAAACTCCACACTGAGCCACTTTATCATCTCGAGGTTCCCCAGAAAGTCGCTTTATGGAAAGCCCTTACTTATACATCTATGTGTGTGTAGTTAGCAGTGCATGGATAATTTGGAGCTTGCAATCATTAAGACTAAAAAGGAAACTCTCCCGAAAGGTACCGGAAGGAAGGAAGTATACCGCCACCTGTGTGCATTAATTTACTGTCTTTCCTTTACAAAACCTTTCCCTGAAGGATTAAGTCAGGTGGTAACAAGTAGACTATAATTGGAAAGAAAAGCTAGCCTGTTAAACTGTTGCAAGGTGAGACATCACCCTGGAAGAAACTGTTGCAAGGTGAGACATCACCCTGGAAGAAACTGTTGCAAGATGAGACATGACCCTGGAAGGATCTTGGACAAAAGCCTTTCCTCTCTGAGGCTCAGTTTGTTGATTTGGGTTAGATGAGATGTTGTCCAAAATCTTTGAGGACAGACATTCTATAACCATAAGGGCCTGACTTGTGGTTAAAATAGTGTCTTCAAGGAGAAGCGCTCCTTACCACAAGTACATGCCCTAAGGAGTTAGCTACTCAAATACCCAAAATTGACCAGCAGACTAAAGAAGGTAAGAGAAACTACTTAGCAATTTCAGTTTACTCTATTAATTCTTTGGATTTAATTTATAATTTTGTGCCACTCACTAGTTCAAATTCCTGACACAAAAAATGCAAGGAGGAACATGAGCCTAATAGTAGAGTTGGAAATAGTTGGGCAAAGAGAAACTTATTGATGAGAAAGCACAGATGAGAGCCAGACAAGCTTGTCTAAAGGTCTTTGGGTACTAGAAGTCTCTAAATGCAAGCATGAGTAGGCAGATAACGTGTCGGTGACTGAGTTGGAGAAGGCCAGGTGGTGGAAGGCATTACCTAGGCTCTGCCAGAGCCAGGTTCTTCACAGTAAGACTTTCAGCGTACCCCAGTTTCAGAGGCATTCAAGAGAAACGTTGCAAATTTTAAAAAATGACAGCTTTCATTGCATTATGTATTCTAGGCCATTTAAAGTTGTTGAAATCTTGCTTCCCTAAAGGCCATCATTTCTTTCCCTGACTCCCTCTCCCTACTTCTCATATGTTAGATCTTCGGGTACTCAAAATTAATTGTGTAGCAAAGTGAAAAGGGACAGAATGAAAGGATCAACGGAGATGTCAGAGTCCACCATCGATTTCTTTGCAAGAGTTGGCAGTTCTTTTGGATCTGGGTGCCACACCCTTGAATCCGAAGGTGGCATAGCCCTTTCCCAGGCGGCCGTGAGGGCTGAGGCTGAACCGGCTAGCATTGCTGTCACCTTTCCCCGAGTCATGATTGACCTTAGAAGCCAGCCTTACAGGAGAGCAGCAGCCGTCTAAAAGGAAGCTCCAGCTTGGCAGCCAAAAATATGTGAACCCCACAACCATCCCCCCAGGCCTTGGTTTCCTTGTTTTAGGCTGAAGCGTGCGGAGGAGATGGAGGTCAGGTGCCCACTGGCATGGTTGGCACAGCTCCCCTTCCCGAGTGGGCACCATCCGGTGCTGCTTTCCTGAGCCGCATGGTCCTGAGCGCTGGGCATGCGGGTCCTGCAGAGACTCTGCTCCCCCACACTTTGCCAGAGCAGAAAGCAACGTTTTGCCTACTATCTTGGAGTTCTAGAGCTTTCCTGCTAAGGTTGCCAGTTTATAAGAGCAAGTAAAGAAAATCTGGGAAATTCTGATGCTTTAAATGTAATGCTGTGCTAAAAAGTCCTCCATATGCTAATGTTTATATATTGCACATGTAGCTGTTTAATGCAAATATTCATAGGTCATTTCCGATCTACACCCTGCTTCTAGGAAGATTTTTTTATTAAGTACCTACTGAGTGGCAGTCTTGTGCTGGACACATTCAACTCTACTTGAATGCTTGCCGTTCAGAAAGAGAGACAAGGAAAGGAAGGAAAAGCAAGTGGGAGAGGAAGGAGGGGAGGCCAGAATGTCAAATGCAGTCTACTGTGGCCAGTTTCTTTTTCCTCAACCAAGGACTTTGCAAGCTGACTGTGGTCAGTTTTTGAAATCAAAGGTGCTCAGGCCTGTCTCTGCTTTACTCTGCTTTTTAGGATTCTGATTTCCCACATTATCTAGGAAGACCCTTAGGAATTTTCCCCTGTGAAACCTCAGTCTCAAACAGGGAACCCAGCCTAATCTCTCCTGGCCTCGCCTAACAAAACGGTCACCAGGGCTTGGGTGCTGTTCTCAGATTCAGAAGGAGGTGAAAGTAATTTGAGTTTTGGCAAACTGTATTTCTCACAAGGAAGACAGGAAGCTGTTAGTGGGCTTTTAGCAGAGAACTGATGAGAAAGGATTCACAATGTGAGAGGATCTCTCTGACTGCTGTGTGAGCAGATCACCATAAGGCGGAGTGGAAGCAGAGACCAGCTAGGAGGTCATCACCGTAACCCTGGTGAGAGACGCCATTGGGTGGGCCGGGAGGCACCATGGAGGTGCTGGGGAGCAGGATTGTGGACAGCACTGGAGGGTCATGGTGGGGAGTCGAGGACACTGCTAGGCCAACCTGCATCTCACAGGTAAGCAGACAAGCAGAAGGGCTTGTCCCAGGAAAGTCAATGCTCTCTGCGTGGCGATAGTAAACTTGGGGAGCCCACGCAAGGGGAGGCACTCATGGCACACCCCTCTGCCATCCCCATCTCCACCCCCAAAGTGAATATGTCGATGATTAGTAGTTAATACTTCACTATGTAAAGAAATAGTAAAATATGGATGTTAAATATGATAAACACGTGTGTTCAGGGGACCACAGTTAGGAGGTGTGTGTGTGTGGCACGAGGCCTTCTGGGTCAGATTGGGAAGTCTGCTCACACCTCAGTGCCTCCAGACCACCTGACATGATAACGACGTGTAATGTGCGTGTAATTGATATGTATGCACAGCCTGCTGCATAGACAGACTCGGAGATGCAGAAGGCACAGTTTTCTCCGAGGAGCTCTAGGTAACTTGGCAGCAGAATTGAGTTTGGGCTCTGATGGGACAAGGAGAGCAGACGGAGGGAAAGCAGGAGCCAAAGAGAGCAAGTTGGGGGTCTCTGTGCTAGGAGGTGAGCAGTCGGCCTCGTGGCTTCTCCTCTTGCAAATTAAACCTTGGCCAGCTTCCACTATGGTGTTCACTGCTGGAGAAGGTAGATGTCCAATAAAAGCTGAGTGATCTTTGCTGGAATCAGGAGTTTGATATTTAAGAGCCAGGATCCATACTTCAGATTTAACATCTGGCAGTCCTGAAGTTGCCCCCCTCCCTTTCCTGTACCTGGCACACTCATTCAAAGGATGGACTTCAGGGCCACTGTCTTCTTTCTCTGCCATGAATTTTCTGTTTGGTCTTTGGAGGGCCTGCCTGTAGCTGCCCCCTGACTCGGAACCCACACTATCCCACTGCCAGGTTTGGTCTACCCGGGTTGATTTCCTACCCCTGGTTTCCCTCCTCTCTCTGCTTACTGTCCTTCTTTCCTACCGTGTCTCCTGGAGGGAATTCCTCCGGATTTTCCAGCACCGGTGGTCAGGGTGACATGATGGAAAGAATGTGGACTTTGGCATCAAATTGACCAGGACTCAAACCTGACTTCCCTGCACTCTGCCGTATCTTGACCAAGTTACTCAACTTCTCTGGACCTTGCTTTGCTCATCTCTAGAATGAGAATAATACTTTCCTCCCAGAATTACGGGTACTAATTTTTTAGAAAATCTACTTCTCAGAATTAACCCAAGAGAAATAAAATCTATGTCTAACCAAAGACTTGTACATGAATGTTCAGAACAGCAATTTATCACACCTCCAAATTGGAAACAACCCAAATGTTTGTCAACATCTGAATGGATGAACAAATTGTGGTGTATCCATACAGTGGAATACTGCTCACCTGTGAAACGGAATGAACTGCGGATGGTGCAGTAATAGCGATGAATCGCACAAGTGCTAGGAACAATGAATCTATGATGACAGAAAGCAGATCAGTGGTTGCCAGAAGCTGGGGCTGAGGGGGATTGAGTGCAAAAGGGCACGATTTCCAGGTTTACTGAAGTATACTTTCTGTTCAGTAAAAGTCATCTTTTTTGGTACAGTTCTTTGAATTTAGGCAAACTTGTATAGTCATGTAACCATTATAATCAAGGAATAGAATATTTGTATCATCCCTCAGATTTCCCTCCTGCTCCTTTTTGGTCAGTCCCCTCCCCGTACCCCCGATCTAATTTTTGCCCCTATAGGTTTGCCTTTTCCAGAATGTCACAATGGGACCATACAGTAGGCAGTCCTTTGTGTCCGGTCGCTTCCATTAGCACAATCCTCACGAGACTCATCCATATTGTTTCATGGGTCAGTAGTTATTTCCTCTTTATTGCTGGTTAGTATTCCACTGTAGGGACATACTGCAGTTTGTTTATCAACTCACCCATGGATGACATTTGGGGTGTTTCCAATTGGAATAAAGCTGCTATAAACATTTGTGTACAGGTTTTTGTATGGACATGTGTCTTCATTTCTCTTGGCTCATGACCCAGGGGTTTGATTGCTGGATTGAATAAAAAAAGTATGCTTACCAGACTCATTTCAGAGTACCATCATCAGAGAGTGCCAGTTGCTCTGCATTTGCATCAGCACTTGGTAGTGTTGTTTTTTTTTTTTTAAACTTTGCCTGTTCTTGGAGATGGATAGGGACATCTCATTGTGGATTTAATTTGCATTTCCCTAGTGACTAATGATGTTGAACATCTTTTCATGTACTTTTTTGCCGTCTCTCTCTCTACTTTAGAAAAGTGTCTCTTCAAACCTTTTGCCTGTATTTAATTAGGTTTTTTGTTTCCTTATTATTTAATTTTGAGCATTGTTTATCTATGCTGATTACAAGTCCTTTATCAGATGTGTCATGTAAATATTTTCTCTCATTCTGTGGCTTTTCTTTTCATTTTCTCAGCAGCCTTTGGAAGAGCAGAAGTTTTAGGTTTTGATGAATATCAATTAGTCCATTTTCTCTTACATGATTCTGAGAAAACTGCCTAACGCAAGGTCACAAAGACTTACTCCTGCATATTTTTTCTAGAAGTTATAGCTTTAGCTTTTTCACTTAGGACCTCTGATCCATTTTGAATTCATTTTTATATGTGGTATGAGACTCATTTTTTTTGCATGTGGGTGACCAGTTGTTTTAACACTATTTATTCAGTTTTCTTCACGGAATTGTCTTGGCACCTTTGTTGAAAGTCAGTTATCATATATGTGTGGGTCTGTTTATGGACTTTGGTCCGTCCGATTGGTCTGTGTGACTGTCCTTCTAAGAATACCACTCTTGATTAATGTAGCTTTATAGTAACTCTTGAAATCAGGTAGTGTTAGTCCTGCAACTTTGTTTTTCTTTTTTGATATTGTTTGGCAATTCTTGGTCCTTTGCTTTTCCATATAAATTTTAGAATCACTTGTTCATTTCCGCAAAGAAACCTGCTGGGATTGGCGTTGAGGTTGCATTGGATCTACCGATCAACTTGGGGAGAATGAACATACTGACAGTATTGAGTTTTCCAATCCACAAACTTGGATTCTCCCCTTATTTAGGTCTTCTTTTATTTCCCTCAAGAATATTTTGTAATTTTCAGTACGTAAATTTTGTACATATTTTATTAGACTTTTAAATTTCAATTTCCTGTTGTTTGTAGTCAGTGCATAAAAATACAAGTTAAGAAACGTACAAACCAATATCCCTCATGAATGTAATGCAAAATTTGTTAACGAAATATTAGCCACATCAAATCCAACAATATGGAAAAAGAATAACACATCGTCATCAACTAAGGTCTGTTCTAGGAATGCAAAGTCAGTTCAGCATTCATAAGTCAGTAAATGTAGTCACTGTATCAACAGTGAAGGAGAAAAACCACATGATCATTTCAATAGATGAACAGAAGACAGCTCCCTGGAAATTTATCAATTTTATTGATATTTTCAGAGAACTAGTTTTTGTGTCATGAGTTTTCTCTCCTTTTTTTTTTTCAATTTCATTATTCACCTATTGACTTTGGATCCTATGACCTTGCTAAACTCACTTATTAGCTCTAGAAGGGGTATTTGTAAATTCTTTGCAGTTTTATACATTTACAGTGGTGTCATCTGTGAATAAAGTTAGCTTTACTTCTTCCTTTCCTGTCCGAATGCCTTTTGTGTCTTTTTCTTGCCTTATTGGTCTAGCATTGAGTAGAAGTGATGAGTGGGGACATTCTTGGCCTGTTTCTAATCTTAGGGGAAATGAATTTAATCTTTCACCATCAAGTATGATGTTCGCTGTGGGGTTTTCACAGATGCCTTTTATCAGGTTGAGAAAGTTCCCTTTTATCTTTATTTCTGAGAGTTCTTATCAAAAATGGATTTTTAACTTTGTCATCTGTCTTTTATTAACCTATTGATATGATCATATGGTTTTTCTCCTTTGGTCTGTTGATACCGTGACTTACATTTATTGACTTAACGAATGTTGAACTGACTTGCATTTCTAGAATAGACCTTAGTTGATCACAATGTGTTATCCTTTTTACATACTGTTGGATTTGATGTGCTAATATTTCGTTAGGAAATGTTGCATTATGTTCATGAGGGATATTGGTTTGTACTTTTCTTGTCATATCTTTGTCTGGTTTTGGTATAAGCACAATTAAACAAGTTCAGAAGTTTCCTGTCTCTGTTTTCTGTAAGAGTTTTTGTAGAAGTGTCATTAACTTTTCTTTAAATGTTTGGTACAATTTACCCAGTAAAGCCACCTGGGCTTTGTGTTTTCCTTGTGGGAAGGTTTTTAACTACAATTTCTCTAATAAATATAGGGCTAATCAGGTTATCTCTTTCTTCTTGAGTAAGCTTAGGAAGTTTGTGGCTTTCAATGAATTTATATATTTAATCTATGTTACCACATTTATACTTTTGTAATGTGTGTGTAGGATCGATCCCTATTGATGGCCCCTCTTTCAATCCCATTATTGGTCATGTGTATCTTCTCTTTTGTTATTTTGATTCATCTGCCTAGAAGTTTATCAATTGTACTGATATTTTCGAAGAACTAGTTTTCGTTTCATGAGTTTTCTCTACTGTTTTTTTCTATTTCATTGTTCACCTGTTTCATCATTTTGATGCCAATTTCTGCTTTCATCTTTATTATTTCCTCCCTTGTGTTTAACTTTTGGTATCATTTGCTCTCTTCACAAGGTGGAAGGTTAATTAGCTCATTGATTTGGGACCTTTCTTCTTTTCTAAGATAAACATAAAATTCTGAAAATTTATTTCTAAATATTACTTCAACTGCATCCCACAAATTTTGGTATATTATGTTTTCATTTATTTAAAAACATATTATATTTCTTTTTGGCTTTTCTTTTCCATCCTTGGTTCCTTAGAAGTGTGTTGTTAAATTTTCAAATACTTGGAGATTAGCCACAGATCTATTACTGATTTCTAATTTAATTTGCTGTGGTCCCAGAATATTCTACATATAATTTCAATTACTTTAAATTTGTTGAGGATTGTTCTGAAGTGCAGAGTATAGTCTATCTTGGTGACTATCTTAGGTGCTCTTGAAAAGAACATATATTCTGCTGGTGTTAGGGTAAAGTGTTCTATAAATACCAATTAGTCAAGTTGGTGCTAGAGTTATTCAGCTAGTCTATATCTTTACTGATTTTCTGTCTATAAGTTATATCTATATATTACTGAAAAAAGTTTTGAGCTGTAATTGTGACTGTTTCTTCTTTCAGCTCTCTCAGTTTTGCTAATATATTTTGAAGCTTGATTTTAGGTACAGCTGCACTTAGCATGGTAATGTCTTCTAGATGAATTAAGTCCTTAATCATTATGTAATATACTTCTCTATCCCTAGTAATATTCCTAGTTCTGATATTAATATTGCCATAATGTTTGCTTGGTAATCCTTTTCTATACTTTTAACCTGTGTCATTATATTTAAAGTGGGTTTCTTGTAAGTCTTGCTTTTATATTTCCTCTGTCAATCTCTAACTCTTTATTGGGGTATTCGATCATTTACATTTAATGTAATTATTGGTAGGCTGGCCAGATGTTTTCTATTTTCCCTCTTTTCTTTGTTGTTGTTTTCCCTTTTTTCCTGCCCCCCCCCCATTTTTTTTTAAACTTTGGCTTGTTTTGTGACTGTTTTTTTTCCATTTTTTCTTGACTACTGGCTTGTTGGTTATACCTCTTTTTAAAAAAGATTTAGTGGTTGCCATAGGGTTTAAGATATACATTCATCACATTCTACCTTAAAATAATATTATGCTACTTCATGTGTAGCATAAGAACCTTCCAACAGTTCATATCCAGTTTCTCTCGTTCTTTGTGCTTATTGCTGTCATACATTTTACTTTTACACATATTATCCACCCCGCAAGAGAGAATTTTGGGGGGCAGTGGAAATGCTCTATATCTTGATTGTGGCAATGGTTACATAGGTGTATATATTTTTCAAAACTCAGTAAACACTAAACATAAACATAAATTGAGGGAATTTTATTGTAGGTAAATTATACCTAAAGATTTAAATATGTAAATACATATGTGTGTGTGCATATATGTATGTTTATAAATTATATATGAATGTGTATATATATATATATATATATAAATATATATATACACACACACACAGTTAGAATATGTGAATGAATGAGACTTTACACCTACTATTGGTCTTTCCTAGACTGGCAGAATTAAATGTTGTTTGTGCAGGCAGTGACAATTTGAAGGAGTTAATGTTTAGTAGAGAGAAGTACATAGTGAGTAGCTCCATTTTTATTTGCTTCTTTAAACTCTGCTATCATTTTGATTATCATGTTTATAATGAAGAGCATTCATAAATTGAGCTGATGTTTGTCCTTTTTAAGAAGGAAAAACGAGGAAATTGATAAGCTTGTATGCTGTTCTAAACATTTGTCTAGAATTCTGACTGGTATGGTCACAGTCAATCTAACATATTGAAGATTCAATCTAACATATTGAATATTCATCTAACATATTGAAGATTCAGCTTCTCAGTTATCCTGGCTGCATTACAAGTGCTCACTAGCTGTGTGTGGCTTGTGGCTACTGTGCTGGACAGGGCAGATAGAAAACATTTCATCATCACAGAAGATTCCATTGGTCAGCTCTGTTGAATGAAGGAGTCACCAGTTCTCTTTGGCTTGCATTTCTCCTTCCTTTGATGAAAAGGTAGGTCCGGTTTTCCTGGCTGCTTGAATCTCATTCTCTGTCTGTATTTCCATTCTATTTTTCCTCTATGAGACTAGAACAAGATGTCATTGTTAGTCCAAAACAACATGAGTGATTCGTCTTGAAAACTACCTGTTACTGACCAATGAAACTCCATAGCCAGGGTCCACGCTGATTTCCTAGGCTCCAAAATCCAGGGATGAGTTTTCATTTTTCCTCTGGCTTGGCCTGTCTGCTGCAGAGGATGCTTTTGAACAGGCCACTCTTGTTGATTCTTCTCAATTCTCCTCTTGTGTAGATGACTCTGACTCTGCCGCCTGCTTCTCAGGTCCCTTTCTCTCAGCCGTCTGCTAGCTCTTCTTCCCCTGTCCATCCCTGAAAGGACAGCCTTCCACAGACGCCCACCCTCACCTTCTTTTTGACTTCCCGAGTGTCCCTTTCCACCAGGTGCCACGCGGGTGCTGAGACCTGCACATCTGTGTACGGCTCAGACCTGGCGCTTAAGCTCCTGTGGCCTAGGGGCAGTTCTGCTGCTGCCCCGTGAGCGTCCCAGCCTGGCGTGTCTAAGCCAGGGTCCCTCGCTTCCTCTCCTGCAAACCTGCCCCTGCCCTGCCTCCGGGGGCCCCACCTCCATGCCCCCGCTTCTCAGCCAGAAACTTGGGAGACCCTCGTCATCCAGACCCAGCTAATGAGTGCCTTTGACCCTACCTCCTCATTCTCTCTCAGGTTGAGTTTGTTCATCCCTGAGGTCCCATTCGCAGATCCTCTGCGTTTCCATGTATGTTCATAACTCGTTCATCTTGCCCCTTTCCATTGTACCAGCCCTTAGTCCCCTATTGGGAACCCCTTGAAGGCCCCTCCTTACTTCTGGCAGTAATGCAGATGTGTTAGCGTAATGCAGAAGTCTCTTCGGGGCCAGCCCTGCCCCCCCTCCCAGCCCTGTCTTTCGAGTCCCCTGCTTGGAGTCTTTGCTCAGCCCTGTCCAGCCACTCACCTGCCTGGAATTCTCAGGGCACACCAGGTGCTTCTCTTTCCCCTCCGTGCCTTGGCACATCCGGTTCCCTTTCCTTGATGCCGAATCCCCACCCCCACCCCCAATCCCACACCCTTCTCTTTTGCTCATTTCCTTGATGATTCCATCTTGTCCTTTATTCACCCTCGTCTAGGAATTGCTCCCTGATGCCTTCTCTCACCAGCTTGTCTTGCACCATTCTGGCTTCACCATGTGTTTTCGTGGCATTCTGTGCTCTGCTCTATCATAGCAGGTATTTCCCTGTATTGCAAAAGCACTGAGAGTATTCAGTAATAATTTTTGGAGTATCATAACAAGTTTCAGCTCTGAAAATCTACTTTAATTTTTTCACCATATTATACTAACTTCCTTCTGTGTTCTTCTTTCAGGCGAAGATGCTGGAAGCGGATCTGGTTTCCAAGATGCTGCGCGCTGTTCTGCAGTCCCATAAGAATGGAATAGCGTTACCCCGACTCCAGGGAGAGTACAGGTCCTTGACTGGAGACTGGATCCCGTTCAAAAAGCTTGGGCACCCTACTCTAGAATCCTACCTGAGGAGCGTGCCGGCTGTGGTCAGGATAGAGACTGGTAGATGTGGGGAGGTAAGGTCAAAAGAATCACCCCGGTCCTGAACCGCCCCAGCCTTGTAGCAGATAGAAGGCAGCATGGGAAGCGCAGCTCAGGGGCATGAGGTCAGTGGTGAGGGAGAGAAGGGCCACAGCCCAGCCTCACTTCTCATGTCTTTTGTTTTACCCTTCACATTCTTTTCTTTATGAAATAAGATTTTAACCACATTAAGTAAAACATTGTAAAGGTAAGATTTACCCAATCGATACCATCCAAACCAAACAGCTGTGCAGGAGGCCTTACCTGCCTAAGCACCACACCCTCCCATTTACCAACTTGCTCCGCTGTGGCTGTCGGAGTCCCTGGAAACCTGCTGATCACCCCACCTGAGGGGCCTGTTTAAGCTCTCGTCTCGTCTGACCCGCTCACATCTGCTCTTGCTCTCCGGGCCCTGCTCACCTTCGCTCATGTCTCAGTCCCTTCCCTCTGGCCTGTTCTCGCCTTCACGCCAATACGATCATGTCGTTCTGCCATCTTAAATCCTTTGCTTCCTCTGGAAGAAAATTTCTTACATACATCATGGGTGATTTGCTGGTAGCCAGTAAATCTTTTATTGCACATTCCCTGTGTCCCAGCAGTGTCCCTTCTGGCAGCCCCCGATGACCGGAAGCTCTAATCCGGACAAGCCACCACCCAGGAGACAAACAACCCACCCCACCCCACCTCACCCCCCCAGACAAATTTTTCTGGGTGTATTTCTTTGTGTGTAAATACAGAGAGTAGGTCTGCAAATGGTGGTTCCTCTGTTAGGCCGGGGACGGAGGAGGGGAAAAGGCAGCCCAGATTGAGAGACGGTCACAGGGCAGCCAGCCTTGTTGCGATAAGGAGAAGGTGTACATGGTCATGACTGAAATAGGATACTAATAATAGAACTTCCTCCATCCTCTGAGCCTCTTCATCACTGATTCTCCCAGATGGAGCCAAGCGCTCCTGTCTGTCTGATTGACATCTTGTAATGCATCTGCTGTGTGGCTCACCACGTGCTTTATGTTCCCTTTCTGTCTCTTTTTTTCCCTCACGAGTTCCTTGAGGATGAAGGACTGTTTTTCACCCCTAAAAGTTGATACTTAATAAATATGTGTGGAATGCATGAGTGATCAAAAGTCTGAATGAATAATTAGTAAGGTTTCATATGCTTACTGTCCTATAACTTATTTAACTCTTTGTTCCCGTTTTGGACATTCTAAATGTTTGCAGGCTTTGGCTATTTAAGTAGCTCCCGTTACACATATATCAGCATGTAAGTTCTTTTCCTTTGCTATTATATTCTTGGAATAAATTCTCAGGAGTAGCAATATTGATGAAAGAGTAAGAACTTTTTTCTGGCTTGTGGTGTAAAACCTCATTGTTTCCTGTTCTTGATTTCAACTTTGAATCAAAGACGTAAGATATAGACACATCTTTAGAGATCATCTAGTCCCAGTAGTCTGTATACTTTTTTAAATGTTCTTTTCTCAATACCCTATGTATCACTCCAATTAAAGAAAAAAAAATCTAGGACCTCCAATCACCTTGCCTTACCCTCACCCCCTCCAAGGACTCCTCCTGTGGCTCCATTGGAAACCCCAGATCCAACTCCCCTGTTTTACAATTGAGAATTCTGAGATCTGGGAGCTAAACTGATTTACGCAGAGTCATCCTGCTAACTCAGTGCAGAGGCTAGCCTAGGGTGTAGGTTCTTAGACAGGTAATATAACACCACGGTTATGTGTACAGACTTTGGGGTCAGAGATAGCCTGGCTGTGTGATTGGAAAGGTTGCTTAACTTTCCTGAACCTCTGCTTTCCCATGTGTAAAATGGGAATAAAATACGTCTCCCAGATTATATGAGATAATGTGCACAGTTTACTTGTTTTTGTAAATGGTTGCTGTTATGATTGAAATGCCAAACTGGTTTCTTCTGTTCATTTGTTAATCTCATGGTACCCAGCAGATTGTAGATGTGCCCTAAATACCTGTACAGAGAATGGATGCAATTTTCAATTTGGGGAAAGAATATTAGTGAGTGTATTAGACTGTGCTTGGTTCTCTGATAGACAACATAATTGTGCTCTTGCAAAGAGAAAGAGAGAGGACAAAACCTGTATGCAGCTTGATTTGCATGTGGACACTCGCTGAGCTCCACTTTGTAAAACTGGCCTCTGGGCAGCCCTGAATCTAAGAAATGTTTCTCTCTCGCCTGCCTCTTGTGAACAGATTACCTGCTACGCTGTGGCCTGCACAGAAACCGCAAGAATTGCCCAGCTTGTGGCTCGTCAGAGAAGTTCTAAAAGGAAAACAGGGCGGCAAGTTAATTGTCAAATGAGAGTGAAAAAAGCCATGCCGTTTTTCCTAGAAGGTAAGGGCTTCTTAACGTGCTAAAATGTCTGAGCCTGTGAATAAATGTTACTTGGAATGACAGAAACATTGCTTGTATTTATGATAAACACCTTCTGTGTATTAGCATTCATGTGTCCAGGGAAATATCCTGAAGCTAGTATTTCAATTTAAAATTATTAAGTGAGTGTGAGGATCAAGATTTACTAAATGTGTACACAAGGTGAAAAACTCAAGCAAAATTTTAATTAGGCTTGCTATGGCAAAGTGTGATTTTATGCTTTTAGGTTACTCGGTGGGAAGCCTCATCCAGAATGTTGGACCAACCATGTCCTATTTAGAAAATCATGTGTTTTAGTACAGCCTCTACTTTCAGAAGAAAATTAATTATATCCTGCTCATAAGTGTTACAGACAGCTCAACCTGTGATTTTTGTACGCTCACCTCAAGGAGCTTACAGTCATTTCCAACACCATAAATTCTCAAGAACTGGTCTGACAATAACACGAAACAGTCAGTGACTCAGTGCCAGAAGGAGTGTTTTAGGCAAGGGGGCAGTCTCTGAAAGTGGCAGCGAAAGCCTCATGGCCAGGGGTGGGCTTGAACCTGGATCTCCAAAGCCGGGCGGACTCTGGGTTGCCAAAGAAGAGATGGGACAGCCGAGATGTGGCCAAGGCTGCTGGCTGAGAATGGGGGGTGGCTGCTCTGAGGGTCAGTGGGCGAGTGGAGGGAGAGGTGCAGGCTGGCCTCGCAGGTGAAGCCAGCTCCTGCTCCACCCACTCACTGCTCACCCATCTGCCTTTCCTGGCCCACCGGCCCTCCAGCAGCTGCCCCCTCACGTTCCTCCCAACGGTTCTGAGAATAGAGACCTACTGGAAGTGTCTGCCCAGGGAAGTAATGTGAGGAAACCAGGGTTCGGGGGGGTGCTAATTAATCCCATGTGTATGCCTGACTTCATAGGGAAACCCAAAGCCACCCTCAGACAACCAGGATTCTCTTCAGATTTCTCACTCAGCGAAAAGCCAACTCCAATGCTGTTAAGAGATAAAGGAAGCTCCCTTGGAATTAAGTCTGACACGGAATTGCCACCCTACATGTTACACACGTCTCTCCGAAGTGAAATATTCAGAGATGCTCCTGGACAGAGACATGTGACCCTGTCCACCAACAACAGGTACTGGGGCTTTGGCTAAAAGAAGGGGTTTGGTGAACCTGGGATAACACATGCTTCAGAAGTGTGTCCAGGGAGAGGCAAATGCTTTCCGTTCTATCTGCTCCATGTCCACATGCAGTAGAGAAAGGTATCAGTAGCAGGAGCTCCACTTTCCTGGATGCCTGAGCATCCTCTTCAGAATGTGTTTTCATTCTGTCTTTTTTCTGCATTGTTGGTAGTCATTCCTTGTTAAATTCATTTTAAAAGCTCTCACAGGTCATTCTAAGATGCTGTTTCAGCATAACTTACAACTTTTTCTGAAAACCTTTTCTTCTAATTAATTTTTTAAGTGTGAAGTAAAATCTGATGGAGTCTCATTCCACTGTGCTCCATCCGTCACATCCTGTATTATAGAATAGCATCATGCAGCCATGTATCTCAGTGCTGGTGGGGAGAAGACAACCTAAAGGCCTTAGTTTGGGTGCTGGCACTCACTAGCCAGGTGAAATCAGTTTAATTATGTCATGCTTTGGGGCTGCAGTTTCCTAATTTGTCTAATGAAAATGTTAAACTAGTGGTTTCCGAGTTCTTTCCCAGCTATAAATTTTAGTTGGTGTCAGGTATCTCAGGGATCTGCTAACTATGACCCGTGGGCCCAATCCAGCCCACTGCATGTTTTTGTAAATAAAGTTTTATTGGAACAGCCACACTCCTTGTTTCCATATTGCTATGGCTGCTTTCACAAGAAGGATCGAGTAGTCTCAGCTGACAATGGGTGTCCCAGAAAGCCGACAATATTTATTCTCTGACCCTTTACAGAAAATGTTTGCCAACCCCTAATGTAGATGCATCAATAGCATAACCTTCCATTCTCTGTGTGCCCCTTTCAAAACGAACATTTTGGTCGTATCTCTTTAAACCAGTGTTCAAAATTCCATTTTGTGGGAAAGAGTATTTTTCCCATGAACTCATCCCTGTAGAAAAGTTAGAGTATTTAAGAAGCAATGAATTTTTTTAAAAAGTTACGTGGAAAGGATACAAAATTTTTATATTTTTTTATTTTTAAAAAAGTAATCCCAAGGTATTTTTCATAATGGTGTACAATTCATATTATTTATGGATAACTATTATAATTTTGATAAAATTATACATCATTAAATCTTGGCTCTAGCACAAAGTACAAGTTGGAACCAGTGTGTGACAGGTACCGTTGTCTTCTCTGGCTGTGCCTAAATTTCGAGATCACATTTTGAATTGAATCTGTAAAATGACAGCAAAACCATGCATCCTGGACAGTGGCCCAGGGAAGCACTCTCGGCCCCAAGGTCCATTGTCTCCTGCCCATTGTCTGGTGGCACTGGGTGGCCCAGGAATGGCCTTCTATACCTATAGGTGGCACCAGCAGGATTGAGCAGGGCCCCTGCCGGCTCCAAGCAGTCCAAAGAGTGGGCCCCAGGTAGCAGCGTCTGCCCTGCAGCTGAATGTTCTCCCACCCTCCACTGTGGACTTGACCTGGGGAAGTGCATCCGCCTCACCCCACACCAGCAGGGGTCAAGCACACCACATTAGCCCTGCAAGGGCTCCAAAAACCAAACTGTCCTTGGAAACAGAGCCCACACAAGTGGACCAGGACCTATGTGCTAAACCTGAACAGGGTAACTGCTTGTTAAAATAGAATATTTAGACAGGATCCGGTGTCTCACATAATGTGCATGATAATCCAGGATACAATAAAAATTCACTCGTCTTAACAAGAATCAGAAAAATCACAACTTGAATGAGGAAAGATGATCAACAGATAACATCAACAGGGTGAATAGATGATGGAATTATCTGACAAGGACTTTAAATCAGTTATAAACATAATTAAATGAACAAATAAAAATACTCTTGAAACAAATGAAAAGATAGAAGATTCACCAAAGAAATAGAATAGGCAAAGAACAACCAGATAAAAATCGTAGTGCTGAAAAATGCAATAACTGAAATAAAAACTCACTGGATGGGCTCAATAGCATAATGGATATGACAGAGGAAAGAATCAGTGGACTTGAAGATGGAGCAATAGAAATTACCCAATCTGAACAACAGAGTAAATAGACTTATAGGAAAAAATCAAACAAAAATAAGAAAAGATCTAATATTCATATTATCAGATTTGCAGAAAGGGAGGAGTAAGAGTGAAGCTGCAAGAATTTGAAAAAATAATGGCTGAAAACTTACATTTGACTAACGGCATAAACCTACAGAATCAAGAAGCTATGTGATCCCCCAGTAGGATGAACCCAAAGAAATTCATGCCAAGGCACATCATAAGTAAACTTCTGAAAACTAATGAAAGAAAAAATCTTGAGAACTACCAGAGAAACCTGTAGGGGAACACCAACCTTAAAGATGGTGGGTTTCTCCTCTGCAACCTTGGAAGCGAGAAGAACAGGGACAACATTTTTCCAGTGCCGAGAGAACAAATTCTACATCCACTGAAAATACCCTCCAGGAATGGAAGGGAAATAAAGACATTCTCAGATGATGGAAAGTGAAAGAATTTGTCACTAGCTGACTGACTCTTAAACAGTGGCCAAAGGACTTTTTCTCCACAGAAAGGAAATGATATTAGAAGGAGGCTTGTGTCTTCAGAAAGAAGAACAACTAGGTAAAAACAGGTGTAAAAATGATGGATTATCCTTGACCTCATGGTTTCTTAAGTCATATTTGTTGAAGCAGATGTTATAACACCATTAGGTGCAGTATGTCTAGAGGAAGAGCTTAAGGCAATTATATTTATAAAGTGGGAAGGGTAAAGGGACCTCAAGGGAAGTAAGGTTTCTACACATTGCTAGAAGTGGTAAACACAGATACCTGTAGAATATGATGTTACCTATGTATATTGTAATGCCAAGAGCAACCACTAAGAAAACTGTACAATGCAATGTGCTAAAAAAATTCTATAAATCAAATTGGAATTCTCAGAAATGTTTAAGTAACCCACATTTCTTGGTACATCACTCAAGAAAAGAAAAACTGGAATGATAAACAAACATAAATAATACAATGGCAGACTTAAGCTCTAACATAATAATTACTTTAAGTATAAAAGCACTTGAAAAGATGTGCTTCCTTATTAGTCATTGCAAATTAAAACTATAATGAGAGATTATTACACACCTATCAGAATGCCTAAAATAAAAAATAGATGCAACACAAAATGCTGGCAAGGATGCAGTAGAAACAGGAACATTCTTCCATTTCTCGTGGAAATGTAAATTGGTGCAACCACTCTAGAAAACACTTTGGGGGTTTCTTTTAAAAACTAAACATGCAGCTACCATCTGACTCAGCAGTTGCATTCTTGAACATTTTTCCCAGAAAATGAAAACTTATGTTCACACACAAATCTGTATGTGAATGTTCAGAGTGGCTGTGGCTTTATTGATAATAACCTGAAACAACCCAGATGTCTTCAGTGGTTGAATGGTTAAACCATGGTACATCGTACCTTGGAATACTCCTCAGCAATAAAAAGGAATATATTATCGACGTGCAACAACTTTGATGGACTTCAAGAGAATGATGTTGAGTGAAAAAAGCCAATCTCAAAGGTTACATACTGTGTGGTTCTACTTGCATAACATTCTTGAGGTGGCAAAATGATAGAGATGGGGAACAGACTAGTGGGTGCCAAGCGTTAGGGGAAAGTGGGGGTGGCTGTAAAGGGATGGTAAGTGGGAATCCTGTGGGGTTGGGTTAGTGCTGTATGTTGATTATGGTGGTATCTTCAGGAACCTATGTGTGACAAAATTGACAGAACTACACACCCACACACAGACTGGTGAAATCTGAAGTAGCTGCTCTGTGGATTGTATCAGTGTCAGTTTCCTGATTTCAGTAGTGCACCATGCAAGATGTTACCACAGGGGGACATTGGTGAAGTGTGCACAGGACCTCTGCGTACATTTTTTTGCAACTTTCTGTGAATCTTTAAATATTAGAAAATAAAGAGTTAAATAATCAACAGCAGTGGCTATATGCAATTTTAGTTTTGAGGATTTCTAGAACTGCATATCCCATGTCTTTGGCCGGTAAAATGCTTCCATATGGAGTGTGCTGTAGACTATCTTAATCACAAACTAAGGTGTTGTATTAAGAGCATAATACGAATTGAAAGAAGCTGTTTAAGAGAAATCTGGTCACCACATGGTGACAGATGTTATGGACAACCTTTTTAGTTTTAAAATCACAATAATTGCTGTTTTGGTTTGTTAAAGCTGCCGTTAGGCGAAATGCCAGAAATGGGTTGGCTTTTATAAAGGGGGTTTCTTTGGTTACAGATTTACAGTTCTAGGGTTGAAAAAGTATCCAAACTAAGGTATCAACTGGAGGATACCTTTGCTGAAGAAAGGCCAATGGTATCTGGGACACCTCTGTCAGCTGGAAGGCACGTGGCTGGTGTCTGATGGTCCTTTGCTCCCGGGTTCTGGTTTCAGAAACTTCTCCAAAATGTCTCTGGGCTTCTGGCTCTCTTACCTTCTCTCAGCCTCTGTGCACCCTTGCTTGTTCTGCCAGGGCATCTCTCTAAGCATCTGGCGGTCCTTTCTAGCTTCTCCAGGGCAAACTCTGGGCATCATCTCTTAGCTTAGCATTTCTGAACGTCTTTCTGTCTGTATCTCCAAGTGTCAGCCCCTGATCTCTCTTAAGGACTCCAGTAAACTAATCAAGACCCACCCTGAATGAGCAGAGTCACACCTCCATAATCAATAGGTTATCCTCAATAATCAAAAGATCTCACCCACAGTTGGGTGGGTCACATCTCCATGGAAACAATCTAATCAAATATCCCACTCATAATAAGTCTGCACCCAAAAGATTGGATTAAAAGAACATGGCTTTTGTGGAGGACATAATAGGGTCAAAACAACACAGTTGCTCTTTTCAAGACAGAACAACAGCAAAAGCAATTAAACCTGTCATGAGGGTTTTTTGAGGGCCACCAAATGTTTTGAGGCACAATAAAACCTGTGAATGATCTTCCCAGAAAAAACACACATGTACATACACATACATCTTTGTACACTAGTTCAGGAGATTCATGGTCCCCTGAAGCCCATTCTCAAGAGCTTCTGGTTAAGAACTCATGCCTGTCACTTAACAAACTGGAAAGTTCTAGAAAAGAGCACATCGGATAGTCTTCATTATAGCTGTGATTCTGAGTCTGCTGTTTATCTCCAGTAAAATAGAAAGAGGGGTCAGGAGTGAGGATATGTGATTGGTTCATGATTTCCCTGGTTTATGTGAGGGAAGGAAGCGTTTATCACTAAAATAATACAATTTGTGATCACTGTATTTTGTTAAGGTGATATGATTACCGAATGAGTTGTTTAATATATTTATACCTAACGCTGAGGGCTTACGTTGAAGGCTGAGGTTTCCAGAGGATGAGACTGCTGTTCATACGTTGGGTAGGAATCACTGGCTGTTGGCTTTAGCCAGCAGACACATGATCGAAAGGCCTCTTTGCAGCTTAAGGAAATGAATATAAATTTATTGTCGATTTTTGAGCCCTTATATGTTTTAAGCTCCTTACTAAGTGTGCTCGTTTGACTCTACTATGTCCCCCACAAAAGCCACGTTCTTTAATGCAGTCTTGTGGGGGCAGACTTATTGGTCTTTTGATTGGAGTGGAACCTTTTGATTGAGGGTTTCCATGGAGATGTGACCTACCCAACTGTAGGTGAGACCTTTTGATTAGATCATTTCCATGAAGGTGTTTCCCCACCCATTCAGGGTGGGGTCTTGATTAGTCTACTGGAGTCTTTTGGAAAAGCTCACAGAGAGGAACTCAGAGAAGCTGAGAGAGATGTTTTGGAGAGATACTAAGGTAAGTAATACAGACTTTATCCCTGGGAGAAGCTAAGAGCCAACACAGACACAGACTCTTGGAGACGCAGGGAGATGCAGACAGAAGGACGTTTGCAGATGAAGCGCAGAGTTTGCCCCAGAAAAGCTAAGAGAGGAACCCAGATGTTTAGAGAGAAATGCCCTGGGAGAACAAGCAAGGATGCACAGGAGCTGAGGGAGAGAAGCTAAGAGAGACAGAAATCCAGAGACATTTTGGAGAAGACCATTTTGAAACCAGACCCCAGGAACAAAGTTGCAGCAGATGCCAGCCACGTGCCTTCCCAGCTGTCAGAGGTGTTCCGGACACCATTAGGCTTTCTTCGGTGAAGGTGTCCTCTTGTGGATGCCTTAGTTTGGACACTTTTATGGCTTTAGAACTGTAAATTTGTAACCAAGTAAGCCCCCTTTATAAAAGCCAATCCATTTCTGGTATTTTGCGTAACAGCAGCTTTAGCAAACCGGAACACTGCATATTTGCAGAAAGCATTTTTTAAAATGCATTTATTTCTTTTTTTCTGATTACAAAAGTACTATTTGCCTGGTATATATAGAAAATTTGCAGGGTAAAATTGCCTCTAGTACAGATACAACCAATGTAAAAATTTTTATCTTTCTGTCTCACATGCATCTAAGTTTTGTAACATATAAACTGGATCATGCTGTACTTTACTGTTTTATAACCTGTCTTAAAGGTTACACATTGTGAATATTTTCCATTGTCATTAAATTTACTTACACTCTGTCATCTTTAATGACATAATAGTCCATTGTCCGTTTCCTATTGTTGAATATAAATCATTTCCATTCTTGTAAACGATTCTGCCATAAACATATTTGTAAAAACATCTTTGCTTATATTCATCACTAGTTCCTTAGAATATAGTGGGATAAATAGAATTTCTAGTGATAGGGTACAAACACTTTTAAGAGGTGAATTTAAATCTTCCCCATTTACTGTTTCAATTGTTCTGTTGTTCATCGTTATAAAATAGTTTGGGCCTCTGCCGTCTGATTTTATGGTGTCTGAGTTTTCGTGCATCCTGTGGCCTCCCTTCTGCCATGTGCACTGTTTCCTGCCAGCCTTGGAACTGTAGTGGTTCCTTCTCTCTCTATGGTCGTCGGACCCTCCTGCTTTGCTCATAGCCCTCTGCCTCCTACTAGAGCCTCCCATGCTGACCTAAAGCAGGTCACAGGTTCTAGTTTACATTTGTAAGGACTGGTGCAGGGGGAAGGAACGCATCTCCCCACCAGTTCTGAAAAAGTAGGAGTTGGCTGTTTCTGGCATCTTCTGTTATTACTCAAGTGCATTTACACGCAAATATGCTGCTCTTATAACTGCCCAGCATCATAGACCCAAGATGAGCTTTCATTGGTGGCCTACAGTCTCATCATTTCTTTTGGAATTAAAATATGAGGGAATGTGCTTCATTTCTAAGAATGATCCAACTTTGAGTGTTCCATACTAGTCAAAAAGGGGGAATATGGGTCCTGTGTCACTATCACCCACTCTAGTGCCATGTCCACTTCTAGGTAAGATGTGATCATGACCCATTTGTTCATCCTGCTCTTTCTTCCAGCTCCCACACTCCCTCATATACTGCAAGCGCTGCCCTGGACACGGGGGCTCACAAGCTTGTCCAGTGGGGGAGATGGACATGGACACAGACGATTCCCTTTTGGGGTGGGGAGGTGTATTTCTTTGCCCTTGTATTTAGAAAATCTCCTGCACTTACATAAATATCCAATGTAATCCTTATAAAAAGTATTTTGGTAAGGGTATGAGGTGGGGATCTATGTTTCTTCTTTTCCAAATAGTTATAGTCTTTTGCTTAGCTCCCTACCATTTTGTATATCTGTACAACTATTTTAAGTATTACAACTTCAGGATGCATTTCAGTATCTTGTGATGCAGGTTATCTTCCAAAATACTCATTATCTTCAACTGTTTATTCTTTGTGCAGTTTTCTTTATTTTGTTTTGCTAGTCCCTTAAAGATGATTGATTGGGCTTCTGACTTCAACTGCTTAAAGAGAAAGCTTTTAAGTAGTAACTTTAAAGACCTAGTTTAAATTTAGCATTTAACATACTTCTCTCCAGGTGAATATGAAACGTGAAAGAAAGATGCCAGGTTTCATTTTCATTTTTACTGAGTTTGAAATATCTTTAACAGTTTTGAAGTTCAATGCCACAGAGACTTTAAATTGAAAGTACAGCTTATAAAAGTTGATGTAGACTTTATTTGAATTTTTATTTCATCTTTTTTTTTTTTTTTTTACTCCTTAGGTTCAGCCCAAAGACACCTCTCCCACAAGCTTTTCAGATGCATCTATCCAGAACCTGTCCTATGGAAATGAGTGGTATGTTTTGTAAACATTATCTTCACAATATGGGTTGACTTCTGGAGCCTCAGAGTCCCCTGCAGATATGGGTGGGGGTGGGGAGCTTGGCCATTGACATTTGCTCTCATTTTATCCTACTCTGAACATATCTCTCCCTCCCCTCTTTCCCAGTTTTTAAAAATCATGACTTGAAGTGGTCAAAAGAGAAAATAATACCTCCAAGGATGACATTATTCTAACGCGAGGCCTTCTTCACCTGGCCCTCCCTCCCAGGCGCCACCTGCAGAGACCCCGGGACCCTCCTTACCCTTGCTTCCTTGGGGGAGGCCCCCTGAGACCTAGGAGACCCCTGCTCTAGAGTTAAAGCACATAGATGTGTTTCCAGATCCTCCCGCATTTAAAAGGTGTCACCCTAACCTATGTGCGGTAGCCGGTAAGCATATAAACATGAATATAAATGAGTCCTCAGGTTATAAAGTCTGAAAACACTCTTAAGGAAGAGAACAGTAAGAAGACATAATAAACTCAGAGACCGAAGGTGAGACATGAACTCTGTCCTCATCTTGCCGCCTCCACCGGTGGGTGACGCCCCGTTCATAGGCCCAGCGCAGGAACGGTGTTTTCAGATCCAGTGCTTACATTTTGGAACCAGCCTTTATGTCTCTCCCTGCCAATTAAAATAAAATGAAAACTATTCAAGCCCAGTGGAAACACTATCTGATTAAAATAAGAACATATTTTCTTATAGCTGGTCATTTTTAATAGACTCTGATCCATATGCCACTAAACTTAAGAAGAAGTTTGGAATGGATTTCATTGTTTTTAAAATACCAGGACTGTCAGCTGTAGAGAACACTCAAATTTCTGTATTGTTTTAGGATGTTAACTCAGCAATTCTAAGTTTGAAATGAAAATTAAATGTAAGAATTAGCCCAAACTTTATAAATATTCACTTTGGAAAGACGAATGATTCATGTTGGGAAAATAAAAACAAATTGTTAGTGGTTATTTGGGGTAGCCCAACTTTTTATTTCTATAAGCTGAGGCTAGAATGATTATTGTGGATAGACTGATTTTTGAACTGCTGTCTATTGCTAAATTATTTGTTCTCATTATTGAAGGATTGAGAATGGATCCTGTCTTAAAAATTGGAGAATTTTTATCTTCTGCGACACGTTCCTCAGTCCTATTAAGTCATTAACCCTGTGTTTTGTGGAATGTAGCTTTAAATTGAACATTGCCAGTGTTGTCCAAAATTGAACTTTCTTAGTTTCAGGTATGAACTGGTTGCTAGGCCATAAATTTCCTGATCATTTACGAAGCAAGAGCATCCTGTTTAAACTCTGAAGCACCCTGGTAAAACGAGGGGGCTGGGTTCCCTCTGTGGGGGCTATTGACTCTGCTGGTGATTTGGGGGTAAAACTTAGAACAGGGTTGTCACGGTGTTACTTTGTCTAACCCTGGCCCCTTCTAATTCCCTTGGCCCCCACAAACCTGCAGTACAGCAAAGCCTAAAGGCAGGTGAAGTAGGAGGGAATGGGAAGAATCTAACATGTTAAGCATTTTGGTTAATTCTATCATTTTCTTAATTTAAAGATAATTTAAATCAGACTGTTGAAAAACCAAATATCACGCCTCCTGCCTCTTACACTTATAAAATGGATGAGGTTCAAAACCGCATAAAGGAAATACTAAACAAGCATAACAATGGCATTTGGATATCTAAGCTTCCACATTTTTACAAAGAGTTATATAAAGAAGAACTTAATCAAGGAATTTTACAACAGTTTGAACACTGGCCTCATATTTGCACGGTACGTTTTCCCCACTCCTCCCTTCTCCTGCCTCTCCCGGGCCCTTGCAGATTTTGCCCTCATTAGTCATATCGCATTTTCTCTGGGAACACAAGCACTCTGTATATGTTGCCTCGTTAATCTTTATCTCTAAGGATGACAAATACAGGCTCTTATTTATAGGAGAAGTATGTCAAGGTTGAGGCCTCTGCGTGTTGTCATTTATTTTGCTTTAAATTATTTTTAAAATGCATTCAATATGTGATAGCATGTATACCAATTTGAGGTGAACTGTTAAGAGACTCTGAGTCTTGCCATTTTAAGAATTTGAACTTACTACTACTAAGAATTTTTTTATTAGCCTCAAATTTTATGTGCTCAGTTCTTGATCATGTTTCAAGACTTTAAGCTGAAGAAATTTTGGTTATTAAAGTCATGCTTAGTTGATCCTTTATACAGTACCTGATTTTTATTTTAAAATTAGCATAGGATTCAGATTTTAAAATTTCCAAACTATCTTTGGAGAAAAAAATTGAAAAGTAAGCACATTTATCAATTTCCGTATCTCTTCCCACTTGGGAGTGACAGATCAGAATAGTCTGTTAGAGATATTACATCAGCCAGAAATAGAGACAACTACATTCTTAAACAACGTCAATTCACTTTTAGATTTTGCTTACTGTTTTTGTTGATTTACATAGACTATAATCAACAATGTGACTGAATTAAGTGGAGGCACTAGCAGGTACTTGGTGCTTCTAAACACGTGTGTAAAATTAAATATGCCTGAGGATTATGTGTATTTTAACAGAGGATTTTTATTTCTTTTTTAAAGTTTAAATATGTATTTTGACCCTAAGCCTCCTGGGCAAAGTGTAAGCCACTCCCTTTTTCTAAGCTGGCTTGAAGACAGCAAGTGGTGTTGTAAATATTTTCTTCCTCCAGATCACCATCACCCACTTGAGTCCCTTCCCCACTTCCAGGCATGAATCATTCATTCATTCATTCATTCGTTCATCCATCTCTCCCTCCTGTTTGTTGATACAGCATTCACTGTGCACCTGCATGGCCCAGTGACTGCCTCAGGTGCTGGGAGCACAGGTGATTCAGACACCTGGAGTCCACGGGGGAGACAGTGATGAGAGTTAACAATTGAATATCCAGTGTGATGTGGGAAAACAGGAAGTAGCAAATTCTAGAAATATGGCTCTTTTCCTGCTTGTAAAGTCAAGAGTGTGTAATGTTCGTAAGAATGTTACCTGTGATTGAGGTGGAATGTGGCGTTTGTTCCTATAATAGGAGCTCAAAGATTCCTATCCGGTCATTCCGTTTTTTCCTCCTTTCTGGGAAGAAATTCCTCGCTGGCTGCAGGCATCGTTCCCTGTTCTTGAGCTGACTTTCAGGAGGTTTCACCAGGCTGCTCAGTTTGAAGGCTCAGGGTCTGGAGCCCCTTCTTGGAACGCATGTCGTTCTTTTGGGTTTTTTGTTTGTTTAATCTCTAGAGATATTCATGAAATTTATAGCATGTCTTCAGTGAACTTAGAGCCTTTTTATCTTCAAGACACACATATAACTCATTTTGAAGTTTGAAACTTTGAAAAAGAAGTCATTTTCAGAGTGAAAGCTTTAAAAATAAACCTCTGTTTCTTCTTATGTATTATGTTTCTGACTACTTTATTCTACTCCATGACAATCACTAGGATTTGTGTGACTTAATTTATGGCTTTTTAAAAAAATTTTCATCCTTGCTACTACCATACATGTCGGCAAAGCCTCAGAATTTCTCTTGCTAAAATTGTAGGTTAGAAGGTATCTACTGTTTAAAGTTTCATGCCTTTAAAACTTCACATGAAATGAATGGTTTCCAACTTAATTAAGGTGCTGAATTGGCTGACTTTTTTGTTTTTCCTTTTTTCAGTACTCGAATTCATCTTTATGTCATGATTATTTTCTTTCCAGACAGTGAGGGTGGAACTTGAAGCAGAAATACAAAATACCTTTCCTATCTATATGCTGTGCCTCTCGACTTTGAGTTAGGGCTGTTTAGATGCAATCACTGTCAATTATGTGTATTGGCTTAATGAAGTGCTTGTCTAGGATGCCACAAACTGCTAGTTACATGGCCGTCTTTTGATATTTTTCAAAACTGGTTTTTTTTTAACTTCTGAATATTCTTTTAACAGCCTACCAGTATATGTAATCTGGTAAACAGTTAACATCTCTGTTATTTTCCCTTCTAACTTCTTGCTTTCTACCTTGCTGAAAAACAGAAACAAGCCCAAGCAAGTTCCAATAGTCTCGAATGCAGTGCATAAAATTTAGGGTAAGAAAGAACCTGGTCATGTGTATCTCTCTATATGACTTATCATGTAATGGAGAAGAAATCCAAGTGTAGTGTATGTCTTTCTCTTAAAAAAAAAAGTTCTTTCTCTCCAATCATGTGAAACACTCTGTATCAAAAGATTGGAAAGTAAAGTTATGAAAGAAATGAAAACACCCACCATCCTCCGGCGTGCAGGGATTTCCTTTGGCTCGTCAGCAGGTGCAGCACCAGTTGCACGGACCCCCCGGCAGCTCTGCGTCACCTCCGTGGCAGTTCTGTCCACCGTGTGCTGTGAGTCGCCTCACAAGGAGGGGGATGGCATCTAGATACAGGCCGAAGGATGCCTTGAATCCGTTGTTTTTAACCATTTGAATCTCTCAGACAACAAGACTTGTTCTGAGAGTTTTGAAAGCTCAGGAGAATATAGGGTCACATTAACAGTGATGAGCCTGTTGCCTGGTGTGCAGGGCAGCTTAAGAAGGGGGTGGAAGCTGTGCAGAAGCTGTCTTGGAAGGGCCAAGATCCCAAGATGGCAAATGGATAGAACAAGGAGACCGGAAACGAAGAGTTCCCGTTAGGCCCCAGGAGAAGGACACGGCACCTCTTGGCTCTTCTTTTGGTAGTCTTGTTAATGATGTTCTCCTTGTCTCCAGTGTTGGATGGATAATTATAAAATCCTTCTTTATGCCAGCCACTAACCTGGGCACTTGGGATAAAACTGAGAACAAGCCAGACATGATTCTGTCCAATGGGGAAAACAAACCTGAGCAATTAATTGTGGGCCTGTTGATGATTGTTATGAAAAAGTGCCCGGGGCTAAGGGAACATGGAAACGAGGTCCCAGCGTAGACTGATGAGTCCAGGAAATCTTCCTGGTAGAGGCGACTGCTAGACTAAAACCTGGCAAATGAGTTGGGCCGAGTTATGCAAAAAGGAAGGAAAATTACCCCAGACTATAGAAACGACCTGTGTCAAAGCCCTGAGACCAAAAAAAAAAAAAAAGTGGCTTTTTCAGAAAACAGAAGTTCAAGAAGAAGAAAATGGCTCAAGAAGCAGCTGAAAAAGGCAGACAGAGGCCAAGTCATGTCATTAAAGAGTCATTATCTGGGTAGAAAGGGCAGGTCTGTCCTGCAGCCGCCCAGGATCCAGAGCCTCTGGCTGTCTTGGATTTCTGTTCACGTTCCCAATCTGGTAACAGCGGCCGTGGGCCAGCAGAGACGTTTCAGAATCCCCGACTTACTCTCTCCGAAGCAGGTGGAGAGAGAAACTGCTCCATTCCTACATTAGCCAGGACACCTGTCTTCAGGTCTTCCCTCAAGCTGTGTAGAGAGCTCAGGGGCTTGTTTTTGAGCCAGACACGACTGGCTGCCCCAGGCGGAGGAGAATCCCAGCCAGTAGCCCCAAGGCCCAGGGCTCGGTGCACCCAGAGGCAGCTCCAGATGGACTTTCTGAGTTGGGCTGGGGCCCTGCCAGGCCTTCATTATAGAATGGAAACTTTGGAATGTGAAGATAAAATTATAGAATGTAACATTTTTGGAATGATAAAAAAATGCCTAATGACATATACAGTGGAAAAAACATATTTGTAGCTTTTATAAAAATATTTTACTGTTAATCTTTATTTGTATGTATCATATTCCTACCTATAAGGAAGCATTATAGTTTCCTACTCTAATACTACAAATTTTTAAAAAGCCTTCAAATTCTAAATTGCCTCAATATAGCAATTTCTATAATATTGCTAAAGGAAGCACAGCAGTTCTGTCACTTGCATAGACATATGCTTTTGTATTTGGAGATGTTCAGGAAGGTGTCTTAACTTTGTGATAATTAATTGTGTCAGTTAATAAAGCATATATCAGTCCATGCAGAATGAAAGCCTTTTGAAAGGTCCTGGGTATTTCTGGATGTAAAACTAGCAAAAACTTGGGTTTCTAACAAAGTGGAACATAAATCCAACGGCGTGCTGTATCCCCAGGCTTGATGCTGTGGAATGAAATGTGTATAAGAACACCCAAAGCAGGAGCAGTGAAAGGAGAAACTGAGGACTTGGAAAGATAGTGATAATGTTTTAAAAGGTGGAATCTAATTTCTTTTCCAGTCTTTTGCCAAGTAAAAGAAATGTATGATGAGCACATTATTGGAATAATTTTTAAATTTAATTTTGGGGAACATCTGAAAAAGGGAAAGATAACAGCAGTATGGCAAAAGCAGAATACAGAAATAGAGATGAATGTGCTTTTGTTGCTGCTCTCGACCTTGAAACAGAAAACCCCCCACAGGCCTGTGGTTCGATGGAAAGAGTTTGGATTTGGAGTTGGAGTCTCTCTCGCCAGTTCTTAGCTGTATCGCTGCTTCCAACTGCTCAGTGATGATTCATCCTGCCTCCCTCTAGAGTTGTTGAGAGTCGAGTGAGCTGCACATCCACACCAGCCAGCTCAGTCTCGGAAACGAGGCAGTTGTTTAGCACAAGGCAGCTGGTGATTGGTGAGGGGTGGCCCAGCTTAGACAAAGGCAGCCCCAAACTGTACCATCAGGCTCTACAAGGAACTCATCTCAGAGAAGACTGAAGAGGAGCTAGTGAAGGATGCACAGAAGTTTAGCTTGAAATGAAGTGAGGCACAGTGGATGAACCGGTCCAAGGAACTGAAATCCAGGACGAGATGTGTCTCTACCATCTTGGAGGAACAAACCCCCAACCCCCTAGCAAGGAGAGTATGAAGAGCCTGGAATGTAAGGTGCAGGCCACAACCGCCAGCCGGGGTCGTCGCAGAAACCAGAAGACTCCCTTGTCCTCCTGAGACGGTTAGCGGCTGGTTACCACACCGAGGAAATAATGCTGCGTTTCGAGTAGCTTTTGATGTGTCTTGGTCGTCTATGAAGACAAGAAGCCGTTCACCCTTGGACAAGAGACCAGGAGGCCAGCGTCTCAGCCCTGCTGGGTGCACTGGAGCAAAGTCAAGAGTGGATGCCACACTGCAACCCCCACCACATCTCCTGATCTTTGGGGAGACTCTTAGAAGCTGGGGGTAGATGCAGTGGTAGGGCTCTTTCCTAAGCCTGTTCACTAGTTAATTAAAAAGGGGCAAAGGCACAGTGGCAATCACAATAGAATACCCTAGGAAGGCAGGTTTCCATTCATAAGAAAAAGTTTTAAAAAAAAGAGTTTAAGATGAAAAAAAAATTACATTTGTTTCCATTTACAATTTTATACTCAACACTATAGTTCCATGATTTGTTCCTTTGAGTTGAGTAACTCTCCAGCCCTTCTCTCAAGAGAGGCCCACGAGGGCCATGGTCCTGGCGTGTTTTCCAGATAATTGGAGTGTCCGTGAATATTCACCAGGAGTGAGGACAGACGTCTGCATCAACTCGATTTTGGGTCAGGTTCAGTTCCTAAAGTCAGGCCTGTGTCTAATCTTAGTAAATGCTAATTCTGGTCTAAAGAGGCCAAATCTTTGGAGAACAGAGTGGAATTTAGGCACTTCACTCTTCTGAGAAGAAGCCATGAAAGTCTGAAAGTGCCTACAAGTCACGTAACTCTTCATTTGTGGAGGTGGGGTAGTTATCTATCTTAAACAATAGAAATAAAAGTGCCAAGGAAAGAAATCTGTCCTCCAGATGACTCTCTGGCTATTGTTTGGACTTTGGATAAACTCAGGCTTTCTTGGTCAAAAGTGTACTTTATAGGCTGACCAGCAAAATTTTGACTTACAGGCTGCCCTGGAAGCTTAGTACTTCCAGATGCTCTTATAGCATTGTTCTGGAATAACAGCCAGAAAAATGGGAATTCGGACTCTGTCCTGGACCAACTAATGCTAAATAGACATAAGGTTCATAACTTCTGTTAAAAGAGCAGTTTCTGTTTAGAAGAACCTCTTGGGGCAAGCCCGAGTTAACCACATGGTTCAGTAATCGATCCTGTCTGTTTCCGGACACAGATGGGAACTGGGAGTGGGGGAGACCAAATAAACACTGTGGCATCCCATATCCGCAGTTTTTGATTGGAAACAAAAAGACCGTAAACCTAAAGAACTGGTTTTGCCCTCTTTGGGGTTAGAAGGTGGCACGTTGTTTTAGTTTCCTAGGTTGCTGAAAGCAAATAGCATGAAATGGTTTGCCTTGAACAATGGGAATTTATTAGCTTAGAGCTTGAGGCCAAGAAAATGTCCAAATCAAGGCATCATCAAGACGATGCTTTTCTTCCCGAAGACCAGCTGCCGGCGATCCTGGGCTCCTCGGCCACATGGCGAGGCCCATGGTGGCGTCTGCTGGGCTCTCCCTTCTCTTCTGGGTTTTGTTGCTTTCAGCTTCTTGCTTCCGTGGCTTTCTCTCTGTGGTCACTCTGTTTATAAAGGACTCCAGTGATAGGGTTAAGACCCATCCTGAATGAGGAGGGTCACACCTTAACAGAAGTAACTGCATCAGAAGACCTGCTTAATCCCACAGGAAGGGATTAACTTTAAGAATGTGTTTTTCTGAGGTTCATACAGCTTCAAACCAGCACACTAGGGACTGTTGGGCATGGGGCTTGTGAGAGTCATTTTAGACAAATAAGGCAACATCCTCCACTGAAACTAGCCTCTACCTTCCACTTCAGAGAAGGTGCAGAAAAGGTTGAGAAGAGGCTGGTGGGGAAAACTGAAGAAGTGTTTTCAGATGGGCCCTGCAGGGCTTTGGATGTGAAGGACTGCCGTATCTAAATCTAAAATTACATTAACTGGGACTCTGTGACAGGTGAATCACTCACATAGAATTCTGTTTTCTTTTTCCCTCCACTCCAAAAGTATGTTTCTCAAACTCTCTCTGGATGCCCGATCTGTATTCTTGAATCTTACTGGCTTAAAGCCCAGTGAAGACTGGCATTTGATGAGTCCAAATTTAAAAACACAGCTCTCCAGAGAGGTGGACCAGCCATCAGAGAAGAATGAGGTGTGCTCCAGGTATTTGTGGCCCTATGGCTTAAAGTTCTGAGCCATAAATTGTGCAAATCATCGAATGTGCCATCTAGAGCATCACAAGATGCCATCAGCTGTATACCACCGATGATGGGGAAAGCCTGCAACTGTTAAACATGGGCCAGATTACAGCTGTCGCTGATGCTTGGGGGTTTTTAGGCATGGGACTCTACCCCAGTTTTCTTTCTGCTCAAACATGCATTGGCAGAAGAAAATACAGGGTGGGCGGACCTGATGTTTTGATAGAGTTATATGGACATTCATTCACTCATCCCGTGTATGATCCAGAATATAGTCAGACTAAAAGAAATATATTTTAATATCAAATTGACCATGTCTTTTGACTTATTCAGGTTCTGCCCTGGGAACAAAATTATACTTTCTTTCTTCTACATGCATATTTATGTTCTCTCGTCCAAAGCGTGGTATGGAGAGCAAAATAGCAAAGTAATGAAGTGAAGTCAGTTCTGTCCTGGGAGGACAGCTTTTGGTGAGCCTGAGGACCCTCAGGGACTGGGATACCCTCCTAAGGGCTTAAGTTGCAGATAAGGAGTAGCTGACCAGGATCTGACCAAATAGGAACATTTCAGAAGGCTGAGGATAGTACTTCAGTCCAATGGTCTAGTACAGGCATTGGGGAACTTTTTCTGGAAAAGGGCAGATGGTAAATATTTTAGGTTTTGCTGGTCAAGAGTGGTGAGAACGCCACACACAGTCTGTCACAGCGACTCAGCTCTGCCACTGTAGCACAAAAGCAGCCATAGATGGTACATAAATGAATGCGTGTGGCTGTGTTCCAATAAATCTTTATTGATGGACACCAAATGTCATATAATTTTCAAGTGTTACAGTCTTTTTATCGTATTTTTTATTGTAGAATACTAACATAAATACATAGGAGTGATAACTTTCCAAGTGAAATTTAACAAATAGAGAACAAATTTCAAAGAATATTATAGTTACAGTTCCAGGTTTCAGTTATTTCCTTATTGTGAAATATAGCATATATAGGAAAAGGTGATAACTTTCAAATTACAATTTAACAAGTAACTTTAGAACAATTTCAAAGGATGTTATGTGTTACAGTACCACCATTTCAGTTCTTTCCTTCTAGCTATTCTACTACCCCAGCAACTAAGAAAAAGAAAATTATATAAAGATTCAATATTCATAATCCTTTGTTAAATTCCATCTTGTCTGTTGCTCCCCTTTCCTCTAGTTTAATCACTTTCCTGATCTTCAGGGATGTCTAGGCGCCACCCTAAGTTGTTCATGTTAAAATGTGGTGTCAACTTTATAAGAAAAGGGGGCACATCTAGTTGATGTTCTTGAAGAGGCTGTGGCCTCTGGTTTGGGGACTTAGCTGGCATAGGAGTTCTCTGAAGGATTTAAGTTTCTGAAGAATTAACTTAGTGAAACCTTTATAGAGTCTCAGATAGGGACCTGGATATTCTTTAAGGTTTTTGGGACTACTGTTGACTTAGTTTTGTCAGACTGTGGCCATTTGGCATATCTAGGTGAAGCTAGCATTGGAGTAACCTCCAGGACAGCCCCTTGACTCCATTTGAATTCTCTTAGCCACTGAAACCTTATTTTGTTGCCTTTCTTTTCCCCCTTTTAGTCAAAAAGGCATTCTCAATCCCTCGATGTCAGGGTCAGGCTCATTCCCAGAATCCATGTCCCACGTTGCCAGGAAGGCTCAGTCACATGGGGGATTCTGCTCCACATCAGGGGGAGAGTGATGAATTTATTTGCAGAGGTGTGCTTAGAGAGAGAAAGTCCACATTTGAGCAACAAAAGAGGTTCTCTGGAGGTGACTCCTAGGCCTAATTATAGGTGGGCTTAGCCTCCCCTTTACAACTGTAAGTTTCACCCGAGCAAGCCTCAAGATCAAGGGCTTGACTTACAAAGTAGGGGGTTCCTAAGTTCACATGGCATATGTTATGTCCATAATAACCTATCCATATCTCACATCATCATCACTTAGTTGTACAATCCTCATCACTCACCATTTTAAACAATTCTCATGACCCAAAACATCTTATAGTACCTGTCAACCCTTAATTATTTGTCCCTAGTGTTTGTGTAGTATTAATATGGTATTCCTATTAAATTATAGTCCCTAGTATGCAACAGGTAGATTTTTCCCACATACCCTTCTGTTGTCAACTCTCTGTGTTAGTGTCATACTTTAGAAGTATATCATGGAAGCCCCTGTCTATATTTATGATGCTGATCTCTGGGAAACATGCCTTTAAACAACCCCTTTCAATCCAATTCACCCTCAATACAGCTCTGATACTTAAAATCCCATTAACAAACAGTGGTCACTCCTATCTATTACCACACCTTTGAAATTACCATCATTAACATATCTGGACGTAGTAACTTATCATTCCTCCTCATTAGCTACTGTCTATCACTAGGTCCCTGATATTCTATATTATAAGACATTGATTTTACATTGTTCAGAGAGTTCGTAGAAGTGGTAACATACAATCTCTCCTTTTGTGTCTGACTATTTCACTCAGAATTATATCTTCAGGGTTCATCCATGTTGCCATATGTTTCAGGACCTTGTTTCTTTTTACTGCTGCATAGTATTCCATTGTGTGTATGTGCCACATTTTGTTTATCCACTCGTCTATTGAAAGACACTGGATTGTTTCCATCTCTTGGCAGTTGTGAACAATGATGCTATGAACATCAGTGTACAAATGTCTGTTCATGTCACTGCTTTTACATCTGCTGGGTATATACTGAGAAGTGGAATTGCCAAATCGTAGGGTAATTCAATATCCAGTTTTCTGAGAAACTGCCAAACTGTCTTCCACAGTGGCTGTATCATTATACATTCCCACCAGCAACGAATAAGTGTTCCAATTTCTCCTCATCCTCTCCAGCATTTATTGTTTCCTGTTTGTTTAATGACAGCTATTCTTATCTGTGTGAGATGGTATCTCATTGTGGTTTTGATTTGCAGTTCCCTAATAGCTAGTGAAGATGAATATTTTTTTCATGAGTTTTTCAGCCATTTGTATTTCCTCTTTGGAAAATACTGTTTCATATCTTTTGCCCATTTTATAATTGGGCTGTTGTTGAGTTGTAGGTTTCTTTATATGTGCAGGATATCAGTCTCTTATCAGATATATGGTTTCCAAATATTTTCTCCCATTGAGTTGGCTGCGTCTTCACCTTTTTTGACAGTTTTTTTGAGGCACAGAAGCATTTGATTTTGAGGCGTTCCTGTTTATCTGTTTTTTCTTTCGTTGCTTGTGCTTTGGGTATAAGGTCTAAGAAACTACTTTCTAATACTAGGTATTGAAGATGTTTCCCTTCCTTGTTTTCTAGGACTTTTATGTTACTTTCTCTTATATTGAGGTCTTTGATCCACTTGGAGTTAATTTTTGTATAGGGTGTGAAGTAGGGGTCCTTTTTAATTATTTTGGTTATGGTGATCCAGTTCTCCCAACCCCATTTGTTGAAGAGACTGTTCTGTCCCAGTTCAGTGGATTTGGGGGCCTTATTAAAAATCAGTCAACCGTATATTTGGGGGTCTAATTCTGAATTCTCAATTCGATTCCCATTGATTAATATGTCTATCTTTATGTCAATACCATGCTGTTTTGACCACTGTAGCTTTACGGTAGACTTCAGAGTCTGGAAGTGTAAGTCTTCCCACTTTGTTCTTTTTTAAGGGGTTTTTGGCAATTCGAGGCCCCTTTCCCTTCCAAATAAATGTAACTAGCTTCTCCAAGTCTGCCAAGTAGGTTGTTGGAATTTTGATTGGAATTGCATTGAATCTGTAGATCAGTTTGGGTAGAATTGACATCTTTACGATGTTTAGCCTTCCTGTCTGTGAGCACGGAATATCTTTCTGTCTATATAGGTTCTTTTTTATTTCTTCTAGTAAAGTTTTGTAATTTTCTGTGTAGAAATTTTTTATGTCCTTGATTAAGTTTATTCCTAGGTACTTGATGTTTTAGCTGCTATTGTGAATGGATTTTTTTTTATTGCCTCTTCTTTTAGGTCATTACTAGTAGATAGGAACATTATTGACTTATGTGCATTAATCTTGTATCCCACCACTGTGCTGAATTTATTAGCTCAGGTAGCTTTGTCATGGACTTGTCAGGATTTTCCAAATATAAGATCATATCATCTGCAAATAATGACAGTTGTACTTCTTCCTTTCCAATTTGGATACATTTTATTTGGCAAATTGTTTTGGTGAAGTGCTGTGGCTATAACTTCTAGCACAGTGTTGAATAATAGAGGTGACCGTGGGCATCCTTGTCCCATTCCCAATCTTAGGGGAAGGCTTTCAGCCTCTCACCATTGAGTACTACGCTGTCTGTGGGTTTTCCATATATGCACTTTATCATATTGAGAAAGTTGCCCTCAATTCCTACCTTTTGAAGTGTTTTTATCGAAAAGGGATGTTGAATATTGTTAGATGCTTTTTCAGCATCTATCGAGATGATCATTTGATTTTTCCCTTTCGATTTGTTAATGTATGGAATGACATTAATTGAGTTTCTTATGTTGAACCAACTTTGCATGCCAGGAATGAACCCCACTTGGTTGTGTGTATAATTCTTTTAGTGTGCCTTTGGTTTCGATTTGCAAGTATTTTGTTTAGAATTTTTGCTTCTGTATTTGTTAGGGAGATTAGCCTGTAGTCTTCCTTTTTTGTAGTATTTTTATCTGGTTTTGGTATCGGAGTGATATTAACTTCATGAAATGAATTAGGTAGAGTTCCTTTTCTTCAATTTTTTGAAAGAGTTTGAGCAGGAATCGTGTCATTTCTTTTTGGAAAGTTTGGTAAAATTCCTCTGTGAAGCCATCTGGCCCTGGGCTTTTATTTGTAGGTAGATTTTTGATGACTGATTGGATCTCTTTCCTTGTGATTGGTTTGTTGAGGTCTTCTTTTTCTTCTTGGGGCCGTCTAGGTTGTTCATGTGTTTCCAGGAAATTGTCTATTTCTTCTAAATTGTCTTTTGATTTTTTTGAACATTCTTTTGAATTTTTTTCCAACCATTTAAAAATATAAAAATCCTGCTTAGCTTATGGGTCATGGCAAAACAGGTGGTGGGTGGCATGGTAGAGGCTTGCACCAGAACACAAGGCAATGTATTGGTTCCTTCATCGAGAAAAATCCTGCTGTGAAAAAAAAATATTTCAGCGAAACTGAAGAATGTGCTTAGGGAGTCATTCAGTTTGCGTTATAAGTCATCTACTTATTTGTCATAGACGCATTAAATGAGGGTCCACCCTTGGATTACCACTGCTGAAGTCTCCCCAAGGGTACACCACATGGTGCGTTTGCATTTTCCTTTTCCCTGTCTTCTCTGTCTTTCCTTCCCAGCACACATTTCCTGTGTGCCTATTTCTGTCCCTTTTGCTTGTGTTGAAAAGCTTTTGTCAAATGTCTGGTCATTTTTTGATCATGTGTTTATGTTTAAGGATGGAGCATTAAGAAATTGACCAGAAGTCCTAAATTTGTTTACATTTACTCTTTGTTGATCACATCATAAAATCCAAGATGAATTAAAAAAAAAAATAACAGGTGAGAAGCTGGATTTGGCTTATGAGCTGCAGTTTGCCAACTGCTGATCTAGTAATAGAAAGACCTAGAACTTGGGGAAAATGATATCATACATCAGTTTCTCCTTTCTGTAATGAGATGCCATCAAGCCCCACCTTTTGGGAATGTTACACAAATAAAATTGGACATTGTGTGATGTACAAATGTCAGGTATTTTTTATTCTTACGCATTGAAGAAGCGATACTTTCAGCCAACTTTCTGCTGAGTTTTTTTTTTTTTTTTTTTTTTTTAAGTAGAATGCTGGAGCTGCTGCTTCTAAATAATGAAGAGCTGAGGGTTTTCTCAGGATATTACAGGAATAAGAGTGATGTCACTCCAGTTCGGTCTATATATTTCCTTGCTGTCTTCTGCTTTGTATTCCTGCCAGCCCTGTTGCCTTTCACAGCTTCGTTTTGCCTTGTGTCAGTCAGTTCTGTAAGCCGTTGCATTGGATTTGGCAGAGAGATGAAATGAGATGTGCATTGCACAGGGCAGAGGCACTTTTCCTAGGGTTGTTGGAGGCTAGATGCCTCAGAAGTGAAATTCTTGATTACACTGAATATTTTATTACACCGTTTATTTACGAAACACTGCTCATAGTGTTATTTGCAGGTGGAAGCAATGTGTTAACATCTTAGTAACTGAGAATAGTGAACTGTTTACTCTTGCATTCTCTTGATTCATTTGAAAACAGTATTGCCCTCAAATGTAAAATGCATTAATGTGCTTTCAGGTTTCCATTGAAACATCTGTCATTTGCTCTATTTTAAAACTTTAGGTGGAAAAGCCTTGCGGTGGTGGTCAAGATTTACTTCTTTATCCAGCTAAGAGAAAGCAGCTTTTGAAAAGTGAACTGGACAATGAAAACATGCAGCCATCACCGCTGTCTCCTCCAAAACAAAAGCCAGCATTAAAGGAGTGCCCAGGAGTCGTGCCAGGAGACTTTAAAGAGAAAGTTGCAGAGCTGCTGTGGAAATACTCAAGCGGCCTTTGGGCCAGTGCGCTCCCGGATGCGTTTGAGGACATGTACAAAGTGAAATTCCCCAAGGAAACCTTGAAAAATCTCGCCTCGCTTTCTGATGTATGCACTGTAGACTACATTTCTGGAAATCCTCAGAAGGCCATTCTCTATGCTAAACTTCCATTGCCGACTGACAAAATCCTCAGTGACTCAGGGCAGGCACATGGCGACTACGATATCGAGTCCATGATTGAACAAGAGTACCTGCAGATGGAAGAAAGCCTCACTGAAAGCACCGATGTCCTTATGGAGGACATCACGGTCCCTCCACTCACCATTCCGACCGAGGCGTCCCCATCTGTACTGGTGGTGGAACTGAGCAACACAAATGAAGTGGTTATCAGGCAAGTTTTATTTTCAGATTCTTGAGGATGCTTGGGTACCATCATCATCAGTCCACTGATTTTTACAGCAGTGCTGGGGCTGGAAGAAAGAATAATATTTCCTTAGTTCTATCGATTTAGTTATATAAAGCATCATTATATAGCATATGATCTTAATATCTGTTAAATGCTCAAAATGTACAGCTAATCTTGGGGAAAAAAGTGATTACTAACAGTTTCGAGAATTGGAATGAAAACATGGTTTAACCTTGAAAAATTATCAATGCCAAAAGCATAGTGATAACTGTGTATGTCAGAAGCAAACCTAGTCCATGGAAAACAGCAAGTCCTGCATGCACTCGGCAAAAGCGTTTCATCTGGGACGGGGTAGCATTTCCTGAAAATCAAAATAGCTAAGCACTGCCTTCCTAGTATATGCGTCGGATTCACCCTGGGGCCCAGAGGTGCTCAGGTGACTGGAGCCTTTGGGGATCACTGCCTGGGGGAGGAGTCGCTGCTTAGGTGGCTTTATGACGACCAGAATTAGGACAAACAGAGGGGCTCTGGGTGCGTGACGTGGGCTTTTGAAGAAATCATAAAATATACCTGAAGGGGTATAATTTGCAACTTCCGACTCAGGCCGCAGGATGGGAATCTGTGTAGCTGGATCTCTGGGCAGGAAGAGGCAGAAGCAGAACAGAATCTGGGCTCCTTCACCCAGAATACCCCCGTGGTTTGGGCATCGCTCCCCAGAGACTGGTCGCTGTGAGCTGGGAAGGCCCAAAGAAGGACCCTGAAGAACACTCAGAGGCCTTCAGTGAAAGGAGAGATTAAAAAAGTATTCAGCCTCTTCCATTTGAACAGACTGAGTGTGAGGACATGAAGGTAGTATCTGGTGATGTTGGAACTGGAAGAGCCTGTGGGAGCTTGAGGGCAGGCTTGGTCTGCACCGGGGTAGTGGATGTATAAAGCTGAGGGTCGCTGGGGTGAGGGGTCCCGTCATGTTTCGCTGGCATATGGAGGTGAAGGAAGGATGTTGAGGGCACATTGCTGGCTTTACCGTTTGGCCTGGTAAGGAAGACCTGCCTCTGCCCCCTTGTCAAGGTCCTTTGTATCTGTTGCCAGTACTCCTTGGTGCCATTGTCAGAAACCAAACACCCAGCACTGGGCTGGGTCCATCGTGTAATTTCTGAAGTTGTCACCAAGGACCGCAGGAGTCTGAGTCAGTTCTCTGACTTCAGTGGAGGGTCCTGACCCATTCTAGGATCGCCAGTGTGGATTTGAATCCTGGAGCCAGCCTTCTGCGTATACCTTGAGCAGGTGGAGGCCCCAGTGAACGTGGTGGGCGTGCCTGCTGGGTCGTTGGCATGAAGTTGTTAGCTTTTCCCCAGAGACTCGGCAGAGCAGGCTGAGCTCCATCCCATCCCCACGTTCTCTCCTGGCAGGCACTGAGTTCCAGAAGCCGTGCCTCTGGCTCACGGGGGACCCAGAAGGGTGCTTGGCAGCACTCTCAGGTCTGGTGTCTGGGGAATCCCTTGCCTCCAGTTTCAGATGTTAGCTTGGTAAAACTCTGCATCTGTGACATTCCTGAATCTGCCTATACTTCCTTTGCTCCCTTGCTTAGGGTGAGTTGGGACAACGTCTGGCCTTGTCCTTGCCACTACCCTCTATCACACCAACTGCAGCGCTGTCCCCGGACCCCCACCCCAGCTGTGGGGCCCCCTCCTCTGCCTGCTGCTGCGGGGAGCAGATGCTGCCTGCAGGCCCAGGCTGCCCTCCCTGCCTTCCTCCTCCCGGCCAGAGCCTGGGCCGGGCAGGCTGCCATAGGCACCGCAGCCAGGGCCTCGGCAGCTGGGCTCCCAGGGCTGGCAAGGGAGTGGAGAGGGAGCCCTGAACCCCATGTCCCAGGAGCTGAGCCCTGGGGCAGCTTGCAGACCTCCCAGGAGACCCCCGAGCCAAGGGCAGCCGTGTTCCGGCAGGCCACAGTGTTGGGGGGCCCCTGTGGATCTGAGTGAGAGAACAGCAGAGCTTCTGCAGGCCTTTCTGGAGTGAATAATACATATGTAACGTTTGGTTTTAAAAGAGCCATTGCAAAAAAAAGCATCCATTCCATTTTTGGAGGACTTTTAGAAGTCTTTAGAGCTCTTTTTTTCCTAGTGGACAGTGGACCAGGGTGACCGTGGTCTCTTCTGCCCTGCTGATGGCTACCAAGAGCCCATGGACACTGTTCAATGAATAGTTCCCCTGAAGCCACCTTGGGCCCCTGGCAGCCCTGGGTGAAAACCAGAAGGGCAGAACAGTCTCCCCCGTCTTCCGGGGCAGGTGCCCTTTAGCCAGGAAGCTCCGCCCTGGGGCCCGAGGCCGCCCGCTCCTGGGGCCGAGGCTTGACCTGCCGCTTCCGGCCTGGAAGGAGGCCCTGGGTGGAATTGCCTCGAGGGCCAAAGAGCAGCCTGTTTGTGGCAGGGAGGACAGTACTACACTGGGAGAGCGCCAGCTGGGGCGAGGCGTGGGCAGTGGTCAATGGCAGACAGCTGCAGAGGGGGAGTAAGGGCGTATCCTGGGGGGAAATGCTTCTCAGAAAACTTCATGCAATTTTAGAGACATTTGGCTAGAATATAAGTTCTCTCTTTTAAGGCTATCAGAACTCAACGTTTGGTTGACATTTGTTCCTTGAGTTGGGGAAGGGGGTCACTGGTTGTGTTTAATGTGTTTAAGACTTTGTTTTTTCTCTAGTAAAATCTCATTGCCTTTCGGAACTTGAGCCTTATTCAGACCCAGCCTTAGTTCAGGGAAGACCCTCTATTAGATCTTCTGTATTCTCAGTAACATACAAAGATTTCCAGCAGCCTTGCTCAAAATCCCAGCCCAACCCTTGTTAAATGCCCTCCAGTGGTGCTTGCTTTCCCACCGCATCTTCCTCTCATCCTGTTCCTTGAGTCCTTTCTCAGCCCAGGCTCCCTGAAGCCCAGGGACCACTGCCTGGCACATCCTCCAGTTCTCTGGCTTGTTCTCAAGCATCTGCTTTACTGTGTGGTGTTTCACATCATCTCCACAAAACTGTGTCTTCTTTATCAAGAGATAAATGTTTGATGGGTGGATAAATGGACAGATGATGGATGGATGGATGGATGCTTAGGTAGATAGATGGAAGGAAAGGAGGGATGAAGTGAGGGAGGGAGGGGGAAGGAGAGAAGGAGGGGCAAAATGTTAAAAATTGGTGGATCTCGGTATCTGGGTTGGGGGTATGTTGGAGTTCTCTGTATGGGTTTTGTATCATTTGTGCAGCTGTCTTTAAGTATGAAATTATTTCTAAGTATAAAGTTTAAAAAAGAGAGAGATAAATGTTTATAGAGGACAGATGTCCCCCCTGTTGATGTAAGCAAGTCTAAGGCTGGCGCCAAAGATGAAGATGGCAGCCAATGGCATCCCCTTACTGAGCCCTGATAGTTTTCCTCCTCGGGATTGCTTCACTGGTGTTCTCTCCCCTTAACCGCTTCAGGTACGTAGGCAAGGACTACTCTGCTGCCCAGGAGCTCATGGAGGACGAGATGAAGGACTACTACAGTAAGAGCCCGAGGGAGACCCCAGTCCAGGCCGTGCACGTCGGGCAGCTGCTGGCCGTCCATGCCGACGAGGACGCCTGGCTGCGGGCACAGATCGTCTCCGTCGACGACAACAAGATGAAGGCAAGCCCTGCTCACTTTCTCGCAGCGGGGTCAAGCAGACACCGCACTGCTTTTCAAACGTAAACGAATACTTGTAATATTCTGTGTCCTTGCTCACTGCATTTAGTTTTCTCCAAAAGTAGAAAAAGAATATCCGTGTCAACTTCTAAGTCAGTGCTAGGCTTATTCTCTCAGAGTTTAGTTAAAAATAAAAAAATTCTTCATGTGGATCCACAACCCATGACCGAATCAGGAAGAGGCATTTCTTCCCGTTCTGGAAGACGTGATAGACACACTGGTCAGAACTCGGTGAGCTTCTTATTGAGGTCAGTACATTGGAGTGAGGGAGCCATACAGCTTACAGGGTGACATTCTCCCCACTTGCCACAGCCCACAGAGGACATCCCAAATTAGGACTCAGCTCCTTCTCCAAGAGCTGCGGCACATTCCGCCCCCTCAGTCCTCTTGGGAAGGTCAGTGTGCTCTTTCCCCGCTTCTTCCATGAGTGGACTCCCCGACACCCAGATGTGGCCACCTTCCTGCGGTCAGCTCCTGCTCCTTCATCCCTTCTTCCCCTCAACTCAGAGCGGGCACAGAGGCTCTCCCACCCTCACAGCAGGGCTTCCCTGGGACCAGTGGCCTTAGGGCCTCGAAGCTCCCCATGTAACTCCGCAGGAGGTTCGCACTAACCCTCTCTGCCATGCCGCCACTGGACCAGCGTGGTGCTTTTCCAGTAGACGTTCAGAGCTGATCTGCTTTCAGATGCCACTTCACGGGCAGTGCGGTTACCTGGGCACAGAGTGCCCGGCCCTTGTATCGCTGCTGTTGTTCGCTTTACTTATCCGTCCATAAGCTGTCGTCATCCAACACATTGGGCTGCTGTTATTTTGAATAAAATGATGTCTGTTAGATCAGTTAAGAGTAAGGAAAATGAAAGATTTTATTTTACCTTCATTTATTGCTTCCCGAACATTCCTCCTGTCTTTATGTAGATCTGAGCTTCTGGCCCGGATCGTTCACCTTCCCTCTGAAGAGATTCTTGTAGCATTTCCTGCAGGCCGGGCTCCCGGCGTGTCCCCCGTCTTTAACGGGTCTCTTCTTCCTTTGTTGGTGGAAGCCAAGTGCTTATTTGGAAGGTACCTTTTTGGATAATGAGCCAGTTCCTGAATCTTTACTGCCACCCTTTCAGGGCTGCTTTTTGGAAAATCTGTGAGGAGAAGGCTCTTTTCTTTCCTAAGATGTTTCCCCTCACCCAAAGGGACATCTGCCCTAAGAGTTTGGCGTGTTTCCATCCTCACTGATGTATAGGAAGACACAGTCTCTGAGGGAGATGTGTCTAGGGATCTTCAGGTTGTCTCCACATTTTGCATGCAGGGAAATACACTTCTGTTTCCATGGCCTCCATTCCATAAAGCAAAACCCTCGTCCACGTGGCAGTGTCAGCCCCTGACCGCTCGTCCCAAGTGTGCCACTGAGCGCAAATTACCAGTTTGAACCTGGGCTTAGGTCCAGCAGTCACCATCACCGGACCCCAACTGCAGTCATGACTCAGGCGAGCCGGGAAGGGACGCTCGCTTTTCCTCCCCGGTTTGTTCGATGGGGGAGGCCCTGAGGCAAGCGCGCCCCAAGCACCCCACCCTGCACCCTTTGCCACTCACAAAGAAATTTCAGAAACAACTCAGCCACATTCACAGAAATGCACTTTTTGAGCAATTTGACATGACCTTAAAAATCTGAAAACTGGAAAATAGTTTGGCAGCTTCTTTTAAAGTTAAATACCATGTGGCCCCTAAGTATTTAACTCTAGAGAAATGAGCATTTATATCCACAAAAAGATTTGGACTCATGTCTGTAGCAGCTTTGTTAGTAATGATCCCAAACTGGAAACAACATGGTGGATGTATAAACAAACTTTGGTTTATCCATATCATGGAATACTATTCAGCAATAAGAAAGAGCTGGCTACTAATATACACCATCAAATGGATGAATTTTGCAGACTTTATGCTGAGCATAAGAAGCCAAACATCAAAGAGTAATACTGAGTGATTCCATTTAAATGACACTTAAGAACAGGTAGCATTTCATCTCAGGGATAGAATGAGACCAGCGGTTGCTGGGACAGGAGGCAGAGGGGGTTCATTGGGGAGGGGCAAAAGGGAACTTTGGGGGAGGGTGGGAAAGGTCTATGTTTCGATTACAGTGGGGATTGTGTGGCTGTATACATTTGTCAGAACTCATCTTACTGTGTCCTTTCATGGGTGGTTTTTAGTCTTTGTAAATTACATTCCAGTAAAGTTGGAAAAAAGCTGAGGACCAAGCTTGTTTCTGGCCCCCTGGCCCCCAGGGGATCCAGGGCTTGTGGACAGCGGCTGGGGCGCTGGGCCTGCCACCTGGACTTGCTCTGTCCTAGGGCAGGTCCCTCCGTCCCTCTGCACCTACAGAGGCAAGGGGTTAGACCAGGTGATCAGGATCTGGCGTCTCCTTCCCCAGGGACATCACGTGGTTGAAAACTCCCCAATCGAGAGGCCTCACCTTCACCGGACCCTCCTCGGGGAAAGAAAACCACAGAGGGGTCCACCTTCAAGCTCAACCTAGAGTTGAAAAAAATGGAGCCAAAGTGCTCCTGAGGTTTGCTTTGTAGTACGACGTAGATGGGAATTGTTTCTTGGAGAAATCCCTTCCCCAGGTGAATCCTGGTGGTTGATGGGGTCAGGCCCACTCCCAGAGGAGGCTGGCAGAGACCAAATGCTGGGAACCTTGAGGGAGGCCTAAAGTCAGACCACCCAACAGTGGGAGGGCAGGACCCCAGAAGAGGGTCGCTGGGGCAGGAGCAGTAGCTTGTCTCAGAAGGGCTGGGGCCCGGTCAGGGCAGCCCCGTCACTGCACTCTGCGCTGTGAGAAACCTGATGGCTTCTAGTTGATAGGGGGTGACTCTTCCCAAACAGTCCCAGATAAATTTCTGCCTACTTCCTCTTTCTCTCCCCTGGTCCTCAGGAAGCTCATCAAAACTTAAGGTGTATTAAAGCATAGGGATGGCTTAGGAAGAGGAGAATTGTACAGAAATCTTAGGGACACAATAACGTGCAGCAGACATTCCCCAAGGATGTCCCCCAGGCGGAACTCGTGGGGCGTCCCCCAGCCTCACTTCTCTCCCCCACTCTGCTTTGGGGGTTGGAGCTCTGGAGTCAGACAGACCTGGGTTCAAATCCCAGCTTGGCTGTTTTCAGCCTTGTGATCTCAGGAAAGTTATTTAATTTCTCTGATTCCTTATCTGTAAAATCAGAGACTGGCATCTCGGTGGTTAGCACCTTCCCTGCCACACTTTTCATTCGTTAGTTCAGTGTCCTGAGGTAGGGACAAGACAGAACAGATCCTGTTCTCGAGAAGCGCGTGTTCTAGAGGGACAGACAATCAACCAGGATGCAATAAGTAAACATGACATTCTGGGCACACCAAGGACTAACCAAGTGCTGCAGTCTGGTCCCCTTTGGGTGTTTTAGGGGATCTGTCTGGTAGCTGCCTGGGGAGTGGATGGGAGGAGGGCAGGGAAGGAAAGTGAGACCAGCCAGCTGGCTGCTGCGGTCGCCAGCTACCTTGTAACCTGACTTTGGGTGATGCTGAGGAGGTGGAGGCAGTGGGGCTGGTTCAGGGCTCTTCTGGAGGCAGAACTCACAGGACGCTCACTCTCTGGGGGTGGGGCAAGCAAAGAGCAGCCTTGAGAGCTGCCGGGCTTGGTACCTGAGCAGCCGGTAGACCGTGGTGCCATTTGCTGAATAGCTATGGGGGAGAATCAAGAATTGGGAAGGATCTGTTTGTTTTAAGTCCATGTGGGTGGGTTTGGGGCCCAGGGAGGAGTCTGGGCTGGAGGTAGCTTGGGAGGTGCTTTTAGACTCCCAGGACTAGGAAGAGCACCTGGGGAGAGCGTGTGGAGAGCGGAGAGTGAGGGAGGTGTCCCAGCAGCCAGAAGACAGCGTCCCTCGAGGAGGGAGCAGACAGCGGGTCCTTGCAGCAGCTTACCGTCTTATACAGTGGTGAGCTCTTGAGACAGCCGTCATCATCCAGGCAGCTTTCCTGGCTGTGATCTTGCTCCCCACATTCCCCCTTTGTTTGGAGACACCCCAGCTACCCAGCAATGGTCTTGTTCTCTTGAACTCTGTGATGCATGGCCGCAGTTACCCACTCCCTCCTGCTTCCCACTTGTTAGATCCTCGGTGAGCTCCAGAAACGGGAAGGGCCCAGGGTGGCATCCGTCTGGCCTGACATCCCGGGGGTGACAGTGGGCGAGACAAAGGTGGTGCAGTGAGACCTGTGGCCACTGGAGGGTGCCAGAGGACCGGGAATGCAGTGCCCTCGGGGCAGCGGAGCGCCACCTGCAGCCCTGTGCAGCCGCGTCACCAGGTGCAGCTGCCACGCAGACACGTGGTGTCGCGATCACGGAAAGAAAAGGAGCCACCAACATTACAGGAACCCCTTGGGGGCTCCCGCACACTTGACACTGGGAGTACGCTCTGAATCTCCCAGGAGTCCTGGCCGCACGTCGTGTGTCCTGTCGTCAGGCCACGCGGCCCTTTCTGGGACTGGGAAGAGCAGAATCGAGTCGCAGGTGGTGGGAGCCATCAGGGGAAGCAAAAGCTCCCTGGGTCCCTGGGGCCCCCGAGAAGGCTCTGGGATGGAGAGAGAGGCCTTCCCTTAAGCGGCCGGCGGCCTGCTGTGGGGACACAGTGAGGGATCCAGGTCGCGGGAGCACCGAGTCACGATGTGGCTGTGGAGAAACCCCCTGGGCCCAGGGCCCCTCAGACGCTCAGTGGTGGCCCGGCCCTGTTCAGGGAACAGCCAGGCACTCTCTGCCTCTTCTTTGCTTCTTAAATCCTCATAGAATCTTTGTTTTATATGTTTAGAACCAGAACCTAGGGATGACAAAGCTGATCTGGGGACTTTGTTTTCCTGCAGAAAGTAACAGGGACCCTCCTCCGTGGTAGTTGCGGTCCGTGCAGGCTGTGGTGACACGAGCCCGGGATGCAGCAGGTGTGGTGGTCACTCTGTAACCGTCGTCTGTTTCCATTGGAGAAGCTAATTTTCTAAGTTTTCATTGCTTTCCCTGAGATTCTTAGTTATCATTTTAAGCACACAGCTTAATGTTTCTGAATTTTACTTTTCTCACACAAAAAATAATAAAATGAAAAAGGCTCTGAGTTTATATAGCTCTTTGAGCTGAAAGGCTTTGTGAATACTTTCAACCATATCCAGGTTCTTGACTATCCGGGCTGACAACAGGATAGTCTGCGACAACAGGACAGTCTGCGAACACAGACCCCTGGACAGCGGATTTTGACCCCTTTGATGAGATGGAGAAAGCTCAGAACCAGTGTTCTAGTTTGCTAATGCTGCCAGAATGCAAAACACCAGAGATGGATTGGCTTTTATAAAAGGGAGTTTATTTGGTTACACAGTTCCAGTCTTAAGGCCACAGAGTGTCCAAAATGTCATCAGCAATCAGATGCCTTCACTGGAGGATGGCCAATGGTGTCTGGAAAACCTCTGTTAGCTGGGAAGGCACATTGGCTGGCATCTGCTCCAAGTTCTGGTTTCAAAATGGCTTTCTCCCAGGACATTCCTCTCTCTAGGCTGCAGTTCCTCAAAAATGTCACTCTTGGTTGCACTTGGGATATTTGTCCTCTCTCAGCTTCTCTGGAGCAAGAGTCTGCTTTCAACAGCCATCTTCAAACTGTCTCTCATCTGCAGCTCCTGTGCTTTCTTCAAAGTGTCCCTCTTGGCTGTAGCTCCTCTTCAAAACATCACTCACAGCTGCACTGAGTTCCCTCTGCCCGTCTGCTCATTTATATGGCTCCACTGATCAAGGCCCACCCTTAATGGGTTGGGTCACGCCTCCATGGAAATATCTCATCAGAGTTATCACCTATAGTTGAGTGGGGCACATCTCCGTGGAAACACTCAAAGAATTCCAATCTAATCAACACTAAAATGTCTGCCCCACAAGCTTGCACCAAAGAATATGGCTTTTTCTGGGGGATACAATACATTCAAACCGGCACACCCAGCTTCCCACCCCCACCGAAGCAGGAGCCCTGAGTGCTACAGTGTCGGGGTCCCCGTGTCCCACCATGTCGTCATCGTTGCTGTCAACAGCGCCCGGTCCCAGAAAGTGCGGGAGCCAGATCAGGCCATCTCAAATGCTGCTTAGGGGGACTGGAACCAGCTGAAACCGCCAGAGCGGTGCCCCTCTAGAAACAAAGACTGCCGGCAGGGGAAGGGGGCATTGCAGTGGTCAAGAAAAAACCAGCGTTGCGGGCCTTCTGATGTTAACAAAAGGGTGCCACCATCAGGGCTGGCAGGACCCAGCTGGTGGGCCGGGTCAAAACTGGCATCAGGAGGCATCAGAGCAGCCCAGCCTCGCCCTTGTTCTCCCCTGGGGCAGAGGGCACAGGAGCGGAGGGGCCTGAGGTCAGGAGCCAGCGCGTCTCCAGGCAGCTGTGGTGCTGCACGCTTGGCAGCCGTGATCCTACTCCACATGCTGATCATGGAATCAAATGGAGCCAGTGAAAAGTATTAAATGATGTTTTAAGAAGTGAGAATAAAAAACTTAATTTGAAGCTAAACATTGTTTCTTTTCTTATCATTAGGTGTGCTATGTTGACTATGGATTCAGTGAATATGTTGAAAAGAGCAAAGCCTACAAATTGAACCCCAAGTTCTGTTCACTCTCATTCCAAGCTACGAAGTGTAAACTGGCAGGTAAGCGGGATTTGTTTAGAAGCTTTCTCCATCGTGAGAGGTTGTTAGCCTTGTGCTTCAGGGGGGTTGAATCCTTCAGTGGTTCAGGTATCTCAAGGTGGAGTGTTATTTCTTGAAAGGGTGAATAAATTCACGTCTGATGTGGTCTTTATGAATCGTGATCGCCGTCCTGGCCACCTGCAACATTCTTTGTGCTCACCACCCTGGAGACACTGATGGAGGCCGGGGCCCCTGATTTCATGGAGTGAGGTTGTTCTCGGCTCCTTGCCCACTGGCACGGCCCACAGGTGAGCCTCACGAGGAGCACACCCTCCTGCGCCCAGGCACAAGCCCAGCTCACCCTTCTTCTCCTCCCTCCTCGAGGAAGTGTGGAGGGATGAGCACCTGTGGAGGTAGCGTTGGAGGGGTGTCCTTCACGCGGGGCGCCGTGGATGTGCTCCTTATAGGAAAGGGCGTCAGGAGGTGCACTGTGCCAGGGGAGCCTGAGGTCAGCTGAGAAAGTGACCCTAATTCTTTCGTGAAAATCCGCTAGGGAGGGAATACCTCCTTCCCGCCGGCCTGAGGCCTTACCCTGATGGTGGAGGAACTGGGTTTGACTCTCCTGGGAGCTAAATCCCAAGAAATTTCAAAAGCCTGATAAAAAGGCATGGGAGTTGGCTTTGAAAGAGCGTATGGAGAGCACAGGACGAAACTCAGGATGCTGCAGCGAGAAAGCTGGGAAGGTACATGTCTGGAGAAGAGAATAAAAGAATCTGGTTTTAACCAGTTTAATAGATTCATTTAGATTTGTCGTGTGTGTGCGCGTGCACATGTGTGTATGTGTATATTACATGAAATTAAAGTTTTCAAAGAATTTGGAAGAGTGAACTTCAGTAAAATTCATTTAATAGTTGTGTTATGTTAAACATCTTACTATCTTTCTTTGATAAATCCAAAGGTTCTGGGGTATCTTCAGGATCATCATTGAATATTGAAAAAAAGAGAGAAAGAAAATTTGGTCGTCTCAATTTCTAATACATACATGTTCATTTTATAAGAAAAAACTTCATGGATTTAATAAGAAAGGGAAAAAAAGTCAAGGGTAGAGATTTTAGGGAGAAAATTACAAGTATATGACTGACAGCTATAGTTGATTGATGGCTTTGTATATGTTTAATTTCTTGTTTTGATTGTGTGTATGTATATGAGGAGAAGAATGCTTCTCCAAAAGTTGATCATCAACTTTTCTACCTGTTTTAGGGTTGCCTGTCTTAGTGCAATCAAGCAAAGGGGCATTCAAATTATATGTTTTAAAACCTAAGGACAGGTGATCTGAAGAAGACAGGAAAACAAAGCTTCCATTTAAAATTGAGAAATTTTGTCGTAGATTCTTAATTGTCCTAAGTAGTCAATGCAGATGCAGCCTGCCTATTTAAAATGGATTTTGCTAATTCATTAAAACTTAAAATTCCCAATACTTTTCAGGGTTGGAAGCTCTAAGTGATGATCCTGATTTGGTGAAGGTGGTTGAGTCTTTAACTTGTGGAAAGATCTTTGCAGTGGAAATACTTGAAAAAGCCGACATCCCACTGGTGGTTCTGTACGATACCTCTGGAGACGATGACATCAACATCAACACCACCTGCCTGAAGGCCGTATGTGACAAGTCGCTGGAGGTTCATCTCCAGGTACCTCGTGAAGACTGGCCATCGTGTGAAGAAAGTTCTCTGAAAAGAATGTTGCCAATTTCAGCCTAGCAGTTGAGCAAACAGTGTGTTAACTGAACAAATAGATATATCATATTGGGTTTAGGTTATCACCATATTTAAAGTAAATTCTGAATTTGAAAGACATGGAGATTACAAAACTCCATATTTTCCAAATCAGTTTTCTTTTATGCTCACTGTAGCTGATGAGAAAACACATGTGAAGGAAAAAAATCTCATGAGTAGTAACTCCAGACATAAAATACTTGGAAATTAAAATGTATCTAGAAATTTTTGAAACTTAGACATGTCAAAAACATGTGAATAGATGGAAAAACATAACCTTGTTCTCAGACTGGAAGGCTCAACATTTTAAATTGCGGATTCTCCCCCAAATTAATCTGTTCGTTTAAATGTGATCACAAATCCCAGCAGAATTATTTTAAAATCTAATAAAATGATGCTGAAATTATTTTGAAAGAATAAAATAAATATGCAAAGGTCATTGAAAAACTTTTGAATGAGTAAGTCTTGAGAAGAGACCAGCTTTATTAGAAGTTAAAGTGCAGTGGAACCTCATTTTTCATGGACTCAACACAGGTGAATTCAGGTATATGCTACTGGCAATTGAAAAAAAAAGAATTAGCATACTTAAAAGTTATTTCTGTGATTAATTTTGTTTACTTATTGTTGATACAATGTTTATTTGCATTATTCATTTAAAAATGTGTGATAGGTATGTTCATATTAAGAAATCCTTATGAAAAATGGGGTTTGTATTATGTGTGATTTATAACTTAACACATAGGGTCTTGGAACACATTGGTTGCATAAAATGAGGTCCTACTGTATATCATAAAGCCTCAGTAATTAAAATAGTATGGAAGAGGACTAGGAATAGTAAAAGATATTAATGAAATAGAATAAAGACTTTAGGAATAGGTCTCAAATACATATATAAGATATAATAGTATATGATGGTGAAATAACGAATCAGTAGGGAAAGCAAGGATTATTCAACAAATAATATTGGAACAGCCGGCAAGCCATGTAGGAAAAAAAAGTCACTGTTTTTACCCAGACTAAATCCTAGATGACTCAAACATTCAAACAAAAACAAGATCTGTCAAAGCACATGTCTGTAGCTTTGTGTTTCTAAGAGTGGAAAGTGCTCTCTATATGACACATAGTCAAAGAGCCATAAAAGAAGTGGCACATTTGAATTAGAGAAGGCAACTTCTCTGAAGCAAAGAACCCATAAGCAAAATTGAAAAACTAACTGGGAAAAAGATCTGTAGTCCATAGGATAGAGAATGTTTACCTTAAGATAGAGAGTTCTTTCAACTCAGCAATAACACTGAGTAAGTCAGTAGAACGGTGGTTCTTAACGTGTGCTACAGGGACTGAATTACTTGCCTTTTTCACTCAAATGAGTGTTCAGAGGAATTTTCCAGAGGCCGCCCGAGAAGTAGCATTGCCTCACTCTGATCTCAGACTCCTGGTGGCCCTTCCTGTCTGTCCAGGTCGACGCCATGTACACAAACGTCACGGTGACCAACATCTGCTCTGACGGGACGCTCTACTGCCAGGTGCCCAGTAAGGGCCTCAGCAAGCTCAGCGACCTCCTGCACAAGATCGAGGACTACTTCCACTGCAAGGTACGTGGGCCAGCGCCCTCCTCGGCAGTGTGCCTGGAGTCCGCCCATGGGAGCAGCTTGCTGGACGGCGTAACCACGAGTCCGTGCTGAATGGTTTAAGGTAGAATTTAGAGAATAGCGGGTAAGAGCACCGGACACCAGACTGCAGAGTTTGAGAAACCACCCACTCACCCCCTGGGTAAGCTCTGGGTCTTTCTGGCTTTGCAGCCTCGGTTACCATGTTGTAAAATGAGGACAGTCGTGGGTCCCCACAAGGCTGTTGTGAGGACAGGTGCCTGGCACACTGAGTGCCCGACTATGGGCAGATTTGTCATTTAGCACATGCGCTCAGTGAGCCTGGAATGCAGTGGCCTGGGCCTCTGTCCACTGGAGACAGCTGGCCCAGAATTCTGCCTCCACCAAAGAAGAAACCGTGCAAGTTAGGGGCAGTAGGAAACCTTCCTTCTTAGTTCTGCTCTTACGGGCCCCGAGAACCTGCTGCCCTGGTAATTTTGATTCTGTGGGCTACATTGTCTCCATAAGTCCCTTAGCCTTTAATTCTAGAATTCTTTTCTGAATCAGGGTCTGTAGAGGTTTGTGTGGTTTTCAGCGTCTCAAGTGGTTTCCTTATCTCCATCAGGACACAGCAGTCGGGAGCCAGAACATGCCTCAGTTTCCCAGTGAGAGAAGCCAGCACTGCTTCATCCCTGCCACCTTTGCCCCTCCAACCCTCAGAGCACATCGGGCACCCAGTGGCACTCATAATCATCTTTGTAGGGTATTTAGGTCCCTTGCTGGAATGGAGGCTTTGTGAGGGCAGAGGCTGGTGCCTGCCCAACTTTTACATCCCGTGTGGTGCCCAGTCTAGTGTCTTATCTAGAATTGGTATTCCAAAATATTTACCAAATCGAGTTAAACCTGCATTCAGACCTCAGTCTGGAACCAATGAACTAGTGAACTACATCTATAGCTTTACCTCTTCCTGTGTTACAGCTGTCATAAATGTATGCCAAGATCAGCACTGACATTTAATTTTCTTGTCAGTATTGGAGAAACCTGAGCCGCCACAGAAGGCTGATCCCAGGGACCCCTTTGCACGGATGTCCTTACCGCCAGTGGTGGGGAAAAGCACTCTATTGCCAAGGGCTCAGAGACCTGTGCTGAGGCATTGCCTGTGGGGACAGGCCTCGGGCAGGTTCCCAGCTTCATGCTACAGCAGAAGATGGTGAACGACCCACAGCTGTGGCTTGTTGGCATTTCCAGGCACTGATGCACCTGTATGCGTTGGTGTCATTCCTTTTGTATGGGAATTAAAATCCTCTCAAAGGATGCGGAGAGTTAGGAGCTGACAAGCAGAGGCCTTAGGGCTGGCTAGCCCAGCCTCTCGCTGCCCGTGCCCTTTGCTTTCCTATTTTGTTGTCAGATCCAGTCTCCCTCTCCTTGTTTGGTTGATGGAACCAGAGGCTAAATGAGTCCCATGGGCTTCGATGCTAATGTTTTCTAGATCACCAAGCCGCTTGCAGCCAAGCTGAGTAAATCAACAAATGCAGATGTTTTCTAACCCCTGGCACCCGCTGCAGTGTTCTCCTGGGAGGGGAGGGGCGCCAGGGAGGTCTGATTACAGACGGGCGGAAAAGTCTGCTTGTGCCACAGCGTTCTCAGTGGTGTAGCTGCGCTGTCTGCCGGGAGGAATGAAAGCACCACGCTCTTCTGTTTTGTAGCACGTGACCTCCGAGTACTTCATTTCAACGTCCTTCTGTGGGAAAATCTGCCTCTTCCATTGCAAAGGAAAATGGTCACGAGTTGAGGTAAAATCAGTCACTTGACTTTTTTAACTTATTATGAAATATTTCAGACGTACATACAGGTTTTCTATAAAACCATGCCGTAAGGACCTGTGTGTTCATCACCAATGTAAGAAATAAAACCTGACAATATGGTTGAGCCTCTCTGCTAGCATCAGCTTTCTTGTGTCCCCACCCCTGAGAGCTACCCATAGAAATATATTATAGCAGTGTGTAAACAAAGAACAAATAAACAACTGTAAGTATAACTAAGAAAACATGTCTTTAAAATCATATAAATAGTATAATGTATTGATACTTCTGCAGCCTGCTTTTTTGTTCATTGCACTGGCAAGATTCATCCACATGGTCGTGCGTGGCTCTAGCTACGTGGGTCCTCAGTTCTGTTACTAGGGTGCGGGCTTCTTGAAGGCAGGGACTGGGCCTTCCCAATTTTACAGACCTTGCAGTTTCCAATCTAGTGTCTTAACGCAGTGGGAGTTCCAAACATTGGCCAGGTCGGGTTAAGCCCATAGTCATCCATTCGTAGCTTGTGCAGTTTCCTGCTCTGCAGCCCATTGGCCTCTGGCTGTCTGGCACTCTTTCCACTCTCCCAGTGATGTGGGTTGTTTCTGATTTTCAGTTATAAACAGCACTGGGGCCTGGCTCCCAGAGTGCATGTGTAGCGATGGAGTTCCTGAGTGTGGGGAATGCATCTCTTCAACTCGGCTAGATGTTGCCCAACTGCTCTCCAAAGCCGCCCTCCACCGAGGGTGCCCGCGTCGTGGGGAGCCCCAGCTCCTCCTGTCTGCCTCTGATGGCTTTGGCGTCCATATCATGCACCCCTCAGTTTTCAGGCCCTCACAGTTTTCCTTACTTTCTTGCAAGCTCAGTTATGAATATGAAAGTAGATTTGTCAGTATTTTATTCAGTATTTCTATATGTGTAAAAGGGCGGGTTGGGATTTTTGTGGGTTTTAAAATTTTTTCTGTTTTTTATTTGTTTGTTTTGGCTCTCTAGCTTGCCCAAATGCTGAAAGTGCAAATCTTGACTTGTTTTTGTTTTTTATTCTATTTTTCCTTTTCCTTTGTTGCAAATATTCTTAACCTAGGTGCAAGGACCTCTAGTTTCCTGTGGGTCCCCAAGCCCCTGGGATTTTATGCAAATTGTGTGTGTGTTTGTATGTATGTATTTCGGGGGGGGGGGGGTGTTCATAATTTCCATACGATTTTCAAAGAAACCAACTCTAAAAAGGTAAGAGTCATTGCTTTATTGATTTTTTTAAGGCTACATAGCAAATTTTGATAACTGAATTGTATTGATTTTTGCTTCATTTAGGTAAAACCTGGTCACATCTACCTTAGTAAGAGCAGGACTTTTAAAATAATTATGGAATTAATATGAACGTGTCGGAAGGTCTTGACCTGGGGTTCTGTGACCACGGTGGTGAGCTCACCTCTAAACTTCAAATCATGACTCTGTGAAAAGCACATGCCTTCATTCTGATTGAAAGCTGTGGTGTTTAGTGTCAAATATGTAACTCTACAATACTTAATTTTTTAACTTCTGATTTTGAAATACTTTCAGACTTCTTAAAAAGTTGCAAAAATGGTACAGAGTTCTTATATGCTCTTTACCCACCTTTTCCGAATGTTAACATCTTACATAAACCTTGTATAATGACCAAAACCAGGCAATTAACATTGATACAGTGCTAGGAACTAGTCTGCAGAGCTTGTCAACATTTCCCAGATTGCCCCACCTGTGTCCTTTCTCTGGCCTGGCTCCCCTGCAGGCTCCCGTGTGACATCGTGGTCACCCCTGCCGAACTCCCTGCCACGCCACGCCAAGGAGCCTCTGCCTGTGCTCCGACTGCCTCCAGGCCAGCTCCGTGCCACTGGAGCGAGCCACCCAAAATGCGAATAGCAACCTCCCCAACCCCCAGTGAGGCTTACTGTCCCAGGCACTGGGCTGAGTGCTGTTATTTAAAAATTAAAAATTAGTAAAACATTGGTCTCATCTAATCTTGACAAAACCCTCTTGTCCCCATTCTACTGATGAGGACTCTGAGTCTCTGAGAGGTTACGTCAAGTCATTCAGCTAGAGAGTGGGAGAGCCGGCATTCCAAACCAGGTCTGTCTGGTTCTAAAAGCCCCACTGTCCTACCACCAGCACTGCGTGGCCCCTTATGAAGCTGACCTTCTTCCGCTTAAGACTTAACGTTGGCTCCCCTCACCTACAGGGTACATCCACGTTCTTAGACACATGATGTCCAGCTCTCCCGAGATCTTGCCTGTGCCTGCCTCCCAGCCTCGCCTCTTCCGGCCTTGCTTCTCCCTTGACGTTCCAACCCAACCAAAATGCTCATCCACCCCACACAGGGTGCCTTTGCCCATCCTCTCCCCTCTGTTAGAAACGTCCAGAACAGCCCCTAAGCAGACACCAAACAGCCTGGGGTACCCCCATGCCAGGTGAGGTCAGCTCCGAAGGGATAAAATAAATATGAACAGGCAGCTCGTGGAAAAGTAACACAAATGTCCAATAAATAGGCTTATTTACTATAATAAAAAAAGTTTAACACTGAAAGGAAGTTTTCAAACAAGATTTAATAACAAAATATTTTTTGTGATACACTGAGTGAAAAACAGTCAGTTATGAAAGTCGGTACCAGCATGTTCTAATATTTGTAAATAGGTTATATCATAGGAAAAAGACCAGAAAGTTACACACAAAATTTAGCAGTGATTGTCTCCATAGTAGATTACAAGCAATTTTTATATTATTTTAAGTATCTAACTTTTCTTTAATAGAGACATTTACTAAATAAAATTAAAAAGGAGGAAATCTTAAAGAAAAGTACCAATTTTAGGCATTCTTTCCTCCCAAAAGCTTCCCTAGCATTGCCTCCCGGCTGGCTCAGGAGCCCTCCTCCGTGCCCTCTGAGCACCCTGTGCGGAGCTCTCTTCTCGCACTGATTGCTTGACGTCTGTGTCGTCTCCCAGGAGCCCAGGGGCCCTTTGAGACAGGGCAGTCTCTGTATCTCTGTGGCCCAGTTATTTCTGGATATAGTAAGCGCTCAGTATCTACGAGTCACATAAAAGAATGTTCAATATGTTGTTTTAAATAAATAAATAAATATTTAAATATTGTTCTGTAACACTGTGTTTGTCATTTCTTAAGAGGTTAACATTTTATGCTATTAGTAAAGCATTCTCATGCTGGCACAACATTGTGAACATAATTAATAGCACTGAGTTATATATCTGAATGTGCTTGAAAGAGGAAATGTTAAGTTGTGTATAAGGTACTAGAATAAAATTTTTAAAAAAATCCATGAAACTGCACAACACAGTGACTCTAAGTTAAACCATGGATTATATGTAATAGTACAATTATAAAAATGTGCTTTCATCAGTTGTGGCAAATGTTCCACACCGATGCAAGGTGTTTAGTAATAGGGTGCTTTGTGGGAACCCTGTATTTTATGCACCATTGTTCTCTAAACCCATATCTTCTCTAATTAAAACAAAACAAAACACCCTCCTGCATCATAAAAATATACTCTCTTTCATATAACACTCCAGAGATATGGTTCAAGGTGTGTGAGAGAGGGCCTGCCATCTTTAACAAGTGGCGTTTGTTTCTGGGTCCAAGAAAAATTCTCCAGTTGTATCCCCCCCCCCATCACTTCTCATGGAAAAAAAATAATAGATCATAAAAATAAAAAGCCTTCTCTGGGACAATTGACAGAGGCCCATCCCAACAGCCCCCTGCTGAAGGGTCACCGTTCCTAGGGTGGGGGTCAGTGCAGCTGTGAGCCTGGAGGCCCCCCAAGTGTCCATCCCGCGGGGCTGGATTTGCCAGCATGACCACGCTCTGCCATGACACGGGTCACAGACGCTCATTAGGGGAAGTTTTGGGCGTTTAAAGGACCTCCAGAACCTTACATTGTGAAGTTGCCATTATGGAGGAAATCATTCCATCACAGGACGGTAACTGTTGCTTTGACTTCCATCTTCAAACCATTAATTTGGACTTATTTTACCTCTATATGATTTTCTGAGTTTGAATTCTTTCATATAGGAAAATGATAAAATAATCATTAGGTTTTCTGATGAAGCTGTAAAAGATACCAAAATACATTATGATTTAAAGTATATGCTGTTTATCCTCCACAAGTAAAATTATGTCCCTGAATTATCTCTGTTCATTAGTTCCTCATTGCTAAGAAACACTTCTTTTGTTTCCCACATTTTAATTTTTTGGAGACCAGACCCCATCTTAAAATCAGTGTTATATAATTATGTATCAAATTTTTTATAATCAAGAGTGTTCTAGGATTGAAAAAATAGTGAATATTACTATATTTATAAATTGTACTGATGATGATGATGATGATGATGATGATGATGATTACGATTACTATTACTACTGGCTTACTGATAGCAGCAGAGTCTAACACTCACTCCCCAACATGGCACCATTCCCTGAGGTGATCAGCCTGCTAGCTGATGGCAGGTTGATTACATTGGACCACTTCCATCCTGAAAGGGGCAGCAATTTGTTCTAACAGGAGTAGACATATACTCCGGATGTGGGTTGCCTTCCCTTCACACAATGCTTCTGCCAAAACTACCATCCGTGGACTTACGGAATGCCTTATCCACCGTCATGGTATTCCATACAGCATAGCTTCTGACCAAGGAACCCACTTCACAGCAAATGAAGTGAGGGGATGGGCACATGCTCATGGAATTCTCTGGTCTTACCATGTTCCCCATCATCCAGAGGCAGCTGGTTTGATAGAACGGTGGAATGGCCTGTTGAAGACTCAATTACAGCATCAACTAGGTGGCAATACTTTGCAGGGTTGTGGCAGTGTTCTCCAGGAGGCTGTGTATGCTCTGAATCAGTGTCCACTCTATGGTGCTGTTTCTCCCATAGCCAGGATTCACGGATCCAGGAGTCAAGCGGTGGAAACAGGAGTGGCACTACTCACTATTGCCCCTAGTGATCCACTAGAAAATGTTTTGCTTCCTGTTCTGCCTCCTTAAGCTCTGCTGGTCTACAGGTCTCAGTTCCAAATGGAGGAGTGTTCTCACGAGGAGACCCAATAATTAATCATTGCACTGAACTAGAAGTTAGGACTGCCACTTGGCCTGTTTGGACTCCTTGTGTCTCTGAATCAACAGGGCAAAGAAGGGAATTGCTGTAATGGCTGGGGTGACTGATCATGACTATCAAGGGGAAATAGCATTGCGACTACACAATGGAGGTAAAGAAGAGTTTTCCTGGAATACAGGTGTCTCTTAGCACTGCCATGCCCTGTAATTAAAGTCAGTGGGAAACTGCAACAGTCCAAATCCAGGTAGGACTGCTGGTGGTCCAGAAACTTCAGGAATGGAGGTTTGAACCAGGCAAAGAACCAGCACCAGCCAAGGTGCCTGCTTGGGGTAGAGGAAATATGGAAAGGGGAGTGGAAGAAGGCAGTGATGAATATGAGCAATGACCACGTGACCAGTTAGAGAAATGAGAACTGTAATGGTTATGAATTTTTCTTCCTTGTTTTGTTATGAATATGTATTTATAGTTACAAAAAGCAAATATCTTTGATTTTTTCCCTATCTTATCTCCTTATCATATAACATAAGTTGTATTAACTTTGTCATAGTATGTAAGTTATAGGCTATCAAGTATAAGAGTGAGTATTACCCAAGGCCTTGCACCCTTTTCTGCGGATTGTTTCTGGTTGTACATAGGACAGTTGAATTATGTTAGGCGAAAGTATGGCTATTACTGTTTTTATTTAGAGAGTGTGGTTTAAGGAGATGTGTTTGGGTGCCAAGTTGACAAGGGATAGACTGTGATGGTTACGTTCACATGGCAAATTGGCCAGGTGATGGTATCCAGTTGTTTGGTCAATCGGGCGCTGGCCTGATTGATTGTTACCATGGGGATATTTCATGGATTTAAATCATCAGTATGTTGGTTGCATCTATGGCTGATGACGCCTACAATCAACAAAGGAGATTGCCTTCAAAAATGAGAGACATCTCATCCAGTCAGGTGAAGGCCTTTAATGATTTCAGCAGACAAGGAAGAATTTGCATCCCTACTTTAGCTAGCCAGCTTTTCCTGGAGAATTTATCAAAACCTTCATCACGGTTCCCAACTTGCAGTCTGCCCTGTGGAATTCAGACTTGCTAATCCCTGCGGTCTCATGACCCATTTCTTACAATAAACCTCATATTATTTACATATGCAGATACACATATACTGATACATGTACATATACATCTGCTGGTTCTGTTTCTCTGGAGAACTCTGAACTAATTCAATACTCGGATTATTACTGATCGCATGAATTAACAACTAGGAGTTGACATCAATTCTACCCTAAAAGAATATCTAGCTAGTAAATAAATGCATTTTTTCATTAGGGAAAATTTAGTTAATGCTGATGGTCTCTGTTGCATTTATATGCAATTTTGAGTTGTACAAATTGATTGCACAGGGGCATTTTAGTCTTGGTGTGCTGATAACTCAGCCAACGTGCATCTCGTTTCAGATCACGAATGTCCACAGCAGCCGGGCTCTGGATCTTCAGTTCCTGGACACCGGCACGGTGACATCTGTGAAAGTGTCGGAGCTCAGGGAAATCCCACCTCGGTTTCTGCAAGAAATGATTGCAATCCCACCACAGGTACTGTGGGTTACAAGTCACGGAGACTTGTTGGAAGAGGTCTGGATGTGTTTGGAATAGTGCTGGGAGATGCCCTCTTGGTTTTGATCTCCATGATCGAAATCATAGTTTTTAGGAAAATTGGGAATTGTCTAAATATGGCTGTTTACTGGTTTTCAGAAGTAAAATTTGCTAAACAATGACACCAGCGAAACTTACAGAATACTGTTTGATAAATGTTTGTTCTCAGGGGCCTTGAGTAATTAGACTGTGTTGTCTGTGTAGAGGTTCCGCTTTAAAGCTTAGATGTCAGTACTGACTTCTGCACTGTTCCAGTACACTGTGTGTGAATGTTTACTTCCAGAGATCTTAGTTTAATTAGATGACCAGCCTCTTTGGAGAATCTGTTTATATGTCATCATTTTCTTGTATGACTTCTTCCCACAGATTTTAGGAAAAATATTAATGTCTCTCCTACTTCCTCTGTTACTGAAAATTCAGATGATAAGAACTTTGAATTACTCTGAATCAATCAAAATTGTTAAGAACCATGTCTCACCTTTGGGAGCAGTAGAGGCTTTTGTATAGCAATTAATACCACCTTTTTATAAAAATGAAATTGTTTCAAAAATCCCCTCAACTTATATTTGGCAGAAGGCATCATATGCCATTAAACATCAGTGAATAAAAAATACATGTTCAAAATGACCGTGGATTTTATAATTTCTCTCTCTGCAGTCACCATCCCCTTTGCTAACGATGACTGTTACACAGAGGCTGTTCAACTTGTGTTCAAGCCTGTTTCCAAAGTCATTTTTACTCGATTGCTGTTCAGCTATAGTATTGAAATTTAAGAGGCCTAATATAAAGGGCCACATCTCTTAATTGTGCCTCTGTCCCCTGCCTCCCCTTGTTAGAAGATCTGTCCAGGGCTGGAGAGGAGGGGCGGGCCTGCCCCACAGCCTGACTCTCTGAACTTCACTCAGTAGGACCATCTGTGTGCTGTGGCATTTAAAGCTACTAAAAAAAAAAAAAATTCTGTAACTCTCACCGAGATTCGTTATTTGATAGATGGGAAGACTCTTGTTTGGGGGAACCGAAACGGCCAGCTGGCTCCGTCTTCTCACTAACTTCTGCCAAGGGGTCTAAGTCAGAAGTACCAAACCAGTGGCCTGGAGGCCAGAGCTGACCCATGGATTTGGGGGCTCTCAAAGTGTTTTAAAAATCCAAATTAGTTCCAAGATTTAAAAATCAGAACATTTCATACAAAACCCCTCCTTCTAGCATCTCTTGACGGACTAGAAGATCTGACTACTGAGGCTGCGTCTGCGGGAGTTGTGGAGGTGGCCTCTGCTTTCTGCAGGCCATGCCTTCTGTTACCCGCCTGGCCCCTGCTCTCTGCCCCAAGTGACAACCTCCCCACCCAGAAAGGTGCCCCATCCAGGGGAATCCTGAAGCCCCTGAGGAAGGAGGGAAAGCACAGGAGGAAAGGGTGCAGGGAGGAAGGAAGGAATTCTGGAGAGCTAGTTAATCTTTCCAGAATGGCTTCCATTGGTTCAAAGGCCAACAGGAGGCTGAAGGAGGTCCCTGAGGTCCCCTTTACCCACCTCTCTGGCCATTCCAGTGCAAGCCTGTGCAGTGATGGTGAGCGCTGGAAACACTGGGGCAGTGGGACTTTTAGGTGTCTGTGGATTGCTGTTTTCCTTACCCTCCTTAATTCCCGAAGGAGGAGCACAACCCCTGGCACTCACAGAGGACTCAGGCCGTGATGGGCGGAGCACGTGGGCCTCCAGTAAGATTTTTGCAGCCAGATACAAAGTTCGTCCAAGTGACATTTCATGGTTTTGATTTGGGATTCGTCGATATGAGGCCCAGTCCTGTCACTTGGCAACTTTGTGGACTTACACCATCTCTCTGAGTGTGTTTCACCGTCTGTAAAATGGGTCACAGCCCCCGACCTGCAGAAGGCGGTGGGGTGAGCAGGGCATGAAATACCCCGGTCAGATCATAATGGGGTTAAAGACAATAGTCATAACATGGCATGAATCAGGCCGGGCACAGCAGAGGCCCAAACCCCAGTGCTGCATTTGTCAGTGGCCGTCACAGTTGCTGTTTCTCACTTGCCGTCTTGGCAATGTCTGATCTGTAGGAAAATAATATTGACATTACTCACAGTACCTCTTTGAAGACGGTGTGTTTTCCTTTCAGGCTGTGAAGTGCTGCCTGGCCGACCTTCCGCAGGCCGCTGGCATGTGGACCCCGGACGCTGTCCTTTGGCTGAGAGACGCTGTTTTGAATTGCTCGGACTGTAGCATTAAGGTACGTTCTCTCTGGTCCTGACGCCTTTAGAAAGGCGGGGGCTCCTTTGGTTTGCGTGAAAGGGTTCCACAGCTGATGCACTTTGCATAGCCGAGAGATTGGTTATGTGTGGAGTTGCAAGATGTTTCCTGGCTTACGCATTTAAATTTATTTAAGACATTATCCAATTTCTGCAATATTATTTTAAACCCTTTGTGTAATTTATTCTATTATTAACCAGGAAACAGAAACGTTCTCTGTTACTGTTTTACTTCATGCTAAGGGATTAAGTCCCCCACAGCGGGACCACGTATCTCCTGATAGATGTTTCGAAAGATCATTTAAATAAGTCCTCCGTTCCTTTTGTTTTTCTAAAGTAGAATGGATTGTAAACAAATCATTTGTTTCTAATCTTGGTTTTTGCCTCTTTTCCTAAAGTTTGTTTAAACTGCTTTATTTATTTCCCTAGCTCCTGTTTTGTTTTTTGTTTTTTTGTTTTTTTGCACTTTTGCATCTTGATTTCAAAGAAAGTGTTCACATTTCCAAGAATAGAAATGTAACAAGACGCTATTTTTCTCTCTTGTTAACAAATGCAAATAGTGTAGTCATTTTTATAAGCTTTTAACAAGGCAGTTTCCTTGAGAAATGTGTTTATGACGCTCTCCAAATTATTCCAGCTCACACTGATTTTCCTGTCTTCCCATTCTAGGGTTTTTAGTGTACAGTTACACACTTAATTATATACCATTTTGTATTATTACTCGGATTTCACCTGGTAATGAGTGGTGTTCTCTAGGGTATTTCTTAAGTTCCTAAAGTCAGGGTATTGGATCCTCTTTAATAAAAAAACTTTTTAGCAGTCAGTACTGTCTTTGCACTTCGAAGGATGAATTGAAATCTGTTTGTCTTTCTGGGAAACAATTTACGAAGGAAGGGGTTTGTGGATGGAGTGCATCTCTGCCCCCCCCACCCGTGTTCCTGCGCCATTTGATAAAGGACAGACATGACTAGAACTGCCTCACATTTGTCGTTCCTAAAATAAACCAGAAGAGCCTATGAGAAGAACTGAGAGTCACCCAGCCCTTTGAGACACACTGCAGTGCTTTGTCCTTCCCTCCCAGCCACAGCGCATTCTGCCGTTGTCGTGGTTTTTTATTGTTGAAGCTGGGTGATGAGCACATAGCGGTTCATTTTTCATTCTGCTTTGAGTATGTTAAAATGTCATCAGTAAAAAGTTGTTTAAAATCTCAGAAATTTTGAAGGTTAGTAATTTTCTTATTTCCATTAGGTTGCTCTGTTTTCCAGACTCTTTTGACTTAAGGGTCTGTTCATCGCCGTGGTTACAATACATCATTCATCTTATTTAAATATAACAAATTGTAGTGGTTTTTTGTTTCTGTTTTTGCAAGATACCGTGCTTTAATAATTCAAGTTAATATTAATGATAACTGCCTCCCAAGGTTGGACATGAACTTGGACTTCTTAAATTGCTCTTTATGTTTTCCAAAGGTTACAAAAGTGGATGAAAGCAAAGGGATCGCACATATCTATCTGTTCACCCCCAAGAACTTCCCGGATCCTCATCGCAGTATTAACCGCCAGATTACCAACGCCGACCTGTGGAAGCACCAGAAGGATGTGTTTTTGGGCGCGGTGGCCAGTGGTGCGCCCAGTGGCAGGAGTGGCCCCAGCACCACGCCCGGCCTGGCCGCTGGTGACAGCTTCTGCAGGAGCCTTCCCGAGATGGCGCAGAAGGCCGCGGGCAGCCACGGCAGGTCCCTCGCCCAGGCACTGCCACTGCCGGTGCCCCTGTCCAAGCCCGGGGAGCACATGGATGTGTACGTGCCTGTGGCCTGCCACCCTGGCTACTTCATCATCCAGCCCTGGCAGGAGATCCACAAGCTGGAAGTTCTGATGGAAGAGATGATTCTCTACTACAGCGTGTCCGAGGAGCGCCACATAGCAGTGGAGAAGGACCAAGTGTATGCCGCCAAAGTGGAAAATAAGTAGGTCCTTGGACAGTGCGTTTTATTCTGCTCCTAAGAAAAATACGTAGAGTGATTCCCAGAGCCCTTAGTCCCGGCAGGCCACCCGGAATACATAAAAGGGAATTCTGAATGTGAAAGAGACCAATGGATTGTGCAATTTTCTGATATTTCAGAATATGTCATTTATCTAAAAATCTAGTAACCATATTCCTGTGAAAAATCATTTTTACTATGTCATGTGATTTACAACCATAGACATAAATGGTCTAATTCAATGGGGGACATAATTATACATAAACTGAAGGTTTAAATGTTTTTTCCCACTTCTCTATCAGAAAAAAACTTCTTTATTCAGAAAATAACCAGGTTTTAAAATTTTAATGACTTTTTATTTTCATTTATGTTCATTGTAGAAAATTTAGAAAATACAGAAAAATATATGAAAGAAAATTAAAATCAGCCACTTAGCTGTAACCCTTGTTATACTATTAATGTATTTCTTGAGTTTTTTCCTATGCGTATTTATATAAGTGGGATATTACTGTTACATATTTTTTCATGTAGTATACTGTGAACATTTTTCCATGTGATAAAATTTATTTATGAACATTTTAATAGCTGAATAATATTCCATCATATGGAGAAACCATTATTTATCATTCTCTTTTGTTATATAGGGTTTTTCCCCCAATTTTTTACCATTATAAATAATATTGAGCATAAATCTTGGCATCTCTGATTATTTATTTATGATATTGATTCTAGAAGAGAAATTACTTGTTTAAAGATTACACAGTTCTTGATGTGCGTTACCGATTGCTCCCCAGAGAGCTTGTGCCACTTTTTATAAGGGCAGCAGCCCCTCCTTCTCCGCTTTTTGCTGTTTGCACAGAAAGGACATTATTCCTCACGTTTGCTTCGCACTTTGACCCGTTTCCTCACCTTTTCACATTTGGACCACCACCACCACCCACCCCCCCGAAGCCCCCCAGTTACTTGCTGCTGCCCCCTGGGAGGCCTCGCGCGGCGCCCAGTGCTGCTCAGGCCTCAGGGCCTCGTGGCCGGTGCTGGGGAGACGAGCAGACATATTTGCTGTTGCTGAACACAACACACTCTCTCCCTCCCTCCCCCACACCCACCCGGTCTTGCATTCAAAATCTTCCTTTAAAAGGAAAAACTGCTTATTTTAATGTAAAATGCTTTAATTCTTTTTTAAGGTGGCAAACATAGGCATTCATAAAATTTTGTCAATTTCATGGGAGAAAATACCTAACTTTTAACTCTTAAAAGTGGGAAGCCTAGTAGCGCTTATGTGTTCCGAGCTTCTGATTGTGAAAAACCATTTTTACTATGTCATTATGATTTACAGCCATAGACATAAATGGGTCTAATTCAATAAGGGGACATTGTGTAGATATGCCTCGATCAGCTCTTTGCAGGATAATTTAATGACAGTTACAGCCAAACTAAGGATAACTCTTCATTAGTTGGGGGCCGGTCCTACTCGGGGGCAAGGGATTAGGTGGGGGAGGAGAACCCATAGACTGGAGACCCAGACTGTGGGGCCTCAAACTCCCCTCACCCCCATGGACTTGAACGGCAGTTCATTTGTCCCCAGATAATCATGGAATGTCTTATATGTAAAAAGAGATTATCCAATTTTTTTGTAAACTTCGTGAACTAAATTTCTGTGCAGTGTTTAGAGCTTCTATCTTGCTTAAGACTCAGGAATTTTTCTTGCTAAACCTTGTTGCCACAAGTATGGTAAGTTACGACTTAGGAATTTCAGATATATCATTTACAAATCTATCTCAGCATAAGAAAAACCTGGAAAACCTACTAAATACAGATTGTGGTGGAGCCTTGGAATCTGTGTTTTAACCGCCTCTCCAGGTGATTCTCATGCAGGCTTGCACGGAAATTGTAATCTAGTCAAAACCGAAGCCTTGATTTTAAGCTGCTATTTTTGAAAATTGAAAGCTAAATGGAAGTACAATATAGAAGTTTCTGATGGCTCTTTCCTCCCTGCTCCATTGCTCTTATTTTGTATGCGAGTGCAGGCTACCATCATTTTTCCCTGTAGAATTTAAAGACGATGCTATTGGTAGAAACCAAATCCTTATAGCGCCTTTTGCCCTTATGCCAGTTAGCAATCTGTACCAACCTAGCATTTCCATGTTTGAAACTTTCTCTTCCGTTTGGCTGAAGTTCTTACTTGGCAGCTAATTTTCATTTTAATAATAATTATAAATTAATAATAGCTCCCATTTGCTACTCATAATAATAATAATAGCTCCCAATTGCTCCTGTTTGCCAAGTGCCTGTTACATGCCAAGCAATGGGCTGGACATTTAACGTACATTATTTTTGCCAAAAAATTACCATTCACCATCACACATGACGGCCCTGAAGCTCAGAGAAGTGAAGCACAGAGCCCTGGGGAGGGCAGGGTGGGGGGCACTGGGGAAAATGGCCCAGGTTAGGGGACGCCAGCTCAGGTCTGTTTGGCCCCAAAAGCTCAGGTTCTCTTTATGACGCCTTGCTGTGTCCCAGTTGTCTCTGCGACTCAGGTTTGTTGCTGCATCTTGTGCTTGTCTGAAGGTTTCTGGAGTTCCCCCAAACACATCCCATGTTTAAAGGCTGTAGGGTTCTCCCTGTGTCCACACTGTAGCAGCCATGTGGGTTTCCGTCCCCACTTTCTGCTGGGGCTGGGTGTGCACCGGCTAGAGGGTTGGTGCAGCCTGGCCAGCCCTCACCCAGCAGTGTGATTTACCTGTTCCCCAGGGTGGCTGTAATGCCACCTGACGGAGAGCTGGACTCACAGACATCACCCCCACAGATGCTGTCCTTCTAGACATTATGAACAATCTCCCTTTCCTTCATGTAATAACATTCCTTAATAATGTAATCAAGTCTGTAGGACTGAACGCGTCCTTCATATTTAACTTGGAAGTCCAGGCTTTTCTTGTTTTAACCATGTTGACTTAGGCCCCAAGGGGAAAATTCTATTCCTGTGAATTTCTTTATGGCATCTTAAGCCAGATCGGAACCCTTGTTTCTTTTCTTCTCTCTACTTCCTTCATCCCGTGCTCCCCTACCCTTTTCATGGGTGGCTTGGAGTTTGTGTTTTGTTTTCTTTTGTTGATTACTGTCCTTGCTTGACAAAATTAAAATGGTCCATTCCGCATGCAAAGCCTATCTCATCAGTCTGACTTTCTCTGCCGTGCCTCCACACTTTCTACCTTCTAGCTTTACTGGGGCATTTGCTATATCCCAAACCACCAGGCCTCCTCCATATTCCAGACATGTCCATGTGCCAAACACAGGGCCATCCTCTGTCTTCCCAGCCTCACCCTGACCATCCCCCAAGGCCCTCGTCTCATGCACCCTAATACAGTGGCTTCCGGTTGAGGTGCTGATCTCCTCCTCTAGCTCCATGAGGCCCATCAGACTCTCTCAAATGAACAAACGCCATCACGGCAACCAGTGGCAAAGCAGAGAATAGCAACCTTTGGAAAAAGAAGCAGCCATCTCTTTACTAACTTCTATGACATTTCAGTAGCCATCATTCGCATTCAGTTTTTCTTTTTAAAATTAAATGTTACTCATCCTTAAAGCAGGTGCTAACTTTGTATGTGTTTTCTTCCTCTTTAATCCCATGCACGTCTAGGTGGCACAGGGTGCTTTTAAAAGGAGTCTTGACCAATGGACTGGTATCTGTTTATGAGCTGGACTACGGCAAGCACGAATTGGTCAATATAAGAAAAGTACAGCCCCTGGTGGACATGTTCCGAAAGCTGCCATTCCAAGCCGTCAGCGCTCAGCTTGCAGGTAATTTCTGTGGAGTCTGAACTTATGCTGAGACACTTGATATTGTCATTTTGTCTTGGGTACTTAGCAAGTGCTGAATCACTGGCCTATTAAGAGTTTTGTTTTGTTTTTCATGCAAACAACATCTCAGCCATGATAGAAATAATTTTTAAAGATCTGTCACTATCATGTTCTCTCACTATATCTGCTGCTTCTGTTTTCCCATTTTCCTTTCTGTCTCTGGTTTCACGCATAAGTATGTTTCTGAAGCTCTGTTATCTTAGTACAGGTATAATATTGCATTCTGCTTGCTTCATTCAGCATTTTTTTCGTAACTGTTTTTGAGGTGGTTGTTTCATGGACTTACTCATTTTTAACAGCTGCAAAATACTCCATTGAATCGCTGTTTCCTATTGTTGAACATTTAGATTGTTCACACTATTTATTGTAATGTTAGAAAACTCTTCAGATGTGTATATTAGCTAGAAGAAACAGACAAACCCAAACAAGACAAAACCGCGGAAACAAACTAAATAACCAACAGAAGAAGAATCTTGCAAAAATTATAGTACACCTACATGAAGAGTTATTATACAACCCTAAAAACGCCCAGGTTACAGGATATGGCCATTGTCACAGCCAAGTGGGTTTTCCAGTTTGCTTTGCACCTAACAGCCCACAAGCATGCAGTCGTCCACCACGTGCCCACCAGCCTCTCGGTGATCGTTAAAATTGGAGAAGCCAATTTAATAGGTGTGCAGGGGTACCTCTTGATAATATTGTCTGTTGAGATTTCCACTCCATCTTTTGTGTGAACAGCACATATGTTGGTGTTTGCACGAGGCAGCGTGAACAGGTAGATGAAGCTCAACCAAGAGGCCTGTCCATGGCAGCAGCGAGTGGGGAGGCCAGAAGGGCTGGGGGGAGACACCCACGGTCCCCCAGAACCCTCTGCTGGGATGTGGGAGCTGCAACCCCATGCCACCCACCGCCCTGTTCCCTTTGCCGCTGCCCTCCTTTGCCACCCCAGCTCACCCCACACAGGGCCAGAAATGATTTGGTCTCAGAAACAACAGAAATTACATACACAGAGGCTTCTTTTAAATAGTGACCAGCTTTTACTGGAGAGATATATATTGCTTTGGGCCCCCAGCAAAAGAAAAAAAAAAAAAATCCTTAAATAAGAGAAAGGTCATTGATGCCAAGCATGTTATTTTCATGCTCCTGAATGATTAGTTTAAATCTGTTTATACTTTATGTCTGGGAAATGGGCAGCATTTTATAACTCAGAATGAAATCTCATGTGAAACTCGTGTCTGTAGGGAAAGGTTTAGAGAGTAGCAAAACCACAAGCGGGCCTGTTTTAACAGCGTTTGGGAATAGTTTTTTCAGCTTAGGCGAGTCTAACATGGGATGCTTAAGCAACTTGGAATTGGCTCGAATAGTTTTCCATCACAACAGGTCAGAGAAAGTCTGACCCCACACTGCTCCCTTGTCCTCCCTGTCTTTCTCCTAGGAGTGAAGTGCAGCCAGTGGTCCGAAGAGGCCTCGATGGTGTTTCGAAATCATGTGGAGAAGAAACCTTTGGTGGCATTGGTGCAGACGGTCATTGAAAATGCCAATGCTTGGGACCGGAAAGTGGTGGTGTACTTGGTGGACACATCGCTCCCAGACACTGACATCTGGGTTCATGATTTCATGTCAGAGTATCTGGTGGAGCTTTCAAAAATTAACTAATCACTGCTTCTGAGACCTCAGCAACTCATTCAGATTTTTTTTTAGCAATAACACAATGTAGTGGGCTTTAAAAAACAAAATCTTATCTCTGCTACATGGCTCAGACGATTGCGGGGATTGAAGAGAATATGCTTATGTTTGATGAGAGATATTTAACAAGTTTTGTTTTAACAGAGTTGACTTTTCAAAGAAAATTGCACTTGAATTATTACTATAATATTAGAATAAAGATGTTTATTGATGTAAACACTGGCTACCTTATGATTTCTAGGCTTTAGAATCAAAAATGAAAAGTTTCCCATTCTAACTGTGCCGTCTTCCTTGTAGTCCTGGGAGCTCTTCCTGGGTTTAGAATTTTGTGGCATAGAAAGGCCCGTAGCGATCAGCTAGTCTTCCAGCTGTACTGTCCCCCAGCCCCTAGTTTTACAGAGGGGACACGAGCCCCAGAGCGATGCAGTTTGCCTCAAGCTCAGGCTGAGCTAGAACCAGACTCCGGGTCTCCAGCCTTCAGCCTGGGCTGCTCCTCCCACATCACACAGCCCCCTTCCCACACTCACCCCTGCTCCACCGGCCTAGCTGTTCCAAGAGCTCCCGCTGGTACCTGTGTTTTCTCCACCCTCGCTTTTTCCATCGGACCCCCACCCCCACCCCGACCACCACTCTGGGCTTAAAACTCAGCAGCTGTTGGTAATCACTGTCTGGGAACAAAAGATGCGTTCGCCACCTTGTGAAAAATAACCCTACTCTGGGGGAGGTGCATCCCAAAGCAGGTGGTCGCCAAACCATGTGAAGGCTGTCCCGCGTCTTTAGCACGTCAGCATGGCTAGCAGTGCCGGCCAGAGGAGCAGCCCAGGCAAGCCAGCCTGCCCGCACCAGCCCTTCTTTCCCCCAAATCTCAAGTGGATTCTCATGGCCCAGAGATTCCAAACCTAAGACCCAGGCCTTCCACATTCTGGTGCCAACCTCCCCACCCAGCATCCCCATCCACTGCACCCTGCTCCAGCCACACTGGACCTTGATCTGATCCCAGGGCCCCTGCCTGTTCACCCAAGACAGCTCCTCCCTAGCCTGGCTTATTCTGCCCCCTGTGTGAAGCCTTCCCTGACACCCGTCTCTACTCCATCGGTGCCCACCCCTCGCTTTGCTTTATAGTGTATAACTAGCCACCTGTGCACCAGTCACCCCACCAGATCGTGAGCCCCTCAAGGGAGGGACCAGATCTTGAATACATGGGGCAGGATGGATTGGTAGACAGAGGGGTTGGAGGCCCCGGACAAAGAGTGGAGCCATGGGAATGAGGAAAAAAGATTGAAGGCTTTTTAAAGTTTTAACTAGAATTATTAGAACTGTCGGCTTAGATGCAGAACATAGGGGAAAGGAGGCATCAGAGGGAAGCCAAGTCTTAAGATCTGAGTGAGGGTGACAATTCTTACTCTGCTTGAGTAGGAAACTTAAAAATGTGATTTTGAACGCACTGAATTTGTGCTAATGGTCAGGTCTCCCTGTGAAGAAATGCTTTAACTATTGGAAACCCAGTTTCAGGGGAGAAGTCCAGGCTGGGGCTCAAAATCCTGAAATTCAATTTGTTTGGTTTTATTTGAGAAAATCTATGGAAAGTGAGAACAGAAAGAGGAAGGTAAAGACCAAATGTTTTAAATTTCTCAAGTTAGGCATGTTGAAATTATCTATCTTTTAAAAATTCATATTTAACAGTAACAACTAAAGTGATTCAAAATTCAGGAATGCTTTTGCCCATGGTTAAAATAATTATTTGTGATTAAGTTAAAAATCCTAACATAATGAAATAAAGTAGTGTAAATGTCTGGTTTTTTAAATAATGGTCTCTTTTCCTAATCAAAACCAACAACACTCCTTGAGTTGTCTGCAAGTTAGGAAGAGGTGGTTTCTATTTCACTACTTTAAAAGTGTTTCCACTAATTTTTAAGATAAAGCAACAAATTGGGTTTGTTGATGCAACTACAAAATTAATCTGGTGCTGGGACAACTTGACAAATGACAGTTGATTTCTACCTCACGGCACAATGAAAAGTCAGTTCCAGGTGGATTGAAAACCAAAACATGAATGACTATCATAGGCAAGCCACGTAGGAAAACACCTTTACCAGCCAAGAGTAGGAAAAGATTTCTTGGACAGGACACAGAAAAGATCAATGTATTAGACAATATTAAAATCAAGAACACATGATCATCAAAACACATTAAGGAAGTGAAAAGACATAGCAGAGTGGAAAAATAGAATACATACATATGAATATACATGAATATATATATGTATATGTGGAGTGTGTGTGTGGGGGTGATAATATTCAATAAATAAAAATCAGATTATCCAGAAGAAAAATGGGCAATATATTTGAACAAATACTTCACAAAAGAGGAAATCCTCCAACTGGCCAGTAACCATGAAAGGGGCTCAACCCTTTAGGACACAAGGAGATGCAAATCCAAACCACAAAAGGGTGCTGTGCATGTTCCAGAAGGGCTGACGGTCTTCATCTTCGTTAATTCCTGGTGCTGCTGAGGATGTGAAGCTGCTGTGTAAACTGGAACAATGGCTCTGTGCAGTTCAGCATTCTCTCTACTACAGTTGAAGCTGGCCATGCTCAGCGCTTCCAGCTGAAACAATACTGACAAGGAGTGTTCACGGCGGCACTGTTTGTAACAGAAACAACGTAAACGTCCATTGACAGAATCCCGGATTTTTTTTTAAGCCTATGGTCAATTCATGCAATGGAAAACTTTACGGCTTTGAGAGTGAGCAAACCATAGCTGCATGAAACAACATCAGTTCATTCCACAAAACTAAGCAATGAAGACAAACTAAAGAGGAAAGCAAGGAACCGATTACCATAGAAGCGAGGGAGTGATGCCTCTTTGGAGGGAGTTGTGACCCGCAAGGGCCCAAGGCGGCTTCTGGGCTGCTGGCGATACTGTTTCTTAAGCTGGGTGGTGGCTGCCCAGATATCCACATTATAAAAATTCACAAAGCTGCACACTTATGTTGTATGTGCTTTTCTATTTATATTTTATTTCACGATGAAAAGGTTTAGAATATTTTAAATTTGAAATATTAAATCACTTTTATTAGAATATATGGCACCTATCTCCCTTGAAAAGAGAATTCAGCCATGAAGGTCTTATAAATAGAGGAATACACTTTGGTGGAAAACAAGGTTTTTTGGTTTTTCTGGGTTTTTTTTTTTTTTTTGTCTGTTTTATTTTTAGTGAGTGTTTCTCACTAGCAATCTATCACCAAAATTGAAAAAGAGTTGATTTTATTAGGGTCTACCCCACCAGAAACTCTCCCATAATAACCCAAACAGGCTTTTCCCTATATCCATACAAATACACTGTTAAAACTTCTCTTTGGGTTTAAGTGGTTTGTTCTGCAAAACAGTCTTTTAAGAAAATGGGCCTTTTCTATTGCGGTTAAGTCGTGATTTTTCGGACACCATTCTCCCGTAGCAACATAGGAATGCGTGCGACTCTGCTGGCACTGCGCCTTAACGAAAAGATCCTCATTAAAGCTCGCTCCAGGCCAGGCGGGGCTGCAGGGGACGGCGACCCTTCCGTCCCAGGAGGTGGCCGTGGACGAGCCGCGGGGCTAGCTTTGCCCCATCACTTTTAAATTCCAGAGCCCGCAGGAATGAAATCCTCTGCCCACCTGTTTCCAGATAACTCCACTGTTGCTCACACTCCTCCTGGCACAAGTGGGGAAACCCAGACCCCGCCAGAGGGCGACCCGCGCCCGCTGAGCCGCGGAGCCCCTGCCCCGCGCTGCCCCCAGCGGGTGTCGCTCCCCATCCCCGGACGGTGCGCTGCGCCCCGGCGCCCCGGGCTGGGGGGAGGGAGGGAAGGAGGGAGGGGGCGGCGGCGGGGCGGGGCGCGGTGACAGAGCGAGCGCGGCCCGCCCCTGGCTCCCACCCCCGGAGCCCACAGCGCCGCCGCCCGCCGCCCGCCCGCGGCCGCCCGGGAGCTCGTCCACCCCGCGCTCCGCTCGCCCGCCGCCCGCCGGAGCGCCCGCGCAGCCCCCGCCGCTCCGCGCCCCGGTAAGGCCCCCGCCCGGCCCGGGACCCTCGCGCTCGCGGGGCTCCCTGCCCCCGCGCCGGGGCCCCAGCCATATCTGGGCAAAATATTCAGCTGTCGCCGCCGCCGCCGCCAAGAGGGACTGAGCGTGGCTCCCTCTATAAATAGCCGCCGCCTCGGGTCGCCTCCGGGGCTGGGAGCCGGGGGCAGGGGTCCGGGCCCGGCGCTCGCGTCCCTCGCGCCCCCCGCGCGCGGCGCTGGCCGGACGCCCTCCCGCCGGGCCTCGGCAATCCGTCTGTCTGCGGGAGGAGGGCGGCTCCCGAGGAGCGGCCCCGAGGCCCGGGGTCCCGGCGGAGCGGGGCTCCCCAGCTGCCCGGGGACCCCTGCGCGGCCCGGCCCGGCGCCCGCGGCGCTCTGCTGCGCACAGGTGCCCGCCCGAGCCCGGGCCCCGGGCGCGGCCTCTTCTCCGCTCGCGGAGAGTTTGGGGTGCGAGTGGAGGCGTAAGTCCTCGGTGGAAGGGGACCCCGTGGCTCGGGTAGCGCCGGTGTGAGGCAGGAAAAGTTTCCCAAACTGCCGGCGATGGCGAGTTTTAAAGCGCCTCGGTGCCCGCGTTAGGCGGCGAGGGGAGCAGGAAAGAGCCGGGGCGCAGGAGCCCCTCGCTGTCGCCACCTCGCAGAGGGGCCTCGGCAAGCCCCACCCCCTTCCCCGGCCTCGGTTTCCCGGTTTGCAGGGCGGGGTTTGGTTCCCGTTGGAGCTCGCAGCCGCGCGCGCTCCCGCCAGCCGCGCTCCCCCCACCTGTTTGCCGGCTCCGGGCCTGGGACGCGGGGCCACAGCCGCGCACAAGCCGGCCGGGACCCACCAGGGCCCTCGGAATGGCCTGGGCCTGCACCCCCAGGAAGGGCGCCCCGCGGCACCTGCGGACATCTCTCGGCGGGGAAGCGTGGGAGCCCAACCCCTTCAGAAACCCAATGAACCCGGCAGGCCCGGGGCTCCAGTTTAGCCGCTTCGCGGCCCCAGTTTCCCCGTCTGCATAGTGAGGTCCCCACGCGCTCCTGGCGCCTGTGATGTGGCCTCCGAGCCGCGCAACGCACCCCCCAGCCCCACTTGCCGGCCACTTCGTCCTCTCAGACCCTTGGCGATGACCTGGCCCAAGCCCTTCCTTGGCCGAATCTCAGAAACAAACCTGAACCCGGGCCTTGCACCCTCGGGGGGGGGCGTCTCCAGGACCCCCCCCCCCCCATTTTCTCCCGGAGGTGACGCCATCTTGTTATCGGTGAGGGGGTCACCGAGCCCCCTGCTCAAGGTCACAGGCTGCCGGGCGCGCCGGGAGGTCTGCGGCCTTTCCCGGCGGCTTGCGACGCTGCCTGCGCCGAGGGCGGGTCTGCGGGATCTGTGGGGCCCCATCGGTGCCCCCTCGTCTTTGATCCGCTGATGTCCAGGACTTTTCCTCTCTCACACAATAGCGCCCTCATCCTGAAGTTTCGTGTTTGTTTCTACCTTACTTTTTTAATATGTTTTCTCTAAAGCCACGTCAGGACCTCGGAGGTAAAAGAATTAAAGAGAAAGGGACCCAGATGGTAAGGTTCAGGTTAATTGAAACCCCACAAACAGGCAGAGAGTGCAAAGGAGGAGCGGCGCCACCTTCCAGACGGCGGAGGCCCTTGAATTCCTCCAGGCAGTGGGAAGCCAAAAATAGCCCCCGCCCACCTTATCAGGCGCTGACACCTGCTCCGGGGCGGCCCTGCTCCCTGCCGCCCAGTGGAAAGTGAGTCAGTAGTGGCAGCTCTCAGCACCGAGCACCGCGAAGGTGGGCTGGCCTGGAGGTGGGCGCACCTGGCCCCAGCTCCAGCGCTGCCTCCACCCAGTGACCTTGGCAAAGACAGGGTGGACAAGATGGTCCCTAGTGGACCTGGAATCAAGAGGACGTGGAGTTTCCTTGGAAGACTTTCCAGGATGACGAACGTGAAGTGCCAGGAGCAGCACCCTAGGAAGCCTTCGTGAAGGAGGGTGGGGCAGGAGAGGGAGAAGGTGGCTGCCCAAGAGCCAGGGGAGGGGAGAGGTCCGCGGTGCCGGCTGCTGCGCAGAGACAGAGGCTGGGGAGGACTGGGAGGGGCCATTCGAATGGGCAGCGGGTCATGGGCAACTTCGGCCAGGGCTATGCCGGAAGGTTCTGGAATAAGCCCCACCACTGCTGTAGCGGGGTAGTGACCCAACCTGTCTGAGCCTGTTTCCTCCTCTGGACAACGGAGATAAGGATGGTACCCATTTCACATGGGTTTCTATGGGGATTCAGTGAGAGGATGCAGGGAAAGCCCAGTGCCGGTCCCCGGTGACATCATTAGTGTCCAGGAGGGACAGGGAGGAAGCTGATGGGAGCTGAGGAAGCAGAGGCAGGAAGGCACACAGCTCTTCCTGAAAGTGCGGCTGAGAAAGAAGGGAGGAGGGCTGGGGACAGGGCACGGAGGGGAGGCAGGTGTCTGGAAGGAGGAGCCTGCTGAGAGGTGGAGAGGACCCAGGAGACAGGAAGAGGGTAAAGGAGAATGAAGAGAGTGTGAGCTCTGGGGACCCTTCCTTGATGACCTGCTGGATGTCACAGGCTCCTTGCTTGTGTCCCCTGGGATCAGGCTGAGCAAAGAAAGGCTAAAATGAAGCCACGTCCTGGCTGAGACCCCTGTGTCCCCTTGGCGAAGGAGGTTGGTGATGGGCCATGAACGTGGTTTGACCCTGCCCACAGCCTCGTGACCTTGGCATGCTTGTTTCTGAAATGACATCATCTATTGATGACTCCCACAGTCATAATGGCTTTTTCCAGTCAATGTTTTGATTTTTCAGTCTTACTAATGGACTGGCCTGGCTGCCAACATTTCTAAAAAGGCCAGTTCACTTTTCACTTAGAGCCAGAACCCCGGATAGATCAATTATTTGGCTGCTAGAAGCCATTATCAATTTGAAGCCACAGGCCTGTTTCTGTGGGAAGACATGACTCAGATGCATAATTCGGGGGCGATTTCCTCTCATCTGCTTTGTTTTTCAAATCCTCCTTAGGTGCATCGTGATGGGACCTGACTCTTTGCTCTTAATGGTAACAAAAGAATGAGCTCATCCGAGTCAACCTAGGATGCCTCTGGGAGGGTTTCTTCAGTGCTTGGAGGTTCTGGGTCCTTGTCTGAACTGAACAGCTAAACACTCAAGCATTTCTTTTGGCCTCTCCTTTTCTTACATCCTTTTGTTTTTCTCTCAGAGAAAAACAGACTTGAGAAAGAGGTGGACGTTACCGCACATGTTGGGGAAAGAGGGAGGGAGAGAAAGGCAAGTCCCACCCCCATGTCCCCATCCCATTTCATCTTCTTGGCACCCCCAGCCCAAGCCACTGCTCACTCTGGGGCTGTAGGGTGGTAGTCCCCACCCCGGGCCTTTCCTGGAGGGGATACTGGTGGGTGATGAGCTGTTACCACAGGGTGCCGGCTCGCCATACCTGAGGGAATGGACTGATGGAAGCAAAAATGCCTCTTGGCCTTGCTCAGTCTCCTTCATGAACTCGTTTCTTCTGCCCATCCTGTAACTGGTGGTGCCACTCTCAACCCTCTCCTCTTTTCACATCACAGCTCTCAACTGGGAAATCCATCCACCCCCATGAATTCAACCACCCACCACCTGTAAACACACAGCTCCCAAATTCACATGTCCAGCCTCTCCTCAGCTCTTGGATCTGCGACTCCTGCCTGTGGGACAAAGCCAGTAGGATGTCTCAAAGGCATTTAGGACCCAAAAGGCCCAGGCTTAGGCTCACCACCTCCCCCCCACCCCTTTGTCCACCAAGCCAGAAACCTCTCTCCCCTCCACCACTCCACTCACTGGGTCAGTGTGTCCCATCAGCGCTACTCCATCCTAGCTCTTAGGCTCATTTCTGTTCCCACATCCACTGTCCCAACTGAGCACCTGGCCCTCTCTCCCCTGAGCTCTCGCCAGCACCTCCCAAAAGTCGTTCTGCCTCAGTTCGTTCCCTTCCTCCATACTGTTGTCAAAAGTAGGGCCACAGTTCCACTCCCTTCAGGACAGGGATGCCCCCATTTCCTCCTGGATAAAGACCAGATTCTTTAGCAGGGCCCACCAGGACCACCTAGGACTGGGCCCCAGGCTACTTTCTCTCCCTTCTGGCCACGGTGCAAGCACTGGGTGCCTTCATGCCTCCCCACCTTCGGTCTTGCTTTCCTTCTGCCTGGGGTCCTGTGCTCCCCCTTCTCGGCCTGCGGGACCTGTGATCATCGTTTGAAGCAGAGCTCCCCATTACTTCACCTGTGCTCCCACAGCACCCCACTCAGATCTCAGGGGAGTTCAGAGCACCGGTTACAGTGGGTTCTAAATGTAATTATTGGCTCACACATCTACCCCGGCCAAACTGAAAGCTCCTTGAGGGCAAGGTCCATGGCTCACTCGTTTCTGCTTCCCTGTGTACCTGTCAGGGTCCTCCAGAGAAAAAGAACCTAAAGAACATATTGCAATTGTGGGGACTGGAAGTCTGAATTTTGTAGGACAGGCCAGTGGGCTGGAAATTCCAGTAAGAGTTGATGTTGAAGACTTGAGTCTGAATTTCTTCTTGGAATCCCTAGTTTTTTTGCTTTTAAGGCCTCCAACTGATTGGACAAGGCCCACCCACAGTAGGGATGGTCATCTCCTTTACTTAGTCAACTGATGGTGGATGCTAATCCCATTTACAAATACTTTCACAGCAACAACTAATTGGCATTTGATTAAATAACTAGGTCCTATAGCCAAGCCAGGTTGACACATCAAACTAACCATCACACCCAGGGGCCAGCTCAGAGCTCAGCACCTGACATAGAACAGGTACTTTATTTTGTAACAAATGACTGACCATTGAATGAATGAATGCATAAAAGAGAGAATGAATGAAAGCTTTTCAATAACCATGGCGATCACAACAGCAACCAGCATTTACGTTTGCCCATCCCACCAGCCCATCGGCAACATGAGGGCAGAGACCCCGCCTGCTCTGCTCCCCACTGATGCCCCACCCCATCAGTGTCTACACATAGTAAGGCCACAATAAGTACCTAATGAATGAATCCATTATCTCATTTGAAACTCACAATGATGCTGTGAGGAAGAAAGGGTGGCTGTCATTGTCCCCTTTTTGCAGGTAAGGCGGTGAGCCCACGGGAGTTGTTCATAGTTGCCCAGTTGTGGTGTGTGTCCCATTGAAGCCAAAGTGCTCTCCAGGGTTTGATCAGCTTGAGAAATGAAAGTCTCAGTGTTCTACAGCAGAGCGTCTCTAGCTTTAATGTGAATCACTTGGGTCCTGTTTAAAATGTAGATTCTGAATCAGTAGACCTGGAATGGGGCCCGGGATTCGGAATTTCTAACAAACTCCCAGATGATGCTGATGATATTAGTCCAAAAACCACTCTCTGAGCCTCAAGGCATGTGCTAGTTATCACAAAGCTTCCCCCTGGCCGTATGTTAAGATAATGTTTTAAAATCTACAAGTGCCCATCAACAGATGAATGGATAAACATGTGGCAGAGTCATACAATGGAATATTATTCAGCTGTAAATAGGAATGAAGTGCTGATCCATGAGGCAATATGGGTGAACCTTGAAGATATCATGTTGAGTGAAATAAGCCAGACACAGAAGGATGCATATTGTATAATTTGAAATAACTAGAACATGCAGATTCATAGCAACAGAAAGTAGAGTAGAGGTTACCAGGGCAGCAGGAGTGGGAAATGGGGAGTTATTACTTAATAGATACCGAATTTCTGTTTGGAGTGATGGGAAAGTTTTGGTAACGGATGGCGGTGATGGTAGCACAACATTGTGAAAGTAATTAATGCCACTGGGTTGTATAATTGGAAGTGGTGAAAATGGGGAAGTTGATTTTTTATGTTACCACAATAAAATTTTTTTAGAATCTACAAATGAATCCATTTAAGCCCTGACTTGAACTCGAGGGCTCTTTGGAAGCAGCACACACTGACAGGTTCGGGGTCTGTGGGCCTGGCTGAGACGCCTGCATCAGCACTGGCAGACGTGTGCCGATCTGAAGACAAGGCGGAGGTCAAGACAGACTTCCTCCCTGCCAATCCAGGAAGATTTCAGGATTCAGACTGGATGGCAGTATCTCCTGCTTTTGTTTATGGTTTTCATATTACATTCCACTTATACCATTAGAAGAGTTTGAGATGACTTAAAATAATAAACCTACACAGGCAATGGAACTAGTAAGAACCGAAATAAAAAAAAAGACTAGAGCAGAAACCTGGGAGACTGGGGGCATGAAACACTGAGAATCTGGAAAATTCCCCAGAGAAATGAATATATCCATATGTACAACCATTTGCATGCCATTTCAGAGGGCGCCTGGTTGTCCCTCCAAAATCCGGGTGCAGGACACCACCGTGGAGACCTGGAGGGGCAGTGGTGCCACGTGCTAGCCCGAGATGCCAGCTGGGTTTGTTTACCGAGATCAGCTCTGGGGTGAAGCATGGAACCAAGATGGAAAGGGAGACTGGATGGTCACAAGTTGCCTTGTGTCTGATCATAAAAGGAAGAGGATCAATATTTCGGGAGAGAGATGTTTTCTTAGCTCAATTCTCAGAGCACAGTGCCATGAGGGGAGCATGAGGTAGAAGGCAGGTTTGCATGGTGGTTAAGAAGGGGATTCTGGAAGACCACCTCCCTGGGTCAAATCTAAGCTCTAGTTACTAGCTGTGTGATCTCGGGTCATTTTGTTAACCCCAGTTAGCCTCAGTCTCCCCATCTCTAGAGTGGGGTTGCTGTGCCCCATGCATCTGTTAGCCCTGTATCTGTGTTAGCTGTTAAGGGCAGGCGGCACGGGGTAGTGATAGGTAATGAGTGTAGTCAGAGTGCAAACGCCAGCCTATCACTTATCAGCTTTGTGACCAATGGTGAGGTTCCGTCGTCGCTCTGCATTTGTTTCTTCGTCTGTAAAATGGGGTAATGAGTACGTATCATGCAGAGTTGGTGAGGTGGCATGAAATAAGCCACGCAGAGAGCTCAGCCCAGCGCTTGAGCTGCCGTGAGCATGCAGTAAACACCAGCTATTACTGTGAGGGATGGTGACTTACCAGGCAGTAAGAGCCTCTCGCACGCTGTCCCTGGGGATGGCACTCTGTCCCTACCCTCTGGTTTATTTACCCAGTCCCCTACTGAAGGACTTTTAGCTGGTTCCCAGGGTTTTTTTCTATTACAGATGGTGCTGTACCAGATCATCTGTGCTTGTACGTTTGGACGGTGCCGTGGGTAAATTGATAGGCAGGATTCCTAGAAGTGGAATTACTGAGTCAAAGGGTGTGTGCATTTTGATAGATGCAGCTTAATTTGCCTTGAAAAGGGGTTTGCCAGCATTTGCTTCTATTCTGGGTGGGCATACTGGTCTCCCCCCACCCCCCATCTATGAACGCTGGGAATTCTCAGAGTTTTTAGTCTTTGCCACCCTGATGGAGGAGAACAAGTATCTCATTTCTTGATTTTCTTTTCTATGCTCATGAGTGAGCTTCATTCTCTGGTCAGTAATAGCCATTTGTATTTCTTTTTTACATGAACTGCCCACTCCTGTCCCTTTCCCACCTTTTCACTGAGCTGTTCTATTCTTTTATTATGATTATTATTGATTATAGGAACTCTTTGTCTATGAAGCAAATTGGCCCTTTGCCAAATGCCCAGCAAATAATTTCTTCCCAATTTGCCATTTGCCTTTTGGCATTGTTCGTGCTAATTTTCATATTGATTTTTCAGGAAATGCAAAAACCAGCTTCATAAAACTGTACCTTAGGTTAACACCTGCCGTGAGACAAGGGGATGGAGTCCATGTTTATAAAATGGAGAACAAGAATAGGGGTGAGGCCCATAAGCTTTCCTACAGACACACTTTCTTCTACCAATGCTTTGGGCTTACAGCTGTCAGAGCCAATAATAATACTAGGCATTCATTCATTCATTCATGCAATCAACAAACATTTCTTGAGCACCCGAGAGGTGCAGGACTTGGTGCTTGCCCTCGAGAAGCTTTCAGTTCAGCCTTGGGGAGGGGGAAAGGCAAAGTGCTTGCCCCCATGGAACTGGCACGACCTCCCCCGTTTGTGTTGAGAGGCTTGGACCCGAAAACCCTCTTCAGTGGGTAGATGGAGGAAGAAGGAATGGAGGGGCAGAGGCTGGACTAGGGGCGAGGCAGGGGGCAGAGAGATGGAGCCTGGGAGATAGGTGGGAAGCTGGCCGGGGCTGGAGATGGTTCCAGAGCCTTTTCCAGGCACCCTGTGGCTTACAATGAGTCGTGACTCAGACTGTGATGCCCTGAAGAGATGCAGAATGAAAAGTCACACACACATTCATGCCAATCCCTCCATACACGCGAGACCTTTCTAATTTGGACCATTTGACAACACTGGCTGACATGTGGACCTTCAAGGCCTGGGATGTCTGGGGAGGGGCTCGTGGCAACTGCAGAAAGCAACCGAGTCAAGCACTATGTTTAGTTTCCTTGCTTTTTTAGAAGGTACTTTCCCATATGACTAAGACTATGAGATCAGCCAGGAAAATAGAGACCAGCAGGCAAGAAAACAGCTCTTCTAAAGAGAGCTGGTCTTGAAGTCCGCCATTCATTGGCTCCAAACATGTCTGCATGATAGAATTAGGGCTTGAATGACCTTAAATCTCATCTATTTAACCCTACACCACTGCTTCCAATCCAGACATCAACCCCTTCTATAAGACCCTCATCTAGGACTCTTATCATCTCTGCTTACATGCCTGCAGTGACAGGATGCTCACCACCTCCTGAATCTGCTCCATGCATCCTTGGGTGGTTTTTATTGTTAGGAAGTTCCTTGTGTTGATTGGAAATCTACATCCCAGTAACCTCAGTAAATCTGCATTTTCTGCCCCACAGACCACTTCTGTTCCTTCTTCCCAGGGTCAGCCCAGTAGAGGTTTGCAAAGTGGGACCATGCTCCCCTGGCCATCCATTTGTTCTCCATACGACACCCCAGCCCCCTCCCCTGGAGTCAGCACCACTGAGGGGAGAGGGCCACTCACCCAGCAAAGGGCACGTGAAATGTGCTCAGCATCACCAGTCGCCAGGGGAACCCACAGTGACATACCACCACCCACCTGCCAGACTGGCTGAAAAGAACTGACAATTCCAAGTGCTGATAAGGAGGTAGAAAAACGAGCCCTCAGACATTGCTGGTGGAAATGTAAAACTGAACAGTTCCTTGGGAAAACCATTTGACGATATCCACTGACACGAAATGTGTGCCTACTCCGAACCCAGCAGTTCCACTCCTGGGTATATTCCCAAGAGAAATACATGCCATTTCTACCAAAACACATATTCATAGCACTATTTGTAATAAATACCAGAAACAACTTAATTTGCCCATTAACAGTAATGTGGGTAAATAAAGGCTGATATATTTCATATAGTGGAATATCACACAGCAAGGAAAAAGAACAAACTGTTGCCACACCCAACAACTTGGATGAACCTCATGCCTATAATGCTGACGGGAGGGTCAGATGGAAGGACCTACCCGCTGTGTGTTTCCATCTGTGTGGTGTTCACAAACAGCCAAAGCTAGCATATGGTTTTGGAGGTCAGGACAGTCATTACCTTTGGGGGAGACTGACTTGGAGGGCTTATAAAAAAGCCTTCTGGGGGGCTGGAGATGTTCTATATCTGGATCTGAGTGGTGTTTCCATAGGTATAGACATATCATATATGTGTCTACATATTGAAAACTTCGCTATATGAAACCTATACCTTATTTATCATATTAAAAAGGTATTTGAAAAAGCCACTACCACTGCTGCCCTCTGCCCCAGCACAGGGCAAGCCTCTCACTCACCCCAATCAGCTCCCTTGGGTCCCAGCACAGAGGATGCAACCCTTGAGGGTCACCCTCTCTGAGATTGGGGCAGTGGCCCTTGGGAAGGGGAATGCCTGGTTTGGCCTCTCAGCCCCACAAAGGAAAGGCCCCCGAGTGGGGCATTAACTAGTAAATTAAAAAATAACACCACGAACACCATATAGATCAAGAGACAGACCAGGTGAGAAAGGAAACATATATATTTTATTCCTTTAATGGCACTTTTTTCCTGCTTTTTGAGCAAAGGGCCCTACATTTTTATTTTGCACTGGGCCTGCAAACCGTGTAGCCGGCCTGCCTGGGAAAACCTTTCGGCCTGGCAGGGTGAGGGGCCCAAGGCCGTGGTGGGCAGGGGCTCTTTAGGGGATGCCGGGGCTTTGGGATCCATCTCGGCGCATCTCTCTCCCTGTCTCTCCTCCTCTCCTGTCTTCTGTGTGGACCCCATCTCAGGCCATCGCACAGCCCCAGACACACTTCCCTCTCGCTCTGCAGGGGAAACAAGACTTTAGGCATAAATGTGGTTTTTTAGAAGCTGCAAAATTCTTTGCACACTGATCTAATGATCACGTCACATTTTATGGCCCTGTTCTAAAAACTAAAATTTGAGGAAGTTAACTTCCCCCCTTCCCCAAATTTCCATGACCCTCTTAGCTTACCCGCCCTTCCAGGCCCAGCCCCACTGGTTGGGTACGAGGGCTGGGTGGCCTTCATCCTTGCCGGTCACTGACCTGGGACACAGTTCAGTTGTCCACCCCTGCCCGAGAAGTTGATTCAACCTGCAGCCTTGGGCATCACGCCTTTACTCCAAGCCCGGCCAAGCCAGGCCTGGGTGCCGAGACTGTGGAAGGGCCTCCCCTAGCTGTCCTCGCCCATCCCAGCCTGGGCCGGCAGAGAGATGTGGAAACCCTGCCTCCATCGCCAGGCCGGGGGATGCTCTGGGGAGGGGGCAGGCCAGGCTCAGACAACAGCATCAGCGTGGCCTGGGGGAGTGAAATCTCAGGAGTGGTTGGGAACTAGTGGTCCAGGGCAGCAGGGAGGGAAAAGCCTGTGGTGGGGATGAGAAGGTGGAGATGCACGGAGCCGCCAGCTCTCCGATGGCCTCCAGCCCCGGAATAGGGAACCGGCTCTCCATCTGTTGTAACGGGGCGCCGTCGAAGGCAGTTTTCAGCTTGGGAGTAGCATCAGAATTGATTTTCACAAAGATCACACGGAGGCTGAGTTGACTGCGAACAGGAAGAGCTGAGACAGACAGAGAGGTTGGGAGGCTGCTGGGTGACGCAGATAAAAAGGGCAAGGGCCCATGAGAGAGGAGAGGAGGGACAGATACAAAGGATGTTAGAGAGAAGACTTGCAGGATGGAGGATGGGCTAGACTGGGGGCCAGCGGCTGACCCCCAGGTGTCTGTCCTAGGTGGCTGAGAGGCAGTGGCAGAGGTGTCCTCGACCAGGTAAGGAGCCAGAGGTGGTGGTGAGACAGGGGCTCAGGAAGGGAGTCTGGGCTGGAGAGAGAAGATCTGAGAGTCCTCAGCTTAGTGCTTGTAGCAGAAGCCATGCAGGAGAGACTGAGAACTGGCCACTGAAAGCTGGGAGCAGAGGGCAGAGCCCAGAGGACCAGGTGGGCCATCATCAGGGAGACGTGGAAGGAGCAGACAGGAAGGAGGAAGTCGAGAGAAGTGGCTTCCCCAGTGCGGTGGGGGAGGCCTGGGGACAGTGGTGGGCGCCGCAAGGGCAGGGGGCTGTGGTCTCCAACAGGGGCCACAGCAAACCAGGCCTGAGGGAGCAGGAGCCTGGCACTTCCGGGGACTCCGTGCCCTCCATCACTCTCTCCGGCCGCTCTCCCACCCTCTGCACATCACCCCGGCTTCCTCTGCCGCCTGCCCGATCCGCTCCTCAAGTCCCAGCTCTCTGCCAAGACTCAAAAGAGCTCGCTCCTCCCACTCATCTTTTTTTTCTTGTCCTGGCCACGTCATTGGTCCCTGACCAGCCAATCAGCTGGCTGCCTTTGAGCCAGACACCCGCTCTGTCCAATCAGCTGAGCGTGCAGGGTCACATGATATAAATCATGGCTGCCCAGAGGTGTCCTTCGAGGGAGGTTTGGGAGGGAGGTGACGACACGGTCACCCTTGGGTCCGTGAAACTAAGGGAGGAGAGAGCTTCAGGATAGGGGCGTAGAGAGCATTGTCCCGGGATGCGGGATTTGGGGATGAGGGATCACGGCATCAAGTCCCTTTAACCAGTAACTTCCAAAAGGGGGGTAAATACGCGAGGAGGTGGGGTCTGAAGGGTCAACTTTGAAAATCAACCTTTCTTCGCCCATCCCCACGGCGTAGAGTGCGCCTGAAATAAGAAGATGGTCTAACTGGAAAATAATCATTTGAAGTCGTGACTCAGCGCTTCCTGAGCTCAAGAAAGTACTTGCCATCAATCCAGATGCCGCTGAACCGCCTCCTCCCCACGAGCTCCCGCACGCGCAGATGCTGGAGGAGCCATTTGCAGAAGGAATGGACCCACTTCCCTTAAAATATTTAAAAGCGCCTCCTGTACTTTGGGAGCCTTCTCGTCCTGGAGCTTTCATTCCTGAAGCTTCCCTGATGGATGGCATCCGTCCTAGAGCCACTCACTTTTACTGCCCAACCTGAACCTAGTTTTACTTCCTGGCACAGCTTGTAAATTCTATTTTTTCCCAATTTGCAGAGCCTTAAGGCGTCTGTCTGTGAGACGCAGGATGGCCTGATATGCCATGAGTATAGGATACACAGCAGATTTGGAAGGCTTAAGTTATAGCATTATTTTAAACTTATTTATCCCCCGCCCTTTTTTCCCCTAACCAGATCTTACTCAGGACTGAATTCGTAAAGCAGGTAACAGAGGCACAGTTCTGGTTCACAGGTGCTGGTGAGAGCCCCAGCTACATCATCGCCCCTTCCTGCTTGTCCCAGCCCTTTCAGATCTGCAGCCACCCAGGAACATAGTTGGAAGCTCATGGGCCTTGTCAATTGTTCCATTTTAAAGATGGGAAAAGAGGATCAGAGAAGAGAAGGGATTTAGCCAAGGTGCCAAGGACACTAGACAGAACCAAGAAGTGCACCTTCCCCTCCTCAGCCAGAACCTCTGGGCCATGCACAGGGCTGGGCTCCGGGGACACGGAGACCCAGGAAGAAGTTTCAGGGACCTTACAATCTCATGACAGTGGGGACAAGAGGGAGAGGCGACTCCAGCAAGAGCTGCAGTGACCTCATAATCGCTGACCTGCCCCACACCCTGGGGAGTGAGTCCTGCTACCCTCTCGCTGTGCGGATGAAGCAGCTTAGGTGACCTGGAGGCACTTCTGGAGAGCCTGAGATCTGAGATCTCCCCTGGGCACAGTTTAAAAAGCACAGACGTGATCCAGTTCTTTAATTTTACTGATGAGCAAAGGGAGGCCCAGAGAAGGGAAGGAACTTAGCGAGGGAGTTACCCTCACAACTAGGACTCCAACCAAAGCCTGTGCCTGTCCATGACACCTTTAATTAAGGAAACGGAGACCTTTTGTTACTAGTTATAAAGTACAATATCTTCCAAACCATCGTTAAGACTGACTTGCAGTAGGCACTGTTGATGGGCTGCCCCTTCCCCGCCTCCAGCTCCCCAGGTCCGCCAACCACACAAGACGAATGAACCCTCCTTTACAGAAACCCAGAGCCAAATGGGTGAGTGTGGCTTAACCCTGATGGCTTCATGGTTTTTACCTTAGGAGTTCTCAGTTCCTCTCAGCTTATTTAATTTAATGCCCAGTTGCGCCAGAATACTCACCAGGACCCTTGATATCAGAAAGGGGTTTTAAAATCCTAATGAAATAGGATTTTGAATTCAGCAGCACTTTGGGGTGTGTAGGTGGTGCATTAATTTTCCTGTGTATGCTGAGAAGGTGACCTCTTTAGGAAACTTAAGGGTCTTCCTGACAATTGCTCCCTTCAGGGTGACGTCTCTGGAGGTGGCCTGCTGTCTGAGCCCCACGTCCTCCTTCAACAGGTCTACTGGTTTCCGCCCACATCTCTCTTCTTGTTCCTTCCTCCAGCAACTTTTCCCCAAGCCGGCTTGGATATGGAATCCTCTCTCCCCAGCTCCCTCTTTCATTCTCCAGGGTGGGTCCATGATTGTTTCTAAGGGTTTTGCTGAAAATCATCTAGGAAATTAGTTGGGTGGCACAGATAACAAGCACAGGGAGCTCCTATGGTCCACAAACCTGTCTGGCTTCCCCCAGATGTGTGTCCCAGCCAGGTTTGTCCTTGTGTCCTATCTTGTGTGGTTCTGAGCGTCCCTTTGATGCAGCCGAGAGGTGAGTATGAGGCTGGATTTTCCAAAATTTGTTTCATGGAATTCTAATTTCAAGAGCAAATTCTCAGAGAAATGGTCTCCTGATCAGAGTTGGGGCATTCTTGTTGCATCCTGTCGCCCTTGGAGACACCCAATGCACGGTAGCATGCCACAGGTTTTGAGAAATCCTGCAAAACCTCATATAACCTATATGAGCACCAAAAACTTGTGTTCTGCAGCCCTCCTAAAAGACCCTAGTTTGGAGGTGGTCCTGGACATCCCCATGAATTGGTTCTGGAAGCTTCCAAGCCTTTCTCTCTTGGCCCCCGGTTGAAGACAAAGAAGCTGCTCCTTTCCTGCCTTCGTTGAGGAAAAGCCAAATGAGGTTTTTCTCTGATGGCCTTTGGGGAGGTTTTTCATCTATACCAGAGAACTGTCTGCCAGCTGTGTTTTATTTGAAAAGAGAAATGAATTAAGGGGGCCCATTTATGGTCTGAACGTTGTATTCCTGGGGTCTGGTCAAAGAAAGATGCAAAGCCAAGCTGAGCCATTCTGAGCAAAGAGGATGCAGGGGGGTCTTCTGTGTTTGGGATGAAAGGCCTTTCTTATTAAGCCAGCTATCACGCACTCAGAGTTCTCTTGCTAATATACCCACACATGTGCAAATTTTACACTAATAAAACGTATGCTCTGCTTTCAGAGATGGAGGCTTTTTCTCTTAGCTTAGAGAACATTAGTTTTAATTTTTTTTTAATTACTTAAAATAACTTAAAATTAAAAGGACTGATCCTAGGGTTTTGGTTGCCTGGTTGGTTGCCTTTTCTTGGTTTTCTTTTCTCGCTATTCTGGAAAATTCCATCAGTCATTTTGTGAATGAGCCATGGGCTTTATTGGTTTGCTCGGTTGTATCAAGGTCTGAAAACATAAACTACCCTGCAGAGGGTGATGCTGATTCTCTTCACAGAGAGGTCCAATGCGACATTCCGTCCCACGGCATTTAAGGCAGTCCCAAGCTGCCACCTCACTGGTTAGCCCGTCAGCTTCAGAAAGGAAGGCTGACGGCTCAGCTTGGGCAGGTCAGAAGACTGGCGGGAACAGGCTCAACTACAGAGATGAGAGCAGCTTCTGCAGCAAGCTGACGTTCTCCAAGAGAAGAGCCCAGAATCTTCTCAGGCAGGCAGGGAGCTGGGATGGGGTCCATTTCCGCAATTACTTCCTCTCGTGTGTGTGGCCTGGGCTGCACCCTGGGGAGAGGGCATGGAGCAAACCTGCCCCTGCCCACGAGGAAGACAGGCCGAGACAGTGCATGGGGAGGTGCTCTGGGCCACCGTGAACCGTGCTTAGTGAGGGGACGCTACGGCTTCACAGAGGAGGTGACATGGGAGCCGGGCTGTCCACCAGGTTGTCCCTCCCAGGTTGGTGAGAAGCGGTGTGGTGTAGCAGGGTCTGATGTCACGGGCCCCGAGTCAAGCCCTCGGCCAGCCCTCAATGTCCGCATTGACGAAACGGTTTAATGAGAAGACATAGCCTGCCAGGTGTGTTGGGACCAAATGAGCCAACGGCTGTGAAACTGCCATGGTCACGGGAAGCAGCAAGGACAGGTGTTGGCTATGGCTGAACTGGGGAAGGAGCAGCTGCCTTCTCGAGCCACAGGCAGCTGGACACAGGACCCCTGGCTCTCCCTGGTTCGCCCCGGGCAATCACTTCTCCCCTCTGGGCCAGCTCCTTCAGGCACAAAATGGGGGCAGGGGCAGCCTTCTCCTGCCTGCGTGACATCAGGAGTTCTCTGCAAAGGCACCCCCATATGACAGCTGGAGCCAGGCGGGCTCTGGAAGCCAATGGACCTGGGTTCCCAGTGTGGTTCGACCATTCCTAGTAGTGCAATTGTGGGTGAGTCCCCAAACCTCTCAGAGCAAATGCCCTCATCTGTGAAATGGGGATAACAGGAAAGTCTGACCTTGTAGGTTAAATCAGAAAATCCTTGAGGAGGGCCTGGCAAACGGTAGTGAGTCAGCCCTTCTTGTTGGCTACTTTTTTGTGTGGACTAAATGATATGCATGCAGTGGGTGCTCAATTAGCCATGGATAAGTGCCTCCCCTCCATCCCTTTTAAATCAGCTTTGGCAGGCTTTCTGCATTCAGGAATGTCATGGGGTGTGGGGTGAAGGCAGGGGCTTGTGCAGAAAAAAAATACTCTTTACTTGGAAAACCAAGTTGTTTTCAGGCACTTACAAGCCCTTTATAATCACCTGTTTACTCCTAGCCAGTGGCCATTCCAATCACAACCAATTAGAATTCATTCCATCGCGTGCCCCCGTGCTCCTTGCCTCGCACAGTGTTACTAGCGAGTTAGTCCGAATCGGTGCAGTGTTACCCTGGCGACTCATAAAACGTACCCTGGCCGCCACGTGAGTGACAAGTGCCATGTGAGATGCTGAGAGAGCCCCAGCCTTGTCCAAGGAGGCCCTTGCTGAGCTTTTCCCTCTTTGCAGTAGGTCCGAGATCAGCCCAGCGGCTCAGAAGACAAAGGCAAGTGCTTCCACGATGTCGTACAGACGAGAGCTGGAGAAGTACCGTGACCTGGATGAAGACAAAATTCTGGGCGCCCTCACGGAGGAAGAGCTCCGGACCCTGGAACACGAGCTGGATGAGCTTGACCCTGACGTGAGTAGTGCTCAAGGGGGGCGTGTCGCTGCAGGGCCGGGGACAGGGGCGTCTGCAGGCTGCCCAAAGCTGCCGCCCACAGGGTGACGTTGCAATAATATCGCCTTTGTAGGGTTTGTGTTTTGTTCTGTTTTTTTCATGTGCCGTGAAATGAATAAGCCAAGAAATAGAGGACCAGGAGAATCCCTCTCCCCCGTCCGGCGTTTTTATCCTCACATTTCGTAGTTGGCGGATTTAAGAAGTTTGTTTAAGACGCAGGATTCGCTCTTGCACTCACTTGCCCAGCAGGCCCCTCGGTCCTGTGTGTGGTGTGAGCAGCCATGTGGGTGCCGAGAGCTGAGGGAGGGAGTCCAGGCCGCCTGCCCCACAGCCCACGCACCCAGGTCTGTGCCTGGCTCAGGCCAGGTAGGCAGGTCGAGTGCATTCTCCATTTGATATATTTTTAAATCGAAAAATAGAGCATTTCATACTTTTTTTTAAAACTAGCTATTATTAAACTCTGATTTAACAGTGATCCATAAAGAAAACAGCACTAACTCTCAAATAATCACTGCTAACAAATAGGGAACCCGGCAATACAGGTTGCACGTTCTAGCTCCGGCCTGGTTCTGTCCCTCACGCGCCACGTGACCTTGGCCCAGTTGCCGTCCTTGCTGGGCCTCTGTGTCCCCATCCACAAAATGATGGAGTGGCGGGTCGCTGTCAGGGCTAAGCTTCCCTGAGTTTATAACCCTGATTTTATTCCCAGATTTGGTTCATGGCTTGTTTCCAGATAACCCAGTATCCTTGTCCAGGGCTCCCGGGTCCCAGACCCCACAGAACGACAAATGCCTCCAGCCATACATCCTCAGCTGGCTTTTCAGGATGAGGCTGCTCAGGTTCATTCGAAGGCTGCCTCGGGAGGGGGGGCTAAGCCTTGGGGTCCCTCCTTGTTCCCCTGTGTCATCTCTCCCCGTTAGACTGGGCAAAAGACAAGTGATGTTTGCAAGGAACAATCAGGCTTCCGTCTTTATTGCTGCAAAATTAGTCTCTTCTGATTCTTCCCTAGATTGCCGTCCTATAGAATTACTAGAACAGCTTTAAAAAATGAGCACAAAAGGGGGTTGTGGCAACTTCCATTCAATTCCATAAACGTGGCTCAGTTGCCTGCCGGGCTGGACACCAGCGGGTGCCTGGTGGGGACCCTGGCCTTCAGGAGCTCAGCCTGGTGGGGCAGCGGGCATGACAGGCTGCGCCCTCCATGGCAGCGGACAGGAGCTCAGAGGAAGGATTCGTTCTTACTGGGGGAGGCTTCACAGAGCAGGTGCTACTGGAGCCGGGCCCTCGATTGTTCTAAGTAGAGAATAAAAACAGAATTGCAGGCCCAGTGGTGGCCAGGAGCACAGCCTCCTGTAGGGAAGGTCACTGGGGAGGGCTAATCTCAGGGTTTCTGCAGGGGGCGAGGTGAGACTGGGAAGGGGGGGAGGTTTGCATAACAAACTGAAGGGCTTGGACTTTTGGCGCTGGGCCCTGGGAGCTCCTGAGGGGCAGTGGCTCAGGAAGCTGACCCCAAGGACAGATGACTGGAGGGGGTGCCGGGGTGGGGGGCCATGTGGGAGCCCCTCCATCCTGACGGCAAGTGGAGGGAGCACTCTCCTCCTGATAATCCAGAAGGCACCCTGCCCCCCTCCACAGCCTCTCCACCAAGTTAGAGTGGCTTTGCTGCACCCAGGGAGAAGAAATGAGGACCCCCACAGCCCCACTAGCCGCCTGAGCTGCTGGATGGGGATGAGGTTCGATTAGGCTGCAGCTGCAAATATGGCGAGACATGAGGTGGGTCTGAGCACAAGCGAGGAGGAGTGGATGGAGAAGCCAAACGAGGGCAGAGAATGTCGCCCCGAAGGACTGCCCCGAGGCCCGGCTGGAGCTCTGGTTTGGTCCTAAACCCGCAAAGAGCCCTCCAGTGTCCCCTGCCCCAAGGTTGAGGCATCTGGCCGCAGCAGCAAATCCCCAGGGCTCTGGGACAGTCAGCTCTTCCCTTCCCACCCTTCCCCGATGATCAGTGGGAGAAAGGAGGGTGGCTTGTGCCTGTCAGGCTTATAGAACCCAAGGATCAGCACCAGGGCGTGGAGACCCGCTCCAAAGTATGGGTACCTCCCACTCGATCCGAGGACAGGGAGTGGGAATTTGGATATGGGGGCAGGGAAGGGATATCGGAGACCTGTGATTCACCTGCCATTGTGGTTTCAAAATTGACGTTTTTAAAGATCCCTTTCTCTCCCGGTTCTAGCAAGAGAAAAGAGAAAACCAAGGGGACAGGAGAGAAGGGCTCTCAGCCTGGCTTTTGGCCCAGCCCCACAATTGGCCCTTCATGGGGATCTTCTCCATTACCTGATTTGCAAGACAGTAGGCAGGTTTTGAAAAGGTCCAGGGGCCTCTCTTTCTGGAAGCCCCAACTTTCCAGCTCGAGTTTCACCCTCCCTTGGCACACATTCTGAAATCACAACCCAGGGAGAGGCCCAAGTCTGTGAGGCTGCCAGCGGCCTCCAAGCGGCCAGCCAGGGGGTGGGGGGCCTCCAAGACCAGCCAGGGCAGGAGCCAGACCTGAGCCTGGGTGGGTCTGTGGCATCCCAGCTGGCTGCCATTTTCCGGGTTCTGTGCTGTCCTCACGTGGCATTTACTAAGCGCTGGCACACGCCTGAGCTTTTTGCAAATATCCACATCACAAGGCTTCATCATCACCACAAGGCTAAGGGAGCACTCCCCTTTTACAGACAGGAGACAGGGAGCTGGAGTGACTTGCCCCGGGTCCCACAGCTCGGCAGTGGCAAAGCCACCACGTGGTTCTGGGGGCCACAAGCTTAGCCACCCTGCTGAGTCTTCATGCAAGGCCCCAGGAAGATGGTATGGGCCACGGAAGTGCCCGGGTCTTGGGGTTCAGGAGGGCGCTGCATGCAAACCACCCTCCCTTCTTCCTGGAGGTGCTCCGGCCCTGGCCCTGCTCCAGGCATGTGCTTTCCCTCTTTGAACCTCAGTTTCCCCATCTGTACAATGGACGCTGTCGGCTGGGGGACCCTGCGATGCCCCCCTCCAGTGCTGACCATCCACGACCATCGCCCAAGCCCGCCCTGGCTCTAGTTGCCTAAATCCAGCAAACACTTCAGGGGGTTGTGCTTTCAGTTATGCAATTGTTCCGCCTCAGTGTCACATGACGGAGTGGAGTACGAGGAGCTGGAAGGCAGCTTTGTTTGCATCCCGGGAACGTTTTCCCTCTCACTCTCCGCCCTGGAAAACTCGGGCTTGTCATGAGAATGTTGCCCTTGGACTCCCGCGGGAAAGGACCGCCTCATGCGCTAAAAGCATCCACTGTTGACTGATTCCCCAAGAGGATCTGCCCTTTCTCGGCCTCTCTGGGGTGAAGTGGACGCTGCCCTGGCGCCGAGCCAGCTCCTTGGTTCAGATAGCCTTGGAGCCGGGCAGCGGGGAAATGGGCAGTGGTCAGAGAGGGACAAGTCGTGGGGTGGCGTTCACAGGGCACAGCGCACAAGTCCTCCTGTGATCCATAGGCGTCACCTGGGGGGGTCGCTGGCAAAGCCCCACGTGACTGACCTCACTTAATCCTCCTAGAGAGAGGTTCCGTTATGAGCTCCAGTTTAAAGATGGGAAAACTGAGGCTTCGCGAGGCGAAGCAAGCAGCCCAAGGTGCAGCCCGGGTGGGGCCGGGACTCCAGCCAGATAGTCTTGACCAGGTTAACCTGTGGTGACCTGCTGGTAATTACCACCTCCCCTGAGCGCAGAGGGGCCAGCCTGGGGTGGGGGACGCAGAACACAGGGCGGGGGATCACCAGCAAATTGTCTTTTCCAATTCTGCTTCCTTTGAAGTGGTGAGGTTATTTTCACCATCAACAGGAACCTTAAAAAAAGGAGAAAGAAACCACCCACACAAGGAAGTTAACTATAAACACGGCTTGTTAATGAGACTTTGGGGAAAATGCAGAATATTTTTAAAATTGCCTCAACAAAAGGATCAGAATCTTTGCAGGAGAGGAGACGGTGGAGATAAACCTGACCCTATAAAGAAACGGGGTCCTCTGAGTTGATTTAAAGGCAGCTGTTAGGAATCGGTGACATGTTATCGCCATGGAAACAACCCCGGAACCTTCAGGCTGCCAGTGCGCGAGAGCTGGAGGAGTAATAGTAACTAAACAACAACATCTGCTGGCACCAGGTGCTCATCTAATCGTTCCTCCTGCTTGGGGTTAACACCCATCTACAGAGGAGGAAATGGAGGCCCGGGGTGCGTGCTGGTGAGACGGGAATAAGGGGCCGTAAGTTGCAGGAAGAAATGATGGAGGAGAAAACCTAGCATTGAAGAACTTGGAGCCAGAAGGACAGCCTAGAGGCCTCTGCCCTGTCCTTGGCCCAGGTACATGCACAGTGCAGGTAGAGCCGGGTTTGCAGGGGTCCTTCCTGGACACACGTTCGTTCACTGTTTCGTGCATTTCATCAGATCCTGACGCCAACCCAAGGAAGTGTCATCACTGACATTTCAGCGATGAAAAAATCAAAGCAACAGCAACAAAAAGCCCAGCGAGGGAAAGGACTCGCTCAAGGTCACACAGAACATCGGCCGCGGAGCCAGGGAAGAGCAAGGACCCGGGACTTCCGGGCAGTCCTTGTGGCTTCGCGTCATCGGACTCCTCCCTACTCCGAGCCCCAAATTGCATCCTGTGAGCCCGGGGGCCCTCTCAGCCCTCCAGGAAGCAGCCGAACCCGGTCCACAGGGCCTTGTAACAGACACCAGCAGGATCGCAAGCCAGCCCAGAACAGAAGTAAACAGTTGGAATGGAAAGAAATAAATCTCTCCTCTAAAAATAGGCATGCATCTTAGAAGCACTGCCGGCCCATGCTCAAAGCCGAGGCTGGGCCCAGCAAGGTGAGGGGGTTCCGGCAGGTGTCAGCACGACCTCGGCCACTGACCACCTCCCCACCCCCTCCCCCTCCCATCGCTCCCTCCCCCAGGACCCCCTCCCCTCCCAACCACCCCCTCTTCCCTGCGTCTGCTAGCAGAGCGACCTCTTCGGCCTGGAGCCCTTTGATCCTCAAGTTGGAATCCTTCCCGTGTTCCCGTCCTTTGGGAAGCCTTCTGGATGCTTCCTGCTCCCACCTGGCCACACAGCACCTGCCCCACACGGAGGGTCCCGAGTCTTTTGTGACGTCAGCACGGAGATATTTTAAACACATAGAAGAGTATGGAGCAAACCTATGTTCCCACCATCCACATTTAACAAATGTTACAATTTTGGCTTCTTGGACTCAGATCACCCTTAAAAAGGAATCACTCTAGGTAGAGTTTAAACCCTGCCTTCTTACCCCCAACCCCTTCCCCAGCTTGCCTGCCCCACTGAAGACTTTCTACCCGAGAGGTAGCAAACCAAGCACCCATGTGAGATACTAACATCAACGAAGGAAGACGGCTGATCTTCTGGTAGCACGTGGCCTTTGCTTGTCCACTCTTGTAAGCCATGTGGCTATAAGAGGTCCTTCACTTGCCGCTTAACCTGCTGGGAAGAAAACCGTCAGTCGAGCCGACTGTGTCAGAGGCATTAGGGAGCGGTGGGGACTGGGGCAAACGGAAAAGCTTGTGTTTGGCTAAAGGCACCTGCCCTTCAGCTCTGCCAGATGTTGTCAGTGTGAGATCACAGGCCCAGGACTGCCAGATGGTCTAATTTTTCAAGAAATGTTGGAAATCTGGATTTTGATATGCTACCTCCCTATTTTTAAATGTTGGCAGCTTGTTCAAAGGCACAGACCAGGCAAACCAAGTTTGGGCATTTGATTGGAGTTTGAGCCTCCCAAGCTTGCAATTCTATCCTGTGTAACAGGTTTTTGTTTTTGCTTTTTTAAAAAATATATATATAAATATTAAATATGGTAAGTTATGTGAGAAATATTTAGTCCAGTGCAGGACATATAATAGATGCTTAATAAACATTTGTTGAGCCTCAATGTATGCTCTGTCCAGTAGAATCCAAGCTTCTTGAGACTTAGAGCCACATCCCACCACCACAAATACAGGGCTTCCCAGTACAGTTGTGCAGCTTGCACACTGCACAACTCCAAGAAACCCTGTTCTCATAAACTGGAGATTGAATGCCCTTATTATGCAGTGCACAACTTGTATAGCCAGATGCAGTCGCCCTGACAGTTACCCCACAATGTGGTGTCTGTTGATTGAATGGTTATATCCTATGGTGAAAAAACTTATTGGCAATTAACTGCTTCTGTATGGAGTTCAAACCTTTATTCTGAGGTTTCAAGGTAGCGGGGGCTGTAGACCCTCATTTTACAGAGGGCCCCAACCCCCCTGGTCCCCCCACTCCCCATTCATGACCTCAGGCACTGGGATGAGACCCCAGTTGTCAGTTAGGGTGCAGATTGGCTGCAAGTCGCAGAGATTCAAAATACCCCGACTGAAGCAGGAGTTTATTCATCCCTCGGGCTGGCAGTCTAGGGCTAGAATGGAGCTCTGCTCCCCAAATGCCCCAGAGTCCCAGGCTCTGTCCACTGCATCCTTTTGCCCTCCCCGGGCTGCAAGATAAGTAGTCATGGCAGCTGCATTCCAGGCATCAGAAGAGAGGACAGAGAAACAAAAGAAAAAGAGAAGAGCCACATGCCAAGTGCCTTTTAAGGACAGTGACCAGAAATTGCCACTGGACACCTCTTATGTCATTGACCAGAATGTATATGGCCCACCCAGCTGCACGGGAGCTGGATGCACACTCTTCCTTCTGCGGGGCTGTGTGCTGGGCTAAAACGTGGCACATAGAAGAGGGGACTTGCCAGAGGAGGCAACTTGGGGTGTGCCACGCTGGGTTTGCCAATTGACGGCCTGATGCCCTGCTCTGCCCGAGGTCCTGAGGTGGCATGAGAGGTTTTGGCAGGAATTGAACCCCCAAGACCAGGCCCCCAAAGGAACCATCACAAGGCCCCCACTCTCTAGGTTGGCCCTCCCTCAAACCCCCACCAGCGAACCCTGGCCCCATCCTGGACATCCCCCTGCCCTGGTGCCTTGCTGATGTGTCCCCTTCCCCACACCTGCTTGGGGACAGCAGTTGGGTGGCCCATCTTGGGACCAAGGCTGTGATTTGGCCTACAGGGTGTCCTATTCCCAGTGGGGGCACCCATGTTGTGTAATTTGGACAATTCAAACCATGCTCATGTTGCACCCAGTGCTCAGTGCTGGGACTCAGAGAAGACCGAGAGGGAGCCCAGGGGGCCCTTAAGAAGCCCCTGTCCCCTCAGGGAGGGAGATCCTGGCAAACGTGCTCCGAGGCCGAGTACGGAGAGCAACATATAGGGGCCAGCAGGAAGCCTAGGGGAGCTTGGGAAGAGAATCGTCAGTTCTGGGTTGGGGGGGGGGCAATGGAGCGCAAAGTGGGGGCTTTGACAGTGACTCGGGTGGACGGAGGGAATTCCAGGCGGAGGCCCAGCCTGGGAGCACGCGGGGCACACGGACCGTGGAGCCAGCTGGAGGGGCTGGAGCGGGAGCGGTGCAAAGGGTGGAGGCTCGGGGCACCAAGGCAGGGGCCAAATCGTGACGCTCGGGGACCTGCCTGATAGATCTGGTTGTGACGCCGTGGTCAGTGCAGCCACCATTTCCGAGGGCATCAGTGGTGCACGGTGGCAGGATCTGCTGGCGGCTGGGAGGGAGGCACGTGGAGGTGGAGAGGCCGAGGCAGGGAGGCTGCCCTGACGGTCCCGGCAGGAGGCGGTGCTGCAGAGCCCTGCGGCCTCGACTTTCCCAGACTCCTTCCCCCAGGAAGCCACGCACCTGCTCCGCCATACTACACTCACGCTCTGCCTCCTGCCGCCGTCTCACCCTCTCCCTGCACCCTTGGCCTGGCCGTGCCTCCATGGTCCCTAAGACTCAGCTCAGGAGCCACCTCCTCCAGGCAGGCCAGGCCTGGGTGAGGTGCTCGCCCTGTATGTGCAGCCCTCCTCTGGGGTGAGCCAGGGGAGCAGGGATCCTACATTCATTGTCTCGAGATGCCCAGTGCCCAGGCCCATCGGATGAGTGAGGCAGCCAGGAAGGGAAGTTTGCCTCCCCTCGTGCTGCCAATGCCAGAGAGCGACAGGATGTGCCCTGTGACCAGACGGTCCCACCGCCCACGGTCACCAGGCACTGGCCACAGGGTGCCTGGGACGAAAGCACTAATGCCACGTAGACTTGACAGGGGAATTGGCAGCTGTCAGCCCTGCAGCAAGGTCAGGGGACCGAGCCAAAGCCTGGAACTTTCTGCAAAGGAAGAAAGACAAGGGAGGAAGGGGCCTGAAGTGTGCCTAGTGGGGTTGTGGCGTGCTTGGAGAGAGGGGGCGCTTGGAGGTACCCAAGGCCAAGATACTGTGCCAGGGGCGTCAGCGGGGTCTCCCCTGCGTGCCCACCACAGTCTCAGTTAAGTCCTCCCCTGTGTGAGGGAAACGCTGTTGAAGCTCCACGGAAGGCAGAGCTCCCAGCTCAGCGCCCTGCTGGGAGGGGCCTCCTTTTACAAGGGGGGAAGCAGACCCAGCAGGTAACTGGAAAAGAAAATGGCAAAAATGTTTTGATCAAATACCTTGTCAAAGGTATCTGGGGGTCTTGACAATGCTGGTCTCTGAAATGTTTTGGCCTGGCCTGATGTGGTGGAAGGAGGAGAGGGGTAGAGGAGGCCGGGTCTAGGGCAAAAGCCAGCAGGAGCTTTGAGTTCAGCGGCCTGATGTGGTGGAAGGAGGAGAGGGGTAGAGGAGGCCGGGTCTAGGGCAAAAGCCAGCAGGAGCTTTGAGTTCAGCGGCCTGATGTGGTGGAAGGAGGAGAGGGGTAGAGGAGGCCGGGTCTAGGGCAAAAGCCAGCAGGAGCTTTGAGTTCAGCCTCCTCCTTTTACTCGTATCCCAGGTGGGCAGTCCCATGAGTCTGAGCCTCAGGTTCTGTCTCCATCTGTAAACGGAGACTACTTTGATAAGGAAGTGAGCGCTGGCTTCTGACACCTGGAGAGGGAGCCTGGTTCTCATACCTGCCACATCTGCTCTCCTGGATCTGTTCCCAGAGGAAAGCCGCCAGGTGGGCTGGAACATTTTCCGTGGCTTGGAAGTACGAGTCCTGGGCATGGCTTCCAAAGTGGGGCCTCAGGCCAGTCCCCCTCTCTCCCTGGCCCCTGGCTTTCCCCCATTGCCAATGAGGGGCTAGTATCTCGTGGTCCTTTAGGGTCTTCCCCTCTAAGGAGACGTGTATGCAGGAACCCAGCGTTCCGGTTTGCCAAAGCTGCCGGAATGCAGTATACCAGAAATGGGTTGGCTTTTCAATGGGGATTTATTAAGCTGCAAATTTATAGTTTAAGGCCATGAAAATGTCCAAATTAAGGCACCAAGAGGTGGCTACTTCTCGGAGGAAAGGCTGATGGCATCTGGAGTCCCTCTGTCACATGGGAAGGCACATGGCGACATCTGATGGTCCTTCTCCTGGGTTCTGGTTCCAAAATGACTTTCTCCAAAATGTCTCCCTTAGTTCTTCTGGGCTCTCTCCAAAATGTCTCTGCCTTTTGTCCTCCCACAGAGGTCTCCAGCAAGGGGATTAAGACCCACCTGGAATGGGCAGGGTCTCATCTCCATGGAAACAACCTAATCAGAATGCCCCACCCATAATAGGTCTGTACCCACAAGAACGGATTAAAAGAACATGGCCTTTTCTGGCGTACATAATAGATACAAACAAGCACACCCAGGAAGCCTGGGTTGTGCATTTCCTTGTTCTTAGAAGCAGCAGATTTATTTGGGAAACATGATAAAATGGCTTGTTTTTGTCACTGTGGGGAATCAGGTTCTCTTACGTATGATTAGCCAGAGGTCCAAATACTTGATCTGCTAAATATATACAGTGTCATCTACATAAACATCCAGGCTTCCTAGCTGTGTGGCTAAGCAGATGCATGGCTTTGGGCAAGTGACTTCAGTTTTCAGTGCCTTGATTTCCCCAGTTCATAAGGAAAGAATTGGCCTAGAGGATTTCTTAGGGCTTTGTCTTTCTGAGCTGCAGGGAGTCTGTGATCCTTTTAAAGCAGGATCTGTGTGCATGTCTGTATGCATGTGCTGTGTGTGTGCACCCGTGTATGCATGTCCGAGCAGGTGTGCCTTGTGTCACACGTGTGTGCATGTGTGTTGTGTGCACCTGTGTATGCATGTGTGTTGCGCGCATGTGTGCTCTTTGTGTGCACATCTGAACAAACGCACCCTGGTACTAGCTGGGATGGCTTCTCATGTAGCCCAAACTATCTATAGCGACACTAACTGTGCAGTTATTTGATATTCAGTCTTACTGGCACCTGTTTGCAGGGCGTTAGAACTCCCAATAGCACAGTCAAGAATCCACGCAAGTTTCCATTTGTCCTTTGGACAACTGGCCTTTGGAGCATGGCTGTGAAAACGAGACAGAGACATTAGTCTTAGAGCAGCACGTCCAAGATTTAATTTTATGACATTTAAAAGGAAGCCCCATTTAAAAACCCAGGAGAACTACAGGAAGAGTTTGCCTAATTTTTCTCCTGTGATTGTTCTCCCTAAAATATTCAACTTTTAGTGTGTTTTTTAATTTAAAAATCTAAACTATCAACTCACGTATATACCTCTTTGTTCCACTAGCCCTGGGCAGGACACTCAGTAAATGCTTGTGGAATAAAAGAAAGAATATCTTGACTTCTCTCTGCGAGGAGTTTTAGTCTGATAGGAACTGTTTTGATTTCCTGGGGCTGCTGTAACAAAGTACCACGATGACTTAAAACGTCAAATTTATTCTCTCACAGTTCAGGAAGTGAGAAATGCAAAAGTGAGTGTGGGCAGGGCTGTGCCGTCTGGAACCTGGAAGAGAGTTGCCTCCCTCGCCTCTCCCAGCTCCCAGCGTCTGCCGGCCCTCCTCGCTGTCCTTGGCTGCTGGCTGCATCACTCCACCTCTGTCTGCCTCCTGCGTCACCACTGGCCTTCTCCCCGGGGCCTGTCCGAGTCTCTTCCCCCTTCTTATAAGGACGCCAGCCGTGTGTGGATCAAAGGCTGAGAAGAATTAAGTATGACCCCCTCTTATTCAACTAATTCCGTCTGCAGCAACCCCACTTCCAAATAAGCTCCCATTCGTGGGTCGGGTCAGGATGAAACGTATCTTTGATGGGGGTTGGGGGCACAGTTCAACTCACAACAGGAACCTGAGATCAGATGTGGCAAAATGGCAGCCCATGTACTGAGTCTGGCTTGCGCATGTGTTTTATTTGACCTGAATATTGTTTGTAAAATGTTTGAATTACTTGTCAATATTTAGAAGTCAAGATTTCACATTAGTTTAGCAGATCTAATAGCACTGCCCCCCATGCCCACATGACAGCAGTTCCTGGAGCTGGGTGGTGTGGGGCATGGACTCCCCAGTGTGCTCAGTCCCCACCACTCCCAGCTACCCACCAGCTTTCATTTTAGCCCAAGATCCCAGAGCCCCTAGAAAACCAGCACAAAGTCTCCTGTTGGGAGATGATAAGGAGATAACCAGGCATTAATCGCTGCCCTCCTCAATTGAGTAAATTTCCTATTTTAAGTAAAGACTTGAAGATTTGCTCAGAAGTCCTAAATAACAGATCCCTTTCCAAAGCAGCTCTTACCCCATAACCAGCCCCATCTTTGGGGGAAAGGTCTGTGTTTGACACGTGCACGTGAATATAGATTCCCCGAATGCAGAACTGATGATTTTTCTGGTGGACCCAGATGGATGCTGCCTTTTGAGCTAACAACAAAGAAAACATATGCCCAGCAAATTTGCCCTCTGCACTTTTTTTTTGGGGGGGGGGGTGTTTGGGAGAAGTGTTGGGCATGGTAGGAAGGCACATTAAATACAGATCTTTCCATACTTTTACGAGAGCATTAAGGGCAATGAAAGACATAAACCCTGGGCCTCTGGAAGCCCTGGGGAAAAGCATTTGCTTTAGTCTAGGAATTCAGGGGAGACTCCCTGGAGGAGGTGACACTTGAGATGTCTTCAATGTCTTTTTTCTTTCTTTCTTTCTCTCTCTTTTTTTTTTTTTTTTTTTGCTTTCTGTGTAGACAACGCACACTGCATGGTGAAGTTTTGTCTCCTTGACAGGGGCTTGTCACCTGGGACCACCCTTGTTGTCCTCGAGAGATGATTCCCACATATTTCCCTTACAGATTGCTGCTTGGATACAGTGTTGTGTGGCACTGGAGCACACAGGCCTGGAGTCTGCCAGGCTGGGGTTCAAATCCCCCACTTTCCTGGTCTCTTTTCTTTGCTATTTTATTTTATTTTATTCTTTTACCTTTGCACATTTAAATTCCTTAAAGACCACATCGTTCCAGTTCCCACAGGCACCGTGCAGGTAGTTTGTAGGCTAAATATAGGTTATCCTTTGCTGTCCAGGAAAGCACACACACCCTTAGGATCTTACCATGTGTTTACTGGATAATCTCAAAAGGTAAAAATAATCCCATTTTTCTGCACATGGTGTAATGGGGACTTTTCTCTAATTTTACTCTACTCCCCCCCACTTCTCGGCTCCCCGGTTACGCTCTGTGAAGTCGTCCCCTAGCACCCTGCCCGGGAACTGCACACTCATCCAGGGGTGCTGAATGAACGGGAAACAAGGGAATGGAAGCGAGATTTCTGCACACACGCTCACCGAGTACCTTCCCAGGCAGAGCCGACAACAAATGTTTGGGGGATTCTTCCCCAGTTATAGGAGATTTAGTCTGCAGTTCTGGTAGCCAGGAGAGATCCAGTGCAGTATTTCTTCACCCATTTCATACCTGCGTGGCTAGTTGACATCCTGAGCCCCATCTGAACTCACGTCGGTCTCAGCCTCCTCGTCGGCCGCTGGCCTGTGCATACAAAGAGGTGTCTATCCTTAGCAGCCCATGGCCACTTAGTTTAGTTATTACATTAGCCATTTTTATCATTTTCCACTAGATAACAGCTTTATGAAGACATAATGCACAAATCATAAAATTCACCCATTTAAAGTGTGCGATCTGGTGGTTTTTAATATATTCATAGAGTTGTGCAGCCAACACCACTGTCGATTTTAGAATGTTTTCATCCCCACCCCTAAAAGAAACCCAGTACCCATTAGCTGTTGCTCCCCATCTCCTTCCGCTAAGCCCCTGGCCACCACGAACCTCTGGATTTTCCCTAGTCCGGGCATTTCAAATACATGGAATCAGACAATATGTGGCTTTCGGTGGCTGGCTTCTTTCATTCAGCATGATGATGTCTTCAGAGTTCCTCCACACTGTGGCATGTGTCAGTATTTCCTTCATAAAAGTGGCCAAATAATACTCTGTTGTATGGATAGACCACAGCTTACTTGTCCATTCGTCAATTGCTGGACCTTTGGGTGGGCTCCGCCTTTGGGCTGTTATGGGGAATGGTGCTGTGAACATTTGTGTACATGTTTTTGGTTGGATGCGTTTCCGTTTCTCTTGGCTGTGTACCTAGGTGTTGAACTGCTGGGTCATAGGGTAACTCTATGTTTAACTTTTTGAGGAACCACCAAAGTGTTTTCTGCAGTGGCTGCTGCCATTTTGAATTCTCACCAGCAAGGTGGGTGGGTTCCAGTTTCTCTACATCTTCACCAACACTTGTTATCTTCCTTTTGATCAGAGCCACCCCAGTGGGTGTCAGCGGGCATCTCATTGTGGTTCTGATTTCCCTAGCGAGTAGAGATGTCGAGCATCTTTTCATGTGCCCATTGACCATTTGTGTACCTTCTTGGAGAAGTGTTGATTCAGATCCTTTGCCCATTTTTTTTTTAATTGGGTTGTCTTCCCAATGAGTTATCCGAGTTTTTGTACGTTCTAGATACAAGTCTCTTGTCAGATACCACTAATTCCCATGTTATTATATTCTGTAAAGTCCCCGTAAACACTCAATTAGCAGAGATCGAGCTAGCCTTGCTCTCCCTGGGCTGGGAATTGTTTTTTAACTCCGCTCGATGCATGTGCGTGTCCGCAGACACCCGCCCCTGACCGCAAAAGCGCTGGGACCATTTTTAGCCAACAGGGCAGATTCACAAATACTGAACTGCGATCAGCTGTGTATGATTTGCACATTTTTCTCCAATCTGTGGGTTGTCTTTTAACTTTCTTGATATTGTCCTTTGATAAACAAAAGGTTTTAATTTTGAAGAACTCCAATTTATGTGTTTTTTCCTCTGGTTCTCTGTGCTTTGGATGTCATATCTAAAAACACATTGCATTCTCAAGGCCACAAAAATTTATACCTATGTTTTCTTCTAGGAGTTTTATAGTTTTAGCTCTCACTTTAGGTCTTTGATCCATTTTGAGTTGATTTTGTATGCGGTGTGAGGTCATATGCTGCTTTTGAAAATAAGTTAAAATAAATAACCAAGTTTTTTTTTTTAGTATGCAATTGTCTTTGCTTTTGATTGAAAATCATGTGGTATTTTAGTAAACATTCCATTTAATGGAAAGAAAATAAGCTGTAACTCCTAACGAGGCTGATATTCTAAATATTTACTTTTAAAATCTGATAAGCTAAAATAGTTAAGAAAAGCTTTTGACATTGTTTTTTAAAAATCAACTGCTTTCAATAAAGTTTTAAATAAACAAAATCATGTTTTAGCATGTCATGTAAGTAATATTTTTGAAATACATTAAAAACTTCTTTATTCTCCTATTACAATTGTGCGGGCCTTAGTTTAATGTCTTCGTTCCCATTTGGGGGATGACTTTACCCCCCCGGGGGGGGAGACAGTTTTGGTTGTCACAACTGGAAGTTGCCGTGGTAGCCCATGGGTAGAGGCCAGGATGCTTCTGGATGTCCTACAACGCCCAGGACAGTGCCCGCATCCAAGAATTATCTTGATTTGTCGATTGTGCCGAGGTTAAGAAACGCTGCTTTAGCTAAACCAGGGGCCCTGATCGGATAGGTTCAAAGAGAGACGAGTGCCCGCAACCCCTCTTCCCTTCAGCACCGTCCCCAGGGATTTCTCCCACTGCCAGGCCAAGCCTTTTAGGGTCCAAGACGTGCCCTGGCATCTCACTGCCATAAAAACCCTTCTTGTTGAATCAAATATGGGGATCACTGGGAAAACATAAGCACTGGCAGCCAGTGCTTAATTCACTTCATATTTGTGTGTTTGGGTTTTTTTTTTTTAATATGAGGTACATGTGGCTAATACATCCCCTTTAAATCTACACATTTGGACAAGCAGTGTCCTGTTGAAATATATTTTATCTGGTAATAAGACAACAACCGCTGTGAGAAGACATGATCCTTTTTTAGGGCCTGCTGCATGGGGCACTGGGCTATGCACTCCTCCTGTATCCTCTAACTCACTCTGTGGGGGGGCATTGTCCTTCACAGTTTACAGCTGGGGAAACCAAGGCACATGAGGCCAGGCCACTTGCCCAAGGCCGTATGGCTGGTGGCGTCCTGACTTGGGCCCATGCGTCGGTGCAGACCCAGCGCAGCGAGCTGGATCCTTTGTGCCCGGTGCTCCGGCAGGACGTTTGCAGGGTGCTCGGGTCATCCCCAGGCTCCGGCCCCCGGGTGAATGGCCCACGCAGGAAGAGGGACCGGAGGTGCGGCAAGCTGCTGGGAATCCCACCCGGCCTTGGACTTGCCTGGGAAGGGGGGCTTGCCCCATGAATCACAGTGGAGAGCCCCCCAGAACGGCTGCTTGGGAGGACCAGGGTGGCTGTGGCATCACTTAGCTTCCCGACGCTCACCCTGAAATCAGTTGAGTCTTGGTTTTCCAGCTACTGGCCGTCCCCTCCCGACACACTCCAACTCCCAAATGCGTAAGCAATTCCAGGCCTGCTCCCCGAGCCCCTGTTATGTTCCGCGCTCTGTGCTGGGCCTCTGGCCTTCCCAGGGGTGGGGGTCTCAGCATGGTCTCCTGATCCTGCAGCCACCACTCCCACTGGAACCCCACGGGGGTCTTAACAGTGGGAAAAATCTTGTAAAAAAAATAAAAAGTGTATACTACAGTTAAATGGTAGCACGTGCCCCCAGCTGCAGCCTTCCAGGTGTCAGGTGCAGGCCAGCTCCTCATTCCTGATGCCTTCCCCCTTCAGAGGGGCTTTTCTGGAAGGATTTGTAGTGTGTGTGAGTGACAGGGGTTGTGCATTTCGATGGTGCAATGGAAGGACTCTTTGGGGGAGCAGCGAGGAGTTAGAGGAGGCTCTGCCAATACCCATCTTCCGTGTCACAGTGATCACAGATGAAGACTGTGACTTGTGCCCCCCCCTCCCCCATACCTCCAGATCTGAAGAAGCGCCCTGGGTTTTGTTCTAGATCTGCCCCTGAAGTCCTTGAGCAGGTCTTTGTTTGCTCTGGGCTGTGGTTCCCCCTTAAGGTCAAGGTCAGAGGTGGTGGGTGCACTAGAAAGTCCGTAAGCTATAAACGATCTGCAGCTGCAAACCTCTTTGAATCTAGGGGTGCCGGGGGTGGGGGGTGCTGAGTTAAAGTGAAGCCCATGGGATTCAAATCCACCCTAATTAGGAAGCCCGCACCAGAAGCCTGCCCCTGTTTGAGGAAGAGAACGTAAGGATTGGCTGATGCTGTCTTCCTGGAGAGACCCATCTCCAGGGGTGACGTTCAAAATATTTAACAAGCTGCATGGCAGGAGCTCGGGCCTGTCAGGAGGGCGCCCGGGCCAGTCTGAGCCCGCCCCCTCGCAGTCCCGCTGACTTTCTCCTGCTTAGGTTTTGGCTTCCTTCCTGCCTGATTCTGCCTCCAGGGCCCTAACTCAGACTCCTTGGCTTCTCCCCGCTCCGACCCCTTCACACAGGGCTGCGAACGTCTTCCTGCATCCAGACATCTGCCTCCTTGTACCTGTCATTCCACAGATGCCCCCTGAGCCCCTCTGCGCTCACAGGGAAATGCCGCAGGACTAGGAGCCCTGGGCCCAGCCAGCTCTGCGCCCAGCCGCTGTGTGAGCTCGGGCGAGTCCCTGCCCTCTCTGGGTTTCACATACTTTGTAGAATGGGGGCTTGGGCTGATTCCACGAGCTCTGAGGTTCCTGCTGGTCAGTGGGGGGTTTGAGAGAAGTGCAAATCTTCAGCAGCTGACTGCTCTCTCTTTCCCTCTCTCTCTCTCTCTTTCTCTCTCTCCCCCGTCCCCACGGCCTCCATGTAGAATGCATTGCTGCCTGCAGGCCTGAGGCAGAAGGACCAGACCACCAAGGCGCCCACGGGCCCCTTTAAGAGAGAGGAGCTCTTGGATCACTTGGAAAAAGAAGCCAAGGAGTTTAAGGACCGAGAAGACCTGGTCCCCTACACGGGGGAGAAACGAGGTATCGGACGCTGTCACTCTTATGAGCTTGTCGCTCCCCATCCGTTCGTTGAGTGCCGACTGTATGCCAGGCCCTGTGTTGGGCCGCGCGTGACCGGGCCTCCTTGGGCTCCTGCGCTCCTCACCGTCTGGCCAAAAACACAAATCCAACTCCCAAAGCATCAGTGAACGATGCACATCGAAGGGAGATTGCTTAAGAGAGTCATATTCACCCAGACCAGCAAAACTTGCACCCTTAACTAGGGTGCCCTGGTTGTTCTTCTTGCACACTAGACACCTTGGAGAGTGAAAGAGGAAGCTGTTACAGTGATCTCGGAACAGCAGGCCTAAACGAGGACTTTGTCCTGCAAACCAGGGACAAGAGCTACCTTACCCATCTCCACCCTATCCCTCCTCTTTCTCTAAGTTCCTCTCTGCCAACTGCAGCATCTCTTCCTTCTTCTGTCCATCTGAGACTCTCCGCCCCAGCTGAAGGCACGGCTACCTGGCTGGCTCCCCAGGGGACAGAGAGGCCCTCCCTGACTGTCTGCCCTTCTGGGACTTCCCATGGCACCCCACGTCCTGCTGCATCCCCTTGCATCACGCTCACCCTCGCTTGCTGCACTGCTGCCCCAAGGCTGCCTCTGGCTCCCAGACCCACCAAGCTCTGTCCCACCACAGACCTTTGCACGCATCCCTCTGCCTGGAGTGCAGGCCCCGCTGCCCGGCCCCATGGCCGGCCCTGTTGTCCCTTTGAGTGGTTTAGTGGTTAGATGCACAGCCTGGGGCTCGAGCTACTCAGGTGCCTCTCCTGGCACTTCCACTTACCAGCTGTGTGAGTGCAAATAAACTTTTAAACTTGCTGTACCTCCATTTCCTCCTCCCTAAAACAGGGATGATGAAAATCCTACCACCAGCCTTGTTCATTCTGTCCCTCCCCAGGCTGAGCTTTTGCTGGCTTGGGCAGAGGGAAATGGTACTCAGTCACCACGAGACCCAGCAGGACATGGAAAGAGCCACGACCTAGGGCAGAATCCTGGGGAACTTGGAGTGAGAGGGATTCTCATTCACTGCGGGGGTGATGGGGTCAGAATAAAGCTCCATGTAGGATATTTTCATTAGAATTAGATTTGGCTGCCTGTGCTGGGAAAAATAAAATAACAGAGGTTGAATCAAATGGAAGTTTAATCTTTCACTTAGAAGAGCTGCAGGGTTAGGCATTCCAAAGCTGGTAGGACACCTTCCTTGGCATCAGCAATTGAGGCCCTTTGCAGTTCTTCATTCTGCCACCCCTGCAATATGTTTTTGTCCTCATGGTCCATCTGGCTGCTGAAGCTCCAGTCATCACATCTGCATTCCAACTACTAAGATGGAGGAAGGGAAGAAGTCTGGGTCCCCACTGCTAGTGTCTTAGAGGCACTGCCCTCGCTGGAGTTATCTGCTGTAGGGGCATAATAAAGCCCAGGTCTTATATATTTATTAAATATTCACCTTAGTTGTATCATTTTCATAGTTGATCTTATTATTAGGCACTTTGTTTTCCTTGTATATTTTGCCCTTTTCCAGGTCCCTGGAATCTGATATTAAGGTAGGGGTTATGATACATTTTTCCCCCAATGACTTCATTGTGTGTCCTGCGCCTATAGTTAATAAGTCTTTGCTATAAACAATTTAAACCACAAAGGAGTTCCCTCCACTGAGAAATAAACACCGATCCCATTTTAGTGAACATCCTTCTGGATGTTTCTCTCTGCACTTCCCGCTCCCTCCCGACCTCTACTGCTATCGCCATGGTCCAAGTAACCTTTACCTGTCCCACTGTAAGAATGAGCCTTTTTATGCCCACGTCACAGCATGTCACTCCTCTGCTGGGAGCCTCCATCCCCAGGTCAAAGCTGAAGTCCCCACAGTTCCTTCCAGGGCCCTATGCCAAGTGCCCCCCACTTTCCCTCTGACCTCCTCTCCCCTGCCCCAACTCCACCTGAACCGCAACCCTCTCCTCGCAGGCCTCAGGGCCTTTGCACTCACTGCCCATCTCCCCGCCCCGCTCTCCCCAGGGAGCTGCCCGGCTCACCTCCATCAGGTCAAAGGCATCCTCGCAGCCGCCCCACCTGGCACCCCTTGCTTGCTTTGACTTCCTCCATAACACTTCAGACCATCTGATAGCTTTATGAGCTTGCTCATCGTCATCACCACCCACTAAATCGTCAGCTCTGTGATGGTCTTGTTCTCCACTGTCCACCCGGCCCTGGGCGGCACCTGGCACATAGGAAGCCCTCAATGAAGACCCGTTTCATGAAAAAATAGAGACATGTAATTTTCCTTGAATGGAGTTAAATTGTTCATGCTATTTTGTGACTTGCCTTTCTACACAACCTTTTTTCTTGGGCATTTCCCTTCTGAACAAGTTCTTCTCCGTCCTCCATAGTACCTGCTGGCCCTCCGTGACGTGGACGCACGCTGATTTCTTCAGCATCCCCCATTCGTGCACACGGCAGTGAGCATCCTTGAACGTGAATCCTTGCTCTCCCGTTCAGTTATGAATCTGACACTTTAAAATATGATGTCCCACAAGGCAAGGACACACTTTTGCTCCCCATGGCCTTGTAATAATCAAAGTGAATTTTAGTTATTTTGTTTAGAAATGTTTCTCAGTTTTTCTCATGAGGGCATCCCAGACCCTGGCATTCTATTAAATTTTTCTTTCTGTATCTTATCCTACTTGCAGGTTGTTTAAAATTACGTCTGATGTTTTCCATAGGGAGTAGTCTGCTTTTACCAAGTTGTAACATTATTCTTTTCCAACGTGAAGGGGACTTTGTTGGAGATCCCCGACTTGTGTTCTTTGGGGACGTTTGACGCTCACTCCCCAGAGCAAGGTGACTCAGAGAGTCTCAGCATCGAGAGATCCATAAGGGCTCTGGGATGTTGGGGTGTCACTGGGGGCCCCCCAAGGCTGCCTCGTGGCAGCTGCATGCCCTGTGACAGGCCCCCATGTGTTTGCAGGAAAAATCTGGGTCCCCAAGCAGAAGCCAGTGGATCCTGTGTTGGAAACTGTGACACTGGAGCCGGAGCTGGAGGAGGCTTTGGCAAACGCCTCTGCTGCAGAGCTCTGTGACATCGCCGGTAAGACGCGTTCCAGAAGCTTCCCGCGACCTCCACAAGGGCATCTACTGCATAGTCACGGAGCATCTTATGATTACACTCTCTCTATTTCTAACAAGGAGTACAGGGAACCCAGAGAGTCAAAATAGAAGTCCATTATCAAAAACCAAAATGAGAATAATAGAGATAAAACCACCCAAACCCTCCCACCCCAACCCACCTGGGAACCACCCATTGTTGCCGTGAGGCCCCGTCCCAGGGGGTGTGGAGGTGTCCTGGGGAGGAGATACCCCAGATGGGCTCTTTGGTAGCCACTTGCACCAAATCCTGCCCAAGTCACCTGGGAAGAGAGAAGAGAGTGGGACAAGCAGGGGCCCCTGGCACCTCCAGTTTGGGCGGCTCACAGAGGGCTGGAGCCACGTCACCTGATTTTGCAACCTCGCATGTTGCCGAGGCCAGCTCAGACGGCTGGACTGAGAGGAGGTCACCCCAGCATCTCGTTTCGGTGTGGCCCCTCCATCTTCACGTGTGTTCCTGAACAATCTTCACAAACAACTCTTAAAACCCCAGGACATGTCCCGCCTGCCCTTCTCTGCAACCCCACTGAGGGTCCAGCGCCACGAATGCTCCCACCAGACCGTGCTCCCTGTTGTAGTGGGCGGAGGTCTTTTTATTCTGCAGACCTGGGGGCTGCAAACCATCACCCAGGGGATGGCAGGGGCCAGATGGGGAGGGCAGGTGGGAAGGGAGAGGAGAGGGGGGACGATGAGGACTTGCTGACTGAGGGTGAGGTGGAGGGACGAGTCCAGGAAGGTGCCCGGGTCCCTGCTCCAGACCAGGTTGGCGCTAGGGGTGAGGGCGGGCAGGGGAGGGGCGGGATGGGGGGTACCTGCTGCGTCTAGGGCCTGTGGGGTTGTGGGGACCGTTTGTTGTACGTGAAGGTCTGGAGTTCTGCACAGGGTCCTTGCTGGGGTTGAAGATGCAGGGAAAGGGCACGGCAGGCAGGTAGGGTCTGGGCCTGAGAGGGCAGTGCTAGGCCAGGGGACGAGCCTTGGGGAGGCGACTCATGGAAATGGGGCAGTGGGCCACAGGTGGGCTGGCAACCACAGGCCTGGGCGACAGGGGCAGGCCCAGTACAGGAGAGAAGGAGCCCAAATGAGTTCAGGGCTGGCCAGGGGTCTCCCAGGTACATGGGGCTGGAGGAGACTCGGCCGCAGCTGCCTTCTGACTTGTCTCATCCATCGGCTTCTCGTGGGTGTTGAGCGTGACTCGTGACTGGGTTCACAGAGGGGAGGGTTGCTCGGCTGCAAGTAGGGTCACGGGGGGCTAGAGGGCTGACCCTGGTTGGTGGCAGCCAAAGCCAGGTTGCGGGGACCCAAGAAGTGAGTGGGGGGTATCTAGACAACCCTTAGGAGGCAGAACATTCTGGAAGGACATAGGACAAGCTGCTGCCCAGCAGGGCGTCAGGGCCGAGAAAGGAGAGTTTTCATTTTCAGCACGAAGCACCAAAGCTGGGAGTATCCCCTCCCCCACCCCCCCACCCTCCACGGAAACATGACCCTTAACTCGGGAACTGGTTTGCTTTGCTGTGAAGGGTTTGCTTGGTCAGAAGCCACACACGGTGAGTCACAGTGACCCTCCGTCAGGCCCGAAACTCAACCGAGCCCTTTCCTGGACGGGACAGAGGTCCCCTGCCTCCGGGAATCTGTGCAGCTGGTAGGTGGGGGGCATCTTCGTCCAGCGTCTGTGCCCCAGCTCACCCCGCAGTTGTTTTCATCTGGACTTTTCCTCCATGACGTCACCTGCCTCATCGGGCAGCTCCCAGGGATTCTCGGGTGACTCCTCCATCAGCTGCGCCAGCTCCCACCCGCTCCTGAGCCAAACTAGGACTGCAAGATTGTGCTGGGTTTTCCGTCTCGCTTTCTCAAAACTATTTTTCTTCCTTATTTTTGTTGGTGTGCCCAATTCCTGTTGTCTGTTCATGACACCACACCCTTCCCGTGTCCAGAGAGGCCGCGCCGGTAGCCAGGCTCCCCTTGACCACTGGCATTTCCCAGCGGACATTCAGAAGGCAGCAGGGACTCGGGGAGGGGGGCCTAGTGCCCCGGCCTGGTGTGAGTTGTTTTAATAGCCGTTTCCATTGTGGCCCACAGCAGCCCTGTGCAGGTGGGTTTTGCTGTTGTCCCATTTTATGGATGGGGAGCTGGGCACGGTGAGGTCATATACCTTGCCCCAGGGGTGTGAACCCAGGCAGCTTTGTCTAAGGCCCATGTGCACCGCCACCCAGTGTAACCTGAAAGGAGCCCTCCACGGTGGGGAAGAGTGACCAAGAGTGCAGCATCAGTGACGGCGCAGGGCTGTGAGCTGGAGGGGCTGTGGGGCCATATTAGGAAAGGCTCAAAATGTCAATCCAAGGAGGTGAAAGCTGGGACTAGAGGAGCTTGGGGAGAGGCCCGCTGAAGGCAGGGGTCAGGAACGAGCGGCGGAGGGGTTCCCGGGGTGAGGGGACATGGGAGCCAGGCCCCAGGCTGGGTGGAGGCTTGGGGCTGCGTCTGGGACGGGGCTGCCAGGAGAGCATCCACATGCAGAAGAGGCAGTGGCTGGCGCTGGCACCTTCCACACAGAAGCCGTGGATGTGGGGGACTCGATGGAGAAAGCAGAGTGGGGAGAGGGGCTCAGTTAGCTGGGTCAGCTCCGGGGGGCGTGAGCCGACCCCCAGGCGTCCCCATGGACATAGCCTTTGTGTGTTCACCCATTCTCACGGTCAGTGGCCCTTGACCAAGAGCTTTCCTCCCACGTGCCGGGCTCTGGTGGAGCCACGGAGGAGGGAATGGCAAGGAGTGGCCCTCACAGAGCCAAATGGACAATCAGACAAATGCAAGATGACCAGAGAGCAAGTGTCGTGACAGAAGAGGTGCAGGGTGTAAGTGGGGGCTTGGTTTAGATGGGGGGACTGGGGGAGAGGAGAGTTGCCCTAGTGAAGCTGAATCTAAAGGAGGGTGGGCAGGGGTGAGCCTGAGGAAGCTGGGGGGCTGGGGAGCGCCCCAGGTGGAGAACAGCAGGTGCAAAGGCTCGGCACCAGGGAGGAGGGTCCCCCTCGGAGCCCTTGCTTCGCAGGTGCAGTGGGGCGGCCTTGATTTTGGCAATGGTAGGAACAGGCAGGTGGACACCTGGGAGCAGGTGTGGGCGCAGGGATGAGGCTGGGGAGCTCTCGTTTGTCCATTTGTTTTCTTGCTTGTGCATCCTTCTTTCACTCGTTCGTTCATTCGCTCGTAGATTCATCAGGCATTACTGAACTCCCACTGGGTACCATAGGATGGGTCCGACCCAGGCCCTGGCTTTGGGGGGCCCAGGCTGTGATGGGAGGACACAGCAGAAGCGTGTAGATTCCAACATAAAATGTGGGCGATGCTTGGTTGGTGACCTTGGCCCTTAGACTCGAGGCCCCTGGGCGTCTGCAGCAAGCGCTTGGAGTTCTCCGTGCCTGCCGTCCTCACTCAGGAGGTGATCCTGGCTCACCTTTAAAGGCCTGTCAGGTGGGGCAGGAGCCCTGGAAAGGCGTGGAGACCTAGGCGTTTCCCCTTCAGAAGGGGCAACCCTCAGGCCACCCCCAAGGTGGGCACCTGGCACCCTGAGCTCCTCTGGCTGTCCCAGGTGGTCCTAGCCAGGTGGCGCTAGGCACCTGTACCAGGGTCGGGACACGGCTTATCCAGGAGCCAGTCACCTGCCCGCCAGTGCTGGGAGGGAGCTGGCCCCTCCCACCTGTCCCTAAGATGTTGGAAAAGCACCTCCTGCCCAAAGCCAGCCTGAGCAGTTGGCAGCTGGAGCAGCCGGGCATGTGTGTCTTATCTCTCCCCATCCTAAGTGGAATTTCAAACCACGTGAACCCTGCCAAAGCAGAGACAGGCAAAAGAACTCGATGTTCTTTTTCAGAGCTCAAAAATAGCCCTTTTTGAGTTTGGGGGAAGATCTGGACCTTTTTTTTTTCTTTTTTTTAAATCAAGTTCCCCAGCACTAAATCCAGCCTTGCCGGTATCTGCAGAGAATGAAGCAGCAGGCAGTGGTGCCGGGCTGTTCTCTTCCGTCACTCACTCCTGCCTTCGTGGAACCATAATCTCCTCTGAGCTGTGAAATGGTTTTATTTCTTCTTGGGCCTGTGAATGACAAATATTACCTCCTGGAATATACGCTGTCGGCCTTAGAACTCTGAAGTCAAGAGGAATTTCTGGTGCGTTAGTGACCTAGCGTGCGGAGGGTGGGAAAGCTCAGAAGCCAGGAGTGTCCTCCCCGGGTGTCCTCTTGACCTTGCTGGGAAAGTGGGATGTCAGCAACACCTGGCCTGAGTGCTCGTCGTGGAACTCAACAGGATAGAAACGGGGAATTGTGTGGCTGCTAAGTGCTATGTGATTCTAAGGGGAAGTGACTTGTTCAGGGTCCCCCAGAAAACTAGCACCAAGGCCCGGGCTGGACCCCAGGTCTCCCTCTTTGTCCCCTGATGGTTCCTAGTGACCCCCTTGCCCCTGCTGTCCCCTTTGTACTGTGCACCCAGCTGGCATCTGAGCCCCAAATGCACTTGCCATTTTCCATCCCTCTGTGCCCTCGAAGCAAGGCCAGCCAGCCGCAAACCCCGTTTCCCTGAAAACCAAGCAGCAGCCCAGAACCACGGCAGGCCGTTCGTTCCCTCCGTGGGAGCCCCACGAGCTGCTCCGAGGGTAACTCAGGGTGAGCTGCTTCACCTGCTGCTGACTCAGGCTCAGCTCCTGTTGCCCACGTAGACGCAGCCCAAATTAAAACCCGCAGAGCTTGACGGAGCGCAGATGTCTCTCTCCCACCAGTTCTCCTCAGTGGTGAACAGGCAAGTCTAATTTTAGCAGAGTAGATTCTCAGAGGGTGAGAAACAGAAGGGACTTGGAGATTGTCTCATCTTGCAGTTCTCAGCTCCTGCTGGGCATCAAAATCTTCCAAAGAGATTAAAAAATACACCTCCCAAGATTCTGATTGGTTGGTCCAGGGTGGGGTCCAGGCACTGATTCTGCTTTAAAGCTCCCCGGTGGTTCGGAGGTGCTGCCTGGGTTGTGAGCCCCTGGCTTGTCTCACCCCTCGTTGTACAGAGGACGCTAGAGCCCAGAGGGGGCAGGGGCTGAGCCAGGTCACGCGCGCCTGAGGACACCGTCAGGACTGGAGCTTGGTCTCCTGGCTCCTCATCAGCCTCCTCTGTTGTCTGTCTACCTGGAAACCTTATCTAATGAGGTGACGTGGGGTTAAAAAAGTCATCGCCAAATACCTACTGCATTCTGGGAGAGATGGAGGAGAAAGAGGTAATATCCTTCCCTGACCCTCAGAAGCCCACGGTCCAGTAGGAACCAGTCATGGATTTATGTGTCTCTAACACCCTTAAGATAATGTGCTGTGAGAGGCACCAGACGCTGTGGGAGAACTGGGAGAGGGAGGGGAGGAGTCCAGGTAGACTTCCTGGAGGAGGAGGAGCTACTCCGAGTCTTGAGGGGTGGGAGGTAGAGTTGTGAGGCAAAATACAGGATACCTGGTTGAATTTGCATTTCAGGTAAACAACAAATAATTTTTTAGTATAAGTATGTCTCATTCAATATTTGGGAATAATTTTTTAGTATACGGGTGTCCTGTTCAATACTTGGGAATTTTTTTAGGGTGAGTATGTCCCATTCAATGTTATATCCAACCTCACCTCCCTCCGTCTTCCCTGGTTTCCCCAGTGTTCCCCCCTCTCTGGCCTCCCCCCTCTCCCCCCCCAGCCACGGGGCTTTCCCAGCTGCCTTTCCCTCTTTATGGAATGACCTACCCCCCTTGCCCTGAACTTGGCCAACACTCATCCTTCCCATCCCAAGTCCCTCTGGTGCCTTCTCAAGGACATGGTGAACGTCCCCTTTTCAGCACTTTCTCTGTGCCTGTGTCCTTTTTCTTTAAATTTTTTTTTATTGAGATTGTTCGCATACCATACAATCATCCAAAGATCCAAAGTGTACAATCAGTTGCCCCCAGTACCATCATACAGCTGTGCATCCATCACCACAATTAATTTTTTCAATTTTTAGAACATTTTCATCACTCCAGAAAAGAAATAAAGACACGCAAAAAAGGAAACTCAAATCCCCCCATACCCCTGACCATACCTCTCCATTATTGACTCATAGTATTAGTATAGTACATTTGTTACTGTTGATAAAGGAATGTTAAAATACTACTAACTGTAGTACATAGTTTGGAATAGGTATATAGTTTTTCCAATATGCCCCTCTATTATTAAGTTCTAGTTATAGAGTCATACATTTGTTCTGGTTCATGAGAGAGATTTCTAATATTTTTAGTTAATCACGGACATTGTCCACCACAAGATTCACTGTTTTATACATTTCCATCTTTTAACCTTCAGGTGACTCTGAGCTTCCCCTTTCCACCACCTTCACACAACATTCACAACTGTTAGTCATTCTCACAGTGTGCTGCCGTCACCCCTGTCCATTTCCAGACGTTTACATTCACCCTAGTTGAACATTCTGCTCATGATAAGCAACCACTCCCCATTCTTTAGGATCGTTCTATGTCCTGATAACTTACATTTCATGTCTATGAGTTTACATATTATAATTAGTTCATATCAGTGAGACCCTGCAATATTTGTTCTTATGTGCCTGTCTTATTCCACTCAATGTAGTGTCCTCAGGTTTTCTTCATCAATCCATTTTTTTAAGACAGTTTTGTTCACACACCGTACATTTCATCCTGAGTAAACAATCGATGGTTCCCTGTGTAGTCACATACTTATGTATTCGGCACCATCGCCACTATCTGTATAAGGACATCTCCATTTCTTCCACAAGGGAGGAGGAAGAGTCAAAGGAGGTAAGAGAGATGAGAAAAAGAAAGAGAAAACAAAACAAAACAAAACATGACAGCTAGGAAGTAGCAAAAGGAAAGATACCATTAAGCTAAAGTAGAATAAAGAGTCAGACAACGTCACCAGTGCCAAGAGTCCCATACCCTTCCCCATGTCCCCCCCCATATGCATTTAGCTTTGGTATTGCCTTTGTTATATTAAAGGAAGCATAATGTGATGTTTTTGTTAGCTATAGTCTCTAGTTTGCATTGATTATATTTTCCCCCAATCCCACCCCATTTTTAATACCTTGCAATGGTGACATTTCATTTGTTCTCCCTCACGTAAAAATATATTTGTACCTTTTATCACAATCGTTGAGCATTCTAGGTTTCACTGAATTATACAGTCCCAGTCTTTATCTTTCCTCTTTCCTTCTGGTGTCCCACATGCTCCTAACCTTCCTCTTTCAACCAAAATTGTGTTCCAAACCTCTCATTCCTGTCTTTTCCTTTCTGTCTGTAGTGCTCCTTTTAGTTTCCTGTAGAGCAGGTATCTTGTTCACAGACTCTGTCATTGTCTGTCAGAGAATATTTTGAGCTCTCCCTCATATTTGAAGGACAGTTTTGCCACATATAGGATTCTTGGTTGGTGGTTTTTCTCTTTCAGGATCTTAAATATATCACCCCACTTCCTTCTTGCCTCCACGGTTTCTATTGAGAAATCCGCACATAGTCTTATCAAGCTTCCTTTGTATGTGATGGATCGCTTTTCTCTTGCTGCTTTCAGGATTGTCTTTTTATCTTTGATGTTTGATAATGTGATTATTAAGTGTCTTGGCATAGGCCTATTCAGATCTATTCTGTTTGGGGTATGCTGTGCTTCTTGAATCCGTAATTTTATGTCTTTCATAAGAGATGGGAAATTTTCATTGATTATTTCCTCTATTATTGCTTCTGCCCCTTTTCCCTTCTCTTCTCCTTCTGGGACACCAGTAACACATACATTCCTGCATTTCGTTTTGTCCTTAAGTTTCCAGAAATGTTGCTCATATTTTTCCATTCTTTTCTCTATCTGTTCTTTTGTGTGTAGGCTTTCAGGTGCCTTGTTCTCCAATTCCTGAGTGTTTTCCTCTGCCTCTTGAGATCTGCTATTGTATGTCTGCATTGTGTCTTTCATCTCTTATGTTGTGCCTTTCATTTCCATAGATTCTGCCAGTTATTTTTTTGAACTTTTGATTTCTACCTTATGTATGCCCAGTGTTTTCATTATATGTTTCATCTCTTTTGCCATATCTTCCCTAAACTTTTTGAATTGATTAGGCATTAGTTGTTTCAATTCCTGCCTCTTAGTTAAAGTGTAAGTTTGTTCCTCTGACTGGGCCATAACTTTGTTTATCTTAGTATAGGTTGTGGTTTTCTGCTGTCTAGGCATCTGGTTTCCTTGGTTACCCCAATCAGGTTTGCCCAGGCCAGAATGGGCTCAGGTCTTGGAAGGACACAATAGTTTCAGGTCTCCTTGAGGGTGTCTCTTAGAAGACTGGTACACCCTGTGAGGCCTCAAGTCACTGTGCTTTTCTGCCCAGCAGGTGGTGCCTGTCAGCCTGTAGCTCCAGACTGGTATAAGGACCTGTGGCCCATGGCTATTTTCCCCTGGGCTCTGGGGTCTGGTTCTGAATGGAAGGCGGGTAGTAGAGCCGGGCCCCACCTCTTTCCTCTTAGAGAAGATAACACCCCCTGAGGAGACATCATTTGCATTTGAATAGTCTCTCTGACTCTGCTATCTCCACCCTTGTCAGGGTCAGAGCACTGGGAACTGAAAATGGCTGAGGCTTTCTCTGCTGAGCTGAAAAAGGGACAGAACACTTCCCCCTTCAAGGCCAGTCTGCGGCCAACCTCCGGCTCTCCAAAGTCAATCGTCACCAAAAGTCTCTGTCTGCTTTTTGGGGATTCATAGATTATATTGAGCAGTCCCCATTTGTTAATTAAAACCTCAGTTGGAGCTGTGCTGAGCTATATTCGCTTGCTCAGAGAGTGCTACTCTCTATCACAGTAAGGCTTTGCAGTTTGGGCTGCCATGGGGGACAGGGGCTCCCGGCTCAGGTCTGCAGTTTTTACTTACAGATTTTATGCTGCGATCTCAGGCATTCCTCCCAATTCAGGTTGATGTATGATGAGTGGACAGTCACGTTTGTTCCCCCGCAGTTATTCCAGATTATTTACTAGTTGTTCCTGGTTGTTTGTTAGTTGTTCCGGGGGACTGACTAGCTTCCACTCCTCTCTATGCTGCCATCTTCTTCGCTATGCCTCTGTTCTTAATCCTGTGGGTACTTGCCTAATGTCTCTTTCTCCCACAGACCGTAAGCTATGTGGACAGAACCCCTATCTTCTCCTTCTCTGCTGTCTGCCCATCCCCAGAGCCAGGCACACAATGCAGGCACTCGATATGTGTTGGACGGATGAATGAATGAAGAATGAACAAATGAATGAGTGATTGCATGAATGAGCATGGGAGGGATGTGGTCAGAGCTACATTTCCAGAAAGCTCTTTCTGGCTGCTCTGTGCTCAGGGCTGGGCTGTGGAGGTACCTGGGGCCGCTGTAACAAAGTGCCACACACCGGGCCTCTTAAAGCCACAGGAACGTGTTCCCTCCAGCTCCGGAGGCCGGAAGTCGGAAACCAAGGTGTCCTCAGGGCCGGGCTCCCTCCTGAAGCCTGCAGGGTGAATCCTTCTTTGCCGCTCCTAACTTCTGGCACGTGCCAAACATCCTTGGCGTTCCTTGCCTTGTCGACCCCAGTCCCTGCCTCTGCCTTCTCACGCCTCCCCCTTCTTATAAAGCCACCAGTCGTGCTGGATTTCACCCACCCTAACCCAGTGTGACCTCATAATTTGAATATATCTGCAAGGACCCTATTTCCAATTAAGGTGGCAGTCTCAGGTTCCAGGGGTTAGGACTTGAGCATGTTTTTGGGGGACACAGGTCAACCCATAAGGTGGTGGGGGGCGGTAGGAAGAGACTGAACCCGGCTCTGGGGATTGTGCAGCTCTGACAACTCAGCCGAGAAATGCAATGGCCTCCGGGACAGAGGTGCCGGGACGGGTGGTAGGATGGCACTGAGAGATCCTGGAGAGGCTGAACGGAGCGTTTGCGGGGTGGGGGTCTGAGGTGCCTCCCCACCGAGGGTGACTGAGGGACAGGCAGGATGACAAGCTGGCAGGGGATCTGGAGGAAGAGGCCGGTGCCCAGAAAGATGCCGAATGAACCCTCTCTTGCCCAAGTGAGTTGCAAGTGCCAGTGGGGCGCTGGGCAAGTGGGGGGATCTCGGAGTCTGAGCTGGGGGCTGGAAAAGTCCAGGCTGGGGATAAACCCGGAGAGCCAGGTAGAAAGAGGAGGCGAGGGTAAAGGTAGAACAGCAGTTAAGCATTTGCGTGCCAGCGCTCCCGGCCATTCCTGCCGGCAAACCTTCCTCAGCCAGGAGGCTGTCCCACCTGAGAGGCGAGTCACGTGCCCCCTGTTCCCTGCAGCCATCCTGGGGATGCACACGCTCATGAGCAACCAGCAGTACTACCAGGCCCTGGGCAGCAGTGCCATCGTGAACAAGGAAGGGCTCGACAGTGAGTACGCGCCCTTCTCCACCCAGCCTTGTAGGAACGCTCCCCCCGTGTTTGCTTCTAAACGTTTCAGAGGCTCGCTTTTATCCACCTGGAGTTCCTTCTTGTGCATTGGGTGCTTGACATGGAACTTCCATTTCTTAACAGCCAGCCAGTGGTCCCGTTGCTGGTTTTTGACTAGTTCAGCCTTTCACCCCTGATTTGGGTTCCACGTTTATCATACACGTGCATCTCTTTCTGAGCCTCTTCTACTTCTCATTTATCCTTCATTAGCCCTTTATGATATTTCATGATCTTTTAAAAAAAATTTAATTTAAAATTTTTACAGCAGTTGTAGGTTTACAGAAAAATCCTGCAGAAAGTACAGAATTCCCATATACCCCACCCCCCCCAGACACAGAGTTTTCCCCATTACTAATAGTTGGCATTGCTGTGGTATATTTGTTACAGTCAATGAACCAGTATTGTAATAATTATATTATTAACTAAAGTCCATAGTTTACCTTGGAGTTCACTTTGTGTTACACAGCCCAATGGGTTGTTTTTAAAATTTTTATTGTGGCAACATATGTACAATTAAATTTCCCCTTTTGTATTGCATGGTCTTAATTCCCTTCCAAGCTGATGTTTTGGCCCCAGTGAGGAATGGGGAATGAAGCTGTTGAAAGAATAATTATCCCTCCCATGTGCAGCATTTGCTCGCTTCTTTCTCATCGAGGGTTCGTTTTGCCCTCGCAGAGATCACGAGCGCGGGTAGAATGAATACCCCCATTTGGCAGATGAGAAAACCAAGGCTCCAAGAGTTTAAGTAATTTACCCCTGTCTTGCAGGAGGCCAAAGGCAGAGCTCACCTCCCTCCCCGGGCCACCTCCGCCCACCATGCTTTCTCCCTGCATCCCCCACCCCCAGCCCCCCCCACGCCAAGCTTCCTTTCATCGTCCTTGTTGAGGGGAGCCGTCCCCCTATGTCGGCCCCTCCAGGTGTGATTAAACCTACACAGTACAAGCCCGTGCCCGACGAAGAGCCAAACTCAACTGATGTGGAGGAGACGCTGGAGCGGATAAAGAACAACGACCCAAAGCTCGAGGACGTCAACCTGAACAATATCCGGGTAACGCCCCTGTCGTTCTGCAGTGCCCCCGCGATCGGGCAAAGCAGGGCCGGCTCAGCTGCGCCGGGGGACAGGGTCTCGAGTGGGCTCTGGGTGTTTCTGGAGCAGGAGGATGGGGAAAACCTTGACTCATGGAACATTTAGGAGGAGTGGATGGTGTGCACACATGCACCCCAAGTCCCGCTTCCCTCCCGAGGGGCCACATCAGGCCAGATGTTCACTGTGCGCCCACCGGGCTCCCACTCTGGAGACTGCCCTGTTAGACACACGCTGCAGCACCGGACCGAGAGGCTTGGCAAGCGCAGTGCCTGCAGGCTGGTGGGGTAACCCAAGCTGGGGGGGCAACCCCAGCCATCACCACTGCTGGGTCAGGGTCATGTCCAACCTCCCCAGACAGCCCCACAGGGGAGCTGTCGGCCCAAATGCCCAAACAAATATTCCAAGCTGCTTGCCTGTGTTTCTCTGGACATTTCCCCATGTGGCTGTCCAGGGCAGAGGAGGGACAGACAGACAGGCCGTCCCACCCAGGACAGGCTGCAGGAGGCAGTCAGAAGTAGGCACAGCTGCCTGCGCACCTGCTCAGCCCTGAGGCCGGCAGGATCTGTTCTGGGAGGGGAGAGGGTCAGATAAGACGCTACCCAACCCCCCAAGCCCCTGCTCCTCTTTCCTTTCTCCGCCGCTTTCTTTTAAAAGGCTGCCAGCCCCCCACCCCCACCCCGTGCTGATCAGATTGGAAACCAGTGCCTGCAGTGTTCTCCTCCACCTTCCCTACCCGGGCTCCGCTCCCACGGGGTGCTAAAATGACACCCTGAAATAGGAGAACAGGGAGAACACAGCCAGGTTCTCACTCGGGGGCCTGGCCGCCTGCCCTGTGCCCGGGGGGAGGTGACGGCAGAGCTGTGCACTCGGGCGGGGAAGGCCAGCTCAGAGCCGGGCGGGCCTCGGTTTCCCCTTCTGCACCAGCAGGCAGTTGGACCAGATCAGTATTTTTTTTTTTAATGTTTTATTTTGACATAATTATAGATTGACACACATGACAACGAAATAAGGAGAGGTCCCTGACCCCTTTCCCTGGTTTCCTAAATGGTGACATCTTGCAAAACTGTAGTGTAATGTCACAGTCAGGATATTGATGGATGTTGTCCAGTACAAGACATTTCCTAGATCATTGGTTTTCATCTGAGGAGATTTAAAAAATTAAAAAAACCAATGTGCAGGCTGCACGCCCAGGGGTTCTGATTTCATCGGCAAGGGGCAGGCCGAGCATCAGAATTTTGTCAAAGCTCCCAGGAGCTCCGCTGTGCAGCCAGGGCCGAGACCCTCAGGGACAGATGTCCCTTAGAGACCATCTGGAGCAATCTTCTGCTCTTCTTTCCCAGAAACAGAGCCAGAGAGGGACAGAGACTTCCCGGGAGTCACACAGCGAGTTAGCAGCCGCCTGGGGAGGAGGTCGCGGCCCCCGGGCTGTCCTGAGCTCATTGCACAACACCCTTCCATGTGCCCTGCCTTGGATTTTCCTTCTCTGGTCTCCATGTGCAGAGTGAGGGAGTTGTGGGCCCTCTCTGAAGTTTGCAGGGAGGGTTCTCTCAATCTGTTTGCCAGAAGGTTCTCCCCGAATCTCATGCACGTGGAGCAAAGCCGGGGGAGGCAGAGCCGGAGCCTTCTTTGCCCCTCAGCCTGGGGTCAGGGCGGGCCAGGAGGGAGCCCGCGGGGAGCTGCTCACCGCCGCCTTCTCTCCGCAGAACATCCCCATCCCCACCCTCAAGGCCTACGCGGAAGCCCTGAAGGAAAACCCCTACGTGAAGAAGTTCAGCATCGTGGGGACGCGGAGCAGCGACCCCGTGGCGAATGTACGTGCGGTTCTGTCCTGGCTGCGTGGAGGGTGGGGGCTGCCGGGACACTGGGCGCTTAAAACCACAGGCGTGCTCTCCGGGGCTGGAAGTCTGAAGGCCGCATCCTCTGGAACCCCGGGGGGGTCCGTCCTCATCTCTTCCAGCTTCTGGCGTTTGCCTTGGTCCTGGCTGATCCGACGCATCCCTCCAACCTCTGCCTGTGTCGTCACATGTCCTTCTCCCGGGACGTCTCGGTGTCCAGATTTCCCTCCTCTTACAAGACACCGGGCACTGGACTAGGGCCCTCCCTGCCCCTGTGTAGCTCCATCTTAACTAATTCCATCTGCAAACACCCTGCTTCCAAATGAGTTCCCTTCTGAGGGTCCAGGAGGACTTGAATTTTGGGGGAGAGACTGTTCAACCCAGTCCAGGGGCATAGAAACCCGAGGGGCTAATGCTTGTGTCCTAGGTTTGGTTGTCCCCCACCCAGAGGACCGTCTGCGTGATGGGGTGAGAGGCGCTGCCCAGGGGCCAGGGAGGGGCTCCCACGAGGGGCCAGGCCCCATCTGTGCATCTGTCTGCTTCACCGTCACGGCCTCCCCTGATGGAAGGGCACAGGGCTCCTCCTTTTGCCATGAGGAGCCTGGGGTTCAGACAGGTCAGGCAACTTGTCTTGTCCCGAGTCGCACAGCAGGCAAGGGGTAGAGCTGGGATTCAGGACATCAGCGCCGGATCTCTCTGCCCGCAGCAGGTCACATATGAAAAAGGACCCGCCCTTCCCCGGCCCCAGCTTCCCCATCTCTAAAATCACCACCTTTACTGGTGGGCCTTGAGGCTCAATTTTGTCTTTTTTTTAACTCAAGTCTCGAAAGATGCTGCTGATCAAAGTAAGTTACACTTACAATAAAGTGGGCACACATAACAGTCATTCAGCACTTACCTCTGAGGGGTCTCTCTGTGCCTGGCGCTGCCTTAGGCCCTGGGGATTCGACTGCAGCCGAGACGCCCCGGCCCCTGTTGGTCCATTGGCAGGGACAGCAGCATGTGGTTCTGTTCTGCCCCCAGCAGCAGGTGCAGGAATCCACTCGCCGGGGTGGCCAGTAGGCATCTGGTAGCAATCGATTCTTTCCTAATTTTTAAAATAACTGGACAGTCACCTTCAGTAGTTTTGAGATAATATAAATAGCTCACAGCCTCCCATTGCTGCCGGTGGGGAACCTCTGGGTGGATGACCTCTGACCTTAGGAGATCTCGGGTGGATCCCACGTTTGCCTGTGGAGACATGGCTGGCAAAGCCGCAAACCGAGCACAGACACACTGGCACTTGGCTGAACTCCAAGAGGGGCCAGGCTGCCCACCGTCAACTGCCGATGTGCTTCTGCATGTTGGTAAACAGTGCCACCTAAGCCCTGCAGGTGCCCCCCAGCACCTGCCCCAGGTCCCCCCAGGAGCCCCCAGTTCCTCCACCACGAGCCAGCAACAGAGACTGACACTTGGCATGGCAGGGGCCTCGCTGCCCCCAGCCTGCCCATCCTGATCAGCCTGGAGCACCTGCCTACTGGCCGTTAGATATCAGGACTTTACTTGGGGGTGGGGAGCTGGGGAGGGCACCGAGAGGACACAGACTGGGTCCCCTCCCTCAGGAAGGTCCAGCCCACTCAGGGAGACACATGTGGTCACAGAGGAAGCTGGCAGAAAGCTGACATGCCATCCTGGGGCACATCAAAGTTGGGGGGAGTTGAGGGAGTGATGATTTCAACAAGGAAGGCTTCCTGGAGGAGGCAGCTCTGAGCTGAGCCTTGAGTGGGGTTTCAGCAAGCAGGGACGGTGAGACAGACCTGCCTGGCTCGGGGCGTCCCTTCCTTCACCCAACTGGAGCTAAACAACCCGTGTGTCCAGGGCCTGTCAGCCGCTGGTTTCTTTTCTCCCTGATGTGTTATTTCCACCAACTGCTAATTACGTCATTTCCTTCCGCTGCTCCTGTTGTCATCCACACCCCCTGGCGGGGTCTCTGCACTGTGCCGGGGCCACCTCAGCTCGTCTCCTTCCGCTTGTCCTGGTCACTTGCCCCCTAAGCAAAAAAGAAAAACAAGTGGGGTTGTTTCCCAGGCCCAATTCCTCCTCTGCTCTGTGCTGCTCCAATGAAGAAAATGTTGATTCCATGGAATTTCAACAGGGAAACAGATGAGACAAGTGGCAAATATAGAGGGAGGCTGGGACTCCACCGTCACTGAACGAATATGGAGTTGCTGGTGCCCTGTGGGCAATATGGGATGTATAAGATGCGTTTCCAGCCCACCAGGAGCACAAGGTCTCATGGTGAAGACGATGTAACCAGTATAGAAACAGCTCTGATACAGACAGTTACAAGTTCCAGGTGGGAGGTTATGGATAAATTCTCTGGGAGATCAAGAGAGCAGGCCACGGCTAGCTGGGGGTCAGCTCAGGCTCCCGGAGAGAGGAGCGTTTGAGAATCGCCTGGAAGGTTGGGCAGCACTGGGCATGCCGGGGTGGGGGCAGAGACAAGCCCACTGCAGGCGGCAGACAGTGGAGGCTGGACAGGGCACACAGCCAGGGCAGAGACAGCTTTGGAGGTGGGCTGAGGACTGTGGAACTTTCTGGTAGGGGTTCCGGAGCCATGGCGGTTGGCAGGGAGGAGAGACCCAGCCAGGGTTGTGCGAGGGACGAGGACGTAGTGAGGCTGCCAGGTGGGAGGGCACTGAGAGGACACAGACTCCAGCAAGGAGGCTCCAGCCCGGCTCAGGGTGACTCACGGCTACCCCCCGTTTCTCTCCCGCGCTCAAGGCCCTCGCCGAGATGCTCAAGGTGAACAAAGCGTTGAAGACGCTCAACGTGGAATCCAACTTCATTTCTGGGGCTGGGATCCTGAGGCTGGTGGAAGCCCTTCCACACAACACTTCTCTGGTGGAGCTGAAAATCGACAACCAGGTGAGACGGCCGGTCCTGGGGACAGCGCCGCGCCCCCCTGAGCCTCTGCACGCTCCTGGGTGGAGCAGACGGTGCTGATCCCGGCGGCCCCAAAGCCCAGCTTGGAGGGATCACAGGGGTCCCCCGGGCTGCACCCCTTCACCACACTCACTCTTCCTTGTTCACCAGTCCCACCAAGTGCTCATCCCACTCCAGCTGCTGCACCTGCAGTTTGGGGGGCTCACTCCTTCTCAAGAGTTCCCGTCCCTAGACAGCCTGACGAGAGGACATCCTCTCCCATTTCCAGTAGAATCAGCTCCCTCTAAGTCCTGTCCCTGAGCTTAGTTCTGCCCTCTGCTGCCCCCAGGACACACCTGTCTCTTCAGGCTAGAGGCCCCAGTTTCTTCAGTGAGCCCCCCATTCAACAGGTCTCTCGGTCTCCTCAACCCCCAGGCACATTCTAGTTTGTCTTTGTCCTCACGGAACCATCATTTCTGTGGAGCTTCTGCAGTCTGGTCCAATTGCAGGACAACTGCACCCTCTGCCTTTCGACGATGATGCAAACAACATCTCATATTTACACGTTGAGGGTCGACTGGGGCCAGGCCTGGGCCCCGCACCTGGTGTCCCTCATCCTGGGTCTTCCCAACATCCCTGCAAGATGTGGGCATCATCGGTGCCAACGTGCAAAAGAGGAAACAGCTCGGGGAGGTTAAAGACCAGCAACTTCTTCAGGGTCACACAGCACTTTAGGAAGCAGGATTTGGGCCTGGATGTTTCTGGATCCCAAACCCACACTCTTCCCGCTGCACCACGCCGCCTGCCAGTGCTAATATGCTGCCTTCTTTGTGGACGGGGAGCTCCCTGGTGTTTTTCATCAGTGAAAGGTTTCGTGTTTTTTTCTCCCTGCATAAAGATCTTTGCCAAATGGGTGTGTAAATGTAAGCATAGAAAAACGATTGGAAGGAAATATTAGAAAATCGTGAACAGTGGTTATCCTGGGTAAGTTAGTACTTTTATCTTTCTTAATTGTATAAAATATGACAAAGATACAGAAAAGTGTGTGCAACTTAAATGTAAAGCTTAACAACTCTTAACAGGCAGGTCTGCCATCCAGATCAAGAATTAAAGCATTATCAGCCTCCAGGAACTTCACGTGCCCCTTCCCAATCCCAGCCCCTTCAAAACCCCCACAACTTGCTCCCCGTCTACCTCGGGCCCCCTCCATGCCTTTGCTTTCCTCTCGGCCTGGAATGGCTGCCCCCACTTCTGTCCCCTTCTCTGCCTGAGAAGCCCTCGTCTTAACTTCTGGGTTCAGCTGGAGCATCTCCTTCTCCCAGGCATGTGATGGAACCTGCTTGAACTGGCTCGCAAGAGCGGGTTGTGTGCATCTCTGCCCAACTCCACTGCAGGGCTGGCAATCAGTGCCCCAAAAATACCCACGGTGGGGTTATTTACACCATGGAAATTGGCACCTGCTGTAAATCAGGCTTTTTTTTTTTTTTTTTTTTTTCTGAGAGCCAGTTTACCAGCATGCCATTGTGTTCTCCTATCAGCTCCTGTAGCTTCTCCAAGCCCCACACTGGGGAGAGTTAGGTGACCCCTCCTCTGTTCCCAACCCCCACCCTCACCCCAGCATCTTGGCTTCCCTAAGAGCTTCTCAGGAGCTGGTCTGTGTCTGAGTCCTGGCTGTACCTCAGTGCACAGCTCAGGGCCTGGCTTGGCAGGGATGCCCTGGATGGTTGTCTGTGTTGTACACTGCACAAAAGTGCCTGCTTGAGGCGGTAGGGGGAGAAATCCAACCCACACCCCACCCTCCAAGTTCTGTGCCTCAGGATGGGGCTCTGTCTACCCAGAGAGGTCACATTTTTCTAATTCGTAAAAAGAGTCCTCGTGAGCCAGCAGTGGCCCTGCCATGTGTTTGCCATACCAGATGTCTCACCTCTCCTGCAGGCCCTCAGTCTTTCTGCCCCCTCCCTCAGCCACTGCTGACCCTGCTCTATTAGAGGTAGGAGGGCCAGAGCACTTGGACAAAGGCGGGCGGCAGGCTTGGCAGCAGCTCCAGGCAGGCCCTGGGGTTAGCTACTCATGTGACCTCAGGCCCGGCTGGGCAGGGAGTCAGGGGCTGCCCAGCATCAGCAGGAACCTGACTTCCGGGCAGAATGTTGGCTGGAGCCAACTGGAGCTCTGGTCTCAGGTCACGGTGGAGCCGCTGGCTGGGAGCCAGCTGCCTGCCATCCCTCACTGCTGTCCCCCCAGCGCCCAGAGATGGAGCCAGGGCCAAACAGCACCCTCACTCGCCAAACACCCTGGTGCAAGAATGTTCAGTTCCCTGAGCCTCTGTTTCCTCACCTGTAAAATGGGGAGAATTAGGCTCTCCACCTCTAAGGAGATGACAGATGTAAGCTGTGAGGTTTTTCACCTTTGCACGTACCCTGGAGGTGACCCAGAGAGTTCACACACTATTCTAAGAGCCAATTAATGGGTCAGGGGGCATCTGGGGTGCTGTACCTCCATTATCTCATTGAATGCTCACAGAGACCCGCTAAGTGGGTATTAAACCTCCATATTAAAGATGGGGAGACTGAGGCCCAGGCAGGCTCTGTCACCTGCCCAAGGTCACACAGTAAATAGTGGCCAAGGCAGGATTTGAACCCGGGTCCGTGTGACTCCAAAGTCCATGCTCTGTGCCTCTCTGGCTTCTTGAACCCAGCTGTAGTTTCATGTGGCTGGGCATGGTTTTTCTCAGCTGTCCTTTCCCCAGTCACCCCACACTGGGGTTCATATTTGGTTCATCTCCACAGTTGGTGAGATTCAGTGGCTCGCCAGGGCTGGGCTGGGCGCCGCATGTGAACGTGCTCAGGCCCTGCCTGCCGGAAATTCCACTCGGGTGGCAGTACAGGCAAGTGCACAGAAGCTTGCTCAAGCAAGGCCGAACCGTGGTTCACTGATGTGGTTCATCGGCCGGAGCAGCCTCGCGGGAGCAGGGAGCAGGGAGCAAGGAGGGCTTCCTGGAGGGGGTGGAGTTTTCAGATGAACCCACAGGGCAAAGGTGAGATGGAGGCCCTGGCACCACAGGGGAAGGGAAGTGCCCAGACAAAGAGAAGGCTCAGGAAAGCCATGGTGCCCCTCAGACAAGACTAGTGTAGCCTCAGGGGCTGGTGGGAGCTCCCCCGGGAGAGCTGGGTGGGGGGCAGGGAGAGGGCATCCAGGCCAGGAAGACCAGCCGGGGCCTGGCCGCCAAAAAGAGGGGTGGGCCTTTGGGAATGTGCTCCTGGCGGACATCGGGCCTGGCGGGAGAGGGTGAGGAAGTGGGGGCTGCAGGCAGGCCTGGGGAGGGGTCTGCTGCAAGCTCTGGAGACGGCCGCCCGAGACCCTCACAGTGTGTCCCAGGAGGCCTGGGCATGGCGAGCTGCCTCCCCTGGGTGCCCTGGGCGCTGGGTGTGGGACAAAGAGGAGGCAGCGAGTGGCTTCTTGTTTACTCCTCATTCTGGGTCAGGCAGCAAGGCCTTGGGAGACCGGAGCTTTGTCCTCCGTCGTCCTGCTGGAACCCGTGTCGGCGAGTCTGTCTTCCTTTTGCCTTATATGGCCGAAGAAAGGGACTCGGGGAGCTGTGCCCGCCATGACACGGAGCCGGCTCGGGACACAAATCGGGAACCAGGACTCTGAGGCAGTTTGTTTCCTCAGCCATCCCTCCTTCCCGCCAGGCAGAGCACTTGGGCTGCCCCGAGAATGCCCTGAGGGGTGGAAAGGGCAGAGCTGAAGGGCACCGAGAGGGTGTTGCTTCCGTCCCTGTTTTTACAGCGGGGAGACTGAGGACCAGGAGGGGAAGGCACCTGCCTAAGGTCACAGGTCAAGTTGGTGCCAGGGTGGGGCTGGACCGGAGGGGCCCGGGCTGCCACCTGAGAACCTCCGCCTCTCCACCGCCCTCCTAACTGCCAGCAGAGCCGCCCTCAGCAGGCGCTTTCCCAGGGCCCAGGGCACAGCCAGGGCCTGAAAACCTGGTCCCCCCAAATGAAACTGTTGGCAAGGTCTGCGGGTGTCAACTGGACCTCCCGGCTCCCTGCTTTTCATTCCAATATTTGACAAATAGGGTTCTTGGCTCTGCAGGGAGGATGTGTCTAAAATTCTGAGAAGTTGAGGAAGTAGATGGCGTTTTCTTGTTTTTCCAGACCTGATCATTTTCCCAGCGCAAATGAGATTGGAGAGAAAACAAAGCCACACTGAAATAGGAGCCTGTACGTTTTCACATGTGGTGACCACCCGCTTCATTTCCCATCACACACTCATGGCCACTGGCCCCCCTATTTCTTTTTTAAACGAGGCTCAGGTGACATTAGGTTTTGCAATACGGAAAGAAAGCGCACACTTGAAAAACAAGTGTGTGAGGTTTTTTTTGTAATAGACTTTATTCTTAGAGCTGTTTTAAGTATAAAGAAAATCTGTGCAGAAAGTACAGGGCCAGCCCCACTTAGTTTCCCGTTTTATTAGCATCTTGCCTTAGCAGGGTACATTCGTTATCAATTGACGAACATTATCGATACGTTCCATAACTGAAGTCCGCAGTCCATGTCAGGCCTCCCTGGCAGTGTTGGACGGTTCCCTGGGGTCTGACAAATGTGGAGCGTGAAGCAGCCACGTCACACCATCACCCAGGAGGGCGTCACCCCCAAAACCCTGTGCACCAACTGTTCATCCGCCCTCCCTTCCTGACTCCCCCGGCACCCCCGATCTTGTGGCTGTCTCCGCAGTTTTGCCTTCTCCAGGCCATCGTGGAGCTGGAATCCTGCAGGACGGAGCCTTTTCCCTCCGGCTCCTTGCACTGAGCCGGACGCAGCGAGGCGGCCTGACCGCTGGCGTTCTCCGCTCGGTCCTCACGCGGGGAGCCTTTAAGCACAGCTCTTGCTTTGCGCATCAGATATCTTGTGTGTTGTAGTCTTGTTGTGTATTGAAGCAGTTCAGCGTAGAAATACTCGGTCTCATCGAGATGACAGATGCGTGTCACTTTCCCTTCCCCTGAGTGCAAGTTATGTGCTTTCCCTGACCTTGCTTCTCAGGGAAAAATGAAATAAAATCAGTGGAAATGAGAGAGAACATGAGTTAGAGAAAACCCTTTTGCTACACAGATCATATTTAATTAGAGTAAAGATTTGTGACAACAACCATCTCCCTCGCCAGGAGTCAGATCCCCCCAGAGCACAGCCTGTTGTGGAAAGCCGGGCCCGGGAAGGGGGCTGTGGTTCCAGGCTGTGCTGGAAGGAGGGAGCTGTGGTTCCAGGCTGCTCTGGAAGGGGACTGTGGTTCCAGGCTGTGCTGGAAGGAGGGACTGTGGTTCCAGGCTGTGCTGGAAGGGGACTGTGGTTCCAGGCTGTGCTGGAAGGAGGGACTGTGGTTCCAGGCTGTGCTGGAAGGGGACTGTGGTTCCAGGCTGCTCTGGAAGGAGGGAGCTGTGGTTCCAGGCTGCTCTGGAAGGGGACTGTGGTTCCAGGCTGTGCTGGAAGGAGGGACTGTGGTTCCAGGCTGTGCTGGAAGGAGGGAGATGTGGTTCCAGGCTGTGCTGGAAGGAGGGAGATGTGGTTCCAGGCTGCTCTGGAAGGGGACTGTGGTTCCAGGCTGTGCTGGAAGGAGGGAGCTGTGGTTCCAGGCTGTTCTGGAAGGGGACTGTGGTTCCAGGCTGTACTGGAAGGAGGGACTGTGGTTCCAGGCTGTTCTGGAAGGGGACTGTGGTTCCAGGCTGTGCTGGAAAGGGGCTGTGGTTCCAGGCTGTTCTGGAAGAGGTCTGTGGTTCCAGGCTGTGCTGGAAGGAGGGACTGTGGTTCCAGGCTGCTCTGGAAGGGGGCTGTGGTTCCAGGCTGTTCTGGAAGCGGGGCCTGTGGTTCCTGCTGTCCAAGAGAATCAGCCTGGGCTGGAAGGGCTTGATGGGGAGGGCTGACTTCTGAGTGAGGCGTTCCAGCTTACTCAAGGAAGAACCTTTTACCTCCCTCCTTCCCTCACTTTCTCCCTTCCCTTTTTCTTTCTTGTATTTACTTTTTAATTGAGGTATAACTTACATATAGTAAAGCGAAGACATCTTAAATGTTCAGCTCCATGAGTTTTTACATCTGTGTACACCTGTGCAAACACCATCGAGGTCAGGCTATAGAACATTTCCAGAGTCCCAGCAGGCTCCCCTGTGCCCCCCACCTAATTGATATCCCCCTCCCCCCCAAAATAATCATACTCTGATTTCCATCACCATAGATGAGTTTTTCTTCTCTGGCCTTGACTTCATAGAAATGGAACCACACGTAGGTGCTCTTTTGCAACTGGGCTCTTTTGTGCAACATTGTCCATGAGTGTATTAGTTGTCTAGAGCTGTGTAACAAAGTACCCCCAAACTTAGCAGCTTGAATCAACAATAGACATGTACTATCTCCCAGTTCCCGAGGGTCAGGAACCCATGAGCAGCTTGGTTCGGGCCCAGGATCCCCAATGAAGTTGCAGTTGGGATATTGGATGAGGCAGCAGGCATCTGGAGGCTTGCGGGATCCTGGAGGAGCTGCTTCCAAGATGGCTACCTCACCAGCCACTGGCTGCAGCCTCAGTTCCCACCGTCCGCTGACTGAGGGCCTCGGTTCCCCACTGGCCACTGGCTGAGGGCCTTGGTTCCTTGCCTTGTGGACATCGCCATAGGGCTGCTTGAGTGTCCTCACAATACGGCGGCCACTTCCCCCAGAGCGAGTGATCCCAGGCAGAGCAAGAAGAAAGCCACAAACGCCTTTTATGATGCAGGCTTGGAAATTACACAGTCACTTCTGCCATATTCTTTTTGTTAAAAGTGAGTAACTAAGCACAATACATACTCAAGAGGGGTGGAATTAGACTCCACCTTCGAAGTATCAGAGCATTCGTGAACATATTTTTAAAACACCACAGAGATTGGTTTGGCAAGGAAGATCTTTCCCACCAGCAGTGCCACCCAAGGAGGGAGCAGTCTGCCTCATTGGGTGAGGGGCTTTGAGGATGTGCAGGCAGAGCAGGACAATTTGGCAGCTGTGATATGGAGGGGGTTTTAATGTCAGCCAGGGTTTGGGACTCCAGTTGGATGAGATCATTTCCAGGATCTTTTCGCTTGGATTTTCAAGTATTCCCAATTGTCTGCATCATCTGTATCTTAAAGGAAAGGCCCAATTGGCCACATCAGATGTACAAAGTGAGCCTCTCAGGACCTGTGGCACCTCTGGCCAGTACAGGGGTCTCAGAGCCACGTGCTCCAGGTGACAGCTCGTTCCACGGAGTTTTGTTAACTAGCAAATCTGATCATTTTCCCGCATCTGTCGTGGTGAAGGTGCAAGGAGATGAGCACGTCAAACACTGCTAAAGCTGTGCCGATGGCTGCGGCCCTTTGGGGAGGAGATCAGGCAGTCACTGCTTTGTAAAATGTGCCTGCCTTTCACCCCGGCAGTTCCCCAGCCTCGTCTACACCCGAAAGAACACTCACCCTCTGTTCCGGTTTGCTAATGCTGCCATTCTGCAAAACACCAGAAATGGATTGGCTTTTATAAAGGGGGTTTATATGGTTACAAATTTACAGTCTGAAGGCCATAAAAACATCCAAATGAAGGCATCAACATGCATATACCTTCACTGGAGGATGGCCAATGGTGTCCGGAAACTGTTAGCTGGGAAGGCACGTGGCTGGTGTCTGCTCCAGAGTTCTGGTTTCAAAATGGCTTTCTCCCAGGACGTTCCTCTCTAAGCTGCAGCAGTTCTCCAAAATGTCACTCTTTGCTGCTCTCAGGTTGTGTTTCAAAATGGTGATCTCCAAAATGTCTCTGCGTCAGCTTCACGTGGCAAACTCTGGGCTAGTATCTCCAAAGCATCAGCAAAAGTCTGCTTTCAACAGCCATCTCCAGAATGCCTCTCTAAGCTGCAGCACTGAGCTCCTTCTGTCTGAGCTCTTAGAGGGCCCCGATAAACTAATCAAGACCCACGCTGAATGGGCGGGGCCACACCTCCATCAAAATAATCTAATCAAAGGTATTACCCATGGTTGGGTGGTCACATCTCTGTGGAAACAGCTGAATCCAAAGATTCCAATCTAATCAACACTAAATACATCTGCCCCCACAAGATTGCATCAAAGAACATGGCTTTTTCTGGGGGACATAATACATCTGGCACACCCTCTCCCCTGAAGGTCCCCTGTGGCATCGTTTTTAATGGGAAAATGGAAGCAACCTGGTCTCCTCTGTACCCAGGCAAACTACAAAACAGTTAAAAGGAAAGAGGTTGTTTTAAAGACACTGTCTCCAAAAGCTCTGCAGAAAATATTAAATGATAAAAGGCAAGTTGCAGAACAATAAGCGTAGCATGAATCCATTTAAAGAAGATAATTGCATCAACATCAACAAAACTGTATTTCTGTGCATCTGTGCAGTTTGGAGGGATGCACCCCACTAAGCATGGGGGTTTCTTCTGTGGAGATGAATGGTGTGATGGGAGACCCTTTTGTTTCTCAGTCTGCTTTAGTATCATTTGAGTCTTTAATAATGAGACTATATTTATTTACAAGTTATTTATGTAAATTTTAAGCAAATCTGAAGGGGCAAGAGTTCTTCCCAGACTCTGCATGCCCAGGACGAGCCCTGCCAGGCCTGGCACGGCGGCCACTTGCTCGCCCCCCACGGCTCTTCACTGCGTCTCACCCTCTGTTGGGGTCGCCCTCCTGGTTTTTTTATGCTGTCCAAGCAAGTTATTCATAGACTCACAGAAGGCAGGCCCCAGAGGCTTTAAAGGTCATGGAGTCTGAGCCTTCCCCATTCATGACAGCATCTAGAGCAGCCCTTGCCAGAAATGGTCTGCACTGTATTTGCATACCTCCAGGGACAGGCAGCTCACTGCCTTACGAGGCAGTTCCTTCTATATACACAGACCCCTAATGGTTAGAGAGCAATCTTGTGTGCGGAGCCCAAATCTGCCCGTAGCTTCTCTTCTCCCACCTGCTTCTGGGCTCTCTCACAGGCACCCAAGTGAAGTGGGAACTAGCTCAGGCTCTGGAGCTGATCACCTGGGTTCAAATCCCTGTTCTGCAGCTGACTAGCTGTGTGATTCATTCTGTGTGATTTTTCTCTCTGTAAAATGAAGTAATAATAGTATATATTTATAGGTTTATAGTCAGGAGAAAATGACTCATCTTATGTAAAGTGCTTAGGACCTTGCCTGCTGCACAGGAAGGACTAAGTATTTGAAAACTAAGTAGGAGACGTGAGTTTCAGTCCTGCCTCTCTCCCTGCTGCCTCTTCTCAGGTCTCAGAGTCCATGGAAGGAGGGAGGGACTGAGCATGAAGCAAGTGTGATGCTTCTTTGAAAGCTTGAGGTTTATTTTTAAATGTTTGTATATTTATATTTTACCTCTTAATGTAAAAATAATAAATTCATTCCAAAATTAATGCTCTGAGAAGGTTGGCCATGGTTATCTAAGGAACCCTGTCCCCTCTTGCACACACTTGGTAGCTCCAGGTTGGAGAATCTGGAGCCCAGGGGATCCTCTGAGCCCCCCAGCCCCAGGTCGAGGCCAAGCCTTGGCTTTGCTGTGATCCCCGGTCCAGCCTCCATCTGTCCATGGACTCAGTTTCCTCCTCTCTGAACGGGAGATGCTACTTCCTGCCTGCCCAGCTCACCTCCCAGGGCTGCAGGGAGGATTGAGTGGGGACGATTTGCATTGGGGTGTTGAACTCTGGGCAAAGCTGCAGGAAGTGTCAGTGTCATGGAAACAGCCCTGGTGGTCCCTGGAGCCCCTCTAAGGAGGGGAGACTGGTGCTTTCTGAGCCCAGCCCATCCTGAGGGCTGGCAGAGCTTTTCCAGCAGTGACCTCAGCGAGAGGCCAGTCCCCTGCTAGTGGGGAGGCAGGGGGTGGGGACGTGGCCTGTTCCTTCTTGGGACCTCAGGGGGTCGTGGCACCGTCTGCCAGGCCAAGCCGGCCAGAGGCCAGGGCTGTGCCGGGTCCTCCAAGGACAAGCTTGGCTCTCCCTGGCACTTTCTAGAGCCTTGCCAGATGGGCTGGTGGAATCTCACCAGTGTCCCTCTGCCCATGTGAACCCAGAGGAGCTCCAGTGGACTCAGAACATGTGGGAGCCGTTCTCAGGACTTGGCGTGCCGCTTGGCACCGGTTTGTCTGGATGCCGGGCTGATGTATCCTCCAAGCCCCCCATGTTGCCGGGCACCAGGGATGCTCCTGCTTCCTCATCTTGGTCCAATCCCACACCCAGGACTAACAGACACTGCCCTGGGAGCTCCCCAGTGGCTCCTGGCCCGGAGCATGAACATTTTCATGTTTGCCATCTGTACATCCTCTCCTGCAAAGGTCTCTTCATGCCATTTGCCCATTTTCTAATTGGATTGTTTGAACTTCTACTCTTGAGGGTTTTTTTAAATATAATTTGCATACCATAAAATTCACCCTTTTAAAATGTATAATTCAGCAGTTTTTTGTATACTCACAGAGCTGTGCACACGTCATCACTGTCTAATTCCAGACCATTCTCATTGCCCCATTTCCCCTCCCCCAGCCCTGGGCAACCACTGATCTAGTTCTGTCCCTGTGGATTTGTCTATCCTGGACTTTTTGTGTAACTGTAGTCACACAGCATGTGGCCTTTTGTGACTGGCTTCTCGCCCTTACACGTCTTCTAGATTCATCCATAGGATAGCATGACTCAGTACCACGTTCTTTCTGATGGCTGAGTAACATTCCAATGATTGAAACGGGTACATTTTCTGCAGCCTCTGTGCTTCTGGGTCGCCACCTTCCTCAGCTCCAAGCCTGGATTATGTGAGGCCAAAAGAAAACCTGGGGAATTCAGCATTTTCCTTCTCTCCTCTTTTTAGTCTTCTCATGTGTGTTTTATATAAAATGTCCAGGTTTTTGGCTGTTCTTAGCAGAAGTCCTTGTTTTCTATGTCTTTTAAAACCCATTTTGAGATTCTTTTTAGTTTTTCTCATTTTATTGTGCATGGTAGCAGAAAATTCTAACACTACATTAAAATAGGAAGAAAGCAAAAACTCCCCCTGATCTCACCACCACGAACAGACACCCAGACGTTTTCCGGGCATTTATGTGGACGGAAAATACAGGGAACACAGATGTGACCTGCTCTGTGACCTGGGCTTTCCCCACTCAGCATCGTCTCAGGCCCTCTTTCCAGGCCTGTGATGGAGATTTGCACCCGCGTTTCACAGCCGCCCGTCCTGTTGTAAGGCTTAAGCCGTTATTTATTTGTGCAACTCCCTCTGGAGGAATGTTTGAGTGGTTTCTCTTTCCCCCAACTATTATAAACAAGACCACAATGAACATCCTCACTCTCTCCTCGTCCACACCATGGATCGTCACTTTCCTCTGTTTTTTTTCCATCTTTGTTGGATGATTGTTATGGATTTGGGGGCAGGGAACTACTGTATGCTCAGAGCGGGGCCTTCAGAGGCCAACTCTTGCTTTCCCAACTTGCTGTGTGGTCTTGGGCAAACCTTTTCCCTCTCTAGGCCTCAGTTTCTTCTTTTGTAAATTGAAGAGATGAGACCTAAATTACTTGTTTCCAAACTTGGCTTCATGTTGGAATCACCTGGGGAGTTTACAAAACTACAGATGCCTGGGTCCCGCCCCCGGAGATTCGGATTTAACTAGTGTGGGGTGTAGCCTTGGAGCAGGAGTGTTAAATCTCCCCAGGACCACACGATGTGAGGGTCCTCCCTGCTCAGGTGGGCTAGGCTTCCCTGGGGTGGAGCTCGCCCCTGCACCCCCTGCTCCAGGAGAGGTATATGCGGGTTTGAACCCCAGCCTGTTTGTCCCTGGCCATGGGAGCCTCCAACTTCTTGAAACCACATTTCCCTGCTCTGGGGGAGGGGCTCAATCCTCCCCCCTGCCCACCACTCAGGGTCTCTGTGCGGCGGGGTGGTTTAGGTCCTGCACAAACAGAATCAGTGGTGACTGTTTTTTTTGTTTGTTTGTTTGTTTGTTTTTGACAAAAGAGCCAACCCCTGGGCAACAAAGTGGAAATGGAGATCGTGAGCATGTTGGAAAAGAACACGACGCTGCTCAAATTCGGCTATCACTTCACCCAGCAGGGGCCCCGGCTGCGGGCATCCAACGCCATGATGAGCAACAACGACCTGGGTGAGTGGGCGCACCCCCGGCCCCACATCTCCCTCCTGCAGCCTTCGCTGCAGAGCTCGGTGCCGGCTGCGCCCCGAGCTGGGCCTGGCAGGGCGGCTCCAAGTGGGGAATCCAGGGAGGGCACAAGGTTTGCAGCAAGCAGCTCCAGATACTCTCCTGAATGCCCCCCAGACCCTGTGGTCTCGAGAACCCGTCCCAAAGCCACCAGCCGACACCCCCACCTAAACCCCAGGCCTAGGGGACTTCACGGGGCACTTAAGGTAAAAGTTTAAAATGCCAACTTTATAGTAGAGTAAAAGCAGGTTACATTCATTTAATCTCAGTTCAAGACAGAGGTTTTTTTTTCTAAATAAGGAAAATGTCACAGTCTTTCTTAAGAGCACACATCAGTCAATATCCAGGTCAACGAAATGAAAAAAATCAGTCATCAGCTTGTGTCCAGGTGCCCACTGTACACAGGGCCTGATGTGTTTTTAATTATGCATCTTCCTGCCTACTGCTAAAATACACTTGATTAAGTGTACAATGAAGGGAGTATGTCTGCTACGGCTAAAGGAAAACAAGAGAAAAGAAAACCAAGAAAGGGAGCAAGTAGATCTAACATTGTTGGTGTGATTGACCACTGTATTTAGTCCTGGGTTGCCTAGACCCAAGCAAGGTAGGATGAGGACAAGACGAGTTACATTGTCCTTATTACAGAACAGAAGGAAGCATAATGCATTAAAAATAAAAGCTTCTTTCTGGGATTAAATTATGAAAGAAATATGTTTTATAAAGGACGGGCTTCACCAAGTTTTTCATCGAATTCAGACCTGCTCTAGGTGTGGTGCTCTCTGGTTCCAACCCTTAATAAAATGCAAAGAGCCGACTCCCACAGCATAACACCGAGTGCAGGGGTGTCGCCTCCGGGTGATGAATCTGAGGCTAGGCTGGCAGACAGAGGGCCCTGAAGGATGGAGATGAGAGTGTAAGTGTCACCACGGTGGACAGACACAGAACCTGCACGCGCAGAGAACCACGGCGGTACCGTGCTCACATCACACGTCCTAGTGAGTCACCCAATTTGCTAGACACTTACCAAGGCTTATAATGAGTTGGGTGTTCATTGCTTATTCCAGATGCCACTTTTTCTAGAAGTCTCAGGTCTAGAAAATTCCATTAAAATATGGATAGACAAACAGATAGATATAGACAGATACAGATAGATGTCCGGTGCCTTGGCTTATCTGAGGTACCCTTATTTGAAATAAAATAAGATCAAACACAGATAACTAAGAATCATCATACAGAGCGACAGAGGTGAGAACAAGCTAGAGGAAGGGCAGGAGGCCCGCTGTCTGAGCTCTGCCGGCCCAGCTGTGGTCCTCCTTCAGCACCTGTGTCTCAGCCTCCGCTTTTATTCCCAGACGCAGTCGCTTCACCGTTCTTCCAGCTCGGGTTAAGCTTTGTGCTCCTCAGTGCCTGGCTCAGGGCTAACCTAGCTTTTGTCTTCCAGCGGCTTGGTGGTCTGGGGGTCTTTTTCTGGAGACAGAAGTTCCAGATGACTAGAGAACAGGGGCGCTGGGAAGTGGGGTTGGGGGCACCAGAGCCAGCCAAGGATCAGTTGGCCCCTGAGGACTCTCCTGGTGCTGAGAATCTACACTTCCAAAATTCAGGCCCAAATCCCAGTACCTTCGGAGGCCATGGTGGGGCCCCTGAATCAGAGTGGCGCCCTCCAGTTCCCTTATGGGGAAGCTGAGGCTGGGGGTGGGCAGGGGCTTGCAGGTCGTGGCTCAGTCGGGCCACATCAGTTGTTAGTTACAGCAGCCATCTGCTGAGCGACTGAATGTGCCCGGGACCGCAGGGGATGATGTAAAAGCAGCAGAAGACACAGAAAGGCAAGTTCTCTGACTCAAGAAGCCTTACAGCCTTTTAGGGGAGAAAAGACTCAAGAACAAGCCTTACAAATTCAAGAATGCCTCCACACCGGTAGCCAGGCAAAGTGGGGAAGTGACTTAGGAGGCGGAGGCCGGTCGAGGAAAGCATCCTGGCGTCCGCCTGCCTGGCAAGGAAGAGGCAGGCTGAGGGGAGGTCAGGGGTCCTCCTGCAGGAGCTGGCACAGGCAAAGGCTGGGAGCAGGCCCCAGGGCGCCAGGTGGGAGAGGCAGAAGGTCTAAAGGGGATTGGAGGAAGTGTTTGGAGAGTCAGACCTTGCGGGACAAGTAGGAGTTCACCGAGAGGGGAGGGAAGGGCATTCCAAGCCCAGGGAACAGCGTGGACAAAGGCAGGACAACAGACAAGTACAGGGCGTTACCAAGGACGGGACCGGTAGGTGTCAGGCAGGCTGTGGGCCACGGGTGGGTGATGGAAGCAGGTGGGCAGTGGGCACGGTGGCAGTTTCCTGGATGGCGGGGATAGGTGATAAAAACGGGCCTCTGGGCCACCCCAGGGAACGTGTGCAGCTGCCCCCTCGGGGTTTCCACGGAAGGATCCGGAGCTGTGCAGTCTCACTGGGTGATGGGACCCAGCCCTCAGAGGGCTCATTTGGTGATGGAGCGTTTCCAGCCTTAAAAGCAAATCTATGCCCAGGGGGCTCATTTCTGCAAGAGAAACCCTTTCAATTCTGTCAGTACCTGGGCTTTCTCCTGCAAAGGAGAAATCCTGACTTTTCCAACACAGAATTTTCATCCTGTTCTTGACGCCAGGATGAAGCAGACAGGCTTCCAGAGGAGTATTTCTTCCCGTCAGCCCCTCCCCACCCCTGTGGTTGCTGGCAGCATCTGTCCTGCTACAGCCCCAGGCAGCCGGGACCCCAGACGGAGAAGGGGTCGGGGTACCCAGGTTTCCTTCCCGTTCAGAGCTGCCACTGGCCTAGCCTGGGGCCTGCAAGGCGGTGGCCGCTCCTTGGAGGCACTGAGGCCCCGAGGCCAGGCAGCCTGCCCAGGAGCACCTTCCCTGCCTGCCACCCCACGCACTGGGCCGGCTGCTGCCAGAGAGCAGGTGCTGGGGGCCAGGGCCGGGGCCGGGTCCTGACCTGCATTGCCCCAGACGACGCTAGTCGTCACGCTGCTGCCGGCCTCTGCCCGTTTAGCCAAATCAGGACGGCGGTCTCCACGTTAGAGTCCCATGTGGGCAGAGGCGCAGGTTCACAGGCAGAAAACAGCCCCACCCAGGAAGGTCTTGCACCGTATTCTCAAGGAAGACCGCGAGGGCAGCCTCATCACCTCCCTCCGACACCACCTCTGGAAAGGGAGCTGCTTTCCTCCCGCTGCCCACGCCGGAAAGCAGGGTCCTCCCTCTGGGCCACCGCACCCCCGTGCACCCCACCCCTCCTCATGCCCGCCCCGAGTCCGGCAGCCTCGGGGGGCACCCGGCGCCTCTGCACCCCCGGACCGCGGCTCGCAGCCCTGGCGGGGCCCCCAGGGTAGCCCCCTGGCCCCTCGACCACTGCAGCCGCTCGCCCCGGCCCTCCCCGAGAGCCAGCGCTGTTCTGGGCCCTTCCCACGCCACTGGCCGGCTTCAGCCCGTCACCAGGCGAGGCCCGTGCCATCCTCTCCCCACGGGCAGCCGCCTGCAGGAGGGCAGAACGGGGCTGGAACCCGCAGCCTGGCTCGGAGGCCGGGCTTGCAGCCACGCCAGGTAGCAGGGGCCCGGTGCCCCCGGCGGGAGGAGGCCTTCGGGGCCACACTCCCAACGCCCCCTACTCTCCCGCCCTCGCACCCCTCGGGGCCTTTAACATCCAGCTGCCGGGTCGGCTGCCCATCCATGCCATGATTCATGTGGTCCTGGCCCAGATCCACGGGCCCCGTAAGACCCTCTGGAACCTGTTTGCTCTGTGTCTGATTCCCGTGCCGGGCACATCATAGCACTCGGTAAATGCTTCCCACAGACGGGGCGCTGGTGGCAAAGCGGCAGGAAGCGGCTGGAGGGTGGTCAGAGGACTCAGGGTTCTGGCTCTGACAGCACACGAGTCTCTGGTTGCTGTTTTAAAGAACATGAGCAGCAAAGCTGGTGGTGGCTGCTGGGTCCTGGGTGCTAGTCCCTGCTCTGCCACTGCATCACCGAGATGGGGCTTAAGTTACTGCCCTTCTCTTGGCCTCCATTTTCTTCCTTGCCCTTCCCTTCTCCCCATCCAGTCTCTGAAGGAGCCGTGCCAGGGACACTGCCCGGGTCCAGCTCAGTGCTCACAGAGGGGCACGGGTGGGAACAAAACGCTGAGTCCCTTCCTGCACCTGAGCCACAGGCTGGGGACCGGATGGCGCCCCTGGCCCCGTGCAAGCTCTCCGGGCCCGCAGGGGAGGGAGCTGAGCCTCCCTATGAGAACCGGCCGCGCTGTGGCTGTGGAAGCCCCACACTGGAGGCACGATTGTTCTGGGGAGTGGAGAGGTTGGAGGGGCCCTTGGTATTGCCTGGCACTGGCTTTATTGCTCTGAGCATGAATATACCCTCTATCTTATTCTCCTCCATCAAATGGGAATGATACTGACCCTCCATCAACGTAAGCGGGGTAGGGGGTGCTCCAACAAGGTACTGTGTAGGAGACGGGCGAGGGCTGCCGGGGGGCCTGCACAGCACAGCGGCCTGGAGATGCCCAGGACCAGCCCCTCATGCTCTTTGGGGTTGGGTTTTTGGTCCCCCATGTGTACCGCAGGCTGTTAGACGTTCTGGTGGTCTCAGGAACTGGGAGGGACACTCTCCTCTCCTGGAGTTGACTGCCCACCCTGACTTGCACCACTTATTCCTTGACCCCTGGGTGGTCTGTGTGCCCTCCACCCCCACCCCAGCTCCCGGCCACAACCAGGTGACTGGCGTCCCCAGTGGACCTGCAGCACACACTCAGCGTCCTGCATAGCCCATCTGGTTCTTGTGGCAGCGCGTAGGGATCCATCTGGTGGGGCAGGGCTAGGGGCTCAGCCTGGGAGCTGGAAGACACCCAAGTACAGACAGGCCCTTTTCCTCTCCGCAGAAGCTGCTGCCTCTGCCTCCCCAGCAGGCCACCCAGCCTTCCTTGACCCCTCTCGTGGCTGCTTGCTGCTTGGCCGTCTGCACTGTAATTCATTTCAGAGCCCCCCACCCCCACTGTGATCCTGCCAACTAACGGCCCAGCCTGCAGCCCCTGCCAGGTGCTCTCCTCTGTGTGGCATTGACTCTGTTCATGAGCCACACCTGAGCTTACATCGTCCTGCCCCTGGGACACCGTGGAGGTTGTCGAGGTTAGACACGGGGCCACAGCTGCTGTGGGGTGACTTGCTCCCTCAGGCAGGAGGCAGCCTGGGGACAGCTACACCCAGCGAGGCCCTGGTCGCCTACAGCGCAGGCTGGAGTGAACTCACACCTGATCCAAAGTAAAGAGCTTCCCCTGTGGGGCCTCACAAGCTGGGAGCACAGGCCTCACCCATGTGGGTGGCAGTTTAGAAGTGACTTCTCATGACTCCACTCTACTGACCCTTCCTATAAACCCCAACGCATCGGGCGGCCCTCACCCACCTCACAGATAACTGCCTCAAAATGACACGGACCTAAGACTCGGCTAAAAAAAAGATTTTAAAAAAACGTGAGCAGGTGGCTTGCTGTGCTTTCTGAGCCTGGTGGCCCCTGGCCCCAGTGACTGGCTCATACCCTCTCCCCCTCTCTGCCCCTTTCCAGTGAGGAAGAGGAGGCTCGCAGACCTGACGGGTCCCATCATCCCCAAGTGCCGGAGTGGCATCTAGGCCAGGCGGGATGCCTGCCCGCGAGCTGGACGTGTCCTTCTGATGACGTGTGCGCTGCAGTGGACACCGGAAGGCAGGACGCCAGCCCAGAACCTGTTTGTGGTTCAATTATTGATGCACTAAGGTTTTAGGTTAACTAGTGGTTGTAGTTGAAAATTTTATAAGATTTGATTAATGTGAAGTTTTCCTTTAGTCATGAAGTCCAGCCTGGTTATTACTTAAAAACTCCAACGCTCTCCAACTGGCAGAACTTCCTGAGGACGACGTCACGGCAGAGACGCAGCCCGGGGGCGAGTCAGAGGCTCTGCTGTGCGGGGTTCCAGGGGCTCCGCAAGTGTGACCCACGTGCGCGAACAGCACCCCCTTCCGCACGTTTTACAGGCATCATACAATTCTTTACTGCAGATTCGATCTTAGCTACTCGGCAGACAGAGCAGATAATCATTCTTTATTAACCCTTCTTTAATCTTCATAAATTCAAGATTAAAGGGGCCAAACTGCTTACTGGATCGGGAACCCAGTTTTTCCCCTCAAGACAGACAGCCAGCCAGGAGCCACGGAGCTCTGCCGGGAATCGAAGAACACGCGATTCCTTTTGCTGGATGTAAGGAAATGACAGAAAAAGGCAATGGCAAAACGCCAGGGTTCTTTCCTTCCTAATCCCAAGCAGGAAACGTTTCCGAGTGTTCTCTGTGAACATCTGAGGTTTACAATTCAACGCTGGAGTTGGACGGGGTTTTTCCGTATCAAATGCCAGCCTCGTGAAGGACGTGAAAACCTGCATCGCATGGTGGGCGAAAAGATGTCCAAGCAGGGCTGGGGCCAAACCCCAGTTCAACGAAATCCTGGCCCCCCACGGCTGCAGCATGAGCCTGGCGGAGCGTAGATTTCAACTGCCTGTCTCATCGCTTCGTAAGCAACCCAAACGGCCTCCATGCTGGTAAATTATGCCTCTGGAGGACAGTGGTGAAGAAAATCCAGATATTAATGAACTAGGAAATCCTGGCCAAAACATCCTAAGATGATTATTCTGAACATGTAATTCTGGCATTTCTGCCGCAGCCCTTTGTAACATTATGTGCATCTCTTGGGATCCAGCAAAAATGTTAAGCTATAATGCCCTTGTGCCTTTCAATATACCACAGTGCCAGTTAAACTAGCATTTATATTGCCTTGGGGAGGTATTTTCATTTGATTCAAATAATCTTAAAATAATAGGGCAGGGTAAAAGAACAGTGAGTGCAGACTAAGCTGCAGGGCACTGAGCAGAGGGGCTTTTCATTAAAGAGGTATAAACAGTCATGTGCACTGGACTCGAGGACGTGGGTGGTCCAGGGGGACTGGGTGGGGGGCAGAGGCTACAGGGCCGGCCACGCCCCCTCAGCCTCGCCCTGCTGCACAGCTGCAGCTGCGTTCTGCACCACCGGAAGCTGCAACGTAACATTAAACCTGCTGGTCTCTGCATGGCTGTCGGTGTGTTTCTTGGGATCTGCGTGATGGGGACATCCTGGCAGGCTGGTGGGAGGCTGGGTGGCCGCCACATGGCAGCAGTGAGGAATGATCTCATGGAGAGTATGTCTTATCGTGTCCCAGACACACACCAGAGTGCTCAAAGGGAACTCAAAAGCTGAGGGGGTGGGTGCTGGGGAGCAGGGGCTGTTGGGGGCCTTCTCACAGAAACCAAACCAATGAAATGAAGGTGGGCCGCACCTTTAAGGCTACCTGCTTCCCCAGAGGAGCTGCTGGTCTGGACTGGCGCTGGCAGACTTTCTCCAGGAAGGGCCAGGTAGTAAATATTTTAGGCTTCACAGGCAATGTGGTTTCAGTCACAACTACCCAATACTGCCATTGTAGCACAAAAGCAGCCACAGAGCATATGTAAAGGATGGGTGTGGCTGTGTTCCAATAAAATTTTATTTACAAAAACTAGAAGTAGGCCAAATGCCATGGTGTGCAGGCCCCTGGCCTAGATGGTCTCAGGCTGTCAAAGAGAGGGAGGCAGGGATGGGGCAGATGACCTCGGTGGCCTGGCTCAGATGAGCCCCTCCTTGGGCCCCCACCTGCCCACTGGGCTGTCAGGACAGGTTTGCTGATGAGAGCAACAGCCCGAACAGCCACACAGGAGAGAAAGGGCGTGCCCTGGCACCAGGCTCGAGGCTCCATCCCTCAGCAGCCATGGGATCCCACATGGTCCCCTTTGTCCGGGGCTCTAGCATCTCCTGAGCAGGACTGTTGGCACTTGACCCCTGCCCGCCCCCTGTGAAGTGCAAGTCCAACAGGTGAGCAGTCTGTTGTGGCACCAGCCAGCACCGAAGCTCCCCGTTTCTCTGCTCCTGCTGCCTCAACAGCCTCTCAGTCGCCCTGACCCCGCATGGTGAGGGCTGGGGCGAGTGCTGCAGGTGCCACTCACACACCAGTGTCGGGCTCCCACCCTGGGTTGCTCCGCTGCAGGCGCTCGCTGGGCACCTGCGGCCGCTGGGCCGTGCAGGCGCACTCCTCTTTAAAGCCATGCTGGCCGGGGCTGGAAGCCGGCCTGCTCCCTTTGTCCTGACATGTGGCACAGCAGGCGGTGAAGCCCTGGCCTTGGCACGCAGGGCAGGTCAAGACGAGCTGGCGGCACTGGGGAGTCGAGCAGAGCTTGTACTGGTCCCACTGGGTGCCACAGTATGAACACTCTGGGAAGAAAAGCCGTGTTAGAAATGCACACACACACACCATGCACACACACACAGGTATGTCTCCAGATCCTGAACACAACTCCTAGCTCACCTGAATCTAATCTATCCTGTTGGGCCTGGGGAGGTTTCTAAATGGTAAGTCTCCCACCCTGCCATCCCTGCTTTCTCAGGGGCACTGCCCCTGGGAATTGTCTGATTTGCCCCTTTAGAGCATTCCCCTTCCTGGCAGGAGACATGGTGCTGGAGCACGATGACCCCCGGACCACAGGCACCTCCTGCAGCCTGGCCCCCAGTCCCGGCCCAAGCCTCCCCTGCTGCACTGGCCGCTGGGCTGCCTGATGACCAAGACTCGCCTCCTTTGGCCTGCTGCTCCCTGACGACTTCCCCGTACCACTGGGAACACCACTGCTGGGTCTCCTGGTCTTGTCTCAGTGACCGCTGGGCCACCTCCCCACTCCACTCCCCTGCAGACACCCATCAAGTTTTGCCAAGACTGTAAAAGCTCAGTCACACTCCCCTACCTCCAAAGCAGATCTGAAGTAACTTCCAGTACGAGACCCAAATACAAGACCACTGAAAAGGACACAGAGGTCGAGAGGGAAGGAAGGAGAGGGACAATCAGGCTCCAGTCTTTTTCATTATCCGAGTGGCAACTCCAGTTGCACAGGAAGCTGCAACAGGCCCTGGGCTGTGAGCTGCGGCCTTCCCCCGCCAACCGCCATGTGGGGAGGGCTGGGAGCCGCATCTCCTGAAGACGACGTCTGCCCTTCTTGAACCGTCCCTGCCGTGGGCCTGATGCGGTCGGACCACAGGCGTCCCAGGGCCACCCTGCCTCCCACTCGGATGTGCACGCGTGTACCCACAGACTGCCCCCACTTGGAGCGCCCACCCTTTTCTGTGACATGGATTTATCTGGCACTCTGGTGAAGCCTGTGGACAAAGTCTTAGGAAAATGTTCTTACATGCATAAAATACATAGGAGTACAAAGGCAACCAGTTTTCTAGAAATACCAAAGTATTTTAAAAAATCTGTGCTATAATGAGACATGGGCTTCTTTATTAACAGACAGCGAGACCTGGTGGGGTGGGGGGGTCCAGTCACTACCCGTTTGATCCTGAGATACCCACAGCAACCGCAGCAGGATCTGAAAATACTGTGGTTTCTACTGATGACCAAGTCACAAGCACATCTAATTGCACCAGCCTGCTGCCTACATCGGAACTGAAGGGGAGCTTCGGTGCAGTGAGGGACTGAACTCCTTCCCCACCCACACTCACGGAACCTCCGAGTTCTGTACACGGATCCCAGGTTAAAAACTTGGAGTCAGGCTCTCAGTCCAATTTATGAGAGGGCGGGCAGGTGAGAGAGCCCATGTGCCAGGCCCTGCCCAAGTCCCGGCTGGGCCCCAGCACAGGTCTCCGGTCTCCGGGACCAGGCTCTGTGGGCCCCTCTTCCATCTCCAATTCCGCCGGAAACAGGCTGGGATGACCACATGTTTCCCATCCTATTCTTCCCAGTGGCGCCCTCTCAGAACGGCTAACGCAGTGTGTCTGACACCAGTTTAGTTCTGGAAATGGGTTAACCTACCTGACACTATGTCACTGTTGTAGGCAAGGGCATAGCGCTCGTCAAAAACAAACAACTTCCCTTTGTAAAAACCGTCAGGAAATGCTTCCAGGTACTTGTGGATGCCACCCTTGAGCTGGAATACTTCTTTGCACACTCCCTGTGTGTGGAAGAACACGGGGGATCTGCAAACAAGCCGAGGCCGGTGGGGAGCCCCAGGAGCGGGGCAGTCCCATAGCCTCTGCACACGCTCAGGGGTCCTGGCAGGCTGCAGGCCCGAGGAATGGCTGACCAAGGGGTGTGGGGACCAAGTGGCCCGGCCTCGCCTGCCAGGGGCTGGGCAGGGCCTCACCCTCCAGCCCCCAGGAAGCCCAGCTGTTTCCACTGCCCCTAAATATAGGAGACACCTGTTGGGACACGTAATGCCACTGAATCTGCCCTTCTGGGGATCAAGCAAAAGATTAGCGGCACAGAGACGTTAACTGATATTTTCCTTTTGTACCTGATGAGCTCTAAGACTGTGAAGTGCTTTTCACATCTTGAGATTTAAGAACTTCAGATTTCATACTTATAAGCTCTGTGCTGAGACCCTACAGGGGGAAAATAAATCCTCTGGCTGGCTGGGGGCAGGGAGGAGAAAGAGGGGGAGGGTGCAGCCCTCACCCCTTGTCCCTGCCCTGGGGAGCAGCCCCCGCCCCTCCCTTCCTGCCCCCCATGCCCACAGGCCCCAGGACGGTGGCTCACCTTGGCTTTGAGGTAGGCAGAGCCCCGCTCACAGCGGATGCCCCCAGTGCAGTACATCAGCACCCTCTTCTCTCGGAAAAGCTCCAGATTTGTGTCAATGTAGCTTGGGAAGTAACTGAACTTCCTGATGTCTGGGGCCAAACAGCCCTGGAATCGTCCCTATGGAACAGGAGCGGCAGCAGAACTGTCAGAACATGCCCGGTGGGGACAGGGCTCCTCCCCACGTGAGGCGCACCTGCCTCAGCCAGCAGACACGCACTCCAACCTTTCAACTTCAAATCTAGAACTTCACAACAAGACTGGAGGGCTGGGGTCCCCTTCCCACAGAGTCGTCAAGGTCCAAAATCAGCAATAGGACAAGGGCAGACTCAAGGGAGCCAAAAACTCAATGACAGCCACGATGTTTCAATTCACATCTGCTTAGACTTTCTCACCAGTTTTCTCTGAAATGGCCAGCACTGGGCAGACACCCACATGGCAAGGCCATGGGGCACACCCACCTCCCCTTGGGAAGCACACTGTGTGGTTCCGCTGAGCTCAATTCTGTATCATACTTACTATTTTGCTTTCATAGAAGTTTCTGCAGTCCAGCAGGACAGTGTCGCTTTGTTCTTGATTGGCTTGAGATAAAAACCTTTCTACTTCTTTATGAAATTCACCTGGGGATAAATGGATGCCTAAAACCAAACGAAAAAATTATGTTTAAAAAAAAAAACAACAACAACAAACAAAAACCTAAACCTAATCACAACTGGCCTAGCCTGATGACTTACATGTTGTTTCTTTCCAAACAAACCTTTTCTCTTCATAAATTACTTTCATGCCTGAGAATATCACTATCTGATAGTCGTGATCACACAATTTAGTAATTCCAGATATCCTCAACCTTCCTCCACTCAAAATTAGCACCAGGCAATTTAGAAATAATGAAATAATGGAAGGGTTCTGCATCCTCGTACTAGGCCAGCCCCAGTAAGAGCCAGACACCCAGGCTCTAAGTTGCCACCTGGTGTGCTTGTCCACTGCATGGTCAAGGGTGGGCCAGGGAATGGCCACTGTTCTCATCACTGCACATGGAGGGAACAGGCAGGTGTGTCTTGACTAAAAGCTTTGTCGACTGTCCCATGCCAGGGCCAGCCCAAGTTCCAGGCTAAGGCTGAGGGAGCTGGGGTGCCTCTGGCAGTGGGAGACCACAGCGCATGGGCGGGTCCTGCAGACCTCAGTCACCGCTCAGGATGAACAGTGCCTCCATCTGCCCAGGGACTCCCAGCCACACCTGAACTGCTCAGAGCCCAGAAGGGGCTGGAAGCCCAGGGCACAGGGAGGTGACAAGGCTGAATTCTGTGCAAGCAATTGTGACATAATGACATGGTCACCAAAACAGTGAGTGAGAAGCGAGTTTCAAAGTGTGGTGAGAAGCACGGGGACTTGCCCAGCCACCTGCTTGCAGGAAGCCTCAGGAAGCACACCTGTCCCCACCACTGCAGCTCCTGTTTCTGCTCTGCTGGCCTTGAAGGCCTGCTGGACAGAAGCCCCGAAGCAGCTCAGCTCGAATGACAGCAGCACAGCACTGCCAGGAACCTGCTCTCTCCCCACCTCCGAACAACATTCCCAGGCCACAGAAGAGCTGCCACCTGCTAAGAGGGGAAAATGAAGCAAACCCAGCCCCTTTAGCCTTTGTCTCCTCGGGGATAAGGCTCTCTTCCCAGATGCTGGCAACTTACTCCCATTTCCCTCTGGCTTCACTCGGCCTTCTTTTAAATATTTACATATTAAAACACTAATGTGGAGTCCAACCAGACCTATGTGAGAAAGAAGAGAAAGAAAGAACTCAAACCAGAATCTCATCAAGTCTCTGGTTCTGAGCTAAATGGGAGCCAATGAGCCACACGTGTCCACAGAGCACAAGAGATGTGGCTGGTCCAAATTCAGGTGCTGTGATAAGGCAAGCTACATGCTGGATTTTGAAGATTTAGTATGAAAAAATGTAAAATATCCCATTAATAACTTTTCACATTGATTACAAATTGAAATAATATTTTGAATATTTTGAGTTAAATATATTATTAAAATTCATTTCACCTGTTTCCTTTTACTTTTTTAAATGTGGCTACCAGAGAACTTAAAATTACACACGTGGCTCACATGTTTCTGGGGGACGGCACTGCTTCAAATCCACCTCTCAATTTACAGAACCTGGTGAGCACAGGAGTGCACCAGATAGCCAGTGCGTAATGTGGATCCTGGGAAACCATGGGCCAAATGACCCAGTTCCTGCAGAAAATAAACTACAGGGAGGGCAAAAAGATGGAGAAGAATTTACAGGTGAAAAGAGACTTAAAGTGACATACAGCACTCCTCAATGAATGGCCTTTACTTGAATCCTAACGGAAAAAACTTTAAAAAAATTATGAGACAACTGGGAATTGAGAACACTGTTAGAGTGTTTTAGATGTGATGACGGTTTTGCAGTTATTTATTTTTTAAAAGAACCTTTATCTTTCAGAGCTGTCTACTAAAATACTTATAAATGAAATGACATGATGTCTGGGATTTCCTTCAAAATAACCCGGAATGCGAAGTGGCTGGGGGTACAGATGAGAGAAGCTGAATGTGAGCTGGCACCTGCTGCACCTGTGGGACAGGCACACAGGAGCCTGCAGTACTATTTTCTCTACTTTGCTTAGTGTTTGAGATCTTTTATAGTAAAAAGTAAGGGAAAAATCAACCCTGTACAACAAATGTCTTTCAACCATCTATGGTAACCGTGATACTGGGGAGAACATTCTAGTGCTCTTGCAAACAAACTGCTTAGGGGCTAAAAAGCCACTTGCTTCCTGTAGCAAAAAGCTTGTGTGCTCTATTCTTCTGAGGAAACTTTTACAAGTAATAATTACACGCTTCCCAAACTGCTATCTTTGGAAAGAGAAAGAACTTCTCACTAAACCACCACCCACAAAAATAACGAAGCCAGGTCACCCTATGGTGGTCTTCAACCACCACAGCACCCAAGACGAGAACTGGCTTCTGTGCTGATGACCCCGAGTACTGCTGCCCCCCAGCTGCTTCCAGGGTGGCTCCACCAAGACTTGCTGGTCAGCTTCTCCTTATTCCCCTCGGTTCTGTCCCCCAGAAGAAAAGCACGGCTCTTCTGACACAGGCGTACCAGGCTTCTTGTAGGAGAGCTGGCTCGGGCTGATCCCCAGGGGCACAATTTCTTCATACACACCAACTCGCAACTCTGGGAAACAGTGGGCGCCGCCTCTGCTGGTCTAGCCAGTGAGAAACAAACACTGATTAGCCTTCCTCTGCCCTCCCCAGGTGGAACACAAGTGCCCAAACTACAACCATGGGCTCTTCTGCAATAGCACAATACTTATATTCTTAAGAAACCTCAAATCAGGAATAGTGGCTTCTGTGAGAAAAGGGGGTGAGGGTCTAGAATGTCCCAAATCAGTCGATATGAATACATATTTATGGCATACCTACCACATGGGCAACATTAAATTGAAAAGGTGTTTCTAAGGTATAAGCGTTTAACTGTAAGACCAAAACGCCACTGAGCGATTCCCGCATGTGATCACACCCCAGCTTTTGTTTTGGAGTCGTGACCTTTCTTTCACTACCAAGGTGCTTCCACCACCTGAACCATCTATTGTGGCGAAGCATGAAGTCACTCAAACAAGGCAGCTCCACTGCAAAAGAAATAGCCTCGCTCCCTGCGCTGTGAATGTTAATGAAAAAACCTAGCAAACGCCTCAAACGGGCAGGAGGTTCCTCGAGGGAGCAAACGCGTCCGGCTGAGAGCTCCAGACTGGATAAGCTGTAAAGTCCTTCTCTTATAAGAAGGGGGCTAAGGTCCAGAGCAGGTGGCCCTGAGGAGGAACTGGGGCAGCATTCCAGGCATCTGGCCACTCTCCTTCCCTCGTGTGGCCTCCGGGCATGTCAGAGACAAGGTATTTATCTGGAACTGCTTTCTTTCTCACCACGAACCTCCTCTTCAATAACCCAGAGTGGGGAGAGACCCTGAGGCAGAAGCAGACAACTCTAGATGAATTTTATCTTCAACTCCTCTTACCTTAAAATCATCCTTACACAAATAATCCTTAAATAAGGGGCAGGAAAGCATGGCTTCCACATAGAGTCTGGTGGCCAATCTGCTTCCACCAACTGTCCCGTTGATTCCTTCTGTAGCGATTCGAACCTGAGATGCAAGATGGTGAGAGAAAGAAATGACACCCACTCGGAGCTAAGTCATCTTCCCGGGGCAGAACAGGCTCATGTGCGTCAACGAGTTTAAAGAGGAAAAGCCAAGTCTGCTGTGGACACCAAAGTGTGACCTGACAAAGACACTAGCATTTTCCTAAAGTGGCCCTGCCCATTGGGCCAGTACAGATGAGGTATTCAGTTCCTATGTGCTGAACAAGAGAATGAATGAAACTTCCAGAAAGCCCCATTTGCTGTGGAGCTCCATTTCTCCAATGGCCAAAGCAGTGAATTTCAAGCTCAGCCTAAATCATAGGCAGAAAAGAATCCTCTGCAGGTCAGCAGGGCTAGGATAAGATTCAGCTCTGCCACTTCCTTGTCATGTGGCGCTGAGAGGATGAACTTATTTTCTCTGAACCTCAGTTTCTTCATCTTGATAAAAAGGGGATAGCAGAGACCAGCAACAGTGAGAAAACCGCTGAGGAATTAATACCCAAACCCTAAAGCGTGGGAAGGCTATACGGTGTTTGGGGGAAAGCCCACCACTGAACCACTGAAAATCCTCCCCGAGGGTCCCAGAGGTGTGTGTTGGCTTTGGTCACCTGCACACCTGGAGCTTAGACCAGTGCCTGCCACACAGTAGGGTTTGAAACCTCCCTATTGGGTACATGAATGGCACCCACATGGTGGTGGTGGTGGTGTGGGGGCGGGGATCTCAGGCCCCTGCCTTCCTAAGCCAAGGCGGCTGTTTTCAGGTCTATAAAATCCTTGGGATCATCTTGAAAGGGAACTGAATGCTCTAGAAAAAAGTGCTAGAGAGAAAAGAGGCACTGTGTGGTTTCATGGCCCTCCCTGGAAAGAGGTAATTTCGCTCAAGGCCCTAAGCTGTTTCTACTCTTCACACAACAGTGACATCTACCAAGGCATCAGAATTTGACGACTGTAAACGGCTGCCCTTTTTCACCTAGAGAAGACTTCATTTGTGCCTGTGGTTTCAGTTCTTCAGGGTGTGAACATAGAGTGCGTGGGATTCACGTCACAAGCCAATGCCCGCTCACTGGTGGTGGCTAACTGGAGAGCCACGATGTCCACTCTGGATCCCATCAGGCTTCTCAAGACAGAGCTGCAGCCCAGGGACGCCTATCCTGGTGTATGAGGGGGGCAGGTGCCTATACCACATCCACAGCACAGGCTACTACACCACCATCCACCATCTTACATAGAACAAGAGCACTGAGCCGGGGTGAGGGTCAGGAAACCAGAAACAGTTTCTGGCGGTAACAGGCTATGACGAAGAGATCCACACTTCTATGCAACTATCTTCTGGGTAAGGCAGTAGAGCCGTTCCCATGTGATTTTAATCTCAGAGCCCCAAAAAAGACAATTACATTTAGCTCCCTACATTGCCAGGGGGGAACAACTGCAAAACTCGCTGGCTAGCCTTCCAACAGAACCACTGCCCAGAGGCTCCTTGGTGAGGACCTTGGGCTGCGAGGATGGGACAGCCATGCTGTCCAGCTCCTGGGACCAATAGAGACATGAGCTTCACATTGCAATCCAGAAAGCCTGGTTCTGTAATTCCTGCTTCACAGAAAAGGAAACAGAAGCTCAGAGAAGTCAAGTAACAGGGCACAGAGTAGGCAGGTGGCAGAGTTGGAATTCAAAACCAGATCCTTCCACTTCCAAATCGTGTCATTTTTTTCCTTTAAAGCAAAGCCTCCAGTGTGTTCCCCAAGATTCCTTGAGGCAATAGGAATGCACAGCAACAGGGATCAGAGACTTCTCTCCATAATGCCATGATTTTCAGGTTCGGCTCTTTCCCTTGCTAAATGCCATTTTCTACCAGTCTGCTGGCAGAAGACTCTCAGTAAACCAGCGGGAACTGCTGCAGCCTGGGAATACGACCTAAGGGCCGGCCCGGTGCTGCCACCCTGTGTTGGGGACCTGCACTGCTGGCTCACTTTGGCTGGGCCCAGGATAAAAACCTGCCCTAAACCGGCAAACAGACCGATTCCACAATTTGTATGTTCAGGTTTACTTGAGTATCCACCTTTAAGGTGGGCAGGTTCTCTGAACAGAGAAATGTATCATTCCACAAATGTTTACCTTTTTTTTTTTTTATTATGTGCCAGGAATCATGCCAGGAATTAGGGATATGTGGTTAAAAAAAACACAAGTTCTTCCCTCTCCGAGCTAACAGGCTAATGGAAGTCACACACATTAGGATAAAAACTACAAACAGACAAGTGCTATGAAAAATAACTATGAGACACTATGAGAGAGTGTGCTGGGAAAATGAATTTAGATTGCAGGTTACGAAAGGTCTCCGAGGAAGTGTCGTTAAAATTGAGAAATGAAGCTTAAGTAAAAATTAGACAGGGGAGAGAGAGTGGGTACAGGAGTTCCCTGAAGAAGGTTTGTATGTAAAAAGGCCCAAAGCCAGAAGAGAACTTGGTGGGTTCCCAAAACGGAAAGATCAGCTACCGGAGCGTAATGAGTGACGAATGGCAGCCGGTAAGCCAAGAAGGCAAGAAGGGGCCAGATCATGCAGGAACCTAAGGGCATGTGATGGGAGGGAAATTTTATTCCTCTCTCAAGATCATCTAAGAGATGCTGTGTGGAGCATGGATCAGACGGCAGGCAAGGACAGAACGGACAGTCTGGAAGCTACTGCAGGGGACTGGGGAAGAGGGGGGGCGGCTTGGTCTGAGGTGGTGGAAGTGGGGGAGAAGTGAATGGAGTCAAGGCATATTTCAGAGTGAGCAATGGCAGGACTTGGTGAAGAACCGATGAGGTAACAGTCACTGTGAGAAAACATGGTGCAGAAAACATCACTGAGTGAGCAACTGTCTAAGGAAATTAAAATCTGGGACATGTGTGGGAAAGATTTCATGTAAGATATTACAATGTCAGAGCCAGAGGGGATCTCAGAGGGAAGCTTTTTAAATTAAAAAAAAAAAAAAAATCATTGTGGTGAAAAATACACATAACATAAAATTCATTATTTTAACCACTTTGAAGTGTACAACTCAGTGGCATTAAGTACACTGACAATCTTGTGCAACCGTCACCACTCACTGGTTCCAAAACATTTTTGTCAGCCCAAACAGAAGTTCTGTACCCAGTCACTCCCCATTCCCTTTTCCCCTCCAGCTCCTGGCAACCCCGCATCTGCATTCTCTCTCTCCCTCGAAGGGTTTGCGTGGTCTGGGTAGGTCATACAAGTGGAGTCCTACAGCGCGTGGCCTTCTGTGCGCCTATGACTGGCTTCTTTCCCTCAGCACGTTTTCCAGGTTCACCCATGTTGTAGCATGTGCCAGTACTTCATTCCTTTACTTCACTTCCTTTTGATTTAAATTAAATACACATACACATAACACAAGCACGTGCATGTGTATGTATGTAATCACCAAGGACCATTTAGAAAAATAAAAAGAAAATAAAAACCATCCATAATCCTACCATGCAGAGATAATCATTAACATTTTGGCATCTATTACCTCCCTACCTTTACCACACACTAAAGGCACGCACAGTACACTTGTGGTTTTGTTACCAAAATGCATT